>NC_069658.1:337469686-338082186 GCF_027244095.1 Hemicordylus capensis | reverse complement strand
TACTTGGTTTTCATTTACTGTGCATGATGCTTGCATGGAATCTATAAAGGACTTATCCCCCAGAGTTTATACAGATACCTAGCCTTATTCCTCCACAACGGTAAAAAGGAAATTGCTCAAGGCCATTACCTTTGATTCACTTTCTCTGGAGAGCATCTCTAAGGCTTCCAAATGAGAAAGACCCTGAAACTCATCAAAGAGTAGTCCGTAATGGGCTTTCTTCTCTGTAGTCATGGAAACCTCAGTAGCTGTCCGCTGCTCCTCTTTCTCCTTTGCTTCTCGTAAGATCTACAAACAGAAAAATCAAGGCATTAAAACTACTGCTTAAAAAACAGGAGACACAAAGAAAAGATTCATGCCTGGAATATTTTCTGTCCTACTATCAGAAATTGTAAGGACTGATCATTTGTCATTTAACATAACCAGGGGGAAACCACCCTCAGCTCATGTGTGGGAGCTTGAAGGGAACCAGTACCTGAGAAAGTGTGGCGTTTCTGCTCATCAGGCCTTTAGTTTTCTTAAATCCAGGGTCACCTTCAGCTATCACATCCATGGTCTTCTTGCCAATGAATTCTAATGCATCCAAACCTCCGCTAATAACTGTCTTCCCCTAGAAAACACATCTGCACATTTTAAGGAAAGGCAAGTACAACTCAAAATTAACCTTGAAAAAGAATGCCTAAATTTGTGTCAGAAATAACACACATATTGGAAGTTATGGCGGACAAACATCTGAAGGACAGGATGGCCTTTCCTCACTATTGCTATGAAATAATTGTCTCAGTGCAATTTCCAGGTATCCTGCCCCCTCTCCACTTCAGCCACTCACACCACATCCCTCAACAATGGCTCTTCAGGCTGTAGGAAGAACAACTGCATGAATTCTATCTTCTGTGAGTACTGCTGTGGATGCTAGCCATTGTATTTTACTGTCTCTTTAAGTGTTTCATTGTGAGCCACTCTGAATACATTATTATGCAGAAAGGCTAATCTAAATGAAACCAACTGAAATTAAAAGCTTAATGCTAACTAAAAGAAAACAAGTTGTTCTAGTAAGAACTAATCAGCCTACTTTCCTTTCACTGCTTCTACAACTAGACTAAATTTGGTACAAATCAAGGTCCACAAGTTAGATCTTTTGCACCTCAAATGTTCATGTGTCTGCCATCTTGAATCAGGGTGGATGCCATCATTACAAACCGTTTTGGGTCGTATTAATCCAGGTGTTTCCAAGTTGGTAGGTGGGGACATACACATACACACAAAGAATGCTGGATGATCTCATAAGCCTACTGGAAAGTAGGCTAAAAAATGAAAAGTGAACATTAACATATTTCTTTCAGTCTCACTTACTGTGCTATGGACAGCTGCAGAGAGGGTAGAAAACATTCCAAATGCACCACTAATAGGTGAGGAATTCTCAGTGTCTCCTTTGCCATCATCACTTACAGATTCAGAATTTTGGCTTTCTGAAACAAAGGGATAAGTTAAGCAATACATTTTAAGTCCCCAACTGAGAAGTGCACATTGCACATTGATATTGGATAGCATGTGGGTACTTAAGAGAACATCTTCTTTGCCATGAGACCCACTACCAGTTGAGATCATCCGGAGAGGCTCGTCTGCAGTTCCCACCAACTGGTCTTGTAGCAACACAGGGACAAGACTTCTCTGTTGCTGCTCTGAGACTCTGGAATAGGATCCCTGCTGAAATAAGAGCCTCCTCATCTCTGACAACTTTTTAAAAGTACTTAAAGACTTATCTCTTCAACCAAGCTTTTTATTTGATTGTGGTTTTAAATTGTGTTAAGGTTTTTATTTTCTGTGTTTTAACTCGGATTACCCGCTCCCTTCTTAGGAGAGAAGAGCCGGTAGATGTTCAATCTGGCTGCTGTGATCAATTTGCTCAATTCTTTGATGATAAAGTCTTCAGCCTTCGGCTAGAGTTGGACTCTACTTCTGTAGGATCTGATCAGATAGAGGAGATTCCTCCCTGTGATGTTATATGGGACACCTTTGAGTTGGTTGAAGATATGGACACAATTCTCTCGGGTATGGGTGCGGCAACATGTTGCTTGGACCCTTGTCCCTCCTGGCTGGTTAGAACAGCCGGTGGGAATGTTAATTCTTGGCTACGGGAGTTGGTTAACTCTTCGCTACGTGAGGGTTTTGTACCAGGAACCCTTAAAGCGGGGATAGTTCGCCCTCACTTGAAGAAACCCTTCCCGGACCCTTAGGTCCTTGACAACTATAGGCCGATCTCCAACCTCCCTTTTGTAGCGAAGGTGTTACAGAGGGTTGTATGTGCCCAGCTTGAGAGGGTCTTGGAGGAAACTGGTTATCTTAATTCTTAACTGTCGGGTTTCAGGCCTCGGCATAGCACAGAGACAGCATTGCTCGCTCTGGTAGATGACCGTCTTCGGGACCCTGATGAGGGTAGTATACCTCTCTTGATCCTTTTAGATCTCTCAGCGGCTTTTGACACTATCGATCATGCTATCCTCCTTGACCACCTGCGTGGGTTGGGTATCGTGGGCACTGTCTTACAGTGGTTCCGTTCTTACCTTAGCAGGCATGTCCAGTCGGTATGCATTGAGTACAGATGCTCTGACCCATGGCCACTCCTTTATGGAGTTCCCCAGGGTTCAGTTCTTGCCCCTGTCCTCTTTAACATCTATATGGAGCCGCTGGGTCAGGTCATTTCCCAGTTTGGGGTGAGATTTCATCAATACGCTGATGATGCTCAGCTGTATATTGCCATCCCAGACCATTCTGGGGATGCTGTTTCTGTGCTTTCTCGATGCCTGGAAGCTGTTAAGGTCTGGCTGAATCAAAATAAGCTCAGACTGAATCCCACTAAGACTGAATCCCACTACTTTTACTCAGCCCTCGTACTGGCCAACAGCTGGATGTGAACCTTGTTTTAGATGGGGTGGCGCTGCCCCCGAAGGAGCTTGTACGTGATTTGGAGGGTCCTTTTGGGCTCGCACCTCCTGCTTGAACAGCAGGTGGAGGCTGCAGCCAAAAGTGCCTTTGCCCAGCTCCATCTGATTCATCAATTATGCCCTTACCTTGATAGGCAAGCATTAATGACAGTGACCCATGCCCTTGTTATCTCCCGCCAAGATTATTGTAATGCCTTCTGTCTAGGGTTACCTTTGAGGACGATCGGAAAGCTACAATGGGTCCAGAATGCAGCGGCTTGTTTACTTATGGGTGCCAGAAAATATGACAGGGTAACACCTCTCCTGCAGTCATTGCACTTGTTGCCTATTCGCTACCGAGTTCAATTTAAGGTACTGGTTTTGACCTTCAAAGCCTTGGGGGGCTTGCCGCCTGTCTACCTACAGACCCACCTCTCCCATCCAGTTACATCCTGTCCGGTCAGATCTGCTCAGATGGCCCTTTTGTCGGTCCCCGATTTCTGAGACGTTCGGGGTGCTAGGACCCGTGAAAGGGCCTTCTCGGTTCCTGCCCCACTTCTCCGGAATTCCCTTCCCCTGCAGATTCATTTAGCTCCTTCCTTGTTGATTTTTAAATCTCTATTGAAGACTTTTCTTTTTCTCCAGGCTTTTACCCTGTAGTTTACCTATTTGGTTTTTTTTCCCCCTTGTTTGTTAGTTACTTTAGTTTTAGTTAGAGTGTAATTTTAATGCTGTCTTTTTTTTTTAACATTTATATCCCGCTCTTCCTCCAAGGAGCCCAGAGCGGTGTACTACATACTTGAGTTTCTCCTCACAACAACCCTGTGAAGTAGGTTAGGCTGAGAGAGAAGTGACTGGCCCAGAGTCACCCAGCAAGTCTCATGGCTGAATGGGGATTTGAACTTGGGTCTCCCCGGTCCTAGTCCAGCACTCTAACCACTACACCACGCTGGATCTGCATGCTGGTTTTGCATGCTTTTGTACACCACCCAGAGTCTTCGGAGTGGGCAGTATATCAAATGTTTCTAATAAATAAATAAATAAATAAATAAATAAATAAATAAATAAATAAATAAAACTTGTTTTATATTGTTGTAAACCAACCAGAGACTAAAGTTTGGGGTGGTAAACAAATTTAATTAATAATAATAATAAATGGTTCAGAATGGGCAATTTAGATTTTAAAAAATAAGGTGTGAAGGAAAAGTCTCTAGAGCAGACATCTTGCTCTGTTGTGGGGAAAAAAGTTTCCATTAACTCCGATACTCCTATGAATGAATCCATGAAAGCTCCAAAAACCTGAATTGTATTTTGTGATATCATGAGATGAAGATATATCAGTAAAGAAACAGTTAATCTTTGCTTCATTTCTATTATCTGAATGAAGTCTATTGAATAAAATCAACCAGGCTTTAATTATAATATCTAATGCCTCTGTTTCTATGGCCAGCTGTGCATTTTATCTTCCTCAAGGAAGGTATGTACTGTTGTGTCATCTTTTGCCTGAAATACCACATGAATTGATCCTTTCCATCATTACCAACCTTTGCATCATATAAGTGTATACAGAGCTTGCTCTAGAGATACTTGACTGCAAAAAAACATTGGATCAAGTCCAAAGAGCTACTTTAGGCTCACCCAAGAGCTTTTGCATGGCCAGTGGGATTTGTGTTAACTTTTTTAAACAGCAGACCCACACACAAACTACTTTCCGAAGTCCCTACATGTTCAATAGCACTTTGCATGGAGAGCTGCTGCTTGAAGTAAGTCCAAGCCCCTTTGGCTACATGGAACAAATAATGGATTTCCCTGGATCCCAGCTAATGTACGTGACTAATACCATATGCAATAATCTGACAGAAATATGCATTCCCATGTGGATCAAGGTCAATACTATTTGCAGTATAAAACAGAGGCAGAACACTGGTTGCCTTTTTGCCCATGTACAGAGGCATTAGAAAATAAGAACAGCCCTGTTGGATCAGACCCAGGAGCTATCTAGTCCAGCATCCTGTTTCACACAGTGACCCACCAGATGCCTCTGGAAAGCCCACAGGCAAGAGCTGAGGGCACGCCCTCTCTCTCGCTGCTGCCCGCCTGCAATTGGTATTGAGAGGCATCGTGCCTCTGAGGCTGGAGGTGGCCTATTGCCACCACACTAGTAGCCATTGATAGACCTGTCCTCCATGAATTCGTCTAAGCCCCTTTGAAAGCCATCCAAGCTAGTGGCCATCACCACATCCCAAAATAGAGAATTCCATCGATTAATTATGCGCTGTGTGAAAAAGAACTTCCTTTTGTTGGTCCTAAATTTCTCAGCCTTCAGTTTCATGAGATGACCCCTAGTTCTAGTGTTGTGAAAGAAGGAGAAAAATTTCTCTCTGTCCACTCTCTCAACTCCATGCATAATTTTATACACCTAGATCATGTCCCCTCATAGTCGCCTCTTCTCCAAACTAAAAGTCCCAGATGCTTAGCCTTGCTTTGTACGGAAGGTGCTTCAGGCCACTGATCATCTTCGTTGCTCTCTTCTGCACCTTTTCCAGTTCTACAATTTATTTATTTGTTTGTTTATTAAAAGATTTAATATACCACCCAATCCACACGACTCAGGATTATACAAACAAGAATAGCATCCGAGGGCAAATGCCTGGCGAAAAAGAAATGTCTTCAATAAGGTTTTAAAGGCTGAAAGGGAGGAGGCAGAATGAATCCGGGGGGGAGGGGGAGAGAGAATTCCAAAGAAAAGGGGCAGCAACAGAGAAAGCCCTTCCACGGGCCCTAGTACTATGGACCTCTCTGAGACCAGGGACAGAAAGAAGGGCAACCTGAGATTTCACAGGACGGGACAGGAGAGGTGGTCCTGCAGGTAAGCAGGTGCTACGCCATGAAGGGTTTTAAAGGTGAGAACCAGTATTTTGAGTTGGACCCGGAAGCAAATAGGTAACCAGTGCAGTGACCACAAGAGAGGTGTCACATTATCATATCTCCTAGCGCCCATAAGCAGGCGGGTCGCCGCATTCTGGACCAACAGAAGCTTCCAGGTTGCCTTCAAAGGCAACCCCAGGTAGAGCACATTACAGTAATCCAAACGAGAGATGACGGGGGCATGAGTTACCGTTGCCAGGGCCTGCCAGTCAAGATAGTAGGGATGTGCACGAAGATCGTCGCTGCGTTTCAGCGTTTCATTGCCGACGGGGGCTAGCGCTTTAAGCGCGGGGGAGGGTGTACTCACCTCTCCCGCCGTATTTCCCCCGCCGGCACGCTGTCATTTTGAAACCCCTCGGGGCGGCAGCATTCCTTCCTGCCGCCCCGTTTGCCCCGTCGGCTGGAAGTCGCGAGCGCGCGTGCGCCCGCCGTACGTGCGTGCCCTTCTGCCATGTGCGTGTGCACACACGACGGGCGCACGCGCGCTCGCGACTTCCGGCCACTTCCGGCTGACGGGGCAAACGGGGCGGCAGGGAAGAACGCTGCCGCCCCGAGGGGCTTCAAAATGACAGCACGCCGGCGGGGGAAATGCGGCGGGAGGGGTGAGTACACCCTCCCCCGCGCTTAAAGCGCTAGCCCCCGTCGGCAATGAAACGCCGAAACGCCCCCAGTGCCGAAACGTTCCGGAGGCCTTCATAATGGCCTCCGAAACATTTCGGGCACATCCCTACAAGATAGGGCTGCAACTGGTGGACCAGCCAAGCAGGAGCTGCGAGTCCAAGAGGACCTCCAAGATGCGGACCACCTCCTTCAGGGGCAGCGCAACCCCGTCCAGGGAGAGACTCAGACTCCGCAACTGGCAAGATTGAGGAGTAAGCAAAAGCAACTCAGTCTTGGAGGGATTAAGACTGAACTTGTTTTTGCAGTGATTTCCCATATACAGTGAGATCTGGTGCAGGTTTGCATGCATGAAAGAGTCAAAGAGCTCAATAATAGTAGCAATGCGGCTTGAACTTGACATTCCTTTTGGGGAGCTATATATATAAATCGCAGAGAAAAGCAAGAGGAGACAGTAGCAACACTTCTGAAGTGTCTCACAGCTTGTAAGTAAAGCAATGATCGGAGGGAAGCCAACTTCTCTGGCAATATACGACCAGCTCCCCAGAGTATGAAGTAACAGCATTAAAATAACACCATCCATCACAACAGTACAGGTGGAAAGCCGGAAATAAGTTTTTATTTTTAATAAAAACTGACCTTCTGTAAAATCTTTGGCCTCAGTAGATAATTCATTAGGGCTAGGGATCCCAAGGGATGTCTCTGCTTTTTCAATAACATTTGAGATTCCATGACCTAAAGAAGGCAGAGAGATTACTTTTAGTCTTAAGGGAAAGTGAATTTGTTCACCAAGCAAGCAGAAAGCATAGTCTGAAAGATGAACTGCTCAATACAGCAGGCTGCATTTTAAAAAGTGTGAATAAACCTATCAATTCATGTCCACTTAGCTTAATACTAATTTAGAAAAAAGGTATCTTTCCCCTCAGTATGAATAACATTTTGTTAACAGCTTGTCATATCTCTACTCATGTGTTTCTGCTAGATTTGTTTCCAGTTTTGATCTTACAGATTTCTTTCTTTCTTTTTTTGCTAAACTCTAAAAGCAAAAAATCCAGTGCTGAGCAATAAAATCCACATTTATTTTACTGGTTGCAAGATGCACTACATAGTAAAGTTTTAGCCACCCTTACCTACTGTTGCCACTGTAGCAGAAGCAGTAGAGAGCAAAGATTTTCCCCAGTTCCCCCAGTACCCCCATCCTGTATGTGACTCCTCAATGGAACTGGACACCTTAAAGAGAAAAACAATCATATTTACTGTTCACCAAACAGAAAATAATACAAAAGGGTGTATACCATCCTTAAACTGAATCAGAATTTGCAACCATCAATTACCTGCTGTGGTGTTTTTAATGAGTTTTTTGTGGACAAAATCTCTTGTATTCAGGCTAACAGACTGAATTACTGCACTGTCTGAATTCATTTAGCATTCTTAACCAAAATAATATATTAGAAATCAAGATAAAAGTTGAACTCAAATTTATCAGTTGAAAAATGTATCTTATTTATGGTGGTTTACAACAACATAAAACAAGTTAAAACATATAAAATAAAAACACTGAAATAATTTAAAATCACAGTCAAATTTAAAAAAGCTTGGGTGAAAAGAGAAGTCTTTGGGTACTTTTGAAAAGTTGTCAGAGATGGGGAGGCTCTTATTTCAGCAGGGAGCGCATTCTAGTGTCTTGGGGCCTGTCCCTGTGTGGCCACCTGATGAGCCAGTGGTAACTGTAGACTAACCTCTCCAAAAGATCTCAACGGGTGATGGGGCTCATGGCAAAGAAGATGTTCTCTTAAACAGGTTTTTACTAAGCTATTAATAGTGGAGGTACTGGAAATTTCCAGCATGAAGCAATATATATTTTTGAAGTTTATTAATAAACTGGTAACCAATTCAAAAAAATTATCTGTGACAGTATTATTTAAATATCACAAAGGTAATTAGGATAACTATTTTTGAATCAAATGGAATTTTGTAATCTGTCATTTGTTCAGTTATCATTGAAATCTGATTGCAGAACACCTTTAAATGATACATCCAAAATATATGAAAAGTGATCAATCTAATCATGATAAATTTAATCATAACAACAGGGAGAAGATCAAATTAAAAAGATGAAAACCACGCTCAAGCCCAGACAAGGCAGGATTTCACAGCTACTGGAAAGCATTCACTCTCAGACTTTTGAGTCTCAACAAGGAAAACAGAGTGCTATCACCGTTGGTCAGCCATTCTCTACACCAACTTGCTGTTTGGATTTTTACCATATTTCCGCTAGAAGCTAGCTTTCAAAATGACATACATCAGCTAAAAGTATAAAATAGCAATGCACTTGCCACAGAGACTGAGCAGTCAAGAGAGTGCTCTTTGCTGATTTTAAATGTCATAATGATGGGCAGGGAGGGAGCAAGAAAGGTAGGTCAAATAGTATTTTACAGTGCAGCAACATCTAGGCCACATAAGTAAGGAAGTAATGCAGAATTCAAGCTATTCATTTGTGCTAGGAGAATCAGCACCACAACACCGGTGTAATGTGCTCTCAGCATCCTTCTTTCTACAAAGAGTAGGCTGCAGTGTTTGGCACCAGGTGGTATTCCCAGGGCTACCATTAAAGCCACTCCACTTAGAACATATTATACTACATATAGCAGACAGGCTGGCACTTCTCTGCTCTCTCTCAAAGTACATAAGTCAACATTCACTCGAAATAATGTGGGCCATCATGCAGCTGTTCCTGTTCACTGATCTTGAGTCTTAACTGCTCTCCCAGGTTTAGAGACAAAGCCCACCCCATCTACCTAGATTCAGCTGCTGCTTCAAACATGAGTGTGTCGACCACAGTGGGCAGACTTTCAATCTGCAGGCTCTACTTATTCCACACATACCCCACACCGCCACTAGACTAGGCTCCCAAGTTCTAACAATTGGAGCCAGGTGCAAAATAGTGACATGTCAGTAGGTAGCCAATTACCTACTATATCCTACAAGCCATAGACTGGCATGGTCTGCTTATGCAAGCACAAATCTACATCTGAGTTACTACAGACCAGGGATTCCAGCACAAAAATGGCCAGCAGACTGTACAAAGACTCTGATGAAGGCAACCAATTAATTCGCACATTTTACAGGTGAGGAACACAGAGGCTAAAAGAGAAAGGCCCGCTATAGGGAAGAATTTTCAAGACACAAGAAGTTGCATCAGCAGTTTTAAGCATAAAGTCCCATTTTACACCTGAGAACCACTGAGATCCAAAAGGTCTCACACTGTTTTCTCCCAAGCATTTGTTTCAACAGTCTAATTTTTTGTGGGGAGAGGCAATATTTTTGCTGCTGCTACTGTTAAACAACTAGGAGTCAGAGATACTTGTGAATCTATTACAAAGCACCCAGCTGCAGACTCTGGTCTGCATTCTTGTATCACTAGAGACAGTTAAAAACATGCCAAGGTAACTGCATATAGCAGTGCAAACAGGTTGGAGGTCCTACCCCCGACCTGTCAATCACTGTTGCTCTCCACCACTCATGCTTAGACCAGGGTTTGTCTGAACAGGGAAGCACCCTATCCATGATGGTGGGCACTTTTGTGATTATGAGGCCAGATCACCTCCACTGCACAATTACAGAAGTGCCCACCACCATGGACAGGGTGCTCTCATATTCAAACCACACTCTAAGCATGAGTGGCAGGGGAAAAAGGTGATTGACGGACTGGAGGAGGGACTTTCAACCGGTTTACTCCACATACACGATTACAGCAGTGCATTTTTAACTGTCTGAATGGGGCTGAGATTTATATCAGGTCTACACAAGGAGTGAGCAGAAAGGCCTGCCTGTAGAACATGGCTAAAATAAGATTTTTCTCTCGCCCCATCAGCAACCAAACATAAGCAGCACTGTCTAGGACCATTCTTTGCCCACCATTTCTCTGTAAAGCATCAGATATCCACAGAATAAAGAACCAGTAGCTTTCTTTTTTCTGCATGAGACAGCTGCCATCTGCAGCCATGTGATTCATAGTGATTTCTCTATGCTTACCATAGTGATTTCCCCTTTTTGTTTGCAGGGAGAAAGGTACAACTCTTCGGTCAAAAAAAAGTTGCAGGTTTGACTCTTGCAGGTCCAGCTTTACCAGCATCAGTGCCACATTGTATAATCTTATGTACAGAATAAATTAAAAATGCATATATCCACTTAACAGTTCCACAGTGGTACACCACACATCATATTCCAAGGGATTTTCTGCACCCCCAAAACAGGCTATGGAAGAACAAGTATTTAAAAGGTGACAAGTGCAAATAAAATTAGGATTCATGGGTTGTAGGCTTAGCACAAATACCTGTAGATTCTGTGCCAGTGGTTCTTGTGCAAGGGTAGGCTCAGGGGTTTTGGCTTCTGGTCTCTTTCGAGTCACAGCCACAGGTTCAGCTTTCGCCTCATCAGTCTCCACTTCCGCAGTCTTCTGATCTTTTTCATCAAGTTCACTTGCATCTTCTTTCATGAATTCATTATTCTTTTGGGACATGACAAGGGCATATCCTAGATTTATACAGAAGCACTGCTATAATTTATACAAGAAACTTAACAAGGCATACAGTCTTTATTTATCTTGTTTGTCCTTACAGCACTCTCATGAAATGGGTCACAGTGATCAGAAAGTTTTCCAGTGCCTTAAATTGCATGAGAACTAGATTAGATTGTCTGGATTATGTGTGCATTTTTGTTTTAACCTAATTTGCAAAGAACAGGTTGTGTGTGTGTGTACGGGTGCATATAAGATTTTATAAATGCTTCCTAGAACAGCCACCTGGAAAAAAAGAATTAGTTCAAACTTTGAAACTACCCAATTTGACTGGTACTGTATCCATTCATCATATTACCAATTCATTTTATGAAACAATGCATCTGTAGCCATTAAATGTTTTCCACAGAAAAATATAACAGTGGACAATGTTCTGCCCTACATCACTAGACCATTAAAGGTTTCTAGAACCATTAAATGCGGGGGGTGTAAGGTAGTGACAAGGCCACTCACAGTGCAATCTTATGCAAGTTAACCCAGAAATAAATTCCACACACTACAATAAATGGGGCTTACTCTCAGGCAAGCATGTATAGGATTGCAGCCTCAGTACAGCAGGATTTTAAAGCTTAAGCCAAAATTACATCTGTGTCTAAAATTCTAACCACTAAAACAAAATGTTCAAATTAGTACATTGAGTATTTCAAACAAAATGCTTACGCATTTTTGATATACCATATAGCCAAGGGGGAAAGTAGCTTTCCCCCCTTCTCCTACCTATATCTAAGTGATGAAATACGTACTTTGAACAACTAAGAGATAACATTAGCTTGGAACTTTAGACTAGGGGTGTGCACAGACTGGTGGAGGCAGTTCAGTCTGAATTTGGACTGACCCACGGGTCCCCGAACCAGTTTGGTCAAACTCACTGGCTAGGCCAGTCAGGTGGTTGAACCAGCTCAAACCAGTTTGAAGCAGTTAACGTTCTAACCTCTGGAACCAGCCTGGTTAGCAGTCAGACTGGTCCATGCACACCCCTACTTTAGACTTCCACAGAGTCCTCTGATTATTCAAATATCATCACAAAATGTACCACACAAGAAAGCAACATTCAGGAGAATAATAGTCCACAAAGGAGTGTGTGTATGTGTGTGTGTGTGTGTGTGTGTGTGTGCGCGCGCACATGCACACACACTCTCAAGTTCATATCATGCCATTCCAGTGCTGAAATGACTAATCTTTCATTAAAAAGTAGAAAAGTACCTTCCATAGAAGTACCTTCCATAGAAAAGTACCCACATTAATCTTTGTACAACTGGCATTTCCTTAACTTTTTATGGTGAATATACATTCTGTCAAACAAATTATTGTGCTAGAAAATGGAAGCCATGTATATAACATTACATTAGAATAACCAAGATGTGTCCCGTGGACAGAGAGGGACCCTGGACAATAGAGGAAGGATGAAGCAATGTATATAAAGCAAGGACAGCAGGGGCCTCCTCCAAAGCGTGATGAGAACACAGTAAGGACTGCAAAGTGCTTTGCAGTTACAAGTGAATATAAACAACACAGATCATATCATAATCACAAATGAGGTTTCCAATCAACAGTACAGGGATTGAGATGACCGTGGTGTGGGCCTGGGAGGGGAGAGCTTGAGACCACAGGAGGTTTTACAGGTCTCAGCCACAACCCTATTCTGCTCTTCAAACTGTCATTTTTATTTATATAGTGCTATAGATATGCATAATTCTTTCAGAGTATAAGGGGACATACAATTTGACACAAAGGAGGCAGCAGAGAAAGGGTGAGAGAAGAGGGTGCAGGAGTAAACAGAGAAAGACTATGGAATTATTTCAGTCATACTGTACTTCAGCCTAGTTACAGTGCAGTATAAGAATGAAGGGGGTTGTGCCAAAGGTTTCACAAAAAAGGTGGGTTTTGAGGAGAAATTTGAAGGAAGAAAGGAAGCATTATACAGGAATTTGAAATAAATAAAAGAAAGAGCATAATGTGGGGACGTCAAGGAAGGAAGAGAGGGAGCATCATACCTCATTCTGGAAGGTGTTCCAAATGTAAGGGGTAACAACAGAAAAAGTGGAGATTCATTTAAGGGACAGGATGCTTTCATGTGTCTGAGGGCGATGGAGCTGAAGAAGTGAAGGTCACAGATGTGATATAAGAGTGAAGAGGTGCAAGGGCAAGCCATGGATGACTTTGAAGGCAAGAACAAGAAGTATATGTCAGACCTGAGAGCAGACTGGAGCTGCTGAAGAGATGAAGGAGAGCTTTCTTGGTCACAGCAAGAGAGATTAATGATTTGGGCAGCAGGATGCTAGGCACAGGTGAGGGGACTAAGGTGAGAAAACAAAACCAGAAAGGAGGAGGTTGCAGTTACCAAGGCTAGAGAGGACCAGAGAACCAACTAGGCACATTTTTGCAAGAGAAAAAAGAGACATCATGACTTGGATACAGGCTGAATACAGGAGATAAAGGAGAGGAACAATTCAAAGATAAAGCAAAGGTTTCATGACTCCAAGGTGTGTGATTACACTGAAAAAAGAAAGAGTATGAGGAGGAGGATTTGGAAGGAAAAATTAGTAGTTCAGTCTTGGATATGCTGAGTTTGAGAAAAGGATGAATCATCTAAGTGGAAGTACCAGACAGGCAGCTGGAGATGTGCAACTGGACGGAAAGAGGAAGTTATCCGAGAAATAAATAGTGGAAAAGAATTTCAAGCAAGCAGTACACTCTGTATGGAGAAAAGAGCAATAATACTACACGCAACGTGGTTAACTCCCCCGCCCACCATATTTTTCTCCATTTCTAGGTTACTGCTAAACACCACCACCGTGAGAGAAGAGTGCTCTACGTTTACGGTAAAGTGACTAACATAATGACCTATGTAGAACAGGGCCTGTTCTCTGCACTGTGCCACTGACGCCCCAACACCAAGTAACAAAGAGCTGTCCTTCAAATACTGGAATAGATTAACTCGTGGTCCTACAGTAAGCACAGAGGGAGCGAGAAGTGATTAGGTCCAGCGTTATGTTAGTTACCTCTGGCGGCATAAACATCACACATTTTACACACTCCCAAGAACAGCTACCTTTTATTACGGTATAATAACGCTGTCCTTAGTCATTCGCCAAATCTGTTGTAGGCAACCTGGAACCGAGGTGTTTTTTACTTGGGCGAGCCGCGGCGGCGCCCCCCAGGTCCGGTCTGTCTTCCAGTTCACCACTCGCCGCCGCCAGCTCTGGCTTGCTCCTCCCCAACACGACGACAGCAGGCGTTCCCGTGCCTCCTCTCGCGCCGCCGTGACGCGACAGCGGCGGGGGAAGGGAACGCGACTCGCTCAGGCTCTGACCTCTCCTCGGCCGGCCGCCTGTATCTTGCTCCTCCCCTCCTCCTCCTCCCCGGCGCAGCGCGCACAGGAAGAAAAGACGGGAATCGGCCTGCCTGCGGTGACGCCAGGCGATGGGAGGCAGCAGCGACAAGGAATCGAATCTGCTCTTAGTCCGAATGTCTCGCGAGTGTGAGACTCCCCCAGCCACGTGCAGCAGAGCAGAGAGCCTTGCGGCCGGGAGGCAGATGAGGGCGTGCAAGCGGGTTCTTCGTGATGCCTGTGTTTTCTGCTTGTATTGGCTGTACAAAGCAAGTTCATCAGATAAAATCCTGGGGGCAGTAAACCTTCGGCCGGTTTGGCTTATTTTTGGTTGGTTGTGGGGGGCGCTACAAAAAGTTCTTCAAAAGGAGCAAGCTAGCTGAGGTGTTTGCTTCTGTAGTCTTTGTGCTTTGGGGAGGGTTCAAAGAGCAGTTTATCGAAGGGAGAACATATGGGATCTGGGATCTGTGTGTGTGTGTGTGTTTTTCCTTTTGCTAAAAGAAACCAAAAAGCATCTCGTCAAGGAACAAACGGGGGTCTGAGTCGGGAATATCTTTGCACCTTTTTATGGTTGCAAAAAGTATTTCTTCATGAAAGGGAACAAACTGGCAGCAGTGGAGCATAGGCAGGGCTTGGCAATAATCAAGGACTGGGTTTCTGAGTGGTGCCTGTCTTCTCCTTTCTCCTCCCCAATCTCCATTCCACACCCCCTTGAATCCCATGTGCAGCCTTGGCATGGTGGGATATGAGCTGTTCCAGGCTGTAGAATGTAGGCTCTTGTACTTGGCAGCCAGACTCCTGCTTCTGGGGCAACCTCGGAGGTGTCTGATAGCTGGGCTGCATTGGCTGTGTCTCTTCCCTCCTGGCATCTCGTGGCTGTCCCTACAATAGCCAGGCTGCATTGGCTAGGTGCCTATCTTTGGCCCAGCTGCACTGACTGGTTGTCTGCATCTCTGTACTCCCTGTCTCCACTTTGTGGGTATCACCTTGATAGCTGGGCCACATGACTTTTTTCTTCTGCTTCCAAAGTGACTCCCTGCATTGGCTTTCCCCTTTCTGGACTGTCATTGGCAGCTGTTGGCAGGGTTGCCATGGACACTGGGGATGTGGCTGTACTATGTTTTTTGGCTGTATCCTCTTCTTTGTTTTGGACTAGTATAGCATCCTGATGGTCGCTTAATGGCATAGCTACCATTAAGCAAGAGAGGATAATTGGGTCCACAGGTCTGGAGGGCACCCAAGGCTTCCCCTCAGCCAAGGCACCAGCTTGCCCCCTCCCACACCCAGTTGGCAAGAAAGCGCAAGGCGTCTGGGAATGTGAGGCACGCCCCCTCCACCTCACCCCACCTCCCGGGCATTGGAGAGGATGGACTCTCCTCCCCCCCCACCGGCATTGGCCCCTTCCCCTGCATCTGACGTCAGATGTAGGGGGTGGAGCTAGTGCAGAGGACTGGGCTGTCATGGCCCCCACATAGTTTCATTTCCTCATTTCCCTTGTCAGTGGTTGGTGGAATCGCTGAAAGGGAGCTCTTTCCAGGAAAAGGAGCTCCTTTTCAGTGATTCCACCAAATGCTGACAGGAAATGAAACTATCCCAGGGCTGTGACAGCTCTGTTCTCTGCACTGGCCCCACTCCCTTGCATCTGATGTCAGATGCAAGGGCGTGGCTTGAGGAGGGAGGAGCCACTGGTCAGACTTTGTCCACCACCCTGTCCCCCCCAAATCTCCCTATCAGTGTTCCCTCTAACAGGGATTCCCAGATGTTGTTGACTACAACTCCCATAAATCCCAAAGCAAAAGCCATTGCAGCTGGGGATTCTGGGAGTTATTGTCAACAACATCTGGGAATCCCTGTTAGAGGGAACACTGCATCCTATGTCCCTGACTGGCAAACAAAGACATTTATTAATTAATTTATTTAGGCAGTGTACAACAATCATTTAAAACCATTCATTCAAAACAATATGAAAACAAATTTTAAAACAGTTTAAAACCAGATAAAAACATTTAAGAACAACTTAAAACCCAGGCTTTTAATTAGATTTACAGGCTTTTTCTCCCAGACTTTTAATTAGATTGCAGTTTTAATAGATTTTAACACTTTTAACATGTCTTAAATTTTAAATTATTTTAATTTTATTTTAATTCTATTTTTATTGTAAACCACCCAGAGAAGTGAATTTTGGGTGGTATAGAAATTTGTTAAATAAATACTTTGGAAGGTCAGGCCAAACAAATATGTTTTCAGGGCTCTCTTAAAGGTCAACAATGAGCCCAAACTACACATTTCTGCCAGAAATGCATCCCACAGCCCAGGAGCAGCTGCAGAGAATGCCCAGTTCCTAGTCGCCACCAGACATACCGGTGATAGCCGGAGATGGACCTCTCGAGATGACTTCAGCGTGCAGTGGGGATCATACAGAAAAAGGCGCTCTCTAAGGTAACCTGGACACAAGCCGTTAAAGATAATAACCAACACTTTCTATTTTGCCTGGAAACACATCAGCAGCCAGTGCAACTGTTTTAAAACAGGTATAATGTCTCTCTGGGTTCCCCCAGAGATCAGTCTGGTTGCTGCATTTTGAACTAACTGAAGTTTCCAAACTATGTACAAAGGCAGCCCCACGTAGAGCACATTGCAGTAGTCAAGCCTGGAGGTTACCAGCTGATGAGCCACTGCTTTGATATTGTTCTCTTTAAGGAATGGACACAACTGTCAAATCAGCCAAAGCTGATGGAAAACACTCCTGCCCATAGACTCCACCTGAGATACTAGGGTGAGGCCTGGATCCAAGAGCACCCCCAAGCTGTGCACCTGTTCCTTCTGGGGGAGTTTAACCTCATCCAGCACAGGAAGCTCTAACTCATCCCTCAAATTCTGATCCCCCACAATGAGCACCTCCGTCTTGCTTGGATTCAGCTTCAATTTGTTGTCCAACATCCAGCCCATTACTGCCTGTAGGCAGGCATTCAGGGAATGAGTGTCATCATTTCCTGGATGATGATGGTTATGATGACAAGGAGAAATAGATTTGGGTGTCATCAGCTTACTGATAATACTCTGCACCAAATCTCCTGATGACCTCACCTATTGGCCTAGCTAGAGTATAGGATTGCCCAGTTAGGTTCCTTTTGGCCTCATCTGGCAAGCACAAAGTTGAAAATGCAAAGCAAAAGCAGGTGGCTAACCAATGTAGCTACAAAAGCAAACAAATAGTACAAATACAATGTTGGGGGAAAGGCTTGAGCTGCAATAACACTTAATTGTCTGTGGCGGGGGAACTCCAATAGGGGAGAAGTTCCAACTGTCAGGATACAATTTTGGAAAAGAATTCAAGGAAACGGATCTTGAGGGGGAAACAGTGGGCAACAGGGCTTTGGTATTTTCAGGAGTGTGGGCTATTTGTTGCATATAATACATCCAACTCAGGAAGGGAGTTTGCTTGCTTGACTAGCAGCACCACCAGCTTGTGTCTCTGATGCTTTACAGGAATGCAACGGCAAAACTGCCAGAGATGCAGCTCAAACACTCCATCCTCTATAGTCTGTCTACCTCTGCAGTGAGCCCTTTACCGAGCATCACGGCTTCTTTTAAGTCCAACCTGAGTATCTCCTTGACACACACCATTTCTCTGATTCTTTCAACAAACTTCTTTCATACCAAGACATATGCAACAATTTCCTAACTGACCAAAAAGCCAAGTGAAGACTAAGGGTGGCGACAACCAGCATAATAATTAAGCCAACAAGACTGAAATTGTCCTTGGTGGACATAAGTGACTGAAAAACCCAAGTTCGTACATCAAAGCAAGGTTCTACTATAGGACAAGGGGAAAGGGGTTCCAGTGTAGGTACAGGCTCCACAACTGGGCAAGAAAGGTAAGGTAAAGTTGTGCTATCAAGTCGGTATCGACTCCTGGTGATCCATGTGGGGTTTTTTTGTAGAATACAGGAGAGATTTACCATAACCGTCTCCCATGCAGTATGAGATTATGCCTTTCAGCATCTTCCTATATCGCTGCTGCCTGATATAGGAGTTCCCCAAAGTTTGGGAAACATACCAGTGGGGATTTGAACTGGCAACCTCTTGCGCCCTAGGCAGGTTACTTCCCCACTGCACCATTAAGTGGCCTAACTGGACAAGAACACTCCTTTATTTATTTCTTATTTTGAGAGAAAAACATCCATGCATCATTTAAACTACCAAGAAAATTCACAACACTTCTATATAACCACACATTGCAAAGACATTAAGAGCAGTACACACTTGAGCAATATAGGGAGAGCCAAGGGGAAGTGTCACAAAACTGCTTTCTAACAAGGCGCAAGATCTGAAGCAGGGGTGTAACTACCATTAGGCAAGGGGAGGCAGTCGTCTTGGGGCCCCACTGCCTCGAGGGGCCCCCCCAGAGGCACATCACATGACTCCCTACCCACCCATGTTGCACCCCCTATGAATTATGTTGAGTCTCTTGGAGATCGGCAGGAGCAGAGAGTTAAAAAAACTAGATTATGAAGTGTGTTTGTGTGTGTTTATCAGCGAGGGGCCCATTTTAAAATCTTGTCTCTGGGCCCCCTCCAACCTTGCTACGTCCCTGATCTGAAGCCTACTTGCTTCAGCCATACATTCAGGTGAAAAACTTCATGAGGTAGTCAGTGGGTGGGAGATCCAATTGGGTGCATGCTTGCTGGCTTCTGTGCAAGGTAGGGTGAGGCTTCTCGTTACCAAGTGGCAAGCAAGAGGATCCTCCGTGGACTCTGTCCAACTTATGCGGCGAGGGAAATTTTAAACCCAGATAAGAGTCCTTCCTCTCAAATGAAGCTAAATTGCCAAGTTTTCAGGCTTACTGGGGCACGACATGTGCAAGGTGCAGCATTTCTCTGCAAAATGTGCTAACTTGAGCTGCTAAAAGCAGGAACACAACATATGCTTGGGGTATAGGAGGCAAAACTCCTGTACTGAAGTCTGCAAGCAAAAGGGTTTTGGTGCCACAGCGGCGCCGCATCACTTAGTTATTTACTGAAGCCTGCAAGCTAAGGGAGGGTGTGTGTGTTGTCACTGTGTGTGATGGAGCAGCATTCTACTGATGGAACTTGCAAGTTTAGGAGGAAGGGAGGATCAGACACTTCTCTAACGAAGCCTGCAAACTAGGGAAATCTATTGGCTATGGCAGCACCAAAACACATAAAACTTAGAACACAAACTTAAAGCACAATGCAACCTGGGAGTGGCACAAACATTTGTCTAACTAAACTTCAACTTGGAAATTTAACTTAGAAACTCAAGGATTCAAGCGTGCTTGACTAACAAGCAGAAAGTTGCCAGTTTGAATCCTTGCTGGTATGTTTCCCAGACTATGGGAAACACCTATATTGGGCAGCAGCGATATAGGAAGATGCTGAAAGGCATCATCTCATACTGCGTGGCAGGAGGCAATGGTAAACCCCTCCTGTATTCTAACAAAGAAAACCACAGGGCTCTGTGGGCATCTGGAGTCAAAATTGACTTGATGGCACACTTTACCTTTAAGCTAACTTATTCTCCAACACTCTAACCTTAAGTGGCACAGCGAGGAAATGCTTGACTAACAAGCAGAAGGTTGCTGGTTCAAATCCCTGCTGATACTATATTGGGCAGCAGCAATATAGGAATATGCTGAAAGGCCATCATCTCATACTGCGTGGGAGGAGGCAATGGTAAACTTCTCCTGTATTCTACCAAAGAAAACCACAGGGCTCTGTGGGCGCCAGAAGTTATTATTATTTTATTATTTATTCGATTTCTATACCGCCCTTCCAAAAATGGCTCAGGGCAGTTTACACAGAGAAATAATAAATAAATAAGATGGCTCCCTGTTCCCAAAGGGCTCACATTCTTTTTTTTTTTTTTTTAAGATAAGACACCAGCAAGAGTCACTGGAGGTACTGTGCTGGGGGTGGATAGGGCCAGTTACTCTCCCCCTGCTAAATAAAGAGAATCACTGTGTCAAAAGGTGCCTCTTTGCCAAGTTAGCAGGGGTTGAAATAGACCCCTGCAAGTTGAAATAGACCTAATAGCACACTTTAACCTTTACTTTTATTCTCCTCCAACCATGTCTTGGAGGGGTTAGTACAATAGACAGAAACAAACAGCATGGAAAATCAAAGCAAAAAGTTGGAATTTCCCATACCAAACCTTTGCATAGCCAATTTTTGGGTCTTCGGTTCGGCCTGGCTTAGGGGTTCAAATGTACTGCACGCACTGTTTTCACCAATTCTGTTAATGGAACCACTCGGGGGTGATTGGCTAAATGTGTTCAGGCTGGTGTGGGGGAATTGGGAGCTAGGGTGGAGCAGTTCCACGTCAGAATAAATTTGTGCCAAGTTCTGGTCCTGGGGAAATGAACTTACAGAGAGTAAATTGAGATTCACAAATACAATTGATTATTGAAGGGTTTATGGGTACAGCAGAAAAAGAGTTAAGGCAATATTATTACTAAAATACATCACAGAAATTAACCAGATAACTTACAAAGAGGCAATTTAGCTTGGTGTCTGAGTTAGCTAGACTCCAGGTTGGCTAGAGAAAGGAGACTTCAGAGAAACAGGTTTTGGGATTTAGGGAAGATAGGGAGAGACCCAGAGTGGTTATTATACTACCTCATTCCTTAGGGCTCAGCTGCAGCCAAAGGACCTCTTTCCTTTGGAACAGACCAGGAGTTGGCAGGCAGCAGTGGAGAACCAAATGCCATTCAGGGGTTAGGCAGCACACGTAAATCTGGTCTCGTGTAGCCAGCTTCTCGTAGCAAAAAGGTGTGCTGGGCAGATCGAGCCAGTGAGGAAGTCTGATCTGGAGGCTGAGAGTAGGAATGGCGTGAAGAGCAAGACATGTCCAGATGTTATTATAGTGGGTGTCAGGTCAACCACCCAAACAGCAGGTGGCTCCAAGGTGTAGAGACCAAACAAGGCACACTGATTCATGAAACTAAAACTGCTCTGGGGCAAAATGCTGATTCCTCCTCTTTTCTGAGGAGGGGGATTCCTGTGGATCTGAAAAGAATCCATTGTCTTTGTTGGTAGGGATGTGCATGAACTGGTCCGGAGGCCATTACAGAGGCCTCCGAACCGGTTCGAATGTGGCCCAGTCCGGTGCTGGGAGGGTGGTTCTTTAAGGATGGGGGGGTTGCACTTACCCTTCCCGCTGCTTTCCCCCTTCTGGCTCTTGGTTCTTTTTCCGAAATGTTTCCGAATGGCATTTGGTTCTTTTTCCGAAATGTTTTTGGGGTGGCAGCATTCCTCCCTGCCGCCCTGCCCTCATTGTTTGCCGGAAATACCGGAGGTACGGATCACACCTGCGCCCGCCACCGCACACACGCTGGCCACACATGTCGCATGTTGCATGTGCATGTCAAATGCAACGTGCACACGCAATGCGCAATGTGTGCAGCAGGTGCGCGTGTGGCGGTGGGCACACGTGCAATCAGTACTTCTGGTATTTCTGGCAGACAACGGGGGCAGGGGCGGCAGGGAGGAATGCTGCTGCCCCAAAAACATTTCGGAAAAACGGAGCACCGGTGGGGGAAAAGCGGTAGGAGGAGTAAGTGCAAAAACCCCACCCTTAAAGGGAGACTCCCGCCAGCGCTGGACTGTGCCTCCGCGGTTCTGTGCACATCCCTATTTGTTGGGTGTGCCAACAGCATAAGCATAATGGTGTGAAAAGGTCAAGAACAACCTGTATGTAAATGGACTGAATGAATGGACTTGCAAGGACTTATCTGTCAGGTCTGAAGGACCCATTAAATCAATCAGTATTTTAATGAGTGCATCTCCTGAGTTCCTATGAGCCATCAAACTCTTTTGTTGGGGAGGGGAGCAGCATTCACATACCTTTACTGCTGAGATTATTAGTTAGCTTGTTTGAGGCAACCAAGGAGGGAGAGTAACAGGGTCAGTCTCTGGGAAGTGAGACCGTGGTTAACTCAGGTTTGCTTAGACATTTCCAATAGAGGGAAAGGCATGAGGTTAATCCCCTTTCAATTTGTGTGATAGCTGGTGAACCTGGGGGTGATTGTCCCATTGCCTGCTAAGTGACTGGTCACATGAATCAACAAATGGTAAGCCCACAATCCTGTTAGGCTCTGAGCATATTATGAGTGAGAACTACAAGCCTGTTGTCTTGAGACATGAACAGAGAGGCTTCTGGGAGCCCGTAGAAAGGCAATGCTGGCAACAAATTCCCTTCCCTTTTGTCTCATTTATTTATTTAGATTGCAAGCCTGTGGGCAGGGACCTGGGTATTTTATGTATGTGTGTTCTATGTATTCTTTAGGTGTTTTTACAAGTTATAAATTATGATTGTGATGTTTTACAAAACATTCCTAATCTTTTTTTTCACCTTGTAAGCGTCTCCCTTACAGCTTATATTATGTTAGTTAAGAAATTAACATAAAACCTAAATCTGTTATTTGTAACTGAGAATCATTCCGCTACATTTCCCTTTTTTAAAAAAAACTTAGTTATCTGCAGTAATTGCATAGTCTATTGTAAGAATTTGCATAATATGCAACACCAGTGGTGATGGGTCATTGGATTTTGCCATTAAATATTTCAGTGTTTGATTTATTAAACTGTTTATCCCATTTTCTTTTATGTAAACCCATTACTATTAAGCAAAGATCTCTCACTGTTGAGTTTTTTTAAAAGCCAAAATGTTATTTTTATGAAAAAGCCATCATATTGATATAAAACAGCTGCTGCTGTTGATAAGACTCATGAAGGATACAATAATACACTGTGCTAAACCCAAGAAAACAAAACCATGCATTGCACATAGCCACTACTGTGACTACATTAACTGCTCAGCATATTTATCTTTATTGAATAATATCCAATATGTACAGAGACATACAATCCATACCATATACCTTCAGCTGTAGAATATAGTCTTTTCTTTTGATCCTACATAGTGTGAAGTTAGCATAATTTCTATTTTATGCAGTGCAAGACCATGAGGACTATTGGAGCACAGAAAGGCATATGTCATGCTTTTTCCTCACAGTGAATGAATATGAATAATTAGGGCTATTTGCTAATTATTGATCCTATTAAATATTTTTTATAACATGTCATGAAAGTATATCAAGTGTTCAGCATCTGGACTCTTCTTCTTTTATCATCAAGATGTCATGGCTTGATGATAAATGCCTTAATTTCACTGACAGAGATCCAGAAAAGTACGCAATCTTTACCATGAGGAAAGTAATGGAAATGGATTTTGCTCTTTTAGAAGCCTCCATATCTTAAATCTGCTTTTTGAACTCAGGGTATATTCTTTGGAGATATCTTCCAAAATACTAACAGTCTGGTCCTGCACAGAGTTAGGTGTGCCTATCTTTGCACAGGATCAGGATGTAACTCTCAAGGTACATTTAATTATACAGTATTTACATAGGGGCCACCTTAAATGGTGCAGCAGGGAAATGCTTGACTAACGAGCAGAAGGTTGCCAGTTTGAATCCTCACTGGTATGTTTCCCAAACTATGGGAAACACCTATATTGGGCAGCAGCAATATAGGAAGATGCTGAAAGGCATCATCTCATACTGCGTGGGAGGAGGTAATAGTAAACCCCTCCTTTATTCTACCAAAGAAAACCACAGTTCTGTGGGCACCAGGAGTCAAAATCAACTCAACGGCACACTACCTTTATTTACATAGGACTGAGATGTCAACTGATCAACCACTTGACTGCCTATTTTTATTTATTTATTATATTTGTACACCACCCCAAACTTAAGTCTCTGGGTGAATTTATTTAAATTTATTTTAAATAAAATATTTTTTTATTTTTAAAATATTAAATTGTAGACTACCTACCCAGATGGCTCTAACATGAGTCATGAATAACTGCCTATGATCTGATCACAGTCATATATTGTTAAATATTCCATGAAGACAAGCATGACTTTGAGCATGTGCAAGCATACAGTTTTATTGCATCATAAGAACAGCCCTGCTGGATCAGGCCCAGGGCCCATCTAGTCCAGCATCCTGTTTCACACAATGGCCAACCTGATGCTGCTGAAAGCCTATAGGCAGGAGTTGAGGGCATGCCCTCTCTCCTGCTGTTACTCCCCTGCAACTACTATTCAGAGGCATCCTGCCTCTGAGGCTGGAGGTGGCCTATAGCCCCCAGACTGGTAGCTGTTGATAGACCTCTCCATGAAGTTATCCAAATCCCTCTTAAAGCCATCCAGGTTGCTGGCTGTCACCATATCTTTTGGCAGAGAATTCCACAAGTTGATTTTGTGTTGTGTGAAAAAGTACTTCCGTTTGTTGGTCCTAAATCTCCTGGCAATCAATTTCCATGGTCTGGGGGTCTGAACATGGCTGGTTCTAGTGTTATGGGAGAGGGAGAAAAGTTTATCTCTATCCATTTTCTCCACACCATGCATGATTTTATAGACCTCTATCACCTCAGCATGGTATCACTAACAAGGCTGCAGCTCATCCTACAAGGGGAAGGGAAGGGCTAGTGATAAGCACAAGTTTTGGCTTGGCTACCAAAGCCAATCAAAATTGTGATGTCCTGGCATGAGGTATGCACATTTGTTCCTCTGGATCATGACCCTTGTGACAGAGCTACTCACCATGTAATGATGCAAAAGAACTTTCAAGCACCAAAGAATATGAATATTTGAATACTATTCAAATATTAAAAACACCATAATGCAACATTAGTTAACCTGTGCTTACTATTGGATCACTCTGTGCTACCAAACACTAAGATGTAATAGGAAGAAGCTGGTTTCAAAAGTTCTAATTTAATAGATTTCAAATGCTGTTAAAGTTCTAATTTAACAAATACTAGTTCTGCTTGATTCTAACATTAAGTAATGTTGTATTTGTTGGAAGTTAAAGGACTTTGCGCTGTCTCTTTGCCTCAGACAGTGGAGGACAGACTAGTAAGTCAGAGGGCTAGAGGGTCAAGACATTTGTCATCACTTCTCCACTGCTCTGATGCTATCCCTTTGAAATGTAGATTGCTACTCTTAGGGGATTCAACTTCCTTCTTTCTCTCTCTTCCTACCTGCCCACCTACCTTGCAACATGGCAAGCCTCTCTCCCTGCACCATATATGCAGAGAGGATGCAGAATCCATCTGCATCCAGCTAGATAGATAGATTAGAGATCCTAATTCCTCACTTTCCTATCTAGAATGGAGTTCCTTAATAAATGCCTTTTATATTGATTTGAAACTATGAATTGGCTCCAAGTTACTTTACTCTCAGGATACACGCATGCTTAACTAAACTACCGCTGTGTTGTGCCTCTGTGCACTCTGCTATAATGAGAAAGGAATTCTCTCACCACAGAGAATTTCCAACAGTATTGAAGTAATGTTGTATTGATTTTAGGTTGAAGATCCCGTTGTGAATGGTATGGAGAAAGTAGTATGTGATTTCTTAATTCCTGCAAGGCTTAGTAATTTGTTGATCAGTCTGCTCTCACAAATCCCTTTCTTAATCAGAGTAAATAGCCCTATTTACACATTTAATTCAACACTTGAACAATCTGTATACAGTGTACATTGGTACAGCTATAGTGTACAGAAAGTACAGTTATTCACTTGTTATGTTTAGTGTAGGTACGGCTGTAACCTTCCTATCTGTACTATGCATTTGAGGGATCTTTATACAAGTTCATTTTTAAAATGAATGCAGGTTCACTCACACAAAAATATCTGTGTGTATAGACATCTTAATGCAGGTTAAAAATAATGTCTGAATATGGCTGGGAAATCTATAACGGACCAAAAAAATCTCCCAAAGGATCTTGGCCATAACTAGAAGGATATCACTGATGTTCTCACTATTGAAAGGTGCTCAGTTGACAGGGGCAGCCAATTTCCCTGAGAGAATGGGAATTTCTTTGAATGCATCCAGCACAGTTCTTGCAATATATGTCTTTGTTCACTCATTCTGAGCCAATAGAATTTGGCATGAACAAGATCTTTCTAACTGTGCTTGGTTGCTGGTCTCTCCCTGAGACTTAGAAACCAGGCCTACTACAGTACTAGAGATCTTGGAGAGTGTCTAGAGCTGAGGCAGATTATGATGTTTGTAACTGTATGTGCTTGGTCTCTCCCACCCCCAAGACTTATAAAACAAGGCTGTCCTGCCAGAGGTCTTGGGGAGTAGAGTATCTAATCTACACCAGAAGCAGTGTGTCATCTTTGGAACCATTTGCCAACAAAATGTATGAAGAGAAAAGTTGTTAGCTCATCCCAAGAATTCTTGTAAGATGAACTTCAAGAGATTGTTCGGATTCTGAGAGGACAGCACCAAGAGAGCAAAAGGTAGGGCATATGAGGGGGCAATGAAAGAAATCTAAAGGATGTGATGAATTAGGATCCAATAAGCTTCCAACACCTTGCCAGGATGGATTCCTGATCAGCTGTTATAAAAACAAGTTGTTCTAGTAAGAACTAATCTGCCTATTTTCTAGGGATATGCACCAAATTGCTTCGGTGCACATCCAAGGGCGCCCCTGCCGGCCTGCCACAGCACTATTGTTAGGGAAAGAATTCTGTGCACGCGGCAGCTTGTGCTGCTTGCCCCTCTAAAATGCTGCACTGCACCGATGAGATGTGTCCCCAACATAGGAGAGGAGAGCTGGTCTTGTGGTAGCAAGCATGACTTGTCCCCATAGCTAAGCAGGGTCTGCCCTGGTTGCATATGAATGGGAGACTTGATGTGTGAGCACTGCAAGATATTCCCCTCAGGGGATGGAGCCGCTCTGGGAAGAGCAACTAGGTTCCAAGTTCCCTCCCTGGCATCTCCAATATAGGGCTGAGAGAGATTCCTGCCTGCAACCTTGGAGAAGCCGCTGCCAGTCTGTGAAGACAAGACTGAGCTAGATAGACCAATGGTCTGACTCAGTATATGGCAGTTTCCTATGTTCCTATCCCTCACATGTGTTGGCACGTAAATGGCATTGGCGCATGCGTCAATGCCATTTGTGTGGCCAGCAACAGCATGCTGGCCCCGTAAATGGCGTCAGCGCCATTTATGTGCCAACGCTGCACAAGAGATGCTGGGGACACATCCCATCGCCATGGCGCAGCATTTTAGAGGGGCAAGAAGCACAAGCTGCCACTTGCACGGAAGTCTTTCCCTAACAATAGCACCACGGTGGGCTGGCGGGGGCTTGGAGGACCAAATCAGTTCCCACTTGCACCTCAAATGTTCATCTTGAATCAGGGTGGATGACATCATTACAAACTACTCCCTTGAGGTGTCCCTATGTGTAATGCACTACAACTGTACCAAATTTGGTTCAAATTGGATATACAATCCACAAGTTAGGCCACTTGTGCATCAAAAATTTATGCATCTACCATCTTGAATTGGAGTGGATGACATCATCACAAACTGCCATTGAGGTGTCCCTGTGTGTCACTTACTAAAACTGTACCAAATTTTATTCAGATTGGCTAGACAATACACAAGTTAGCCCATTTGCACCTCAAATGTTCATGCATCTGCCATCTTGGGGTGGATGACATCATCACTACGCCACTGAGGCATCCCTATGAGTTCCTACAGCTGTGCAAGTTTGGTTCAGATTGGTTAGACAGTTCACAAGTTAGCCCACTTGCACCTCAAAAGTTTATGTGTCTGCCATCATCACAAACTATGCTGTTAAGGTGTCCCAACAACTGTACCCAATTTGGTTCATATTGGTCCAGGCATTGCAAAGTTGATGGGGTGGGAGGGGGACGGACATACAAACAGACACACACAGGATGCCAGGTGATCTCATAAGCCTACCAGAAAGCAGGCTAAAAATGGTATCTAGCAAGTTTCCCCAACCCTGTGCATCTTGAGAATGATTTGGAAAATAAATTGTGTCAGTTGCTGCTAATGAAGCATAGACTGGCCTTTATCGATTTTCCAAATCCTGTGGGAGCACTCTGCTGACCCAAGGATACTGCAAGCAGGAAGTACAACTTCAAAAGATGATGCTATCAAAAGAGAATAAAAGTGTATTAAGGAGGGGTGTCCTGCACACATCATTGGGGTAAGGAAATGAAAGACTGGATTATAGACTGGTCTCTAAACTCACACCAGAGGGATTTTTAGTTGATATGTGTGATGTTTCCAGGAACATACCAGGAAAAGAGAAATCATCAAGTTATCTCCCTGATGGAATTAAAACAGCTCTTGCTGACCCATTTTGTGATCTGTCAAACAGAATAGCAGAACACTATAAAGCTCTCCTTTTTGAAGGGAACCTTTATTTAAAAGTGTTCCCTTTGATGAACTGCTTTTTGTAGCAAAAAAACAAAAAAGCAGATTACAGGACAGGCTCACAGTGTGGTACAACCCAGTTTGTTCTCTTTGAGGAATTACTGGTTGTGGGTTTGTTTTAAAGCACAGAGGTCCTACATTCACAAACGCGGAGCACCCCCGTTTGCTCCTTTTGACGATGAAGTGCTTTTCGCGACCATAAAAAGGTGCGAAGACATCCCAGCTTCAAACAGACCCCAATTTGTTCCCTTTGGCTTTTTCAGCCAAAGATCAAAGAGTCATAGATGTTTGTTGCCTTTGATGAACTGGTTTTCGCCCACACAAAATACAGAGAGAGAGAGAGATTGCAGGAGCACAAACCCCAACTTGTTCCTTTTGGAGAACGGCTTTTTGCAGCCAAATGGAAGTAGAAACCCCCAAACACTGCCCACCACTCCAACTCCCTCCCTGTCCCCTCTGCCTCGCGCAGGCGCTCCGTAACACAAGCACACGTGACGGGGGAATTGCACTCGCGAGACATCCTGACTCCAAGCGGATTCTGCTTCTTTTTGTCCCCGCCTCCCATTGCGTGGCGTCACAGCTGGGTGATGTCCCTTCCTCTCTGTCCTTGCTGTGTGTGTGTGTGTGAGACCCGTGGGTAAGGGGGAGAGTAAGCCACGGGAGGCCGAGCGGGGTCCGCGGGAGTAGCTGCCCCCGCCGCTGACTGTGGTGTCACGGCGGCAAGGAGGAGGTGCCGGAAGTGCGCTGCTGTTGTGTGGACTGGAGGGAAGAGCGGATGAGCAAGGCAGCGCCGGCGGCGACCGTGTAGCCCGGAAGAGGGGCCGGTGGGCGCCTTAGGTGTCCCAGGTACACACATCTCTCTCGCTTAGCCTTAATTCCCGGTTGTTCTTAAAAGAAGTAGTGTAAGTGATTCATACGGGATCACTTCCCTCTAGTATTTTAACGTATTTAACGTGTAAAGTGGGACTAGCACACTTGTCACAGGTGAGATCTTCTACACGCCTCCCACTTATGGCATAAAGTAGAGGTGGAAAGGGGAGTGGGAATCATGAGATACGCGTGTTTATTTGGCTGTTTCTAATGTATGTACTAAGTAAATTGATAACTGTGCTAACACTTGCTTATCTTAACCTCATCTCATGCACAGGCAAGTGACATTTTAATGTCATTTTGTTCTGGAATCAATTTGACTTTGAACTATAAAGCTTTGAATTGTTGTTAACCTTTACTCATGTTTTTAAATTTCAGTTGGATTTTCCATTTATGGGGTTAAATTGCCAAAACTCTCTGTTGCTGAATCAATCAAGGTCTCTGGTGACTGGCATAATACAGATGGCTTCACTTTAAAGAACCTGCCCTGACTCTTAAATTAATGAGAACACTTTACTGTAAGCTTCCATGAAGCTCAGTTGTTGCTTGTTGACTCTGATTCTTGGTGCTAGTGTTCTTGCACTTGAAAATGTGGCCTCCAACCTGACAGTTACACCTGAGTCAAGGTCCTTTTCTCTCAATGTGTCACTTCTTCCCATTTTACAAGCCTTGGCAAAATCAGCAATACCTCAGGATATCATTGTGAAGGAGGGGAACTATGCTTTGATTGAATGTAAGCTGAACAGTAGTCAATATGACTCCATTCTTTGGTACAACTCAAAAGGACATCTACTGGAGCAAGTTGGAGCAGGTAAGAGATACTTGTTTAACTAACTGTATACAATTACCATCAAAGTTATAAAAATATGCATATAGCACTTTCCAGCCCCCCCCAAAAAAAGTTCTGAAAGCTTTACATAGCAAAAGGAATGGGGAAATGGTTCTCTGTTCCAAAATGACTCACAGTCTAACTCTAAAGTATTGCTAGGGGTCACCAGCAACAGCTACTGGGAGACCCACTGTGCTGGAATTAATGGGGTCAGTTGATCTCTCTCCACTGTGTGAGAGAACTGCCACTTTAAAAGTGTGTCTTCTGAAGGGAAATGAAGGGGAAACTATTCTCCCTCGACCTCCTTCAGCTAATAATCAGTACTTGTTTATCTATTGCTTTGCCTGTTATTTCTGTAATAGTGCAAAGTAACAGTTGGAGTGACTTCCTTAGTTATACATCAACATCGTTATCTGGATTGTTGACTTCTTTGGTAATAGAATTTTTTCTTGACTAGGCAAAGATTTTTGACCTTGAATAACTATCAGGCCCTCAGATGATCAGTCACATATTGCATATTGACTGATCATCAATATGCCATTCTCTCAATCTTGTGTTTCCTTTGCTGAGTTAGTTCATAGGGCACATCCATATCTTTTAGTTAAGGAATAAGCTTTCTTTTGTTTGTGTCTTCAGATGGAAGATGGTTGATCTCTGAGAATATCCTTAATATCACAAATGTAACTTTTGGTGACCGAGGGCGATACACTTGTGTTTCTGCTAATGAAAATGGCACTTCATATTACACAGTCACCCTCAGGGTGGTTTCCACTTCTGGGGACATGGGCATCTACTACATGATTGTCTGCCTGGTTGCCTTTACTATCACCTTGATCTTAAATATAACACGTCTGTGCATGATGAGTAGCCATCTCCGCAAGACAGAGAAGGCCATCAATGAGTTCTTCAGGACAGAGGGAGCTGAGAAACTGCAGAAGGCCTTTGAAATTGCCAAACGCATCCCTATAATTACCTCTGCCAAAACGCTAGAACTGGCCAAAGTCACCCAATTTAAGACGATGGAATTTGCTCGGTACATTGAAGAGCTTGCCAGAAGTATCCCTCTTCCTCCACTAATCCTTAACTGTAGGGCATTCATGGAAGAAATATTTGAAGCAGTGCGGATGGATGACCCTGATGAAATTGGAGATGGAGTCAAACAGACCCAGGCTCTTGGTGCTCAAGAGGCACTCTTTCCCTTAAACCCAGAAATCAAGCGCAGTAATTCACCAGCAGGAGATTCAGATGATGGTTCTGTGAATGACCATGGCAAAGAAATAGCTGTTGAGGTATCTGTCCACCTTCAGTCAGAAGCACAAAGCATTGATACTGTTTCCCGTGAAAGTGTCCCCTCCATACCTTCTGAAGATGAAACATGTGCTGAAACCAAATAGAGCTGCAAAGGCAAATGTGTCTTTCAAACTTGCAAGAAGAGAAAACAAGAAGAGCCAAAAATGCAGCTATGGCCATAAATGCACAAAAAACTGGTCTGTGAGTCTTTAAATTTCTCTAGATGTTAAAAGGTGCCAAACAGTTAACAAAAAAGGTGAATATTTGTTCTGTAATGTTTCCCCCCGCTATCTACTTATTTGAAAACCAGTTTAGATGAAGCTATCCTGAAATCTGCCTTAGCAAGAACTTTATTTATTACTGGGAGCATTTTGCCAAAGGGGTTATTTTGTTCCATTATTTGATAATCTCAAGTACTGTATCAGAAAAAGCTCAAAACAAACAAAAGAATACATTAACATGAGCTGTTTTTGTTATGTCTCTAGGGAGGCTTAAATTCCTCTGCACCCCCACAATGAATTCACAGTTCATGGTGGTATAGTTCACCAGGCCAGCATATCTATATTTGTGAGATATGTTGATGTATTATAAGAAGAGTACAGGATTATTACAGATTCCATGGTTTTGAAACAATGCCTGTTAGTTATGAAAAAAGCACAACTCTGACTTCTCAATTACTACAAGTGTTGCACTCCAATGCCATACTGGATCTAGAAATTGGAAATCTGAATGCAGATGTTGGCATCTGAATATCTCATTGCAGCCAAGAACTGGTAATTTTAATGTGCTGATTGCCAAGCCATTTTTTGTTTGTTTGTTGAGACAGCTTAAGATGTCAGCATTACAAGTATTGTCTGTCCTCTGGAGCTGTACTGCTGAAATGCCAAAGTACTCTGGTGCCATTAAATTTCTTTGAGGATGGAAAGCTCAAATCATTGTGATCTTGTTAAAAGGTCTGCAACACACCCATAAACTTTTAAAAAGAAAAAGAAATGCACACTCAACTTTCCCTATGGGCAACTGTTCCCATTAACCTGCCATGTAATGTCTGTTCTGGCTATTAGCTGGAGCTAAGATTTGGTGAGTGCCACATAGGAAGAGGCTACCACCTTGAGTAATCTATGTGGTGGCGGCGGCGGGGGATGCTATATTTTTGAATGCTCCCCCACATAAATCCGTACAAACAGAAGACTAGCATATTGAGCAGAACGGTTCTAGCCAAGTCTTTTGTTAGCAAGTCCCATTTTCTTTTTGCAGGAAGTTCTTAGCACATCATTCAAAAATGTTTCCCACCTGCAGTCTGAAATGGTGCAGTCCACCCTATGTCCTCATCCTGTTTTATGTGTAAGCCTCCTTCACTATGTTGTTGGCATATGACAAATGTGGGTCCTGTCCTGTCCCTTTCTAGCCCCATGAAGCTAAATTTGCCATCAACTACCACATGAGGAGTAGTACAGTAACCATTTTATTTTGCCACATGTTTGCCCAAAGCAGGGATTCTTGGGACCAGATTAAGAATCTGAGTGAGCTAATGATTAAATAACTGGAAGATGACAAGATTAACTCCTGGTGTTTGTCTCTTTGCTTAATGGAAAGAATGTGGCTATCTCTTCACCTGTTTGGTCCATGCCCTCTTTTTTCCCCCATAGCAAAATTACCCCAGTGTATTACAATTTTTGTGGTATGTGAATGTGCCTCTGCTGCTCATTCTACTCTCAAAGACATGGAAAACCAATGCAGACTTCTTTTATTACTTGGTATTTCCCCCCTCCCCTTGTACTTTTAAAACTGTATCATTTTAATTGCATTTTATATTCCATTTGGCTTTAATATATATAGGGCTTGTCTGTGCTGCACAAATTCATTTCTTTAAATTCCTAGAAACATATTGCCATAACAGCTATTAACAGCTTGGCATTAAGTCCCATTTAATTTCTCTCAATTCTTTCTCTGCCACTTTCTTGAACATCTCATTTGAACTAGCAGTCATTGAAGAGGAATGAGCAAGATTTTCAAGAGGATTTAATGTTACATATATAGCAACAATAATAATACCTTGGAAATCTAGATCATTGGCAATAACACCCAGCTCTGTAAGCAATAAGGTTCATCTCTCAGTATTTGTGTTGTTTCCCCCCATTAAAAAAATAAAGCCAAACAGAGTTGGTGCAGGCATTAACCAGACAGTGGTTAGGTTAGATAAGAATATGTGCTATAATTTGTTTCTAACCTCCGAAGGTGCTCTTCACACTAGATTTGCTAGCTCCTGACCCAAATACCTTGTCAAACTGCAACCAGTCAGGAAGGCATTAGGCAGGAACAGCTGTTCATGGTCCAGTGCTCCAAGGGCTTCTCCCTTACACACTATTTACTGTGAAGCATAAATGGAATCCTGCTTGCTACAGCAGACTGAAATGTGTCCTGCCTCAGCATCATGTCAGGATTTGCTGTTCCACCATAAGACCTTGCTGGCTTGGAACTTCTAAATAACAGGCATCGTCTCTAAGTGAACTTGATGCATACATTCTCTACCCACCATTCACCTGACCAGTTCCCACCCCTCTGAACTGAGTGTCCTTGTAGTACCCACCTGCATCCTGAAGTACTACTGTATAATAGTTTCCCTTGAGCTAATACAGCTTTATGAGACTTTGACAGACTTGGGTGATAAATATGTAGATAAAATATAAATATGTAGATAAAATATGCTTGGGTGATAAATATGTAGTTCTGTCCTGGATGAAAACAGCAGGCTATTCTGATTGAATCAATTAATGCTTCTGTTAATGGCCAATATAGCTGTTGGGTTAAGAAATTCAAAAGTATAGCCTTAGAGCCCTGTGATCCTGATTCTGCACAGTTACTGTATCAGCAGAACCAATGAGTTAAGTATTTGAATGTTTAATCACACACTATTTTACATTAAAAGAAGGTAATGCTTAGTATGTTCCAAGAGCTTAGTATGTTCCAAGAGTGTATTCCAAGGCTCTTCTAATTCTGGATTCAAGGAAGTTAAAGGATTTGAACCCTGCTAATTGATGCCCTCAAATGTACTTTGCAGCAGTGAATTTCATGTGCTCTGCTGGAAACTATTTATGTTTTTTAATATCCTTGTTTAAGTAATCTGTCTTGAAAAACCAGCTGTGCCCTATTGACATTGTTCTTGGTATAGCAACAGTGACACAGTAGTTGCTGAGTAAACTTGTAGGCCAAGTAATCATATCAGATTATCATAATTACCCTTGTGGTCCTGTGTATATCTGCAAAAGGTCTGTGTATCTACAGAATGTGTTTTGTATATATAATTTGGAGTTAAAACCTAGCAAATCACTGTTTCTTGTTAACATGTTTGCAGGTTAGCAGACATATGGAATCAGTGAATGATGGCTCCATCATACCAGCAGCAAGACAATTTGCAGCTAGCTTCTTTGCACTGGAACTAGGTGTGTTTTGTGCAAAATAATTCAATACATCTTGCTTTTTATTCTTGATTTCTCATTATGGGGGAAAAATAATGTAAGTTCAGGTGTGCTTTTGTCCTCCTCCTGAAGCAGTTTGTTTAGAGATGGTATAATAAAGAGAGTGTCTACCAGGAGTGTCTACCTAAAAATACAGGCAGTGTCCTTTGTAGCTTATGAAGTCATCGGCGTCCCCCCGCCCCCCGCCCTAATTCATGGAGATAGTCACATATATATCTCCCCATGTATACATGTGTGGGGAGGGGCATTTTCTTCTTTCTTTTGTAAATAATTGGCATTTCTGGACCTAGAAAGGAGTAAAACCCCTCTTGTCAGTGTAACAAAGGCAAGACTGTCAGACATAAAGTAGATTTTCAAAGAGTAGGTTTTAAAAGCAATTTTTATTAGAACCAGATGCATGATGAATATGTTATGGATATAGTTTAACAGATACCTCTGCAAAGTGTTGACATAATGTATATGGAAGAGATTGATGTGTTTGCATTTGTTTACAACTAGCTAAAAATTAAGGTAAGATAACAGATGGCCATCATTATCTCTGTAAATGACAGAGGGCTAGTATCTTTCCATAGAGCTGTCTCTTGCAGAATGTCCATCGACCAATTAGTGGTAGAATTCTAGCTGTTTACTTTTCTTGGCTTAAACGAATGTCTTTTGACAGTCATTAAGTTGCCTTGTTTTCTTAGCCATTTGATTTCTATAGATAGCATTAAAAAAAACTATGCTGTTGTTTGAAGCAATGTCTAAAATAACATTGAGTAATTTGTGTTCTTGAGATTGCAATGTCAGTGTTTTCTGTAACAGTGTAGGATTTCATACTTTCATATAAAATATAACTTTTTTTCCTGAATAAAAACCATCATTAAAAGCCTGCAGTCTGTTCTTGAGTTTACATTGTCTCCTATCAGAAACTGACAGAGAACTGAACTGTCCAATAGAGAGTTCTTAAGCAGCTGGCTTTAGCCGTTGCCATAAACCATCTCGTGTAATCTGGGAAAGTTTGCTGGAATATTTGATGATTTGAATGTCAGTCCATATCATAACATCTTTGATTGGTCATTCTAATGTTCTAAAGTCCTGTGGGTATCTGTAATAATTCATCTCACGTTGAGAGACAACTGCCTGTAGCATAATTGAGCTGCAGGGGCTGTGTTACAGCATATACATCTAAGCTATAAAATGCCCTTTGCCTTGCTTTGCTAAGCACACATTCTCATTTATTTTTCATAAAATCCTGCTCTGTGACAGAAAATTGGATCTGAGTGGGCCACAGAAGGTTAGGTCATAACTATCACAACCCTAGTGGACTAGAATTATTATTATTATTTGCCAAGGAGGGAAAAACTCAAAGAATTGGCTGAGCCAATATCTTTTAATTGGATCACAGTATTCATAATACAGTATATAATATTTATACTGCACTCTTACTTAGACTGGTTGTTTTGAGGAAAAGGAACAATTTGGTGGTAGGGGGAGGGTTTTTTTGGCTTACCCCGTTTATCTGTGGACTTTCTTCAGATTTTGACTGCATGGAGGATGTGTGCCAGCACTCCATTGCTGGATTTATTTATAATTAAATTTCAAATTTTACAGAGATCTCCAAGGACAAATTAGTAACTGAAAACCTAGGAAATAAATACTGAGCTGTAAAATCAGACCTAAAGTTTGGATAAATAGAAAATCATTACAAGTGTTTAGAATTTGTAATGATTGTTACCTAACCTTGTGCTTAACAAAAATGTATGCTATTCTTTTTAAATTTAAACTAAAGTGATGCCTTTAAAACAGCTCAAATATTGACAGCCCAACTATTTCTTCGATGAGTAAGATGTTCAGTCCTAACTGAACCCTACAAAAATAAGGGAGGGGAAGAGGAACATTTAACTTACTATTATGTACCTAATTTGCCAAGGCTCTTTATTACAAAAATAATACCTTTACCAGTACACACGTGGGCAAATGTGTTGGTACCCCTCTATGAAAAAAGAACCCACAATTGTCTCTGAAATCACTTGAAACTGACAAAAATAATTGGCATTCATCATTGTTTGTTCTGCACTTAACAAAAATCAGACTTTGCTTTAGAGTTTTAATACTACAGAATATTTCAAATAATAACACAAATGAAAATGGCATGGACAAAAATGATGGGACCCTTAACCTAATATCTTGTTGCACAACCTTTAGAGGCAATCACTGCAAACAAGCAATTCCTGTAGCTCTCAGTGAGACTTCTGCACCTGTCAACAGGTAGTTTGGTCCACTCTTCCTGAGCAAACTGTGCCAGGCTTGAAGGGTGCCTTCTCCAGACTGCATGTTCCAGTTCTTTCCATAGATGTTCAATAGGATTCAAATCAGGGCTCATAGAAGGCCACTTCAGAATAGTCCAATGTTTTGTTCTTAGCCATTCTTGGGTGCTTTTAGCTGTATGTTTTGGGTCATTATCCTGTTGGAGGATCCATGACCTGCCAGTGAGACAGTGCTTTCTGACATTGGGTAGTACGTTTCACTCCAGAATGTCTTGATAGTCTTGAGATTTCATTGTTCCCTGCACAGACTCAAGTCACTCCATGCCAGATGCAGCAAAGCAGTCCCAAAACATAACTGAGCCTCCTCCATGTTTCACAGTAGGTATGATAATCTTTTCTTTGAAAGCTTCATTTTTTCATCTGCAGACATAGAGCTGATGTGACTTGCCAAAAAGTGCCAGTTTTGTCTCCTCTGTCCAAAGGACATTCTCCCAGAAGCCTTGTGGCTTGTCAATATGCATTTTAGCAAATTCCAGTCTGGCTTTTTAATGTTTTTCTTTCAACAGTGGAGTCCTCCTGGGTCTTCTTCCTTTGAGCCAACTGTCACTCAAAAAGCGATGGATGGTGCGATCAGACACTGATGGACCTTGACCTTGGAGTTCAGCTTGTATCTCTTTGGAAGCTGTCCTTGGCTTTTTGTCTGCCGTTCTCACTATCCTTCTGCCCATTCTGAGGTCATTTTTCCTCTTGCGGTCACGTCCAGGGAGGTTGGCTACAGTCCCATGGACCTTGAACTTCTTAATAATATTTGCAACTGTTGTCACAAGAACATCAAACTGCTTGGAGATGGTCTTTTAGCCTTTGCTTCTACCATGCTTGTCTATAATTTTCTTTCTGATCTCCTCAGACAACTCTCTCCTTTGTTTTCTCTGGTCCATGTTCATTGTGGGACACATGATGATACCAAACAGCAGGGTGACTACTTTTCTCCATGTAAACAGGCTGAATGACTAATTGCACGATTGGAGACGTGTGATACTAATTAAAGAAAATAGCTAATTTGAAAAATCACTCTAATCCAATTATTTATGATCTTTTCTAGGGGTACCAGCAAATGTGTCCAGGCCATGTTAGACTATCTTTGTAGAATAAGCTATCTCTTTTCACACTTGCTTTGCTTTACTCAATGACATATCAAAGGCATGCAGGTATACATGGGACAATTGCTTTTCATTTAATCGCTTTTCAGGAGGCATAAAACACTTTTTCAATGAGCTGTATGGGTAACAACAAATTTGTCCATGTGTGTATATGGCTCTGTAGATGCAGCATGGCCTGAAAGCAAATCTTTTGATGTTGTGGTTTTTAGAGCACTGGAGTAGCATTGGGGAGACTGAAGCTCAAATTCTCATTCAGCCATGAAACTCATTGAGTGATTCTGGGCCAGTCCCTTATCTCTAAGCGTAACCTTCCTCACAAGATTGTTGTGAGGATAAACATGACCATGAACACCTTTCTGGATGCCTTGGAGGAAGAGTGGGACATAAATGTAAAAATGAATAAGCCAGAGGCATACCCTTCCTACACATAAATACTCCAGTGGTGAAGACTGGAAAACCCATATCAGATTCTAGAAACCAACATTACATTTTCAGGCCCTTAACCCTAGAGAGCTGAAGAATTGTTCCTAATCTCTAGGTACTGTAATTCGTTGCTTAGGATTATTCCTGGTCTTAGTGCTATTGATCAAAAGAGAGCATGATTCACTAGACGCAGTGAGGACTGACTGTCATTTGTTGAAGAGAGAGGGGTTGCCCATTCCTTCAGCCCTCTAGCTGGGGAGTACTGATACAGAGCAATAAGGGAGTGTGGGCGATCATATCAGTTCCAATGGGAACTGATATGTGATAGCAGAGATATGTGATATCTCTGAGATATCTCTGATCACATATCACTGATCACTACATCAGTGGGTCAAGAAGTGTGAATTATGTTGGAAAGGCAAAGGGATGTGTCCACGTCCTTAAGGAAGCACCAAACTGGCTTTGGCACCCACACCTGAACCGGTTCAGTGGGACAGGTATCAGGACCTTTAAAAAGCAGATAAGCAGGTCCTTACCTGCTCTTCCGCCACCCCACTGCTTTTCCAGGCACGGTGCTTGCTTTTCAAAAGGCCGCAGCACTACTCCCAGCAGGCTGTGCACAGCTGAAAAGTGAGTGCTGTACCTTGGAAAGTGTTGGGGTGGCGGTGGAGTAGCTAAGGACCTGCTTTTTAAGCAACCCGATCCCCAGTCCGACTGCGGCTGCCTGAGGCAGCTCAGCCACATCCCTAGCAAAGTGGCATCCGAACAAGCATTTGGGAGACCTGGAGGAGACCTCTGCGGCATATTCTATGAGTTAGCTTTCTGATGTTGCAGTTTTATGGACAAGAAGCCATGTGGTGTCTAGACCTGGATTTCAGTTCTTCTAGGTCTTAAAAGCAAATTGCTACTACCTCTCTTTAAAGGTGTTGTTGGGACAAAAATCATGAAAGAATGCTTGTGCTAGGCTCTACAATGTCCTGGATAAGGCTGGATTTCTTTAAAAAGTGTCCACCTGATTAAACAGAGGTGCTCTGATATGAACAACTTTTCACTCTAATCCTAATACCGGCTGATACTTTAATGGTGCATGTGTTCTTCTAACAATGGCACACATGTAGTGCTCACCTCTATGCTTCTGAAGTGCCACTTCATGATTTGGCCACATGCTGAAACAATCAACCAACCATATGGTGTGTTAAAAATTGGAGTTGATTCTGGGTGAAACTGGGAAGCAAAAAAATACTTCATTATTGCCTTGATCATGAATGCCCAATTATCGCATTTCAAAGGTGGTATAAAATCACAATTGGACACAAAAACATTACTAGCTCTTTTGCACACTTGATATTATCAGATTTATTCTGGTAATGAAAATGTGCCCGGGTGCATATCTACAATGCTTGAACCATAAAAAGGGCAAGTATTTCTAGATGGATTCTAAATCTAAGTTCCTTTTGAATGTGGCCATTCAAAGGAAGGAGAATTGTTCGTGTGAGTATGATCACAACCTTTTAGAGGCTTTCAGCTTTGCAAAAAGTGGTATCTGCGGGCTCCAGGAGTCGAAATCGACTTGACGGCACACTTTACCTTTATGATAATATGACTAGCTATGTGATCCTTTTCATTTTCAAGGTGTGGAAGCAGCTAATTAATTAATCTGCTTATTGCTTTCAAGAGAAAAAAATCTTATTAGGAAGCTATTTGTCCTCAAAAGTAATTTTATCTATCATATTGAACAAAACTCTCAAGGATCTTAAGTTTAAACTGCCTTATAAAGCCAATTGCTTACATAAAGACATTTAAATTAGCCGATGCAGATTATACACATGTCCAACCATCTGCCAGGAAGCTCCATATGGTATTCAAAGAAGCTTTTGAGTGTCAATTAATTCATTAAAGTTTACAATTTTTAGCAAATAAATTACATAAAGCAGTCTATCCCAGTGCTACAGACATTATAAGATATACAGTGTAAAGAATACTGTTTTGGGGCATCATTGTAGCCATTCTCAGATATTTTAAATTGTAAGCTCGTGAAGGAGAGAGGAAAGACGTTCCCTCCTTGTTTTGCAGCAGGAGCAAAGCTGCTATACAATGGTGTAGTTTTTTAAATTTTCACTTTCTGAAGTAAATCGTGCCAAAGGTGGTAGGAAATAACGTTGTTGAATTCAAGTAGGTAAGAATTGTGACTCATAAGCCCACCCTCACAGAAGTAAATCTCAAAGTTTGTGAGAAAAATGTTACAAATTGATATAAGAATTGTTACACCCATAAAAATTTCCAGCAAACAATGTCCTTACTATTTCCTGCAAAGAAAAGCAAATTTTTTCCCTCGTCCTAAAGCCTTTGCTGGGCCCGGCCCCACCCCTCTCTCTCTCCCTCTATTCCAGATTGGCTGCCTATTTTGCTCAGACTCAGCCCACCCTCAACTCCTTCAGCCTAACTGACATGTTCAGCATCAAAGGAAAAGCTGGCTGATGGGTGCGCTGAGCCTGAACACATAGCCAGCCAATCAGGAGCAGAGGAGGGAGGGAGGGAGGGAGGTGTGTCAGGCTGCCTGACACACCTCCTCCTGCTGCAGAGGACTCATTGTGGAGGACTAAAGCTGATGATTCTCCGATAGGGAACCTCTGCATTATGGGGCAAGGCAACGCCAAAAGTAAGGAGTTTAAACTGAGTCAGCACTGCACATGTGGTATGCCAGTTGGACAGCACCGGTGTAGGCCTTGGGCAGCGAATGTTCAAGCCACTTTCCTCTTTTCTGTGAATTGTTTTGTTAAGACTCAATTCACTGGGTGATCTTGACCACTGACTATTCTCAGTCTAGCCTACCTCAAAGGATTGTTGTGATGATAAAATGCAGAGAAAGAAACTAGAGATGTGCCTGAATGTTGTTTGGCGCCAGTGGGGGTAGTTCTTTAAGGGTGGGGGAAGGTGCACTCACCCTTCCCGCTGCATTTCCCCCGCCAGCACTGCGTTATTTTTAAGCCCATCAGGGCAGCAGCGTTCCTCCCTGCCGCCCCATTTCCCCCATCGGCCTGAAGTGGCCGGAAGTAGCAAGCGCACGTGCGCCCATTGCATGTGCGCGCCCGCCTGCCATGCATGCGCACACGTGCTTGCTACTTCCGGTCGATGGGGGAAACGGGGCGGCAGGGAGGAATGCTGCTGCCCTGAGAGGCTTAAAAATAACAGAGCGCTGGTGGGGAAAATGCTGCGGGAGGGGTGAGTGCACCCTCCCCCGCCCTTAAAGAACTATCCCCGCCAGCGCTGAAACAGCCCTCGGTGCTGAAATATTTCAGAGGCCTTAATAATGGCCTCCAAAATGTTTTGAGCAATCCCTAAAAGAAACTTGGGATACTGTACATATAGAGTCATCTGCTCCTGTGAGGCACTCTCTCTCTTCCTATGTGACCAACTTTACAGGTTGTTGTGAGGGAAAAGATGGCTTTTAAAACTTAAGAAGTTTTTAATCCAGTTCTCTTGCACTCAGAATCCCATGAGAAGGGAGCTGCTCCCACTCCCCACCCCCCACCATGGACTCCCATGACATGTTCACCCCTCATTTCCTATTTGACTTAAAGCGACAGTCTCTCTCTCTTTTCGCTTTGATTTTCAAACTTGGCTGGCTGACCAGTCAGCAGTAGAGTAAAACTATTCAAACTTCAGGGGGCAGAGACCGGGAGAAACAGAGCACGCACATGAGGATGCTTGGAAGCCAATGGACTGCCTGCTTGCAATAAAAAGGCAGCCCCTGAAGCAAGAAAGCAAAGCAGTGATTGGCTGAGACATTGGCTGAGACATTTTGATTTTGGCAATATATTTTAAAAATACAAAATACCTGAACAAATGTATTTTAGATATAAAATAGTTTTCTGAAAAGTATTTTAGATAGAAAATACAAAAGTATTGAAAATACGTATTTTAAATATTTGTGTTTTCACCTCCTGTAGTCTACCAAAGACAGCCACAGGGCTCTGTGGTTGCCAGAAGTCAACACCGACTCAACGGCACACTTTTAACCTTTTATTTTAGATACTGCCCATCTCTGCCCTCATCGCATCTTCTCCTCCACTGTAATTTGATTTTCCTCTACCCAATTCTCATTGTGAAATCATAATCTTCTCTGGCTTATCTGACTAGTGAATGTTATAAACCTATGCAGGGGCTGGCCCTTTGTTTTGTGCAGAACCTTGCAATCTAGCAGAGCTAAAATAAATGTTTAGTATTGATAATGATGGCCTTTAAAATGGGCTATGTTACCAGTGGGAGCAATTCATGAATTGCACTTACCAAAAGGATGAAGGAATTCCAATGGGAAGATAAAATCTAAATAAGCAAAGAATAAAAGTAGGGGAAATCTCCTTTGTAGTATAATAACCTGTGTACTTGTTATTTTCAATTGCTTCTGTAATTTTCCTACTGAGGACTTGTAGATACTGAATTATAAAATGACACCAGATCTTGTTGGTGATTTATGCATCATAAAGGCTAGCAAACACACAGTGATTTTCATTTCAGCATCTCTAAACCAAAAACGTGAGATTTTTCAAACTGTAATTACATGGTTTTAACACTAGAGGCAGCTGTTGGTCTGAACATGCAAGAGATACCAGAGAGACTGGTTGAAAAGCTATGTTACATTCTCAGCTTGCTTTGATGTATAGAAATTCAAAGCTACAACATGGGCAAGGTTTCTAAGTCTGGGTCCACCATAATAACTTATATGCTGACCTATTTTTCATATGAGCGTTTTAATAAATAGTAATTGGATTTCTCAGTAGCTGCAGATGAATTGCAAACACATTTCAAACCATGTTGTAAAGACACAAGAAGGCTATTCACACGAGCAGCCCTGTCCAGCCTTGGGCAGCCCTACCTGGGTAAGGCTGCTCGTGTGAAGTGCTGGGATTGAGGCTGATCTCAGCACCGCCTCCCTCAATAGCCCGAGTTTTTAACCTGGGTCCAAGGGTGTGAGCGTGCCCTTTACCCCAGGTCCGGGGTCGTCTGTATGCTCGGGCTGCACGTAGTCTGAGCATACACAGAGCCAGATGCCTAGAATGCCCGGCCTGAGGGGGGATCCCTCAAGGCACTGTGCTCTTTGCACCAGGACTCGTTCTCCGGCCTCCAGAGATCCATGCTGCTTGGAGCAGCGCAGACTATAAGGGTGCATGGCTGCATGCTGAAAAGGTGACCCAACAATCATCTGTGGGCGAAGGTAGAGTCATCCCTCCCTCCCCACTGCCTCTCTCATGGTCGTGAGAACGACCTTAAAGAACAGAAATGGACTTCAATGAAAGCTGCATTCCTCACAGTGGTATGAAACCTTGTAATGCACATGCAAAGTTAAGCATGCTTAAGTCCTATCTATTTCAATGGAAGATTTAAGCACATATTTAAGCCTCTCCTTTTAATATCAGTGAGACTTAAACTTTGGATGGATGATGCCCCTACTTTTCTGTTTTAAGAACCACTGAAGAAATGAGGAAAAATTATAAAATGTTCTGACTGAAGTTTTAAAAGTATTTTTAACTTTTAGCAGAGTCCAGGTGACCTTGGGCAAATAACTCCCTCTCAGCTTAATCTACCTCACAGGGTTGTTGTGAGGATAAGTGGGGAGACGAGAACACATCTGCCATCCTGTGCACTTTGAAGGAAGGGTGAGGAAATTGTAATTAATTAGAGATTGATAATTAAACTGGCCCTATACACCCCCAGCACAGTACCTCCAGTGACTCTTGCTGGTGTCTATCTTATGTTCCTTTTAGGATTGTGAGCTCTTTGGGGACAGGGATCCATCTTATTTATGTATTATTTCTCTGTGTAAACCACCATGAGTCATTTTTGGAAGGGCAGTATAGAAATCAAAATTGAATAAATAAATAAATTGATGCAGTCTAGTGGGGCATAGAACCTTTGTGAGTATTCCATACTCATCAAACTCATGCTTCCCATGGACACCTTGGATATGTTGCCATTTTTTCCCCTGGCAGGATCCTTTTGTCTTCAACAACTGTTTGACAGAGAAAGGTTCTGTAAGTGTAGCTTTCCCCATCACTGCATCTCCAGTGTAAGAGCTGCAAAACTTTTGTTTGTCATATTGTTACTACTACAGGTGACCCTCATCATCCATGGACTCCGTATCTGTGGTTTCACGTATCCATGATTGGGTCTTAGAGACCCAGCTTAATTATCTGCGGGTAGAAAAATAGGCAAAATTCACCTATACGCAGTTCTGAATGGCCAGAAATGACCTGGAAATGACTTCCAATTTCATTTCCAGCTGCCATTTTCCATCAGAGAGCCATTTTGTAGCTCTTTTTTTAAAAAAGGGTGAATATTCAACCATTTTCACAGTTTGAGGGGGCATAGCTGGAGAATAAGGTACCGTCCTTTTCTTTTCTTATTCATTCATTCATTCATTCATTCATTCATCACATTTATATACCACCCAAACTTTCGTCTCTGGGCGGTTAACATAAAACAATTAAAACACATATAAAAAATTAAAACAATTCAACAATTTAAAATCAATCACAAAATTAAAACCAACAAATTTTAAAAGACTGAGAAAGCTTGGTTAAAAAGATGGAGTTTTAGATGTTTTTAAAAATTGCCAGAGATAATAATAAAAATTATTTCTCCCCCCCCCCCTTGATTTTTTGCTGCCCTTTTTTGTCAGGAACCTAACCCACCACCACCAATTCCTATTGACTCAAGGTTTCATTATTTGCGGTTTCTGTACCCTTGCCTATAGGCGAGAATGAAACCCACACAAATAATGAGGGCCACCTGTACTACTACTATTACTAATAGAGGCACAGGAGGCACACTGGAAAGAAACTGGCAACCTTAGCCTTGGACAAATCTTGGCAGTTCCACAATGGCGTCATTTCTGGAAAGAGGAGTCTCACCAGAATAATAGCCTAGGCTTTGGAATTGGTTTGCAGACAATTACGGGTAAGGATTTGCCAACATTTTCTTGGCAAGGCTCCTGGCCTTTAGCAGCTGCATGACAAGCAGAAATTCAGAAGCTGATCCTTTTTCTGCCAGAAGATTATTTCTGCATGCCAGGCAGCTGTTAAAAGCACAGGAGCCTTGCCAGGGGAAAAAAAACACTTGGCATCTTTACTGGAACTCCTTTATTGGCTGAGTTTCCTGTAGTAGGGCAGAGTTGGAAATTAGTGTCTGGTTATTACAGAGATTCAAGGTGTACATCTTCATCATCTGGATCCACAGGAAGGAAGACTTAAACTTTTTTTTAGTAGTTTTGCAGCAATGAATAATAATCATTTTGATGGACATTAATATACAGCAATCTTAACTGTACAATGCATAACATCTTTTATGAATGGCTGCAATGGTAAGTTATGGAAAAAAGAAAATAAGGGGGGGAAAGGTAGAAGTATGAGAAGGAAAAGGGGAATCCATCTGCTTATGTACTCAATTTTTCTGGAATTGCTCACCAAATATATATCTATATATTTAATCCCCATAGACGTGCCTCAGCCTCTGTGGGGATGCATCCCAGCAACCCAGCTGATTGGCTGGGCAGCGGAGCGGAGCGGAGGGACGCACCTGATTGGCTGAGGCGCGTCTGTGGTGGAGGACAGAGGCGGCGGCAGGCCTTGCCAGGCCATGGAGGCCGGCGGCGGCCTGGCCGGAGACTGGGCAGGGGAGGTAGCTGGCCCCAAAAAACGTGCAGATGCTCTGTGTGGGGGTCGGCTTGTTCCATTTATTTCACATGAGAAATCTAAATGAACATTTTCTTTTTCCAGAGATGATAAGAATGGTTGTCATCGTAAGACAAAATAATCATTATTACGATTGTTTGTGCAATAAGGCTTTAAGTAAAAGGATATCTTATCCATAATCATATCACTATACATAAGCATCCATAATCATGTCCATTAGCAAATTTGGAAGTCGAATTTCCCAAACATCCTCAATAAATATTAGAGTTTGCATATAAAATACATATTGCATAGAATGGTATTATTTCCCAAAAAGGCTAGCAGCAATACACCCAGGATATTCTCAGATATGTTGGAGGAAATGTAGCAAAGAAGGATCTTAATTTCACAATTGGCGGTTGTGCCCCAACCAAGTTTTCAAAATTTGGCTAATACATCATCATATTGCAAGTTAAGGTGCCCATCTTAACTTCCATGCCATATAAGCAGTCTGGTATATGTATATGATGATGGCTTTAGAAATGAGGTTCCATGCACCCATACTTTGCCTTGATCAGAGATACATCAGGCAGAAATTCATCAAGAGTGATTAGGGAAACTGGCTGTACCTATTAAATGTCTGCCTGGATGCTTCCCTCCCCAGCTCAATGTCCAACTGAAAGTCCAAGGCACAAAGTGTGAGTGCATGGAGTCTCATTTCTAAAGCCATCAACATATACCAGACTATACAAAGTCTTTACAGCTTATATGGCGCAGATGTTAAGATGGCCACCTTAACTTGCAATTTCCATTCTTTTTAGGGCACAAGTGAAAATGTAAAGCATCTAACTCTCATCTTAAACCAAAGGTTTTTGGATTACTGAATTTCCAGCTATTTTAAAAAGGAAAATTTGATTAGACACTATGGGAAAGAGCTTACCCAAGCTGGTTAAGTGGAATCTTCCCACTCCTAGGCAGTACACCTCTGATGCAAAACCTCTGTGTTCAAAGGCAGTCTGTCACTGCCTTCTATGCCACCACAAGGCCCATCTCACCTTTGCCTTGCATTACCTGGTAAGTACAATTGCTGCCTCATTGCTGCCACCCGTGCCTTCACAAGTCCATTCGTCACCCTGCCACTGCAGTCCTCATAGAGCTTGTAAAGACCCCTGTTCCCTTGCCACCAGGTTGTGTTTCCTCATAAGCATTCACCCTACCTTGAGTTCTCTTCCACAACCTTTTACCATCTCCTTGCATTCCCTCACAAGTTTTTCTATGTAGGCAGTTGACTGTGTAGAAAGGACTTGCCTATCCCATTGGCTTTACAATACCAAATGTTTTCAAAGTGCTGGTAATTACCTTTAAAGCCCTAAATGGATTAGGACCAGGTTACCTGGGAGAGTGCCTTCTTCTGCATTATCCCCACCACAGATTAAGGTCATCGATCTTCTGGATGCCACCAGCTCATCTGCTAACTGGGCAAAGAAGCACCTTTTTAACATGGCGATTCTCTTTATTTTGCAGGGGGAGCATAACTGGTCCTATCCACCCCCAGCACGGTACTTTCAGTGACTGTTGCTGGTGTCTGACTTATGTTTCTCTTTAAATTGTGAGCCTTCTGGGACAGGGAATCATTTCATTCATTCATTCATTCATTTATCTATGTAAACCACTTTGGAAACTTTTGTTGAAAAGCAGTATATAAATATTTGTTGTTGTTCTCTGTAGTCACTCCTAGGCTATGGAATATGCTCCCTATAGATATTTGAGGCTTAACATATATTTATCAGCCTTTAAAAGAGCCCTTAAGACACTTTTTTTTAGCCTGGCTTTTAATAATCTTTGAATGTTTTAAATTGATTTAATTCATTGTTTTATTGTGTTTTTATTGTATCTATTGTTGTGAACCACCTAGAGCCTCAGAGTCAGGCAGTGTATAAATTAAATAAAATTTAGATAGATAGATAGATAGATAGATAGATAGATAATGAAATTACTATAGAACTGGTTTCATTTGTCTGCCATTGAATTTTCCAGATATTTCCTGCAATCCAAACCATTTTCTTAACAGCATGGGCTGCCTGGGAGTATTGGAATGCAAAATGGACTATGGCACAGCATCTAAAGTTCTCTACACATGATGCATCTCATCGTTTCACTCTATTGTGACATCTGACATTTTCAACTATAGCCCGGAGCTCCGATGAACAGAAAAAGAAGAGAAGGAGAGATCTTGGGGAGGTTTTGGGGGGATTAAACACAGTGGGAACAGGATTAATGTTAGGTCTGTGGAAGTGATTGCTAACAAATTAAAGATCTCTTATTGAAAAGGCCGGGGGTGGGGTCATAGACACCTGATGGGTTGTCTACATCATAGACACCTGATGTAGCAAAGGTGTCTATGAGGGATGTTGATTTGGCTCAGCTTTTACCACACTGGGTTCACACAGAACAAGATATTAATGTTATCCACATACGCAGCTGAACCGAGGCTAGGACAGCCTAGCCTGGGTTTGGCTGTATGTGTGAAGTACCAGGAGTGAGGTCGTTCCTAGCACTGCGCCCATGCCAAGCCCCAATTCTTAACCCAGCATTTAGCTGAGCTTAAACAAACGTAGTTCACTTAACCTCAGCCGGCAATCATCTGAGTGATCACAGCTGTGTTAAATGGCTCGCCCCCCCCCCGGCCCACACCCTTTCTGGCAGCAAGCTGAAGGAAGGAGCAGCCGTGCTTGTGCCCTGGGGCACCCTGGGATGCGGGAGGGGGACGTCCTCCTGCTCCTGGTATTTCCCTCTTCTGTGCCGTTGCTCATGTGGGTGCGCAGCATGGTGGAGGGGAGGACAGCAACCTCTCATCTGTGGAGAAGGCAGGTGAGAACCTGCCTTCTCCACAGCCTGCCCACTCTCCCCAATGAGGCTGTATGCACAACCTCAATCTCTATCTATCTATATAATTCTCCTGGGTGTGCCTTTAGAACGTGCGTCCTGGCAGCCCAGCTGATTGGTCCTGGCGCACCCAGGAGAATTGCCTGGCCGGGCGGCTGCGGAGGCAAGGCGGTGGGCCCGGCCGTGCTGGAGGCAAGGCAGCGGGCCCGGCCGTGGCAGCGGGGGCACTCTCGGCCTGCCTGCGGTTGCACTCTCGGCCCAGCGGCGGCGGCGGTGGTGGCACTCTCGGCCTGGCCGCCTGCGGCGGCACTCTCAGCCCGGCTGCCCACCCGCAGCAGCACTCTAGGGGTGTGTGGAGGGAGGAGGAGGCCGCGGCATGGTGGGGGAGTGAGGCGGAGGGAGCCGCCGGCGGCGGCACGGCTGGCTCTGCCCCCAGTCCCCGAGACGGTGGGGAACAGCTGTGTCCAGCTAGAGGTGCAGATGCTCTGCGCCTGGGCCCACTAGTAAGACTTTAAATGTGGTTAGTAATACAGTATTTCATCTCTTGGTTGCAATTCAGTGTACACAGCTTCAAAACAGCATGATAGCGTTTGGTGCTCAAGTAATAGAAACAGCTGTTCTTCATACCTTGCACTCAGAACTGGCAACAATGTTAATGTTGAAAAATATTCTGTATCCTGATATACATCTGCTTTCAGCAGCTCAAGTAACATTTACCTCTTGGGATGCTGATATCAGGATGCTATCAGTTTATGTTAATCACAAAAAGGTGTTAGAGAAGACCACAGTATATGCAGTTTCACATTTGGGATTGCCTTTGAATTCCTCTGCATAATACATGCTACCCAAATTTCCTTATGATTGGACTGACAAAACTCATGTTTTCCATCTGCAGAGCTGCAATTTTGAGCATGGCTGGTTCGTTTGTTATAACATGCCAGAGTTTTATCCAGAACAAAATTTTTCTGTTTTCATAGTTAAGTCCCAATGCAGCCAATTATATCAGATTAATCATGATTGTTTCTGTCTGCAAACCCCTTGTTCTCATTTGCTATTACCTAATAATTACTCTGTGACAATTGACAGGCAGAAAAGTAATCCCTGCATGTGTTCCCCATGGGTGCAAGAGTGTTTTGGGGAAATCATATCATTAATCCAATACACAGGTGAAAACTGATTGGATGCAGAGATCCTATAACTTGAAGGGCTTTCATCTTGAAGACAATATTGAGATCTTAAAATGGATGTGTGAATTTTGGCAATTGGAGGCTCCAATTATTAAAAATGCAGAGGAATTTAATAATACTGCCCAAGTTTTGGATCATGGAGCCAATGGAGGGACAGCAGAGAGTTATTCGCACATGGCTTCATGCTTCGAGGTAAATGTTGAGTGAAGCCACTTCGAACTATGTTCGTGGCATTGAGGGAAGCAGCCCCTCCCCTCTGCTCTCGGGTTTAGTTTTGAAACAAATTCACATGACATGCATCTGTGTTTTCCTTCAAGCCAATGTTGGTGGGGGAGCTTCCTAAAGAGCAGTATCTGCATTTCTAAAGAGAACATCCCTCTTATCATGCTAACTATTCTACGTCAATGCTTCTCCCTATTTGCTCCGGCATTTTCAGAAAAAGTAGCTTAAAACCAGCATTTTAAAAATCAAGAAATATGTCAAGATAAGCTAGAATTCGCATCACAAAGCCTGATTTGTGTGTGGAGTAGATCTAAGAATCTCAAAGGGACTTTGGGGTAAGTTTTTGCCTGGTGTGTGAATGCACAAACTGTCTTCTGAAGGAGATTTGGGGCAGAAGCCCTGTGTGAAAAGCCTCCAGGTAAAGGAGGCATCACAACACTCATTTTCTGAAACCTTATTTGGATGAACACCCAAAGGAAAAGGAGTTCTAAATCTCATGTGGCATCCAATCATTTTGTGACTGGGGATGCAAATTTTTATGGTGCTGATTTTAGCGGGAATGTGTATTTGGATTAAGAGGACTATGCACAAAATGGAAAGCATAACCATGCTTCACAAGCAGCTGCAATTTGCTACATTGCTCAATAAAGAGATGTATTAATATGTGTAGGGGCAGACCAAAAGCTCACACTTCTCCACAATGGCGGGGGGTGGAGGGTGGACTGGAGTTTTAATTGCATAATTTCTGTTATCAGGAGCATGTTGGTAATAGCTATTGATAAGGAAAGCTTTAACTTTACCAAACTTTGCATTGGCTGGATTGGGGATATAAAAAAGGTAGGCTTCTGTTTTTAGAGTAATGTTACAGTAAGTTGTTGCTTTCTGTGCTGGGAAATTTCATAAGTGAGGCAAACAGGCAGTGAAATAACATAGGCTAATGCTAAACTTTAGGAGGATTTCAACGTGGTTCAGAAAACAAACAACAACCCACAAAATGCAGATATTCTGCAGGTTGATATAATGAACATAACAAAATCTGGGAAATTATTTAGGAGCTGGTCATGTAAAATACTCATGACCTGGTGAAAGATCCAGTGAGAAAAAAGTAAACTACTATGAGCATAGAAAGGGGTATAAAATAATTGTGTTCAATTATAAGGGGGTCCTTCAGATCTTAACTGGAAGTATGGTTGGTCCTTCAGCCAGCTGAATATATCAGTACTTTGCTAATTTCTACTCTGGACTGTGGTGAGTTCTGGAATAAAGCCTTTGCTAATCAAGTAAGATTCTCATCATTTCTTAGGACAATTGGGAGACTTGCCTGACTGGAATTGGATCTCTGATATTGATTCATCTCTTGAGCTAAGGCCAAGCCCAGAATGAACCATCTTGAGAAATCATTTAATCAATTTAAATTCTCCTTCACATACACCATTCCACCACAGCCATGGAAATAACGCTAGGAGGAAGTACAATTCCCAGATGTCCCCCTGTGCTTTCCTCATGTCCCTGTGTGAATTCTCAGCCCCATGTGCTCTGCTTCCTGTAGAAGATGCCCTCCCAGAAGGGATGTGCACAAATTGATTATTTGATTCTATTTGTGCCCAAAACAAATCACCCCTGATTTGTTTTGTATCCAAACTTACCCCCTCCAAATCAACCTAGATGCGATTTGTATTTGCTTTGATTCAATTTGGATTCAGACCGATTTGGACCACTGAACAAGCTCCTAGGGGTACCAAATTTGGGTGTGGGTAAGTCCCCTTGGGTGCCACCTACCACCCAAATTTCAAGGCAGTGGGCCACTTTGTTGATATTTAATGTTTGGGGTTTTTTTAGATTTTACTGACTTTTAACATTACCGCCATAGGAAACAATGGGGATTCGAAACTGCCATATCCTAACCCTAACATAGACCCCCCACTTTCATTTAAAAAAAAAAAAAAAAGCTAAGCTCTAGCCCTTGTAGAAGTGGAGTTATGGAGCAAAATGTGCAGTCATTATTTTTCAAGTGTTTGGATTCTTTGGTGTATAATAACTTTTCCTCATAATGAATCCCTATGAGGATTCATTGCACATCTTCATTTCTTCTGTTAATTTTGACTGTTACTGGACAGTGCCAACTGCCAACTACACACACACACACACACACACACACCACCTGCAAGGCAGTGGGATACTCATTTTAATTTTTAGGAATATTGAAATGTTTAGATTCTTTGGTGTCTAGTAACTTTTCCTCATGAGGATTCCTTATATGCCTTCGTTTCTTCTGTTCATTTTGACGATCATTGGGCAGTGCCAACTGTCAACTACCATGTGTCAACTACACCTACACACACACACACGGGTACTCAGTTTATTTTTAGGTATTTTTGAAGTGTTTAGATTATTTGGTATCTTCATTGCACACCTTCATTTCATCTGTTTATTTTGACCCCACTGCTTTGCAGGTGAGGGTGGGGAATTAGTGTCATCCCATGTTCCAACTACCCAACAACCTGCAAGCCACTGGGTACTCACTTTATATTTTAGGAATTTTTGAGGTGTTTAGACTCTTTGGTGTGTACTGAATCCTCATTGGGATTCATTGAGGGAAAGTTATTATACACCAAAGAATCCAAACACTTGAAAAATAGTGAACACACATTTTGCTCCATAACTCCTCTTCTATAAGGGCTAGAGCTTAGCTCTTTTTTAAAAAAATAAAGCAGGGAATCTGGGAGAATTAATAGGAGATCCAAATCTCAAATCGATTTGAATCTAATCAGGCGAATCTAGCCAATGGACCACAGGGGTGATTTATTTTTTCTCTAAATCATCCGAATCAGCTAGATTCAGGTACAAATAGATTTGTACCTGAATCAATTTGCACATCCTTATCTCACAGTACCAGGAATGTAATGAACTGCACCAGAGATGGCCATGGTGGAAGCAGCACAAGGGTGATGCTATGGATTAGTTGGGATTGCAAACACAGAGAAAAGAATGGTTTTCTAGAATTTGACACAGGCAGATCTGCAAAAGTACTTCCCCCCCCCCTGCTGTAAACCCTCTTTCCAAGGGGTGGAGACTTGTCAAACACTCAGAAGATAGAGCTCAAAGTGTTGCATTTCGAAAGGTTTTTAGGACATAAAAACTTCTTTAAATACATCAGATGCAGGAAACCTGCCAGGGAGGCAGATGGACCATTAGACAACGAGGGAGTGAAAGGGATTATTAAGAAGGATATGGAGGTTGCAGAGAAGCTAAATGAGTTCTTTGCGTCCGTCTTCACAGCAAAGGATACTGAGCAAATACCTGTTCTTGAACCAGGCTTTTCGGGGATGGAGGCTAAAGAACTGAGTCAGGTGGAAGTGACAAGTGATGATGTTCTAAACTGTCTGGAGAAACTGAAAACTAGGAAATCACCAGGGTCAGATGGCATCCATCCAAGAGTCCTCAAAGAACTCAAATGTGAAATTGACCTCCATTCGGGCTCTGTACAGGAGCACTGGAAAGTAGCCAGTGTAACACCCATTTTCAAGAAGGGATCCAGGGGCGATCTGGGAAATTACAGGCCGGTTAGCTAAACGTCCATTCCAGGCAAATTGATGGAAAGCATCCTCAAGGATAAAACTGTAAAACATGTAGAGCAACAGGCCCTGTTTGGAGAGAACAAGCATGGCTTCTGCAAAGGTAAATCTTGCCTCACAAACCTTTTGGAGTTCTTTGATCTCCAGTTCCAGCTGACATAGTATACCTGGACTTTCAAAAAGTTTTTGACAAAGTTCCTCATCAAAGACTCCTGAGGAAATTTAGCAGTCATGGGATAAGGGGACAAGTGCATGTGTGGATTGCTAACTGGTTGAAAGACAGGAAACAGGGTAGGTATAAATGGAGAGTTTCACAATGGAGGGAAGTAAGAAGTGGGTTCCCCCAGGGATCTGTACTGGGACCGGTGCTTTTTAATTTATTCATAAATGATCTAGAAGTAGGGGTAAGCAGTGAGGTGGCCAAATTTGCAAATGATACCAAACTTTTTTGGCTAGTGAAATCCAAAACTGTTTGTGAGGAGCTCCAAAAGGATCTCTCCAAACTGGGGGAGTGGGCGACAAAATGGCAAATGAGGTTCAATGTTAGCAAGTGTAAAGTGGTGCACATTGGGACGAAAAACCCCAACTTCAAGTATACGTTGATGGGATCTCAGCTGTCAGTGACTGACCAGGGGAGGGATCTTGGGGTTGTGGTGGACAGTTCATTGAAAGTGTTGACTCAATGTGAAGCAGCTGTGAAAATGGCCAATTCCATGCCAGGGATCATTAGGAAGGGGATTGAAAATAAAACCGCTAATTTTATAATGCTCTTATACAAAACTATGGTGTGGCCACACCAGGAGTACTGCGTACAATTCTGGTCACCACATCAAAAGGAGGACATTGTAGAACTGGAAAAGGTGCAGAAGAGGGAAACCAAGATGATCAGGGGCCTAGAGCACCTTTCTTATGAGGCAAGGCTACAACAACTGGGGCTATTTAGTTTAGAAAAAAGACAACTGCAGGGAGACATGATAGAGGCATGGTGTAGAAAAAGTGGATAGAGAGAAATGTTTTTCCCTCTCACATAACACTAGAATCAGGGGTCATCCCATGAAATTGATTGCCAGGAAATCTAGGACCAGCAAATGGAAGTACTTTTTCACACAACCAGGGTTGGAGCCACTATTGGGCGAAGGGTTTCAAAGAACCCAGACTGCTGCCAATCAGGGGCCGTGCCTAGTGGCCCCAACACACACACACACACACACACACACACCTGACATCAGACACGGGGGTACTGGTTTAGCTCCTGAGCGGGGGCCCGCAGCCCCTTCGGGAGTTAAATGGCTGGCGCTGCAAATGCAGCACCAGCCAGACTCTAACTTCAAAGCAAAGATGGTGTTTAGGACTGTGTTTTAGGGCATGCCATCCGATCTTTAATGGACTTGTACTGCTATACCAGGTGGCTGCTGAAAGCAATCGGGGAGAAAGGGAGGGAGCACTCTCAATGAGGGAGGGGGATGTGAATAATAACGCTGTCCGAGTCCTTTCCTGCCTCCCACTGCTGGTCATGTGCGGTCCAGTGGCACACATGCTCACTGGCTCTGCCCTCAGATGATGCGCAGACAGGGAAAGGGATGGATATTTTTCTAGGCTGGAACTGGGCTAGGCGGCTCTTGCATCTGGGTGGGGGGACAAGGAACAAGGAGGCGCGTTTCACTTTGTTTTGATTGGAGAAGGAGGAGACTTTCTCTTTCTCCTTTGCGGACTGACTGCAGGTGAAGGAGGTTCAACAGCCAGCCATCCCCTTTGCTTTTCTGCCCCTCCCCTCGCTCCCAGAAGAAGGCGGGAGACGCAGCCCTTCACTTCCCTCTCAGTGGCAGTACCTGTGTGGATTGGCGGGTGCAGGAGGCAGGCATGGACTGGGACAACAGTAATAGCCCTAAGCACGATCCGCAGCGGTGGAGTTGCTGTTGAGAGAGGGTTGTGCTGGGAAGTCTTGCAGTACTCTGGGGCTGGGATTAATGAATTATTACAGCAAGCTCCTCAGATGCCGTCTCCTCCAATGGCCTGTTTCACTGGCTCTGGGAGCCAGACCATGCCCCCCATGTCTGATGTGGGCGCGTGGCTAGCCCCCATGTCTGACATCAGACACAGGGGGGTGAGCGGAGCCGCTGCCGCAGCCGTACACAGGCTGCTGGTGGTCTGGCTCCACACCTGTACACAATGCATAATCAGCTTGTGGAATTCTCTGCCACAAGCTGTGGTGACAGCCAACAACCTGGATGGCTTTAAGAGGGGTTTGGATAATTTCACGGAGGAGAGTTCTATCAAAGGCTACTAGTTGGAGGGCTATAGGCCACCTCCAGTCTCAAAGGCAGGATGCCTCTGAATAGAAGTTGCAGGGGAGTAACAGCAGGAGAGAGGGCATGCCCTCAACTCCTGCCTGTGGCTTCCAACGGCATCTGGTGGGCCACTGTGTGAAACAGGATGCTGGACGATGTGCCTTGGGCCTGATCCAGCAGGGCTGTTCTTATGTTCCTATGTCCAATGAACAGCCCTGGTGGCCTACACATGTATTCTGGAGCTTAAGTATAGAACTTCCTGAAGCTGAACACCAAAAACATTGTAAAACCTTCAGCTAAGATTAAATCACATTCCCCTTGCCCGCCTCCAAACCCCACACAATTAAATGAAATTAGTGGATTCAGTAACAGTCTCACTGTGATCCCACCTCATGATTATGGAATCATTTTGTTTTCAGCTCGAAACAGGCCCTTTATTTTAATGATGTTTTGTTTCAAACTCGGAACACTAGAAATGGCCCTTTTTGAGCTCAAAATGTTTCTTTACTGTTAAAGGTGCTGCTTGCACACACACACCCCAACTGCACCACCTCAAACTGCTGGACCAGTTCAAGGTTCTGCCGGGCCAGTCTGCCAGACTGTGGACTGGCCTGAATCCGGACAGGTGTATAAACCACAGTCCATGCACACGCCTAACGTTTATGCTTTGTTGAAGGACTGGGAGGAAGGGGAAAACATTCTTGCCTAGGGTCTCTGCTGGTCCTGCTTCCTTTGTGTGTTTACTCAGAAGTAAGTGCCAGTGGAATCAATGGACTTACTTGCTAGTAATTTATTCCAAGCTTTCCTGAGGGGATTTGCTTCCCCGCTTTGGTGGAGGTGAGAGAAAGGAGGCAGAGGGAGAAAACAAATGCCCATGAATGAAAAGGGAGGGAATGGTTGTTTAACTATAAAAGTGTCAGCGTGCCTTATCAGGCACCTGTGTTCAGAACCAGGAAGTCACTCACTAGAAATTGCCAGGACTTGCCGCTCCCAACTTTGTCTTCAAAATTCTCAGTGGGCAGACAGTTATGCTTTTCACTAACTTTCCCTTCGTTATTTTCCCCTGCTATTAAGGGGATTAAAAAAAATCATTTAAAAATCTCAAAAATCACTAGATTGATATTTTTCAAACCAGCAAAAGGCACCAGTCCAGTATGTCCCTGAATTTTTGGGGAATGCAAAAAAACATTAAAAAACATTTAAAATAAACATTATCTATGGTGAAAAATGCCACCAACACTTTGAACCCTCTTATTAGCAGTTAAAAACTTAAATTGCTGTATCTCAGTCAATTTTCAATGGATTTGCACCAAATTTGGAGGAGATGTGTCTCCTATCCCCTAGTTGATGTGTACAAAATATCATGGGGACTGGATGTTTGATTTTATAAGCTATAGAATGTTCAGGGCTGATAATGGCAGAATGTTGAAAACACTTCTCATTTTAACTATACTGACTTGACTGTGCCAGTATAATTGCTACAATCTTAAATGCACAAATTCTGTTGGATCCATTACATGTTTTGTTGGACAGGCCAATACAAGAACAACTTGCAAAACAACAAAGTAGATTATTTAGTATTTTAACTATAGCAGCTAAGTTCATTATTGCAGTAAATGAGGGGTGTTGGGGGGGAGGGAGGGGGAATCCAGGTATTTGTTAGTTAGGACTTGGCTTTTGAATGTCTTGTTTGAGCAATTTACACAAGCTGTTCAAATTATGTCACACAGGAGTAAGTCCATTATTTCCAGTGGGCTTACTCATAGTAGTGTTGCAGTTTGAGTAACTTGTGAAAATTGTACATATGCCTCATTACTAGGCTGACATGTAATGCTCTTGTGCAGTATGTCAGCCAGTATGTTTATATGTGTGCCCATTTGCCAAATGAGGACAACAATTCATGCATCAGACATTGTGGGCTCTTGTCCAGAAATCTGACGCAATAAATGTGTTGTTCTTCAAGTGCTGTAAGACTCTCAAGGTTTACAAACGAGTAGGGTGATTGTAAAAAGTCTCATCTGAATTGCTTCAGTACAATGGGTAGTTTCTAAAAGGAGTGTGCTTAGAATTGCCTCCCTTTATTCTGGTAGTGCTTCTGTCTTTATGCAAACATTCTTAAGAAGCCAACTGTTTACTTAGAGAAAGGGCTATGCAAGAGTCTGTATTCTAGATAAATTACAGGAACGGCTTTGAATTATGTACAGTGGTCCCTCTACTTACGAAATTAATCCGTTCCGAATGCACATTTGTAAGTCGAAAAATTCGTAAGTCGAAAAGCGGTTTCCCGTAGGAATGCATTGGGAACGGATTAATGCGTTCCAGAGCCTAGAAAAAAGACCCAGACCCCCAGTAAGGCTTGCAAACTGCACAGGAACATTTCTTTTCAAGAATAAACAGGCAGTAAACAGGCAGGCAAGTCAAGGAAACCGCATGTAAAATTTGTAAGTCGAGGAAACCCCATCTAAAAATTTGTAAGTCGAGGAAACCCCATCTAAAAATTTGTAAGTCGAAAAAACCGCATCTAAAACCGGATCTAAAACTGCTGTTTGTAACTCGAAAAATACTTATGTTGAGTAGTTTGTAAGTCGAGGGACCACTGTATATAGGAAGGGAGGAGAAGTCTAGAGAGAATGGCTACAGTTCTTGAATGCTTGTAACACACACGATTCACACAAACATCCATGTTTATTTGTCCAACCTGGGTGTTCTGAACAACAGCTAAATAACATGCAACATGTCCATACTTTTATAGGTATGGTGATCTTATTACCTGGATACTTGCAGAACAAAAAAGGTCTCTGTCTTGCCCAGATGGCTTCTTAGATCAAAATCAAGCTCTCCAGAATACAGCTCAAAAGAATTTTTTAAAAAATAAATAAATTACACATTACTCTACTTCCAGATGGTTCCATTCAAGTCTAACAAAATCCTTTTTAAAGCAAGGGACAGAAAAGAAAATTGTATTCACTAAAATTGAGAATAATTTAATTTGGTGAGGCACTGCATTCAGTTTCTTGGATCATATCAGCTTGTGGTTGGATGGTGATGATGTGAAAAGCTCTCAGAACATTGTCCTGTCCCTATTGTTGTACAATTAGGTGACACACGTATGTCTTCTATCTTGTTCCCTTCTACCTGCTCTGAACTAGCACTCATTTCACCCCCTTGTATCTCTTTTTGAATATTTTCTGAATCCCTCAGAAGATAATAGGTTTACCTGCCTGACCTCTTCAGCCATCTTTTCCCTTAAGCTGTGGTTCCTGAGGAGTTTCTCTCTCTTGATTTCAGGCAAGAGCTTGGAGGAGAGTGTGCTTGCTGAGAAATATGCTCGCAGTCACAAAAAGACACCATGATGATGATGATGACGATGACCACGTGTCACTACAATGGCCGAATGTGTATGTATGTGCACCACAGAATTAGGTAGCTGGATGGGACCTTCTAGGCTAATTAATCTAACCTCCTGCTTGACACAGGAAATAGATTGCTGTCCAGCCTTTGCTTGAAGACCTCCAGAGTGGGAAAGCTCCCACTCATAATGTTCAACCCAAATCTACCCTCCTGTAACTTAAACCAATCAGTTCTAGTCCCACCTTCTGGGGCAGCAGAGAAATATTTGCCCTCTTCTATGTGACAGGATTCAGTAAAAAGCAACCTGAATATCTGGACACACCCTTGAAAAGCTAAAATTCATTTTTTTAATTGATTGATTGATTGGATTGGATTGGATTGGATTGGATTGGATTGGATTGGATTTGTATACCACCCTTCCAAAATGGCTCAGGGTGGTTTACAATTAAAAACAAGCCACTAAAGCAATAAAGATGTAAAACAAAAATTAAAAACAATATAACAACAGTTTACAATTTAAAAACATTTTAAAACAAGAATTAAACAATTGCAGTAATTAAAAACCCCCAAACCGGGTTAAAAATATTAAAACCGATTTTAAAACCCTGGAAAGCCAGGCCAAACAAATACGTTTTAAGGGCTCTCCTGAAGTCGAACAGAGAATTCAAATTATGGATTTCTGCAGGGGGTGCATTCCACAGCCCCGGAGCAGCTATAGAGAAGGCCCGCCTCTGAGTCACCACCAGACAAGCTGGTGGTAACTGGAGACGGACCTCCTCAGATGACCTTAATGTGCGGTGGGGATCATGCAGAAGAAGGCACTCTCTAAGGTAACTCGGGCCTAAGCCGTTCAGGGCTTTAAAGGTAATCACCAGCACTTTGTATTTTGCCTGGAAACATATCGGCAGCCAGGGCAATTGTTTCAAAATAGGCGTAATATGGTCTCTCCGGGTCACCCCAGTGACCTATCTGGTTGCCGCATTCTGAACTAACTGAAGTTTCCGAACTATGTACAAAGGCAGCCCCACATAGAGTGCATTGCAATAGTCAAGCCGGGGGGTTACTAGCTGGTGCACCACTGTTTTGAGGTCATCCTCTTCAAGGAACGGGCGCAGCTGTCGAATCAGCCGAAGCTGAAAGAAAGCACTCCTGGCCATGGCCTCCACCTGAGAAAACAGGGAGAGGCCTGGGTCCAGGAGTACTCCCAAGCTGCGCACCTGCTCCTTCTGGGGGAGTGTAACCCCATCCAGCACATCTAACTCAACTAGTTAGATCTAAGATCTAACTCTAACTCATCCCTCAGATTCTGAGCCCCCACAATGAGCACCTCCGTCTTGCTTGGATTCAGCTTCAATTTGTTATCCCTCATCCAGCACATTACTGCCTGTAGGCAGGCATTTAGAGAATGAGTGCCATTTTCTGAAGAAGGAAGGGAGAAGTAGATTTGGGTGTCATCAGCAAGCATACTGATAACACCCAGCACCAAATCTCCTGATGACATCACCCAGCGGTTTCATGTAGATATTGAAAAGCATTGGTGACAGAATGGAGCCCTGTCTGTGTGTGGTGGTGGTGGTGTGAGCCTTCTATCCACCCACCCACCCCCAGTGGCGGCGGCGGTGGATACAAGAGCGACAGCATGGCCTGCTGCCTGGCCCGGCGTCGCTTCCCAACTGCGAGGTGCGCCTGCGCCGCTAAGTCTATTAACTGCGCAGGTGCACCTCGCAGTTGGGAAGTGACGCCGGGCCAGGCAGCAGGCCACGCCGTCACTCTTGTATCCGCCGCCACCACCAGGGGTGGGTGGGTGGATAGAAGGCTCACACCACCCACACACACAGACATTTAGTCAGCTGCACGGCAGCCCTGGCAGAGGAGGCAGGCAGGCAAAAATGGCATGGAGGGGGAGCCCAGCAGGGAAAGAAAGCGCTGCTGGGGTACGGGGAGGGCAAGCTGCCAGAGGACAGGGACCTCCGGAACAACGGAGAATGGACTGGGGCGGAAGGGAGGGGGGAAAGCGGTGGGGAACGGACTGCTAGGGTGTTGCATGCTCAGGAGCAAAACCTCAACAGAAAAGTCATCACGGAGACCCAAAGGAAGTCTCTGAGAAGGAGAGGGGCTTCCTTCCACACAGAAGGGGCCTCTGGATTGGCTCCAGCTGACTGTGTTTTGCCTGGTGTGCCAAAAAATGAGCCAGGGCTTACTAGGGTAACAATCAGTTACTTTCCAGAGAAGTGGCTCCAATGAACTTGGTGTGATGGAAGCAATATTTACTTCAGCAAAGGAAGTACCAGGTCACAAGCTAGCTTGGAAGCAATATCCTTTAACCTGGAGCTCTGCCCCTTAAATTTATATGCCTGAGGAGTAAGTGGTAGTTAACAATTTGGGAGGGAGGGGAGGGGAATTTCTGCATGCTCAGAGGCTCCCAGAGGTTCCCAGCCTCAGAAATACACACTCAGTATAAGTCAACTGTCTCACAGGGGCCCTGGTAAGGGAGATAGTGTTTTTATGGACCACAGCCACTCCCCCCCCGGCCCACTTCCCCTAACCTGCTCCACAACAGAGTAACCTGGAGGGAGAAGCTGAGCCCACACTGGGCCACTCGCCTCCCCCAACCAGGTCTCTGTTATACATGCCAGGTCAGCTCTCTCATCCATGATCAAATCATGAACAATTTCGGTCTTATTTTGAACTGACCTGGCATTACAAAGGAGCAAGGTCAGGCTCTGTGGGTAGTTGGTGCTGCTCCCCAAGGCCTGAGAGTTGTCAGAACAGTTGGAAGTAAAAATAGTTACTAAATTACTAATTTTTCTTCCCCTGTAACAGCCAGCTGTTCTTCCTGCACCAATTCTTCTATTCCGTACCACTACAGCAATAGCTGCCCCACGGCTGTTGCTGTAGTGGTGGGGATTGTACTTTTGGAACAACTAAGATGATGCTTTAGTCTCCTTTACTTTAAAAAGCTAGTTTTTCTGCATTGCTTGTCCTTCCTCCCCGCTTTTTTCTTTTGTGTGCAACATATTTGTCTTTTAAAATATGTATAAAAGATGCATTAAAAGCACTGAGACAGGTGAAAAGCTGAACTGGGGGGGTTATCTTGGGTGTGAATTACATTATAGATTATAAAGCCAAGTGTTGATATTAACCAGCCACCTGAGGCTTCCTATGGTTGGAAGTAGCCAGTACTGCCATATTTATAGAATGAACACTATGGCTCCAGGTCATGGTCCAGTGCATTTTAGGGTGCGGAATCTGAATTTCAGTGTTAATTGAACCATCCCAGTTCATACCCCATATGACCCATGGGCATGTTTTTCTCTCTGCAAATATTGGAGCCCTGGCTATTTCCAGCAAACGGCAGCCCCCTCGGATGGCCAATTAATGTCTGGATTTGGATGCATCAAATTCTGTCAAATGAGTTGAGTCATACAGATTCACCAAATTTGTCACCTCTTTGTAAGCAATTTTCCTAACTACATTTGATCAGTAAAGTCCAGTAATTTGGTAACCGCAGCCTCTCTGCAACACACATGTTCTCATTATCATCTCATCACCATACACTTGACTAAATCAAGCCCGTGGGGTTCTTTTCCCTCTTTTTGCAGGGTTCCACCTTCAAGAGCAAAACTCCTGTGTGGATGATTCAAAAGCTCAGCGAATCACTGAGGAGCTTCAGTAGCTTACTGCTTTCTCTCCTCCGCTGCTTTTGTTGTGCATGATATTCCTTTATGTGTCACAGAGAGACTTTGTCTGTGTGCTACTCCTCATTAATTTGATCACAGGACACGGATGGGAGATGCAAGTCGACTGACTAAAATGATCTGAAGAACTATTCTGGTTGGCGTTTCCTTTTGTCATCTTCAGTTAATGCCTTTGAATTCATTAGCTATGGACACACACACACACACACACACACACAGACGAGGGGCAAGGATTGGCAGGCATATATATATGCTTGAAACGGGGCATTTCTCCTTGCATTTCTCCAAGCATCATTCTGCAAAGATATTATTGACAAAGGGTGGTGTCTTCCCCCCCACAAATGGGTTGGGCATCTACTGGCACCCTGTACCAGCCTCACTACATTATGCTCATATAGCTATTTTGTATGTAGTTGATTGCTGTCCTCCTACCCAACTCCCCGATGTTACAGACCTTATCTGATCATGCTTCAGGAGCACTTGCATCTCTGGTCCCTCTAATTCCACACACGAAGTGAATCCATGGTAACTGTTGCATCAACTTTAAAACATAATACAAAATCAGGTTTTATTCTTTGCCTGAGAAAATGTTTGCTTGTTATATTATTATTGGTGACAATAGGGAGTGATTTACTCCAGCCTTGTGATTTACATTGTTCTATGGAGCCCACAGAAAATGTTCTATCCTTAAGGTGTGTGTACAGCCATTGCATGTTGCAGCAGACCCCCTGCCTGCAAGCCATATCATCCGCATATGATGTCAGGTATCTACAGATCAATCCAGTGGTGTCGCAAGCACAGAGCAAGAGCTGCAAGTAAATGAAGGGCAGAGAACTGAAGGAGGTGAGCTTAGCTGCAGACTATACGTCAAAGTGTATATATAATACATGTTTGTGCAGCATATTATTAAAGAATTAAGCATTTAGAAGATATTCAGGAAAACATGTACTGATTCTATGGTCTGTGTAGAGCCATCCTATGAAACAGAGGAAGTGATACAACATCAGTCATTTAGGGGACATTGAGTGCATACAGACTGTTGATGCAGCAGTGCACCATCAATGAAAGCTTCTTCTTTGAACAGAAGCAGAGTCGCACTTGCTCAAGGGCCACTTGTGTGAATGCAGCTGTTTTTTCATGAATAGAAGGTGCTTTTGCCAAAGCCACCCAAGGGTGGTCCAAGACATTTTGCTGCCGGAGACAAAGGACAATCACACACACACACACACACCATCTGCAGGTGGGTGTTCAGCATTCTTAAGCTGTGGTGCCAAGACAGCCGTGGCACCTCTCAGACTATACTACCAAGCCAGGAAGTGGTGGCAGGGTTGTTCCTGGCTCAGGTCAGCAGGGAGGGGATAGAAGAGGTGTTCCCCTATTGGACAAGGAGGCAAAAATGAACAGTTGTGTCCTAGTGGGCGGGGCAAGAAAGGGCCACATCAGAAGATGGTGGGGTGGTGTAGGTGGTGACAGGAACCTGGCACTTACCACCCCTTGCATCCTTCCCTGCACCTGCACTTGAGGCAGCCACCTCACCTTGTCTCATGGAAGGGTCACTCTTGATGCCACCCATTAGATGGCAAGTTGTCAGGGGCCCGGTTTCAGACATTCCCCGCCAACCACGGTTTTTCCAATCATGGTTTTGAGTATCCGTGATTGGGAAATGGATACCAGGCTCACCAGCCGCGACTTGAGGATTGTGCTGGCGTGAGAGGCAAGAAAGTTGTGGAGATTTGTAGGAGCTCTGGAGTGGTGTAGGAGCACTGGAGAGGTATTTTGGAGGAATTGTGGAATGTTGGAGAGGCATAGGAGTAGAAAGATTTGGAGAGGTGGAGGTGAGCTGTGGAAATTGGGGGCTGTAAATGTGGGGGGCTGTAGATGTTGGGTGCTGTGCTGTACTGTAATGGCTGCTGTGCTGGGTTGTGATGGCTGTGCTGGGGGCTGTAATGGATGTCACTGCTGTGTTTGAACTGTTGGGGTCTGCATGGCTGCTGGGTCTTCACTGCTGCTTTTACACTGTTTGCTGCCTGCATGTGTTGCGGGGCTGTAATGGCTGCTATGTTTTCATAGCATTGAGGAGGTATTAACATGTTGGAGAGGCATTGGAATGTTGGAGAGGCATTGGAGTTGAGTAAAGAGAGCAATTGGGAGTGGTGGATGTGAGAGGTGTGGAAATTGGGGGCTGTAAAAGTAGGGGGCTGTACAGTAATGGCTGCTGTGCTTTCACTGCTGCTGGGGGAAGCCTGCACAAGTGTGGGATGGCTTTAATGGCTGCTGTGTCTTCACTACTGGGTTTGCACTGTTTGCTGCTGGGGGGAGCCTGTATGGGTTGGGGGGCTGCATGGCTGCTGTGTCTTCACTGCTGTATTTGCACAGCCTTTTTAGGGAGAGGTAGAGAAGCGGAGGTGAGAGAGGGAGAGAGGAGCAGTGGGGGGGGGGGAGAGCACTCAGAAAATGGGTCCATAGTGTGCAGACAAGGAAAGGGAAGATGCTGTGGCCAAGCAACCAAGAAATGTCATGTCCTTGGAGACAAAAAGTCTTGGACTGCCTGAAGGAGGGCCAAAGCAACAGCATGGTTGGAGTCAGCATCACATGATTGTTCGGGGTCAATGAATCAACCCTTGACAGCATCAAGAAGAATGGGGATGCCATCAGAGACAGTGTTGCCAGTGATACCCAGTCCTCTCTCAAAGTTTTGTACATGCCACAAGACCCCAACATTGAGAAGATAAAGAAGGCCCTGAATATTTAGATGGAGGATCAGGCACAGAAAATGGTCCCTCCCAGCACCCACATGATCTGAATCAAGGCGCGGTGGATCTACCAGCACCTGGTGGAGAGCTCTGGAGAGGGAGACCCTGAGAAGTTTCAAGCCAGCAAGGGCTGGTTTGAAAACTTCAAGAAGCTTCAGCCTTCACAATGTGAAGCTTGTTGGGGAGATTGCCTCTGTGGACCATGAGGCTGCAGCCGCTTTTCCTACTGAGCTGAAGAGGCTGATTGAGGAGAAGGACTATGTGCTGGACCAGGATTTCAATGCAGACAAGACTGGACATTTTTGGAAGGGGACGCTTAACCGCACCTTCATTGCCAAGGAGGAGAGAAGCGCTCCAGGATGCAAGGCTGCAAAGGGCAGGTTGACCTTTCTGTTCTGCGCCAATACCTCAGGTGGCCTGATGGTCAAGCCCATGCTGGTCTACCTGTCCAAGAATCCATGGGCACTGAAGGGGGAGAATATGAACCACCTCCCTGTGTTCTGGGCAGAAAACACGAAGGCCTGGGTAACACGCACCATCTTCATGTCATGCTTTGTGCATGAGATGGAGTGCTACCTAAGATCAAAGAACGCGACTTTCAGAGTGTGGATTTACAGCCTTTGTCTCAGAGCTAGCTCACACGAGGGAACAAAAATGGCAAGTCATCCCTGCTAAGCTTCCTAAGTGGGCTTCTCATAAAACTATTCTGTATTACCGGTAGATTCAGAATGCTGCCACCAAGCACCCTAAAACTTGCACAGAACTGGAACAGTGAATTGGGTGCTGTAATCCAAGGTTCCTCTGTAACTGCGTATTGGGCAAATACAAAAAAATCTTCCCTGTGTAAGCTTACACGGGATAAGAAAAACCGATAGCTGTTGAGCTCCTGAAGACATGTTTGCACCAGAGAAATCCCCCTTCTTCTACTGAGTTAAAAACCCACCCAGAGGCTTGTAAAAAGTAGGGGGAAGAACAGAAAAAGAAAACTTTTATTCAAAAGTCTACAAAAATAGGTTGTCTCAAGCTTCAGTAATAGGTTGCTTTTAAGAATGCTTAAATGGTTACAGAGTCTTTTTCAATTACTACAGGCTGGTTCCATCTGAGGCTGTCCCAGCTTTTAGAAACAGTTTAAAATACTTAGTAAGTTACAAAAATAGGTTATCGTTATGCACACTTAAATGTTTACAGAGGCCTTTGCAATGCCCAAGGTGTGTTGAGTGTAGGCTAGTGTTTTTCCCCCCAATTACATGACAGGTAAACAAAAATAGTACAGTATCAGGAATTTGAAAAAGTACACATATACAAAGAAATATAACTTCCTAATGCACAATCTGACTAAACAAACTGTTCCCTATGCAGAATTCCCTTTTCCTTGAACTCACCCAATTTGTGATGAGAATTAAGCTTCCTGCAATCCTTTCTTTTAAGGATCTACAGAGTTATTCCATGAGAGAAACCTCCATGCTGGATTCAGCCATGAGGGAGCAAAACTCCACTGCCTCTCACTAAGCTTTTCTGCATGCGCTTCTCTCCAACAAAAACTGCCCTTCTTGTTCCCAGGATTCCCAACAACCACTCTCTAGGTCCCACCCACCTGGTGTACTGATTGGCTGCCCTGGAGTTTACCAGCCTATCAGTCGAAACAAGGGTTCACTCCCTGTTAACTCTTTAGAGGGAGGGGAGGTGATCACTACACAAGGCACTGCTGCTGTTGGGCAATGCCCCAGGGCATCCTCCAGACCTGCTGCTTGCTCACCCCAATGTGGAAGTGGTGTTTATGCCTCCAAACACCACGTCACTCATTCAGCTGATGGACCAAGGCATCATCTAGGCTTTCAAGAGCTACTACACCAAGTAGAACTTTGAGCACATAAGCCGATCTGATGGATGGAGGCCCCAATATGACCCTGAAGGAATCCTGGAAGGGCTACAACATCACCCATGCCTTGAGCATCATAAAGGAGACAATGGATGAGGTCAGGAGAAGCACCTTAATGCCTGCTGGAGGAAGGTGTGGAAGCAGGCTGTGAGAAGCAACACTGCTGTGCCACCTGCAGAAGAAGAGGTTGGGAGGATAGTGGCTTCTGCCAGGCAACTTGTTGGTGAGGGCTTTGAGAACATTGAGCCGGCTGAAGTTGCTGAGCTCCTGGACCCACACTCTGAGGAACTAAGAGCAAGACCTGGAGGCCCTGCTTAAATCCTCCAGTGATCAAAAAGAAGCTGGTGAAGAATAGGAAGACTGCTGGACAGCAAAGTTGACCCTGGAGAAGATCAACAGGTTCCTGAAACATGCCTCAGAGTTGGCAGATGACATGGACCCCTTTATGCAGTGCAGCCTGACATTCAGGCGGGGACTGAATGAACTGATTCATCCCTATGCAGAGACCCCAAAAAAGACCTCAGGCAGAAGATGGCACAGCTGACCCTCCTGAGCTTCTTCAAGAGACTGCAGCCTGTCACTTCAGGGAGCAGCTGCGAACTGCCTGCAACAGAGGGCACATTGTCATTGGAGGAGGAGGAGGGCTTTGCTACCCCCTCTTCCCCTTAAGAATCTCCCTTGAGCCACCCCTCCCCTCCCACAGCTCCCTTCCTCCTGATTGCAACCCTCCACATCCCTCCCCCCCTCCTCCTCCCCAGCACCCTGACCATCTGCATGGCTGTCCGGTAGGAAAAGCTTCCCATTCTTGTGTTCTGCTGTTTTCTTGTGATTTAAAAGTGCATTTGAGAGGTTGGGTTTTGTTTTTTTTTGTGGGAGGCACTCAAGAATTTTCAAGGGGCTTAATCTGCTCATTCCTCTTGGGGACTCTTGGCAACTCTAGCTGATTCCTGCTGACCCTTGCTGACTCCTGATGATTTTAAAGTGCATTTGAGAGGTGTGGAGGTTAGGGTTCAGGAATTTTCAAGGTGCTCAATCTGCTCATTTCTGTTGAAATTCAGGGAGTTTGGGTGATTTGGGGGGGGGTTAGCATTCCCCCTTGATTTTTAGGTTATTTCGTGGTGATGGTTCCCCTAACCCCCTGTTTTCCATTGGTTTCAATGCTTTGCCAACTGCAAGGTTTTGCGGGAATGGAACCCTTGCAGTTGGCGAGGGACAACTGTACTTCAATCAGCCCATTAAACTGTGTGAGAGAAGAGTGTGAACTAACCAATCTTCCTGCTACCCAATGTGTCATTGCCTACCTGTATAGTGAGACTGCTCATCTAAGCCTCCCTCTCCATGCTGTTTAAGTAGTACTTTAAATAATATTCTTCAATTAAGTGGCTGTGAGATGATGTGCTAGCTGCGGTGGAAACGTGAGCCCATACTCTTCCTCCATGCAATTAAAGGGGGCCAGTTGGAGTACCATCCAAACAGACTCAGAGTGTCTCCACCTGTTTGTCTCCAGCCAATTTTGGACAGTTCTGAAAGAATGGAGCCTTAACTATTAATGCTTCTGCACAATTAGATATGAAGTGGAGATGGGGGCAGCGGGCGGAAATGAGCCGCACAGGGACAGAGCAAGACTTGGGAATACAAGGAAATGAAATCCTAGTATTTGAATGGTTAGTAGTGAAAAGGCTAGATGCTGAACTATATGGCTAAATTCCATTGTGGGTGCTCAGGTGCTCAGCTTTTGACACAGTAGTGTCAAAAACGAAGTGTGACAATATTCATAGTTAATTATCCACTATTTATGGAAATGTGTACAGCATGGGAAGTTTATCAATCTCATTTATATATGGGGCAGGGCAAAGTGTTAGGGAAGTGCATGAGTGACAGAGACTAGAGGGAAGAAGTGGAGAATATTTATTGCACAATACTAGAGTAGTCCTGTTATCCACCTATCTACTTCCCTCATTGCCTTGCAGACATATAATGTGTTTCATGAGGCTTAGGTCTGAGCAGAGATCTGACTTCGGTCAGCTCCAGCAACAAGCACTTTGATGTTACAGGCTGGAAATGAAGAGCAGTGCAGTTTACATACCTTCCCATATACGTAGAAAGCAGCAAATTCCCTTCCAAAAAGCCAATAGAGTCACTGGCACCTGTGTGTGTGTGTGTGTGTGTGTGTGTGTGTGTGTGTATGTATGTGAGTGTGTGTGTTTAGAGGGGGGGGAGTGGGGGAGGCTAAACTCAAGACAAACACAGGCATGGAATAAAATATATGCTTTACAGTCAGGTTTTGACAGCATTCAAAATGCTTTGAATTTAATCAGCCATCCATGCAAATTGTCCTCCAGAAATAGCACCACAACTAATCTGTCACTGGCTCTATAGTATCTTGACAGCCCAATGAAATGGCTGAACAAGTGCACCATTGCAGCATTCCTACATAATGTGTCATTTCCCTAGGAGCAGCCAAGGTTTTTGTTAGCGAGAACAGTATTGACTGGGGGTTTCCTGTAGTTTTTGTTGTTATTGTTGTTTTGCACTGGCCCCTTGATTTCCACTAGAGTCTTTGCTTGCAATTCTCGAAAGTATAGCCTTCCATTTCCTCTGTGTCAGTCTTTGGCCGAACTGTCTTTGTGGAATGTGGGGTTTGAAAAACATTAAGATTAATGAATGCATTTTGGCTGTGGTCCTCTGCCCAGTTATGTGATCTTCTACTCGTTTCTTTCAGTGGGTGTTAAGCATGCATAACTACGGGCAGATGAATAATAAATTAATAACATAATTTTATGAATTATGTAGAAGAAAATCCAGATTTGCCACTCTGCTCTCTGACTGAGTGCTTTTAGCACTACTCAGCCATTGTTATGAAGCTACTACATGCAAAATTGCAACTGACTTTCCACATTTCAGTGGTTATACTGGTTTGATTGTTCTACAGGAGCCACTGTAGTGTACTGGTTATAGTGTGGGACTTGGGTGGGGGTACAGTACTGTAGAATCCAAGGAAAAGAGTTGTGGCATGCAAGGACAAGGCAGTGGAGTGGAATCAGGAATATTAATAGTTTGATGAAATAGAGATTATTTCTGTGGGGTAAGGAGTTTTTATCTGGCTTCTACGCTCCACTCTCCTCCTCTGGGTGGGAAAAGGGTCTGGTCATGGCTTTTCTATCTTCTTTTCTGCCTCTTTGCAGCCTGTTTGTTAACTCACCCTAATTGTGTTTTTAATATTCTGCACCGGGCCAAGCTGCTTGATTGGTGGGGGGTGAGAGCCCCACCCATTGGGCTTTTGATCTCTTGGACTTTATTAGGGTGGGCAGCAGCCAGGGGTGTGGCCGCTGGTGCAGGCCGCCTGCAAGTGGCCACCAAAGCCAGCCGCCAAAGGGTGCTGGCCTTTGGAAGAGGCCTTCAGGAGTGGGACTGAGAGCTGGGGCCAACGTATTGCCTTGGACCATTGGAAGGAAGATATCAGTGTTGCCTAGTACTTAGTTAGGCCTGGTACAGGTATGTCTTTTGGGCTGAACAGAGATGGGGAGGTGGGAGATTACCCCGGGGCAGCTAAACCAGTGGTGGTGGTGAATTGATGAAGATACGGCGCTCGTAGGCCAGCGGGCCATTACAGGGGAAGGGAATTCAGAAATTTAATTGCTGTTTCCCCTTCTAGAAGGCTTACCACCCCTTTGATTTGGAGAGCAATGCTACTCACCCACAGAACCTCACCTTATTACTCTGTAATGTCAGGTCAGTTCAAAATAAATCTGAGGTAGTCCATGACTTGATTATGGATGAAGGAGCTGACCTGGTAAGTATTACGGAGACTTGGTTGGGAGAGGCTAGTGGTCCGGTTTGGTCCCAGCTTCTCCCAGAGGGTTACTCCATGGTAGAGCAGGTGAGAGGATGCGGTTGGGGAGTTGGGGTGGCTGTAGTCTACAAGAATACCATCTTCCATACCAGGATCCCTGTCAGGGATTTGGCCTATACTGAATGTGTGTTCCTAAGCCTAGGGACCATGGATAGACTGGGACTTCTGCTGGTGTACCGGTCACTCCGCTGCCCAGTGGAGCCCCTAATTGAGCTGGCAGAGATGATTGCTGAGTTGGCATTGGAGTGGCCCAGGTTGTTGGTGGTAGGGGACTTTAATGTTCATTTTAAGACCAGGTTGTTGGGGACGGCTCACGAGTTCATAGTGACCATGACGATTATAGGCGTATCCCATTTGGTCTCTGGTCCGACACATGATGCTGGTCACACACTCGATTTGATCTTTTGCTATGATCAGAGTGGTGTTCAGTGGGTGGAGACTCCTTTCATCTCCCCACTGTCATGGATGGATCGCCATCTGGTTAAGATAGAACATACAACTATGACCCACCTCTGCAGGGGTGAAGGACCTATTAGATTGGTCCACCTGAGGAGCTTATTGGATCCAAGAGAATTCCTAGAAGCCTTGGGAGGACTTATGGTTTGCTCTGCTAATGATTCTGTTGATGCTCTGGTACAAAGATGGAATAATGGAGTAGACACAAAAGCTTCTAAGTGTCCTCTCCGACATGCTATAAAGACAGCCCCGTGGTATTTGGATGAGTTACAGGGGCTGAAGTGGTGAGGTAGATGATTCGAGCGCAAGTGGAGGAAGACTCGATGCAAGACTGAGCAGGCACAACCCAGAGCACATTTGAAGACCTATGCTCTGGCAGTGTGGGCAGCAAAGAAGCGGTACTTTTCTGCCTGCATGGCTTCTGCAAATTCATGCCCACCTGAGTTATCTAGGATTATGAGGGGGCTGGTACGTATCCTCTCCCCTTTGAATTTAAATTTGGAACCATCAGTCACTAGCTGTGACATTTTAAATGACTTTTTTGTGGATACAATCTCTCGCATTCGGGCCAAGCTGGATTCTACAGTTATTGCAGAGTCTACTGTGGAGGTGTCCAGCAACTCCTCTTATGGGGTTAGATTGGATCATTTTCAGTTTGTGACTCCTGAGGAAGTGGACAAACTGCTTCGGACTATACGTCCTACAACCTGTTCTCTTGACCCTTGCCCAACTTGGTTTATCTCATCTGATCATGTTATCTGAGAGGGTCTGGTAAATATTATAAATGCTTATAAATGCTTCTCTGAGGGAGGGCAGGTTGCCTCCTTGTCTTAAGGAGGCTATTATTAGATCACTTTTGAAGAAAGCTACACTGGATCTCTCAGAGTTGGCTAATTACAGACCTGTTTCTAATCTTCCATGGTTGGGCAAGGTGGTTGAGAGGGTGGTGGCCTCTCAGCTCCAGGTAGTTTTGGATGATGCAGATTATGTAGACCATTTCAAACTGGCTTTTGTGCAGGCTATGGGGTTGAGACTGCCTTGGTTGGCCTGATGAATGATCTCCAACTGGCTATCGACAGAGCCCGAACAAGCTCTGCTCTGTCATTTCAGGCACCTATTTCCTGGAAGCACCTATTTCCCTTTCTCTCCCTCAATGGAAACACTGCCTGAAATGAAAGGGCAGAGCTGGCTCAGGGCTCACCGGAGCCCAGGTGGGGTGGGGGGAGTTCGCTTGGAGCTCTTATGGAGCCTGAACCATGCCCCATGCTCATGATGTCACATGCACGGGATGTTGCTTGAGGGGTCACTGGGCAGGGCCAGACCCAGGCCACCATTTGGCTGGCTTAGCATCTGAGGCAGCAATCAGGGAGGCTCTTCGGGGTGTGGGAGGCATGGAGATAGGAGTCAAAGTGCAGGAGGACAGGAGGAGGAGGGCAGGAGTAATTTATTATTTTATTTTATTTATTTTATTTTTACATTTATATCCCGCTCTTCCTCCAAGGAGCCCAGAGCGGTGTACTACATACCTGAGTTTCTCTTTCACAACAACTCTGTGAAGTAGGTTAGACAGAGAGAAGTGACTGGCCCAGAGTAACCCAGCTAGTATCATGGCTGAATGGGGATTTGAACTTGGGTCTCCCTGGTCCTAGTCCAGCACTATAGCCACTACACCATGATGACAAAACCACAGAGGAGGCGAAGTCCCCATCCACATGCTCCTCCCGCCATGCCCTCTCTTCCCCCATGGTTCCAGTGACATCTGAACAAGGCCAGTGGGCAGGCCAGATGCCCTGGGCCCTTCCCAAGGCCATACTCCAAGTGGGGAGGGGTGGGCCACTTTACCTGCTGGACCCAGAGGCCATGAGGAAGCAAAGGAGGTCATGTTGCAGATAGTGCTGAGAGGGATTTATGCCAGTGGTGCCTGGGTGGGGTAGTAGTAGTGGTAGCCAGATCTCCTCAGGCCTTGTAAGATTTGCTGGAGCCACTGGTCAGTATTTTATTAATGTCCTAACACACATATCCAAACTATTTTATTAGTATAGAATTGTACTTTTTTAATAGTTAATTGATACTTCATTTGAAATATTTATAGTAACCTATAAGTACTGTAACAGAAAACATAGGTCAGATATCAAAAGTTAATAGGGAAAAAAATTCTTATATGAAATTGAAAAATACTCCCATCCATTCTGCTCAAAACCCGGCACCCTCCCCACATACATTCCACCGCCCTCTCAGTGCCCCCAGTCTGGCCCTGTCTTGCACAACTTAGCCTAACCTACCACACAGGGTTGTTGTGAGAGGAAGAAAGGGATATAAATATACTAATCCTGTTGTGTTTCGGGGTGTGCCCAAATCAATTTTTTCATTTTGATTTGTAGCAGAACGGAAACACCCCTGATTTGTTTTGTGTCCGAATATGACCCATCCAAATCACCCCGGTTCAATTTGTAACCAAATTTTTCTGAGTCCGAATCGTTAAAATTTTTTCAAATTTTTCCGAATCCAAATAGTTAAAAAAGGGTTCTGGGGCCAAAAGGGTGGGGGACGTAGTGCCCAATCAGTGGAATCTGCCACCCAAATTTCAAAGGAATTGGGGAAAGGGCTGATTTTTGTGAATTTTTGAAGTTTACGCATCGTTAAGATTTTTCCCATAGGGAATAATGGAGGTTTCAGCAAAAGTAATAGCTTCATGATGGGGGGAAAGGGGTGGCCCAGAATGGAGTGTGATGGGTGGTAGTACCCAATGGGGGCAAGGAAGGAAGCTACCACAATTATTGCAAAGGAATTGGGCAAAGGGCTGATTTTTAAAGAAGAAGTTTACGCATCTTTAAGATTTTCCCCCATAGGGAATAAAGGAGGTTTCAGCAGCCCGATAACTCCACTTGAGGGGCACTGGGATGGCCCAGAGTGAGTGTTGGTGTAGTGCAAATAGGGTGCCAAGCACCTCCATGGGTTATGAACCCATGGGGTACAGGGTTTTGTTGTTTCTCAGGTGTTCTAAATGTAGATTCTCTGGTAGCAGATGAGAGTGGATTCATGGTTTGCCATTGAAAATCTCAATGCTGAACAACAACAGCAAATTGCAATGCTGAGCAAAATAGAGACAATGGTGGACGATAGGGGCAGCAAGGCTGAGCAATCAGGCAATAGAACTCTTTCTTCTCCCACACACAAGGCAGCAGAAAGGAAGAAATGGCAGCTGCAGTCCCAATAAATACCCTGGTGCAAAACCCCTCCGAAAATTTTTTCCCACCCTTGCTGTTTTTGCCCTCCCACTGGCCAATGAGGGTAAATTTAACCCCAAAGTATCTTTAAAAGGAATTAAGAGGCAGTTGCCTGCAAATCAGCCCCTGCTTTTGCTGGCCAATCTGCAGGCTTGAAGGGTGGGAAATTCAAACTGATGTCAAAACTCAAAATGGAGACTGAAAGAGAAAGACTTTAGCGATCTCAAAATGGAGGTCCAAAATGACAAATCTTTCAGAGCTGAAACAGGGGTGATTCATTTTGGCTCCAAAACATTTGGACTTGGCCATCGGGCAATTTGTTTTGGCTACAAATTGCCCAAAACGGCCTGTTTTAGGTACAAATAGTTTTGTACCCAAAATGTTTTACACATCCCTAGTTACATTCTGCTCACATTCGTGGCCATAATTCGGATAGGCATTGCTTAGGTATGCTCATCTTTTCCCCACTCTAAATTCAGGGCAAGCACAGAAGCAACGGGGACTCCTGTGTGTACCACCATATGCCATATGCTTTTTAAAAAACCTGGTTTGTTGTGCAATGGTACAATATCAACTTCCTATTTTAAAGCAAAACAAACCCACTGTGCTTAGATTTAGGATTCTGTGATACCATGTCCCCAGAATCCACTTTCCAGCACCTGGCTTGCAGTTTGAGGGGTTTATTGTCAACTGACTGATGTTTGTACTTCAACGCCGGTGCTCAGAGAGAGAGAGCAGGTCTCTTGTAGTGCTCTCCCTGCTGCAATAACAATGGTCACTTTCTGTTAGGATCTGAAAAAATGAGCATAAAGTTTCCAGCTGTTAAAAAAAATGCAGTAAGATCAGTTCACACAAGTGCTATTGCACAAATATTTGGCTCCAGTAGTATTCATAATAAAGTGCTGGCTTGGAAAAGTGGTGGCGGGCGGCTGCTGTGGTAAAGCTGAGGGAAGGAAGTGTCCCTGCTCAGCTCAGGGAATGGGCTCCTTGCTGTTTCCACCACGAGCATCCAAGCAGCAGGATCTGTGCAGGCAGCCTTCATCTTCTTGGAGCTTAACATGCTGAAGACCAAGCCCGGTGGAGGGAGAATGGAACTTCTGCTTGACACCATGCCAACACAGTCAGGAGGAGAGAAGTAGAGTGGTAGGGATGAACTGATGAGCTATGTGTCAACTTCACACGTTCCTCCTTGTAGAAGCTGCAGCTTTAATTAAATAGTTCCCAAAATTGTTTCCTTCCCCCTTCTCCTGCTACTGCTGAAGTACCTGCTTTAATTAATTAATTCTTGAATTTGCTTCCTTCTTCCCTTCCCACCCCTACTCGCGGGTCGCCCGTTCCTCCCCCCCCACTCACCGGTCGCCCGTTCCTCCCCCCCCACTCACCGGTCGCCCGTTCCTCCCCCCCCACTCACCGGTCACCCGTTCCTCCCCCCCCACTCACCGGTCACCCGTTCCTCCCCCCCCACTCACCGGTCGCCCGTTCCTCCCCCCCCCCACTCACCGGTCGCCCGTTCCTCCCCCCCCCACTCACCGGTCGCCCGTTCCTCCCCCCCCCACTCACCGGTCGCCCGTTCCTCCCCCCCCCACTCACCGGTCGCCCGTTCCTCCCCCCCTCACTCACCGGTCGCCCGTTCCTCCCCCCCTCACTCACCGGTCGCCCGTTCCTCCCCCCCTCACTCACCGGTCGCCCGTTCCTCCCCCCCTCACTCACCGGTCGCCCGTTCGTCCCTCCCTCTGCTCGCCCTGGAGCAGAGGCATAGCCACCATTAGGTGACCAAGTTCAAAGAACCCAGGCTGCCTCCCCTCAGGGTCTGCACCTCATGGCCCCGACAACCCCCCCGTGTCTGTTGTCAGATGTGTGGGGGGCTGGTTTAGCTCCCGAGCAGGGCCGCACACCTGGATCTAAGTCCTGAATGGGGCCACATAGGAGCTAGACCATCCCTTGCTGTGTCTGATGTCAGACATAGGGAGTGGGGTGGGCAGGGCCACCACCGTGGCCAGACACAGGCCACCACTTGCCTGGCTCCACTACTGCCCTGGAGAAGGAGGCTGCTCAGGCACAGAGATATCTCATTGGGCCCCAGTGCAGCCAGACTTGTCATTTGGCTGGCAGGTGGGCCTGGAGAGGTCGGCTGAGCTGACCTCTCCGCTGCCTGCTTGGCCAGTCTCATAGGAGCAGCAGCTGGGCTGTCTGGACACTCAGCACCCTTCCCCCCCACCTGCCACCGCTTACTCTCCCCCCACCTGCCCGCCCACCATTTCCTCTCTCCCCACTACCACCCATTCACCTTTTTTTTACGGCCGCCCACCACTCCCCCCCCATCTGCTTTCTGTTCCCCCCTGCTGCTTTCTCTCCCTGCCTGCCTTCCCATTGGCCTTATCTTCACCACCACTGCTCCCTCCCAGAGGCTCGCTCATGAACTCTCGCAAGAGCTGCCATGCATGGAATTAGCCACGGGTACTATCTTTGGTACCCAAACCCAACCTAATAGCTAATTAGGTTACTACAAACATTACTACAAACTAATGGCTGGCCTTGCAAAAACCACATAACTGAATATCTTCAACCATACATGCACATGTGAGTGAGCTGTCCATTCTCAATGTGCTGGTGTTGAGGAATGATCGTTTGGTTGTACCAACCTCCTTACCAACGAAAGTGATCAAAATTTCCCAAGAAGTTCACCCGGCCATAAGCTTGACTAAAAGGCAAATCAGAGAATGTTTTGGGTGGCCAGATGTGGACAAACACATTGAAAATGTAATCAGGCACTTTATGGCTTGTGCTGTATCTGTCAAATCACAGACAAGATTTTTACCACCCCCTTGACTACAGTACAATATCCCAATGGTCCCTGGGGAAAACTTGCTCTGGATATAATGGGCCCTTTGGATAACCAACCCGCAAAACAAAGATTTATTATAGTGATGGTGGATTACTATTCCAGGTGACCAGGTTCCATTGGCGGACAACGTTACTACAAACAAGGTGATCCAGTTCATGGCTGCAGTTTTTGTGAGGGAAGTTCTTCCTAAAGAACTAGTGACTGGCAATGAGACACAGCTTACCTCATTTGAAATGGAGCAATACTTGCATAACCATGGGATAAAACACAAGACATGGACAATCCTTGGTACCAGAAAATACATCACTAACTGCTCCTGTGCCAGAGAACCCAAGAATTAGGAGAAGTGTGCATGACAGGACACCACCTAAAAGACTTCAAAATTTGTTGCTAAATTTTTAATTAATTTAATTTTGGTTGTTATAATGGGGGTGTGTGTTTTGTATTCTATCTAGTTATCTTTTGTGTTTTGTTGTTTGGATGTTTCTCCCATTGGGGATACTGTATAGAGTGTGAGAGGTGGAGTCAGAAAGGAAGGGAGGGAAAGGAGAAAAAGGAGTTGTTGCTGAATAAACCTTTAGTTAAATCTACGTAAGTGTGTGTGTGTGTGTGTGTGTGTGAAATAGTTATAAAACAAGGGCAATTATTATACTGTGCTGGGTCAGTTACCAAATGCTGCCAAATACTAAGTACCCTTGCATGTCAGGTATCAAATATTATTGGGAATAAAATACTGGTCTCATTCGCACGTAACACAAAACCACAGTTAAACAGGGCAGAGGGTGGAACTCTTATGTCAGATAGTGTCTGTGGTTGTGTGCAACTCCAGTTTCACAGCAAAAGGTTTGCCTTGCCAAACTCCAGTTTGAACTTTCGGTTTGTAGTGAGTTTCACCACCATAACCTAAGGTTTTTCTGAGGCTGTGTTACATCTGAGCACAGATGGTACCATAACCACAGTTTTGTTCATTTTCTGAAACTGGGATTGCGCCCACTTCATGCCTGTGGGACTTCTTGCTGGCCGCCTCCCTAAACACTCATTTGGCCACTCTGTCCCCAATCCAAAAGAGCAGTTGCTTGGCAACAGGGATGCTTTCACGCCCCACCCCAAGCTTCTCAGCCTGTCAAACTTCAAAGTCACACAGGGGCATGCCCTCTTACGACTCTGTCCCTTGCTCCCCACTACTGGCAATCAGGAGAGAAAGGGGATGGGGTGGCAAGAGAAAAATGAAGTGACAAAAATTTATGTTCACAGCACATGCACTCAAGGTGGCAATAGAAGCAGGGCAACCCCATTACGGCACTGGGATGGGAACAATTGGCAGGGCAGTGATACTGGGGTTGGGTTTAAAAGGAAGCTCCAACCAGGAATTCTAGAATGGCAAAGGTCTATTTTGTTGTACATAGGAACATAGGAAACTGCCATATACTGAGTCAGACCATTGGTCTATCTAGCTCAGTATTGTCTACCCAGACTGGCAGCAGCTTCTCCAAGGTTGCAGGCAGGAATCTCTCTCAGCCCTATCTTGGAGATGCCAGGGAGGGAACTTGAAACCTTCTGCTCTTCCCAGAGCAGCTTCATCCCCCGAGGGGAATATCTTGCAGTGCTCACACATCAAGTCTCCCTTTCATATGCAACCAGGGCAGACCCTGCTTAGCTATGGGGACAAGTCATGCCTGCTACCACAAGACCAGCTCTCCTCTCCCCAATGATGTTGGGGAAGGGAAACCCATTGAGAAGGACTAGGCATTAGTGACACTGAGAAGGACCACTGGCAATACTGAGAGGGGAGATTCCTCTTCTATGATGGACCACTCACTCATGAGAGTGTAAGGCCCTGGGGACACCCCTTCACAACTCATGAGAAGAACTGTCTGTGGGGACGGGAGTGTCAAGCTGAATTGCTAGTAATATGCGATAACATCCCCTTCTCTCACAGTCTGTTCTCTCACAAGAATGTTAGGCCATGCAGATGCTGGCCAGCCAGGTTGTTCTGTACAAGCAAGCTGCAGGGATGGGTACCCTGGCAACAATTCTCCCTGTCTTTGTGACTGCCACAAAGAAGCTGTCAAAGCATGCCCTCTGCCAGTCTGTCCACCCATTTGAACATGTCAACCTTTGGTTTTGCCCGGAATGATGATCCCACTCTCCTGTGGTCACTGGAAATCAGGGTCCCCCTCTCCCATGATGGCAGCAGATCTGCATATGGCACGATGCCACTCCAAGCCCAGGAAATTTGAATGAGAGTAAAAATCCATCCCTGGTCCCAGTATTTCTTCAGTCTGCCCATCCAGCTACGCCCAGAGACGTGGAGCAACAAAATCTCCTTTGAGTACAAGAGCTTCCCTGGAGAGAAAGCTTTCCATGGGAAGCTTCCCTGGAGGGGAGGAGTCACTGTGCAAAAGTTCTGTGCAAAACCAAATGGAAAACAAAAAGCCACCACAGAAACAATCCTGCTGTTGTACCCGCACAACTGCAAAGCCAAGGGGACCAAACCAAACAACAGCACAGACTACACAACAACAGCCACAAACCAACTGCCCTGAGCTATTTTGGAAGGGTGGTATAAAATCAAATATAAATAAATAACTAAACTAAACTAAACTAAACTAACTAGACGGCATAAGGCAGTAAAACCACCCCAGCACACAAACTGCAAAGAAAGAGGGGCAAAGCAAAAACACACCAACACACTGAAGGAGAACTTACAGTAACACACACTTGGTTCTTCTGTTCTTGTCTTCATGTGCAATGCATGCATTTTGCCTGTGGGGAAAGAAATGCCTCAGAGTGTCTGGTCCAGCACATCTTTGCTGGAGGTCACGCAGGGCCGCAGGCACATGGTGGCACCAGAACACACGTAGTCATCAGCGGCGTGCATGCGTGTTTGTGTTTGGTATGTGTGTGTGTGTGCTGCTAGCTAGAAGAGGGGAAAGAGAAGGGGGCTCTGAAAAAATTAAAGGGATAGGGAAGTCCATCTCAGAGGCAGTTCAGTGGAGGCGACACACGATGTGGTGTGGCAGACCACTTACTCATCATGGCTGGTGCATGTTCTTCCACTCCAAGTTGGATAGGTTGCACATGCCCAAGGACTTGTTCCCCACCAGGTTGCCAAGGGCCACCTCCTGCTCCAGCAGGCACTGGAACAAGAGGAAGGTGGAGCTCCTCCAGGTATCTACATCTGTGGGGATGAGATGTTGTGGAAGCCCATGGACACACTGCCGCTTGTGACGCAGGTGCCTGGACTTCTCACTCCAGTGGAAGTGGGCTGCAATCTTGCGGGACTTCTCCACAAGCGCAGCCGTGGCAGCAACAGCACCTACCATGGGATGGCCATATTCCCTGGACGCCTTTGCCTCCTTGAGGCCAAGAGTGTCCCTGACAGTCAGGTGGAGCATGTGTGCCATGCAGCGAATGTTCACACACTCCAACACTGACTCACTCCAACATCACTGCCATTATGTTGGAGTCATTGTCTATCACAATGAAGCCCCGGGAGAGGTGTGAAAATCCACCAATTCACTCCTCAGTTTGGCAGCCGAGTACAGCTGCCACCTCCTCCTTGGTGTGCTTGGCAAGATGGCCCACCTGTGTCAAAATGCAGTGTGGGACTCACTGGGGCCAGAGGCAGCACTGGAGGTCCCCACTCTCTCTGGACCCCACCAGTGGCCAGTTAGGGCCAGGAAAGCAGCGTGCATCCCACTCACACTGTTCCACAGATCAGTTGTGAAATGCACGCTGGTGCCAGCTGGTGCTGCACACAGCATGGCTGACACGAGCTCCCTGCATCACCTGTACAGGGAGGGGACCACATTCCAGCTGAACATGGTCATTGAGTAGATGGTGCAGTCGGGTGCTAGCAGCTGGAGTATCTGGCAGAAGCAGGAGTTCTCGACCACCTGAAAAGACTGGTCGTCAGTGGCCATCATGTCCCCTATGAGGTGGGTGAGGAGACGTGGGTCCACCTGACCAGGGCACTTCTTCCCCAACAACTGCGTCTACCACTTGACTAGCAGCGTGCCCTGCTTCATCGAAGCTGGTGCACTGCCTTTGGCAGCACTAGTCACAGGCACATGTGGTATACTAGTACTGCCAGCAGAGTCAAGGAGATCTGTGTGACATCGTTGCATGTGTCGCCACATAGAGGTTGTCCCCAGATGCTTAGCATCCTTACCCTGACTGACCTGTGCCCTGCAGTGGACACAGCTAGCAGCGGTTGGGGCATCTTGAGGGACCTCAAAATGCCACCAAACATAACTGCTCTGGGTAGCCTCCGACACCTTGGGTGCCATCTCGGGCTGCTTCGGTGACGGTGGACCTAGGGGGGCTGCTGGTGCTCACCCACTGCATGGAAGAAGAGCACGGCTTCACTGGAGGAAGGGCCGCACCCTCCGCCTCAGCAGCAGACCCTTCCCCCTCAGACGAAGACTGCGAGGAACCAGCACTGGACTCCACCACAACCTGGGCATCATCAGGTGGTCTCCCATGTAGTGGCAAGAGCAGTGTTGGAGGGGCTGCAAGAGAGAGGGAAAATCTGGCTGCACTGCCAGCCTTTAAGCCCCTGCCCTCCACCTCCACCATGGAGGGAGCTTCCCTGTCAGGAGAGCTCCCCACACCACCAGGCTCCACATGGGGAAGCAACACTGGTGGTGCACCACCCAATGGACCCACCACTGGTCCAGGAACTGGTTCGGTGGCAGCAGGCTCCTCCAGATAAAAGAGCCTTCATGCCACTGTCTCACCTGGGCCAAAGAATTTGCCGATGGGGATCTGTGGGACCCCAGGATGGAATCTTCTGTGCCCCTCACCCTGGCCTCCTGCACTAGGTGCTAGTGTGGACCCCTCTGCCATCCTGCTGCGAGCTCAGCTCACCACACAGCACTCAGACATTCCCGAAATCCCTGGGGGTTTAAAAAAATGGAAAAAGTGTAATCAAAAAAATGTGGGGGGCAGGTCAAAAATACCCTATGGGGGGTTCTTTTAAAAGGCTAACTGGGCAAAGAGGCACCTTTTACCATGGTGATTCTTTTTATTGAGCAGGGGGAGAGTAACTGGCCCTATCCACCCCCAGCACAGTACCTCCAGTGACCGTTGCTGGTGTGTGCCTTATGTTTCTTTTTAGAATGTGAGCCCTTTGGGGACAGGGAGCCATCTTATTTGTTTGTTATTTCTCTTTGTAAACCGCCCTGAGCCATTTTTGGAAGGGCGGTATAGAAATCAAATTAAAAAAAAAAAGCCTATGGGGGGACCTTTTTTTAAAAAAAAGCCTAGGGGAGACCTTTTAAAAAAGCCCTATGGGGGGCTTTTTTTAAAAAACCAATTTAAAGAACACCCTTTTTATGACAAGCCTACCCACCCACTCCACCCAGAACAATACAATACAATAAAAAATGCAATAAAGTATATAGGGGGAGGGGAAACTAAGGGGAAACCTGTGAAAATAAGAAACAACCTGTGAAAACAAGAAACAACCTGTAAAGAAAAAACACAGAAAATATACTTCCCCACACCCAAACATGAAAGGAGGCCCTATTTAAGGAACACTAAAGGGGGAAAAGTGGACAACAAAAAGTAGTCAATTACCCCCCTCGTTGTCCTGGAGATCTTCTGCCCCATACACTGGTTAGGAGGTGGGGGGGGGAGGAATTCCAGACCAGTGGATGCCTGGCCCAGCGCAGGTGGGCAGGCACAGCCGGGGTGGAGAGAGGGCAGAATGAAAAGCTATCCAGCTACTTCACCCGCCAAAAAAAAAACACAAACAAACAAACAAACACAAACAACACAAACAAACAAACAAAAATTCAAAGTAAAAACACTAATTAAAATAAATAAAAAGGCTGTAGGGATGGGGAAGGGGAAGCAGGGGAAGGGGAGGGGAGGACACAGAGGTGCTGGACTCTGGTGCAGGCAGTGTGCTAAGCACAGCAAGAAAGGGATTAACCAAGAAAAGCACCTTCTCCAGAGGAAGCAAGGACCCCCCCCCCCAAAAAAACACCCCAGAATAAAATAAAAACTACTGGCAGTGGCTGCTGAGCTGAGGAGAACTCTCTTTCTCTCTCTCTATCTCAACTCAGCCAACAGACTTAAAAACAGTAGCCACCAAAAACAAAAAAAGGTGGGGGAAAGTGGGGACTGGGTTAGGGAAATGGGACAGAGAGAGGCCTCAGGACAAAAGGCTTGGGGGCCCCTGCCCCAGAGGAGGGAGAGAGAGAGAGAGAGAGAGAGACTCACTCACTCGGGGGGTGGGATAAAAGCAGCAGAACAAACACACACACAGTCACAACAGGGGGGGAAAGTTTTAAAGCAGGGGAGGGGGGCAGAAAAACAGGCAGAAGGGATGATTGGGAACAAAAACACAGCAGTCTCCCAAGCAGACTATCACCATACCAGCAGCTGCAGCAGGCCAGAAGGAAGCCAAGGAGCACTGCAGCCAGAGTGATTTTGCTAGGCTTTAAATAGGATTTGAAGATTTAAAGCTTGGCTTTAAATAGGATTTGAAACACCCTCCTTTGAGAGCCCCCACCTTTGCCCTCCCCGCTGGCCAATAGGGTGCCAGTTCTCAAGGACTGGCACAGTGCAGAGCCTACCAGATAGCCAGACTCATCTGGCCAATCAGGGAAGCAAGAGCTCAGCCAATGAAATCAAGCAACACAAGTCACACAAAATGGCCTCTAGAACCTTGGCTCAATCAGTTCGAACCTGGCTCAATCGGTTCGACCTGGACCGGCATTGCCAATGCAATGCCCTGTTTGGTCCAAGTTTGAACCTTCAAACCGAACCAGTTCAAATTCGAACTGGTTCGCACATCGCTAGCCAGAGTAGTTTGGTCTCCATGGATTGTTTTTCCAGCATGGAAATATTCAAATATTTTAAGAACATCAGGTGAATATGCTACTTATTCTGCAGCAGCTATTTTGCTGGGATTTGAGTTGCTTTAACTGGTTTATATTTCACTCTTGAGTAGTTTTAATCTGTTAGCCACTCTGGAGGTCATTGGATCATAATCTTTAAAATCATATTAGCAGAGGATAATTTCTGGGAGCAAATGCATTCCAGCTGTAGCTCAGAGGCAAGAGTCTCATTTCAGGGAACTCTTCACTGTGTGTAGCCTATTCAGGATGAAATCCTGCTAAGGTGCAAGTCCCATTGAACTCGGTGGGTCTTAAGTAAACATGCTTAGGATTGCACGGCACATTTTTTTGTGTGTGTCCAGTCCTCCTAATATACTGGCTCATGGTGACCTGGTCAGACAGAAAGTCATAGGCAGGCAAGCAACACCACCACCACCCCCAAGTCCTTTTAATATAAAGTCCATAAGAGATACGATAAGCCAGGCAGAAGGCATCCCTGCTGAATAAGCTTTCCAAGGAACAGGGAGCTATTGTCAGTCTCCCTAATCATTTTATAGTTGTCGGCTTTTGCCGTGCCTTGTTTAAAAAGTCCTCCTCATGATTCATCTGGTATTAAGCACTTGTCTTGCAGTACAAGGAGGGGATGAAATCCAATTTGATAGCCACTCCTGGGATCTGATTTGGGAAAGAGCTGCAGCATAAACAGATGTACATTTGTCGAGTTCAGCGAGACATATTGGTGCAGGAAATTAAAAGCTGAACATTTGGTTCCTTATTATACCTTCCTACATGCAAAATGTGAGTCAGGGATCAAAGCTACTTTTTATATGAGCAATCTACAGCTGATGGCATTTGGTGGGGGGGGAAGTGTTCTCTTTCAATTTGTTTGCTTGCATTCATTGACGTTATAGCTTGGAAATGTGCATCCAGTCACGGCAGATCCACACATATTTTGCACCTCCTTCTTTTGTTTTTGACATAACCCCCATATGGAGGCCCCCTTCATATGCAACTATCAGGGCTGGATCAAGGGCCTTCCCCCGGTGCCTGAGGTGGCTCTGCAAAGCTGCACTCCAGCACCTGGTCAAAGCAAATGGGCTCATCCCCAGCAGTGTTCCACACTCTCCTCTCCTCCATCCTTCTTTTTGCCTCCTTGCCCTCTTGGGGGGAAAAAGTCCTGGGTGCAGGAGAAAGAGGAGGATGGTGGTGGTAGAGCATGCTACTGCATAAGGGGATGCCAGCCAGGGCTGAAGGTGGCAGGTGGCAGGCACGGGGCCCCTTTCACCTGTCTGCTGCCTGAGGAAATTGCCTCAATCAGCCTCATGGGCAAGCCAACCATGACAATGATAACACTGCAGCTTTTCTCTTTCTACTGCAAAGTTCAGCTGATTATCAGAACAAGCCTGCACAGATCTCCTCCTTCACATTCTTACAGACAACAATTCCTTTGTTAGGCAGATTACAAGATAGTTAGCTGATGGTTCATTATGGGTTAGGATAGGGATGGTCCCCTCATAGCTGGAGATCTGGCCTGAGGGTTTGAGAGGGGACAGCCTTCAGAGCCTCTGAAAAAGTGCCCCCCACAGCTAAGGGAAGAGTGAAGGAGACAGCGGGAAATGGAGATCTAGATGGAGGCGGGGAGAGAGAGAGAGAGAGAATGAGAGAACAAAAAGCTGAATGAAGACACCTTGGGATGCAAAACTCTCTCTCTCTCTCTCTCTCTCTCTCTCTCTCTCTCTGATCTGCTGTGGGTTATTGGTTTTGTTGCCCTTTAAGAGCACTTGCTGTTTGCCTTCACGTATGCTCTTTATTTATATGAAAATAAAGCAAGTATTACAAGGATAATATAACAAGGATGTAATATTACAAGGATGAAACAAATCTTTTTTGTAGAAATCCTCCAAGAACTTCTACCTGCTCAGAGGGAGGTGGGAAGTGCACAATAATATGTAACACCTGGAAGACAACAACAACAACAACAACAATACTAGCTGGGCCAGGGGCAGAGCATCTGCCCCTCCGGCTGGCCCACCCACCCACCACCATTACCTCCCCCCATCCCGTGCTGGCTCACCCGACTATCTGGCTGGCCAGCCAGCCCACTTCTCCCCCTTTTCTGGCTCGCAGGCTGGCTAGCCGGTCTGCTTCTTCTCCCTCACTTCTCCGCCCCCATGCTTTCTGGCTGGCGGGCCAGCCAGAAAGCTGACCTGCTACTTCCTCCTGCCCACCCTCCAACTCCCGGCAGCCGCCTCCTCCCACTGGCCGGGTTGGGCTGGCCTGCCTCCAGCTGCTAGCCAGCATCCATATTTTCTCCCTCATCCCCATCACTATCCTATCCAGCAGCTGCTCGCAAACTCTCGCAAGAGTTGCCACGCATGGGATTAGCGACAGGTACGTTTAAGAGGAACATAGGAAGCTGCCATATACGGAGTCAGACCATTGATCTATCTCGCTCAGTATTGTCTTCACAGACTGGCAGCAGCTTCTCCAAGGTTGCAGACAGGAATCTCTCTCAGCCCTATCTTGAAGATGCCAGGAAAGGAACTTGGAACTTAGGTGCTCTTCCCAGCGCGGCTCCATCCCAGAGAGGAATATCTTACAGTGCAAACACTTCTAGTCTCCCTTTCATATGCAACCAGGGCAGACCCTGCTTAGCTTAAGGGGACAAGTCATGCTTGCTACCACAAGATAATAATAAATAAGCAAATAAAAATTATGGCACTGAAATAATCATATCCAAAACAGCCCTACCTATGCAATGTACATTAAGGCTGCCAAATATCTCTTATTTTAAAAGATTGTTCATTATTCCAAGATATCACTCACAGTCCTACCAAATAACACAATGGCTGTCACTAATTGCATCATATTACAGCTAGGGATGTGCATGGAACTGGCTGGCCCAGTTCAGTTCGGACTGGACTCAAACCAGACCGGGCCAGTTCAGTCTGGCACCCCCTCGAACTGCTGCCCCCGGTTTGGTTCGGGGGGGGGGAGTTGTGGACTTTTTAATACTTTTTTAAAGGCACTTACCCCCTCTGGGGGAGTTGTGGGAGGTGGCGGGGGGGTCTCCGCAGAGGTGCCCCCCTTCCCCTCCCAGCCTCAATGCAGCCCAAACCACTCAAATGGGCTGGTTCTTCGGCCAGTTCGGGCCTTCCCCCTCGGTGCGGTGGCCATTTTGGAGGCCGCTACACCTATGCAATTGGCCTCTGAGAGGCCTGGGTCATGCCAGGCCTCTCAGAGGCCAATTGCACAGGTGTGGGAACCTCCAAAATGCCTGCTGCGCTGAGCATGAACAGGCTGAAGAACTGGCCCATTCGGTCATTTTGGGCTGCACTGAGGCTGGCAGTGGGAGGGACCTCTGTGGAACCCCCACAGCCTCCCACAACTCCCCCAGAGAGGGTAAGTGCCTTAAAAAATTAAGGAAAAGGAAAAGGTCCACGAACCCTCTAACAGTCCAGGGGTGTTCGGTCCAGGGTCAGACCGAACATGGGGTGGTTCGGTTTGACCCTGAACCATCGAACCAAACCAGCTCGACATCCAACTGGCTCGATGTCAAGCCGGTTAGCACACCGCTAATTAGAGCACTAAAGAATGGTACAGAACAGGCAGAGCCCAGCTCTGTAAGGAATTTTATTTCTGAAGCTTTAGCAAGCTGATTTTTTTATCAAAAGGATAACATGAAATGCTTCTTTGAAGTGTTTGCTCAGTATCCTTTCCTAACAATAACCATGTCCTATGGCAAGGGAAAGATTGATTACAGCTCAACACCTGTAAAAAATCAGGTATTCTGGGGATTACCTCCAAGGTCTAATCCAAAGAGAATAGGGAAGACAAATGTGGAGTGGATGAATTGGTGACAGCATGACAAGACGAGCATGAAAGCACACAGATGTCAAAAAAGCGTTCTGGATTCATTGACTTTCAAAATTTGGAAATCAAACTAATCCATCCTTTTTATAACATTCTGGATAAGAGTTTGGTAGCAAGAATGTAATTAATCGATAAAAATAACGTTTGACATATTCCTTTGTTTGAATATTTTCAATTAAGGAACTTTTAAATATTCATGAGTAAAAGACTCTTGAAAAAACAACTAATTGTGCTTGAAAAACAATTAAGAATGGTCAAGTCTATATAGAAGGCTTGATTTCTGGATATATATAATTTTGTTAGAATCAAAGTGGGATTAAAAACACTGTTATATATAGGGATGTGCACAAAACCGGTTTGCCCGGTTTGGTTTGAATTTGAACCAGGTTAGAACCAGGAGGGGGTGGTTCGGTTTTGGTTTTGCTCGAACCTCCCCCTGGTTCGGTTCGAATTTGAACCGGTTCGAACTGATTTGAACCGGTTCAGACACCCAAAAATTGGTAGGATGGTAGCTGGCACCCAGGGGTACCTGCCACTCAAACCCCAAAGCAATCGGACACTCATACGATTTTTTATGAATTTTTGAAAATTATTTCTATTTTTTTCTCATTGGATATAATGGGACTCCAACCAGACCATTATTCCGTATTGTGGAACACCCATAGGTGCCAACAACCATGCAAACCCCGAAGCAATCAGACACCCCTATGATTTTTTATGAATATTTTTATGCAAAATTCCTTTCAAATAATTCTGATAGCTTCCTTGCCCACCCTAGGAACTACCACCTACCACACTCTGCTCTACGACACCCCTTTCCCCCCGACGTGAAGCTATACATTTGCTGCAATCCTAATTATTCCCTATGAGGAATTCAAAAATACTTTAACAATTCACCAATAATCAGAGGAGTGTCCAATTGCCTTGGGGATTTGTGGGTGATGGGCACCCCATCTGTCTACCACCCACCCCAATTTTGTGCCCCTAGGTGCTCCAAAATAGGGGATATGGACTGGTTCTGGTCCCCTTATACTCTATGAGAAAAATAATTGAAAATATTTCAAATATTCATAAAAAAAATAGTAGTACTGTCTGATTGCTTCAGGGTTTGGGTGGTTGTTGGCACCCATGGGTGCTCCACAATAAGGTATAATGGCCTGGTTCGAGTCCCATTATACCCTATGAGAAAAAATAAAATTAATTTTCAAAAATTCATAAAATATTGTACGAGTGTCCGATTGCTTTGGGGTTTGGTTGGCAGGTACCCCTGGGTGCCAGCTACCATCCTACCAATTTTGGGATGTCTGAACTGGTTCAAACCGGTTCGAATCGAACCACCCCCTGGTTTGGTTCGAATTCGAACCTGCAGCTCGAACATGATGGCTGGTTTGGTTCGAATTCGAACCTTCGAACCACCCTGGTTCAAATTTGAACCGGTTTGAATTTGAACTGGTTTGCACATCCCTAGTTATATAATAAAATGGACTGAAGACTGTGGACTATGGCCACACCACCCTCAACATGCCTGATCTTGTTTGATCTTGGAAGCTAAGCAGGGTTGGACCTGGTTAGTATTTTGGTGGGAGACTGCCTGGGAATACTGGGTCTTATTGGCTTTTATGGGATGAGAGCTGGACTTGTGGTAGCAAGCATGAATTGTCCCCTTTGCTAAGCGGAGTCCCCCCGCTTTAATATTTGATGATATGTTTGATGATATGTCTATTCCTGTTCTAACAAAGGAGTTAGTAATTCTTTCTGTTGCTTCTGTGAAGTTTTATATACCTAAAATATGGGTTGGGGAGGGGATCCTCCTAACATAAGGGATTGGTTTTGAGGGAATATGAGATTTGGTAATTCAAGTTAAATATTCTTCAAAATAAAACCCACAGTGCATCCAGTGTATAGCTGCTGCTTCTTAGAGGGCATTTTTAAGTTATATAGATAGCTGTAGGAAAATTATACTAGACCCGAAAGATTAAAAGTATTTTTTTTCATTTTATAATATTATATGTTACATCTATAGAACTGAAAGGTAAGCTCTGTAATTAGTGTATATTATATTGTATGAAAATATGTATTTATTAATTTATTAAATGTAACATTATTTGTTATGTTAATTGCACAATTTTATTGTCCTTTCTGTTTTTTAAATGCTTTATACCATGCTGAAAAATCACAAGTTGATGGTTCTGAGGGTGGATGTTTCTGTTTAGGGAGATGGTGATCATTTTTTACTGAGCTTCCCCACACCCGTGTACCCTACACACATGTACACTGTGCTTTGAGACCAAAATGAAGGAATTACTCAAAACCAAATTTGTAAGCATGAATAACAAAAAAATTGCCTCTCAGACAATGGCAAGGCATTTTAGAGTACAGTACCCTCGAAGAGCTTGCAAATTCAGATGCAAGACTTTTAAAAATAAAGTTTATTCTGGTAGCACAATATGGAAATATAGTTGCCCACATGCTGTGCAGCATTAGCTGCACATTTGCACGGAATCTTCAGTGTCTCTGAGGCAAAGACTTCTTCTTCTTCTTCTTCTTCCAAAGTGGAAGTGGGGAAGCAACCTTCATTTCTCTCCCCTCACCACAAAAGAAATTTCTGCTTGCAGGAATATGTTCCTGAAGGTTGCACAGTCTAGGAAAAATGTGAGGAGTTAGTAGCAGATCCCATGAGAGAGAGACTGTGACCTGAGATTCACGGAATATCCATGCATCTGTCAAGACTATTGGTTTCCTCAAGGACCAAGACAGCCACCCTGGCCCCTGTTCAAAGAGGGGAAGGCTACTGCAGTCCCTGTATGTTCAATTTGACTCCTTTGGACACTCCTGACATTTAGTGGTAAGGCAAGAGTTCCTTCCCTTCTTTTTCTTCCTCTGCTTAATAAAAGAAAGATGACAGATCTCCAGACATTTGCCTGGGTAGAGAGCTGGGTCCTGAATGTCCTTTCTAGCTTTCATTCCTTTTTGAGGGCTCTGAGGAACAAAACCATGACTGTACATAGCAACGTTTACATATGAGAAATGTGAGGAGGCTCAGAATATTGTTCCAGGTAGGGAACAATGTTTTCAAATGTGAACTTAGAGGTAGGGAGGTTGCAGCCATACTGGTATTTCTTGAATATTTCACTGGTGTTTGTAGTACCTAGGGGTCACAGTGATGTGCCTGAACCTTGCTTTCCCCATTCCACAAAACTATTGACTGGTAGCCCAGTCAAGCGGGATATAAATGTATATCCCACTTCACACCAGGTAAATCCCTCAAAGTGGCTCACAGCACACCATAAAATAAATAGCAAGAAAATCCAAATAAAATACAAAACAACAAAACAATAAACCAATGCACCAGCAAAAGTAGGAGGCAGCACCAGGTTCTTTAAAACCTGATGGAATGGATCCCTTGCAGTACTTAATCAATGTCATCAATGGCATAAAGAAGCCTCAAGAATCTCCAAGCATCTCCCCTGAAGTATACTAATCGTTGATCATGGTAACCAAGCACAAATTTGAATATGTCAAAGTGATTAAAAGCAGGGCAGAGGAAGCCATTTTCATGGCATCCCATAAGCAAAGGGAGTAACATTTATTTTTAACACTGAAAAGGTGAATTGGTACTTGGGACTTTTATGGTAAGATATGAGCAGTCCATCATTCCACAGTGTGAAATGGCAGCAAAAAATAAATAGATAACAAATCCCTGAAACATATGGCTCTAGCACTCTATCTTTCCACATGAGGCAGCCCAATAAAAGTTTAAGATGGAATAGGCAAATAAAATTGATAATCCACCCACGGAGTGATTCAAATAAAGCTGGCACATTACAAGTGGCTGTCTGATTTAAAGTTTTCTTCTCTTTGCCATTTTATGACATCTGAGTTATTCTTGTGCATACAATTCATTACGTTGCTATTAATTCCCTGGAGCAAAAATCAAGAATGTATCAGCCAGCAATAGAAACAATGAAATGTTGAGAGGAAAAATCAAAGTCAGTGCAATAACAGAAGTCTAGTACTCTGATTGATATATTTGGAAACATTCTGGGTTACTCAAAAAGATGCAGCTTTTCTCCCATGAGTGTGATGAATCTGAGGCAAAGCTGAATTGTTATTAGTCATATTTGTTTCCCACCCTTTCTCCAAGGAGTTCAGGGTGGTGTACATGGCTCCATTCCTTGCCAAACCTCCTTCATGTTCTTCTCACAACAACCCTGTGTGAGTAGCTTAGGCTGAGGAAGAATGATTGGCCCAAAGTGAGCTTCACTCACTCAGAGAGTTGTACCTAGCCACTCTGGTTCAAGTCCGCCACATCACACAGACTCTGCACATGACTGGGCACTTTAAAAAGTAATTAGAAAGCCCTATGTTTAGAGAGCCAAAGCAGCCCCACGTTTTGGATTTAAGCACCCATTTTGGACAAGCTAGACCATCAAGTAGGACAAGAACTTGTGCCTGAAAGCTGCTAGTCTCGGGAAAGTGGGAACAGCACCTGGTGTGTTTATATTTCAATAGAGAATTGCCGTCCAGGCCAACAATGGTCCTGAAGGGGAGGCTGAACGGAACAACCCAATCCCCTCCTAAGGCAAGGCAAGCAACTCCTTGCCCTTGATCAAACTGGCACTTGCAGAGCCCTTTCCGTCTGTGTACTGCCTCACCTTTTCAGCCTTCAGGACCAGATCATTAGCCCAGATATGGCAGACTCCCCTGGGCCTTTGTCACCAAGGGCAATTAATGCCTCAAATCTCTGCCCAGGAACTTCCTCTGCCTTTTGTTTCTCCTGTTTTGATCCCTATAACTGGCCCAGAGCCCAGAGTTCAGAGCTGTTTCTTCTGAGCAGGCTTGAGACCGGCACTGCCCAGATTCTTTTTCACGAGCAGCCCTATTGGGGCATTATTCTAACTATGTACAGCATACATGATCACAACACCACCTGGTAAGCCCTGTCCCCACACTTATGTGCTGATCAAGCCCACCCCCACTCAGCATACACAAACAACTCGTCTGAAGAGTCAAACACTGTGCTCTGGAAGAAGAGAGTCTCACAGTGATCCCGAACCAATAGTGGCTGGTACGGGAAGGCAGTGGGGGGAACAAGCTGCAGCTGTGGCTTGTTCTCACTCTTCTTGCCCCAGACCAGATGCCTCACTCTCTTTTGCCTTCTCCCACCTTGGCACTAATGCAAGGCATGGGCAGGGGAACAGGAGGAATCACAATCCCCTAACCCAGGGAACACCAGCCCATGCACCTCGGCTTAATGCTGCGGTGCTGGGTTGGGGGGCAGCTGAGATGGGGCAAGAAGAATGAGAACAAATGGCATCTGCAGCTTATTTTCTGCCCCCACCCTGCCCACACTGGCCACCAGAACACTGGGGTGCCCAGCTCCGAACAAGTCCAAGCATATGTGGTAACATATGCATATGCCCAGCAATGCAACTGAATCTCTAATCAAATTATAACTTAGCAAATGTTTCTAAGTTGACTTAGAGAGATCTGTGGCCTTCTGGTTTTATTCCTGGTTTTGGTTTGTTTTTTTAACTGCTGCCTCTTTTTGCTTTTCATGATTCTATTTTATTTATTGTGTTATTGGTTATTGTGTTTGGTATTTTAATTACGTTTTGTCAGAGCCCAACACCTGCAAGAACAAGTGTCTGTTCCTTTGACATTTGGCAATGCTTCGATTAAGCCATATGGCATTTTTCCCTGGACAGTATTTGTCTTTCCTCTCATTAGTTACAGCAGCACTGTATAATGTAAATAGGGCAAATTGTATCTTACATTTATTTGCAAAAGAAGGAGAGTTTCCCACTCAGAACCACAGAATTTTAGAGTTGGAAGGGAACCTGGAGGTCAAATTGAAATAACTCAAGAAGGACATTCTCCCCTTTTGGTAAGTGAAGTGCCCCTTTCAAAAAAAACACCACTGCACTCCTCATTGCAATGATAGGGATTGCAGCCCTGGGCAGCCCAAGCAACTCTGAAGTACTCTTGTGTACTTTGGTGAGCATTTATTAGCAGCTGAGTGGAACAAACAGAATAACCAGGATCTATTTCCTGTGGTCGTGTTTACAATCAAATCAGGAAGTTTTCACTGTGTGCATAGTGAATTACCCTGCTAAACAGAACTGCAATGCAGGATCATGGTCTATACATGAATCTGATACTAGCCAGCAAAGACCAGCCCTATTTATGGCAACTCCTGAAGGTTTCTCCCCTTCAGATTTTGAAATGTTAGCCAGCAGCAGGTGAAACTGAAGTATCACAGCTGACCCAAGTCATTTTTCAGCCTGAAGCAGGACATCAAATGGTGCCTTCCCTTCAGCTTCTTGTCCTCTCCCACATATCATTGTTGCCTTACCATCACATACTACAAATACTTAATTGGCAAAAAGTACCATCTTCATACCTATTTGATACAGACAAATCAACTTTACACATAAGCCCTGCTCAGACATTACCCTGTACGTGCATAGAGGTGCCTGTCCACATGTGTGTGCTTTTGTGTGAATGAATGTACACAAGTTCATTTTAACAGTGAACCTTGGTATAGGACCCTTCAACTGCAGGAAAAAGACAGGAAGTGTCTGTGCACACTGCACATTGTATGTGTATTGAACATAATGCACATCATTCACATAAGGCCAGGTCTCTCAGCTCTCCTGCTTCTGTTTGTCTTTTTTATGGTTGTTTTTTAAATGTGTGTTTTATGGTTTTTACTATTTAATTTTAAGTTTTTAAATGTGACTTCTATTGAGTTTTATTGTAGTTTAACTTTTGTAAACTGCCTTGGGGTGCCTTATGAAAGGCAGCATAACAATTGAACAATAAATAAATAAATAAATAATGTGTGAATAATTGTGTGTGTGCACATATTTCTACATGCATCCACTGTACCCAAACTTATGGGTGTTGGACAAGAAGTGCAAAGAGGGCTATAACTACTTCAAAATTGGAAGATATTAATTAAATTGCCATAGAGTCAGTAACTGCAGATAACTCAAATAGGTGAGTCAAGCCACTTGTAATAATGAGACATCCACCTAGTAGACACTAGCCCCAAATTAAGAACAACTCTGAAAACATGTTAACAAACCACAAAATGAGTATTTAAAATGTGTGGTGAGAATTCTTTCACACCAGCAGTGAAAGCTAATTGCCTGGAACACTTTAAACTGATAGTTACAAAAATAAATCATCTCACAATTTAAAATATAGGCATTTTTAAATAAGGTATCAGATCTGAAACCTCCCTGCAAATTGTATCCTGATCTTATTCTTGTTTGCTTACAAATAAATCACTGCAACTCAAGTGTGCTTAGGGTTGAAGCTTTACAGCCCAATCTTATACAAGTGTATTCAGAAACAAGTCTCACTGAATGCAGTGGGATTTACCTATGTGGAGAATGCATAGGTTGTTAGTCCATGTTAGGTGGATTCTTTAAGCTGGCTTTCTAGAAATACTTGTCCCTCCCATTTTATAGATGGGGTACACAAAGCCTGAGAGATTACTTGCTCAAGAATGTAACTGCATTTATGCTACATCATCACCCATCCACCATCCAGCATACCCAGAGCAGAGAATTCTTAAACTTAAACACAACACCACAGTCAGGAAGTTTCAAGTAAATGCACACAGAGCAGACAATTATTTTATTTATTATTATTTATTCAATTTCTATACCGCCCTTCCAAAAATGGCTCAGGGCGGTTTACAGAGAGAAATGATAAATAAATAAGATGGCTCCCTGTCCCCAGAGGGCTCACATTCTAAAAAGAAACACAAGATAGACACCAGCAACAGTCACTGGAGGTACTGTGCTGGGGGTGGATAGGGCCAAGAAGTAATCCAAGCCCCAGACAACTAAAGTCATATATATGCAGAAAGAGACAGAGATACTTACAGTAACTCTCTCTCTCTCTCTCTCTCGCACACACACGTTACTCCACACAGTGCTTCTTTCTACTTTCCCCTTATGCAACCAGACCTGATGATCTCCTAGGTGGGCAGGCAAGGCAGCAGGATGGTGAGGAGAACTGCAGGCATGAGAATGGGCAAGCTGGTGGGCCCAGGTGGGTGCTGAGCCTGGCAACAGGCAGGCTTGCTCAGGGAGACAAGCCTGAATACCCACCAGGCTGGCAGTGGACTTGCTTGTCATGCAGATGAGTTCAAATGGAGGCCAGAAACTGACAGGTGAGAGAAGTGGTCAGGGAAAACCTGAAGCCCTTGCCCTTACTGCCACTGATTGGCTTCCCCAGATCAGAAGCACTCTCGCCCCCCACTGGCTCTGCATTATGCCCCTGCCAGTCCCACCAGCAACAAGGGGACTTGGGAGGGAGGGAGGGGAGGGAGGGAGCCAAAAGAAGAAATGGACTGACTGGCAGTCCCCTGTGACTGCTCAACAAACTGCCTGGGCCTGCACTGTAGCTGGAACCAGCCTTCCCACTCCTCCCTAGCTGCAATATGCATGTATTGACTGTCATGTGTGTGCGCTAAATATTTGCTTAAGCAATTAACAATGTTGGGGGGTGAAGGGACAAACTCTGGACTTCCCGCAAACTGCCCCCTGGAGCATTCTGCACCGCCCTGATCCTGGTAGTGCTGGCTCTGATGCTTTTGGTGCTCAGCTGGTAGAGCAGTCAGATGCCAATCAACTCTGTGTCTGAGCTTCCCATTTGCACCCCACCATGGGTTCCAGCGTTCATTGCATACAGGCCCATTAGAGAGAAGGGAGACTTGCCAGGGAAGAAGCCCCAGCTGACATCAATCCTGTTAGTGGCAAACTGTGCAAAGTGAGGGTGCATCCGCTGGAGCAATAATCATGTGCTTTTACTCCAGGAGGCTGGAAAATAGCTTATTAAAAACTTGTGTGCATGCATTATGGTGATCCATACTGAACTAATGGAACATGCGTGCACATGAGCTCCAGCAAGATTAATTACAGAAAGCAATAAAATTCCAGGCTGTATTGGAAGGTGACTGCCAATTAGTCCAGCACATTCCATATAGAATGTAATGGAAATCATCAAACCTGATTTAGTATAAGTATGCCAGGAATGGTTTCAGGAAACTCACTACGAACCAATGTACTTATATTGCATTGGTTTGGCTTGCATCACAATGCTGGAGTCTCCAAAGAGATATACCTGGGTGATGCCACCAGGTATATCTCTTTGATTAAGGACCTCTTCTAATCAAGAAGATATCTCTGATTAAGGACCTCTTCTCATTAGATAAAGGCAAAGTGTGCCATCAAGTCGATTTTGACTCCTGGTGCCCACAGAGCCCTGTGGTTTTCTTTGGTAGAATGCAGGCGGGGTTTAACATGGCCCTCCTTCCGCGCAGTGTGAGATGATGCCAGCATCTTCCTATATCGCTGCTGCCCGATATAGTACCAGCAGGGATTCGAACTGGCAACCTTCTGCTTGTGAGTCAAGCATTTCCCTGCTGAGCCACTTAAGGTGGGTAGTCTCATTAGATGAGGAGTACCAACTTATTATGAGGTAGAGCAGTGATAGTGAAACTTCCTTTTGATGGTGGAGAAAACCAGGGCACTATCAAGTACTATTCTCAACCCCTGTTGTAGTTTCCTTCAAATATTAGCAAATGGCTGTCTTCCAGTCCTAAGTTTTCCATATCCTGCTTGGGCTGCTGTGACTCACTTTAATCCTTTTCTATTCCTACAGTTCCCTGCATTATCTGATTCTGCGGTCTCAGTCTATTATTTGCTTTTCTAGTAAGTTAAGGAAACTTCAGCACTGCCAACAAAAGTGACAGGACAGCTAAGTCTTTGGTAAACAAAACATGAAGGTTGGTTGTATTATAATATCTCTGTTGCAACATGAGGGAGCAGTAATTTAGGCAGGGGGAGGCATGTGATTCAAACTTGCATTCTACTACTGGAACTCAATGTCATTGCTCTTCACTCAAGGTCTCTGTGTTTCTGAGGCAGGGCTCCAAATGCTTCCCCCTTTCATGCACCCTCCTCCCCCTCTTTTCCTTTTTTTCCTTTTAAAGCAGGGGGGCTGGAAAGCATCTTGCTGCCTCAATGGCACCCCAATAATCTGCTGCCTGAAGTGACTTCCTCTCCTCACCTCATGGAAGGGTCACCCCTGCCTAGCTTCCCCAAGTGGTGAGAAATTACAGGCATGATGTTACCAGGGTGTGGTTTTCCTTTGAGAAAAAAGCACTGGAAACTGATGACACTTTTGTAATATTTGCTTTATTAACAAATATACATGTAATGCACCATTTGAGGCAAAATGCAGGTGCTCCTACAAGACAGCAGATCTGCTACTTTACCCCAGATCCCCAGAGAAAGAGAGAATGTGAATGTGATGAAATATTTATATTTATATATCGCTTTTCAATACAAGTTCCCAAAGCAGTTTACATAGAAGTAAATAAGTAAGTAAGTAAGTAAGTAATGAAATGGCTCCCTGTCCCCCAAAGGGCTCACAATCTAAAAAAGAAACATAAGATACACCAGCAACAGCCACTGGAAGTGGTATATTACTCCGGCAATGATTTCAGAGATGGACAATGAATACCCTGGAGACTGTTGGAAATGTATGGAGCAGAAAGGTACCTTTTATCATATGTGGTGGACATGTAAAAAAGCCCAAACTTTTTGGAAAACAATACATTTGAAGATGCAGCAAATCTTGCAAATGGATTTTCCTTTTCTTCTGGAAATTTTCATGTTAAATTTTACTAAAACGTATATTCCTGCAAAACAAACTGAACTTATGGAAAACAAATCTGATTCTGACTTTAGATGACTGGCAACTCAAACTTTGGAAATATGCTTTAATGTAGGGGTGTGCACGGAACTGTCTGGCCCGGTTCGGTTTGAGGCCGGACTGGCCTCGAACGGAACTGGGCCAGTTCGGTCCAGTCCCCCATCGAACCTCCCCCCAGTCTAGTCCCGGACCGATCCACAAACTTTCTTTAAAAAAATTTCTTTTTTAAGTTAAGGAAGTACCTGTAGCCCCTTTGGGGGGCTTGCTGAAGCTGCGGGTGTGTGTGTGTGTGTGTGTGTGTGTGTGTGTGTGTGTGTGTGTCTGCGCAGGTTCCCTCTCCCTGCACCGGCCCTCCTCATCACCACTGTGGCCGGGTAACTGAAGCCTTTTTTGCCCTTTCGGGCCTCCATAAGAGTGAGCAGCTGCCATTTTGGCAGCCGCCGCACATGTGCAAATGTCCTCTGCGAGGCCATGGCTGTGTAGACAATACTGAGCTAGATGGACCAATGGTATGATTCAGTATATGGCAACTTCCTATGTTCTATGTTCTTCCTAAGGAATTCAGGTTGATATATATAGATTGTAATGAGAATAATTGTATTTGCTTTGCTTGATTATTTTTTCTGTTTTCTTATGCCTCTTGTTTGCATTTCTGATAAAACAATAAAAATATTTTTTAAAAACCAAAACACAGCCACTGGAGGGATGCTGTGCTGGGGATGAATAGGGCCAGTTGCTCTCCCCCTGCTCATGAAAGAGAATCACCATTTTAAAAAGGTGCTTTTTCACTCAGCAGGGAATTTGCTCAGGTAGAGAGAGAGAGAGAGACATTTGCATCCCATAGTGTTTTCAGCTTTCTGTTTGTGGGCTGGTTCAGATGACATATGTTGGAAGTTAAGGACTTCGCGCTGTCTCTTGTCTCAAAGACAGTGGAGGACAGACTAGTGAGTCAGAGGGCTAGAGGGTCAAGACATTGGTCATCCCTTCTCTACTGCTCTGACACTATCCCTTTGGAATGTAGATTGCTACTCTTAGGGACTAACTTCCTTCCTCCCTTCTCTTCCTGTTCCTTCTACCTTGCAGCATGCAAGCAAACTCCTCTCCCTGCACCATGTGTGCAGAGAAGATGCAGAATCCATCTGCATCCAGCTAGCTAGCTAGATTAGAGATCCTAACTCCTCACTTTCCTATCTAGAATGGAGTTATCTAATAAATGGCTTATATATTGATTTAAAACTATGAACTGGCTCCAAGTTACTTTACTCTCAGCATACACGTGTGCCTAACTAAATCCGCTGTGTTGTGCCTCTGTGCACCCTGCTATAATTGAAAAAGGTTCTCTACCAGAGAGAATTCCCAACAACATATTTAAGCCAGCCTCATTCACATGCTATTAGGGATATGCACTAGCACATCCCCTGGCACACCACTCCCCTTTTCTTTCTTTTTTCCTCCCCAGGGGCATCATCTGGGAGTGGCCCATGGGGCACAGGCCACCAATGAATTTCTCAGAGCCCCAAATCTCATGAGCCACCAGGTCCCTCTTCCATGATCTCTTCCGGTGCAGCAGTGCAGGCACCTGCACAGAGCATGGGAGGGAACTCCTAGCCTCACCTAGGTCTCTGCCACTTCCACCTTCATACACGCTGCATTATAATGTTAGAGGCTTTTTAAAACATAGGTAATTATTCTTGAGGGGATACAATTGCATTTAATTATCAAAAGGGAGACAGTGGGCTTGGGCCCCGGATCCTGGAAGTAACTAGCAACACCTAGCAGAGGTTACAAATAGCAGAGGCTCCTCCCCCATGCAATTAGGCGATGATAAATGGTTTGCCAGAATGGCATGCTCGTGCATGAATCTAATGGTACATGGGTGGAGCCAGCTCATCAGATGTATCCTCCAAACTGGCTCTGTCTGTCTGTTCTAAACTGCTTCTTCAGTCTTCCATGAAGACACACACACATGCATACATCTACCTTACGTCAGCCCCTGCTCCTTAGCTGGAGGGTGGTGGGATGTACACCTTCCCCAGACTCCAATGATTTACTCCATTCCAAACATACCAGAGAGATCCCTGTACCCAGAGTCCATCTCCTCCTCATTAACTTCCATTTTTAACACATCTGCTGCTGATCATTAAGCAACAATGACATTCTTTTGTCAAATCTCAGTCTGTGATCAGGCATAGTTTTAAGGCAAACCCATGACACTACAGATTCAGAGACAACAGTTTAGACACTACAAAAGTGGCAAGCTCCCACCCAAGGAGATTGGAATCTGAATAAATTAGGTAAGGATAGAAACAGGACAGAAGAAAATAAGAAACAGGAAACAAGAAGAAAACAAGGAACAGGAAACATGTAATATATGAAGTGGTGCTCACTATGTCCCAGGCAGGCCACTGTGTAGTTCAATATAAACCCATGTGCATCATTTTACTCTGTCTTCCCTCCTTACTTCACCAGGGTAATACACAATGAATCGAAAACTCAGATACTACTTGTAAAGTCTAATAAGTATCAGAGAAATATACATTCGTCTCTCTGGTAGATTGCAGATGGTGTCACTCGGAGATAGTTGCTCTCTGAAACGAGAGCTATTGTATGGTGTCCCTTGGGGCTCCATCCTATCTCTGATGCCTTTTAACATCTACATGAAACCACTGGGTAAGATCATCAGGAGATGTGAAGCTGGGTGTTATCAATATGCTGATGACACCAAAATCTATTTCTCCATGATATCATAATCAGGAAATGGTATAGCCCTCCTAAATGCCTGCCTACAGGCAATGGACTGGATGAGGAATAATAAATTGAAGCTGAATCCAAGTAAAATGGAGATCCTCATGGTAAGGGGTCATACTTCGAGGGATGTAATTGATCTTCCTATTCTGGATGGGGTTGCACTCTCCTGAAATAACAGGTACGTCGGGAATGCTTCTGGACTCAGGCTTCACTCTGGTTTTCTCAGGTTGAGGCTATGGCCAGGAGTGCTTTCTATCAACTTTGGTTGATACGACAGTTTTGTCTGTTCCTTGAAGATAATGATCTCAGAACTGTGGTGCACTAACCTCTAGGCTTGACTACTGCAATGCGCTCTTTGTGGGGCTGCCTTTGTATGTGGTTTGGAATCTTCAGTTGGTTCAAAATGCAGCGGCCAGATTGGTCTCCGGGGTTTTTTGGAAAGACCATATTATGCCTGTTCTAAAGGAACCGCATTGGCTGCTAATAAGTTTCCAGGCAAAATACAAAGTGCTAGTAATTACCTTTAAAGCCCTAAATGGCTTAGGACCGGGTTACCTGGGAGAGCACCTTCTTTTGCATGATCCCCACTGCACACTGAGATAATTGAGAGAACTCCATCTCCATATGCTACCAGCTTGTCTGGTGGTGACTCAGGAGCGGGCCTTCTCAGTAGTTGATCCTAGGCTGTAGAATGCACTCACTATAGACATTCGGGGCTACAAGCCTTTAAAAGAGCCCTTAAGACACACTTTTAAAGCCAGATTTTAGTAATCTCTGAACGTTTAAAATTTTAATTGTTGTTTAATAGTTGGTTTTATTCTGTTTCTATTGTGTTTATTTTTGTAAACTGCCTAGAGCCCTTGGAGTCAGGCAGTATATTAAATAAATAAATAAATAAATAAATAAATAGCCGTGCTGGATGACAGTGACACCATGGTGCTGGATGACACTTGCCCATCTAATTCAGAGGTAGGCAACCATGGTTCTCCAGTTGTTGTTGAAGTACAGCTCCTATAATTCCCAGCCAGAATAAATTTTGACTGGGGATGATGGGAGTTGTACTTCAACAACAGCTGGAGAGCCAAGGTTGCCTACTCCTAATCTAGACAACAATCTGCCAGGTGCTTCTGGGAAACTCATAAGGAGAACATGTAGGCCAGATAAAGGAATCCTGAAGATGGGTTAGGAGAAGGTTAAGTGGTAGGAAGCAGGTTAGGCAAGACACAGGTATCATGGCCCAGAAAAGACTACAGGAGGAGAGAGAACATAGTTTGAGAAAGAATTTGCTTGCCAGGCAGATAGGATAAACTGTTCTAGGCATCAGGTGACAGCATAGCAAAAGGCACCATGCTGGGGCTGGGAGAAGGGTCAAAGTGGTGCCGCAGAAGATAAGTGTGCATGAAATACAGATATCAAAACAGAGTACAAAGGGAGATGAAAGAAGGACTGGACTGTAGAAAGAGACAGAGAGGTGGTGAGTCTTCATTGTTAAGGGCTAGGCTTTTTAAATTGGATACAGAAAGCGCAGAGAAGCAGGCAGCACAAAAACATTCCATTTCTGTCTGCACAGACAAGGGTTGGATCACATGGTCAGACTCTGATGCACATCTGATTGCTTCTTGTTTGCACTGTGCCCACCCTGCATCCATCTGCATGGCAGATAAATCTGATTACTGTATCGGCAACACAGGGACAGCACACACAATCTGCAGTGTGCCTCAGGTATGCTGTGCACCACCTGCACAACCGAGCCACCTAATTTGCTTTGTAGGTGGATGGCTGTTGCGACGCAAGCATGATCTCAGTCTCAGGGTCTCTGCACTGCCACTGAGTGAGGAGGAGCAGGAGTGGGGCTGACTGATTGTATGCAGCAGACTTCCTTCTGAAAGAGACAATTCTCTCTCATTTAGCAGTCTTGACACCGCCGCAAGAACAGAGAGACATGGCCTGAGGCCACTCTCTGCGCACTGATCACCTCACTTGCCTTTTCACATCAAGAGTCTTCCAAATCTTCCTTTGGAAGAATGCTTTCATGATGCTGTTCAGCATGCCACTGCTCCTTTCTCCAGAAAGCAAGGAATGGTAAGGGCGGTGTGAATCTCAGAAATATGTGCTGCTTAGCTGATAAAAATGTGACACCTCTGCATCCCCCTACTCAGCCTAGCCTGGGCAGTGGGCACCAGAAAAAAGGCTATTTCTCATTGCAGATTAGCTCTAGTCCTACTGATGGATCCAAGGCTGAAAGAAGGTGCCTCACAGGGCTGAGAGCATGGCACAGAAGACAGGAAGGTGGCACTTTGATGCCCTGTAAAGCAGATGAGCTGAAAAGCAAGCCTTAATCTATTCCATTGAAACTTCAGCAAGCAATACGACTGGCTTGCGAATTGCCTGGAAAATTAAATCAGAAGCTATTTATTAGGCAATTACAGGGGCAGTGAAAGCAAAGAAAACAATGGAGGTGGGAGTGGATGTGCTTTTATTTCTGACCACAGTAAATGTTTAATGAGGCTTGTTTTATGTGCACTAAATACTGCCCGACTATTTTACCAGTTATTTAGTGCCATGTTCCCCTCCTGGGAGAGTATAGGAGAGGGGTAACCTATTCCTACTATGGATCTATAAAGAAGAGAACACAAGGGATGTAGCTACACTTTGGATGTGCATAGATTGGGCTGGCGGGTAGACCAGTACTCCATGCCAAACTTGCATGTCAGCCCACCATGGAGCACTGGTCTAGGTAGACCAGTCCTCTGAGATGGGCAGACATGCCAAGTTCGGAGTGGAGGGCTGGTCTACCCACTGCCCCCAATTGGTAGACAAGCTCTCCCCAGAAAAACAGCCTCATTTTGAGGTCCGCTTTTCCTGCTCTACCTGGAAAAACAGGCCTCATACTAGTGCTTGAATCACTCAAATCAATTCAGGTTGAATAAGAGGTTATTCTATTTGACTTTGAATCAGGCCCTTTATTTTAAGGGTGATTCAGTTTGAGGTTGAATCACTTGAATCACTCCGATTTGACTCGAATTGATTTGAGGTCAAATCCATCTACACATTTCTGCTTGTTATAAAGGTAAAGGTAAAGTGTGCCATCGAGTTGACTCCTGGCGACCACAGAGCCCTGTGGTTGTCTTTGGTAGCATACAGGAGGGGTTTACCATTGCCTCCTCCCGTGCAGTATGAGATGATGCCTTGCAGTATCTTCCTATATCGCTGCTGCCCAATATAGTTCCAGCAGGGATTCAAACCAACAACCTTCTGCTTCTTAGTCAAGCATTTCCCCACTGCGCCACTTAAGGTATTTTGGCTAAACTGAAAAATGGACACCTACACACCCAGTGATCAAATTCAAGTCCTGCCTTTAATGGGCTGTATTGTTGTTATACTACTTTTCAACAAAAAAAGTTCTCAGTGCTGTTTACTTAGTAAAATAAATCGGGGGGGGGGGGTGAGAGAGAGAATCTAGCTCAATTGGTCTTCATTTGGGATCTCCTTGTTAGTTCAGGGGCGTAACAAGGCTGGAGTGGGCCCAGAGACAAAATTTTAAAATGGGCCCCTCGCTGATGCACACACACACACACACACACTTCACAATATATAGTCATGTGACTTGCCTCATGTGACTTGCCTCTGGGGGGCCCCTCGAGGCATGGGGGCCCCCAGGCAGCCGCCTCCTCTTGCCTAATGGTAGTTACGCCCCTGTGTTAGTTCATATGTGTATAGAGGGATTGCTGATATACCCATTCAGCTTCAGTCACCTCCTTACACTGAGGGGCTGGGGCACTCCCAAGAATCATACCTCTAGGAATGGCTATGTGTGCCTGTGTGCCTGTGTCCATGTGTCTGTGTGCACTGAGAATTGGGAGTGCTGAAAAGCCCCAGTGCATGTAGCCCTTTTGATCCACTCCTTTTATAATTATCTGTATAAAAGGCCTATGCTCAGAACCATCTCATTTCATTTCAAGCTGCCCAGCTTTTCCTCCTACCGTGCTTCTACACAACCGAAAACTGGGAGCACACACAGCTCCCAAACCCATGTAGAACACCGTTTTTGATTGTGTGAATGACCTTGAAGAATTGATTGCAGCCTTGACACATCAGAGGATTCACATGACAAATGACCATGCTATAAATCAGCTCATAGTAGTTTTGACATGTAGCCTTTGAATGGGCCCTTTAGGTTTCTCTCAGTCATCTTCTTTGGAACACTCTTCCCATTCTGCCTCTCTCTTTTACTGACCTTGGGGCCTCCAACAGTAGCGCCTTCATCACAGACCATTATCTTGCTCCACTCTTTCAATCTCTTGGTCATGTCAGACACAGAGAGTCAGAAAGGCGCATTGCTTCGGTTTACCAAGCAGAGCAATACTAACTTACAGAACACAGACGGAGGCTGCACACACAGGACATCATTTCCATTGCATTAATTTGCACACCATTATTGATCAGCCCTTGTAACTTGCTGGGGACTCAGCCAGACATGAGTTATGAGGTCATCAATATCTTACTGAAGTAAACAACGTACACAGAGAAACAATTTCCCTCCAGGGTGGCTTTTTTCTTCTTCCAAAAAGAAAGAAATGCCTCATTTACATGCGGCAGACCTCCCCCCCTACCCCGCCCATTTGTTGCATCTCAGCCAATTAGTAATATAATTTGGTTATGATTTTGATCCGATCAAATCTGCCAAGATTTTGTTCAAGATACATTTGTCTCTAACCTGTGAGAATAACTGCAGCATGAAACAGCAGAAGGAGAACTAGCTAATATAATTTATTTATGTATTTTCAGAAAGGCTTTGGATGAAATCCCTCTCCAGGGACTATTTTAAAAAACTATGAGACGAGAAGCCTTGCTGCATTAGGAACTTTGGGCTGATCTACACATTTATCAGAAGAACATGGAAGTACATAGGAACACCGGAACATAGGAAGCTGCCTTATACCAAGTCAGACCATTGGCCCATCTAGCTCAGTACTGGGCACACTGACTGCAGCGACTCTCCAAGGGCTCAGGCAGCAATTTCTCCCAGCCCTACCTGGAGATGTCAGGGAGTAAACCTGGGATCTCCTGCCTTCAAACATGCTGATACTCTTCCATTGAGCTATGGCCCCATCCCTAAGAGGAATCTCTTGCCGCATTCACATGTAGTCACCCATCCAAATGCAAACCAAGGCAGATCCTGCTTAGCAATGGGGACAATTCATGTTTTCTACCACCACCAGACCAGCTCTCCTCCCTGTATTCTTCCTGGACTGTGCCACATCAGTCTGCTGCTCAGAATTGTTTCGCTGCATATAGAAAACTAGCACATGAGGGAGAAAAAACAGGATAGGCTAACATTTCCCCGCTTGGGCTGATCTTAGGCAGTTTTCTTTTACATGGGAAAGCATTCAAAAACACATTATCCAGAAAGGACTACTACTTGATTTTGTGGAATGTGTAATTTGGCCCTTTGTTAATGCATTGAAGAGAAGAGGAAACAAGGGTTCAAAGTCTTCCTTCCTTCCTTCCTTCGACAGAAGCCAGTGTGAGAGAGTCTGTGACAGGGACTGATAGACTGTTTAGCATAGGACTGGAGACAATTTGGCGATAGATCATGGTCCAGGAGGACACCGCTTTTGTTATTGCCATGTTTTTTTAATCCTTTTCCTCCACCAGGTAGATGTTAGGTCACAATTAATAATACTTAGAATGTGTATAGTACCTTCAAGAGCTCAAAACACGTCACATGGTCTTTCTCTAATCTATACAACCAGAGGCGTATCTAGGGAAAATAGCGCCTAGGGCAAGCACTGAAATTGCGTCCCCTGTCCAAACATCTGACACTCATGTTTCAGATAACTTTGCCATAATATCAGCTGAAAAATACAAGTCAAGCTTGTTAATCTTTTAATATTTCAAAAACTATTTAGCAGTGGACGTAGCCAGACCAAAAAATGCTGGAAAACGACAAATTTCAGTATGCGGGGGCTCATGAGATACCCAAATACTATGTGGAGGTGTACATGGAAAACTAAACAGAAGTGCCTGTCTAATTCTCTACTATGCATTGTAGCATCACTATTACATAAGTCTTAAAAATAAATGGAGAATTTGACTTTTCCCAGATACTCTGAAAATAATTAAAGGATATGCAGAGTAAACTGTGTCACTGCTTGGAATATATTCTAGTATTTCAAAAAGAAAGTTAAAATGAGAGAAAGAGAGCAAGAAACTCCCAGTGGGCCTTAATACTAAGGATTTCACACGGATTCAAAGACAAACTCGCCATTAATAGCCATATTATTAAGACATCACATTTAACTCACTTATCGCAAGAAGAAAAATAAGAGCAAATGAATACAATCCTAGCTCATAAGCTTCTGCTCAGTATTCACAAGCCCTGATTCTCTGCACATAGTGACAATCTGAATATGTGTACAGTGACTTATATTACATTTATTTTTTAAAAAAATTCCCTGTAGCCCCTTTGGGGGGGGGCTCCTAAAGGCCATGGGGGGGGGGTCTGCAAAGGTTCGACCTCCCCTGCTGGCCTCTAGGGCCTCGCAGGGACCATTTGAGCATGTGCGGTGGCCACTTTTTAAATTGTGTGTGTGTGTGTTTTTTAAAAGGCCACTGAAAACAAAATGGCCACCGCGCATGCTCAAATGGACTCTGTGAGGCCTGGCATGGCCTAGGGCCTCACAGAGGCTATTTGAGCATGCATGGCGGCCATTTTGTTATCGGCAGCCATTTAAAAAAATTTAATTTTAAAAAATGGTGCCCCCCCTTCAAGTGTCGCCCGGGGCATGTGCCCTGCCTGCCTTACCCTAGATACGCCCCTGTATACAACAACCCTTTAAGATCAGTGGCCTATTGCACATCATCCTACAAGTAGCCTTTTGTGGCATTTATTTCCAATGGTTGTAGTGTTGTGAAACTGCATTTGTGCAACAGCCCCCTCACACAATGACACTGATTTTTAAAAATATGCACACAGTACTGCAGGAAGTGCAGAAACCATCCACAAGATGTATGTGGGCCACTATTATTATCCCTGTACTACAGATGAGGTTGAGACGGTGTGGCTTGCATAAGGCTACCTAATGAGTTCAAGGGTCTTCCTGACCCTTCCCTGAAAACGATTGTATTGGTTCTCAGTTCTGCTTGCTTAATATTTCTCCCTTTGATCGTGTTACACCTCTGTTTGTTTTTCTTTACTGGCTTCTTTTCAAATTCACTTTCTTTCACATTGAATGTAACCTCCTTCTAACTTTTACATGTCTTTATGTCTTCATAAAGACATGTCTTTTACATGTCTTTTACATGTCTTCAAGGTTGACTCAGCCTTCCATCCTTCCGAGGTCGGTAAAATGAGTACCCAGAATGTTGGGGGCAATATGCTAAATCATTGTAAACCGCTTAGAGAGCTTTGGCTATAGAGCGGTATATAAATGTAAGTGCTATTGCTATTGCTATTTATGGTGTTGCCAAGTGTGGCTCTGGGTTTCATGGGCCCTTGTCAAACTGCCCTCCGTGGGTGGGCCCTAGAGAGTCACTCCACAGAGGCAGTCTCAAGGATCAATAGTGGCCGCTTCAGAAGGCCCAGCTGTGCCAGCCCTGACACTGGCCCCCTGTCTTGCCCCTTCTTATATAGTATCATTGTTTTTCTATATTCTCCTCGGTCTTTCATCATATGTTGAATTTATTGATGAACTCCTGTTCATCATATGTTGAATTTCTTATTAACCCACCACTCCCTTGTGCTATTTCTTGCCTCAGCAAGTTTCTCCCTTGTGGCTCCTTATGCTTGGAATCCTTTTCCTATTTGTACATTAAGTACTGTATCAGTTTTACTTTAGTTCTGTTTAGTTCATTTTAGACTCACTCAGCTAGTGGAGAACTCTTCTTTTCCTTCCATCCTCCCCTTTGTCTCATGTTCTTCAGATCGTGCATCTATGAGAAGGGGCCTGCTCACAGTGGAGGCAATGGAATTGCATGCTCTCCAGCCATGCTCCTGAGCTGCCATGCTTTAGGCACCTATCTCTAGGGAACAGTGCTAAACATGGGGTGGGTTTCTCCATGTGATAGTGGAATCTTGTGGGTTCAGCATTCCACATTGTATGGAACATTCCTCCTTGCACTCAGCGGCTCACACATATCACACAACATTCCATGGACCTTTTGTGCTCCACAAACACTGTTGCAGCTTCCAAGTTGTGTGAGAGTGCACTTCCACTAACGCTGAAATTGTGCAAGGAAGTTGCATTGTTTCCGCTGGCCATGTGATTGCATAATTCCATCGAACCATTTCAGTATTTGTGTAAGTGTGCACAAATACTGCAGACCTCATTCTGCTAAATATTCATTCACATTTGAGATTTAAGAGAAATTGAATTTTTAGGGTCTAGACACAGGATGTGGCAGAAGCTACTTGCCTTATCTTCTTTTCCCATTCATAACCAAAATTGATATTTGCCTTAGAAATCCTTGAGGAAAGACAAGACAAGTTAGCCAAGGAAAAAGCCACAGACTATGACCACTGAAGAAGTTAAGGCATTTTCTGAATCATTGGTAGATGTGTTAAGGTGTCTCGATCCAGTGGTCCAGGCAGCAGGGCTCAGGTGCTTTACTCCCTGCACCACAACCATAACTACCAGGCAGAGGGAGTCATTAGCCTGCTCTCTAATGCAGTGCAACAGCACCCATATAATGGCCAGAACTGGTGATGTAACTGCTCAGCCTAGGCGACCCAAGGAACTAATAAGGGCCTGGGCAGAAATGGGAGGGGTGTGGCCAGGATGCATGGCTTGCCAGACAGCTTTTAAAACAGCAAACCAGTGAGGAGGGAGTGGACAAGCTGAAGGCTGCAGCTCCTGGTGAGGAGTGAGCCTTCAGTAAAGCCCTGAAAGAGGAGGTCTTTGGGTGGTGTAACCCCCTCCCTTTACTTCTGAGGCTTGACTGGACTGGCAGCCAACCCTGCCAGGAGGGAACGTAACCTGCTAGGTGGAACCTGCGGGCAATAGCCGACCCGCAAGGTGGGACAATTATTTAATACAAGTAGAGGGTTTTGCTATGATGGGACACACGGGCATTCCCACAGAACACACAAGATAGTTCACGTATCTGGGCTATACTAATTAACCTCTACTTATACTGGTTACCATATATATAAGAATACTCTACTCAGGAGTGGGAAGGGAAAGGACAGAGGGTTGCGAGGGAGAGAAAGAGAGAGATGGATCTGAATGAAATTGGGTGCAGAGGGAAGGCAGAAGCAGTCTGGAGATCCAATAAGCAAGTGGAAAGAGAGAAGTTATTTATTTATTGTTTCTTGTTTACACAGTCAGACAGGTGTTATTGACTGGTTTGTTTTATCCAGACATCAAGTCCTTCCTAAGGACTTGGGATGGCTGAATTTGATTATCAATATTGTTATTATTATAGATATTGTCACATAATATAGGCTGTTCCCAGTAAAGTTGCTTTTTGTAATTGGCTGATGGTGATTTCTGTGGCCCCTATGGTGTTGAGGTGCTCTTCAAGGTCTTTTAGAATTGCACCTAGGGTGCCAATTACCACTGGGATTATTTTGGTCTTCTTCTGCCACAGCCTTTCAATTTCAATTTGTAGATCTTTGTATTTTGTTATTTTTCTATTTCTTTTTCTTCTATTCTGCTATCCCCTGGTATTGCTATGTCAGTTATTTTGACTTGTTTTTCTTTCTTCTCGACTACAGTTATATCTGGTGTATTGTGTGGCAGATGTTTGTCTGTTTGTAGTTAGAAGTCCCATAATATTTTTGCATCTTCATTTTCTTCAACTTTTTCAATTTTATGGTCCCACCAATTTTTGGCTACAGGTAGCTTGTATTTTTTGCAGATGTTCCAGTGTATCATCCCTGCTACCTTCTCATGCCTTTGTTTGCAGTCAGTCTGTGCAATCTTTTTACAACAGCTGATTAGGTGGTCCACGGTTTCATCTGCTTCTTTACAAAGGTGGCACTTGCTGTTTGTTGTTGATTTTTCTACTTTTGCTCTTATAGCATTTGTTCTTAGTGCTTGTTCTTGTGCAGCCAGTATTAAACCCTCTGTTTCTTTCTTCAAGTTGCCATTCTTAAGCCATTGCCAGGTCTTGGTGGTGTTTGATTTTCTGGTTATATTGTGCAAACATTGACCATGCAGTAGCTTTTTTCCCCATTTTTCTGCTCGGTTCTAGACTTGTTCTTTCTTGTAGGTCTTTTTTTGTTTCATCAGTGTTTAATATTTTCTTGTTATTGACCATTTTAAGTGCATCTTCTTCACTGTCTTTTATATATTCTTCAAGGCCTCTTTTCTCCTCCTCTGCTGTTTGATGAACTTGCAGCATCCTTCTTCCACCTGAGCTGCGAAGGAGGTATAGCCTAACTACATCACTGCGGGGGTGCAGAGCATGATTGATGGTCATTATTTTCCTGGTCTTGTGATCTAGCGTATCTAGCTCTGCCTGGGTCTAGTCTATTTTTCCTGCAGTGTATCTAATAATAGGTATAGCCCAGATATTTATGGCTTGTATGGTGTTCCCACCATTGAGTTTGGACTTTAGAATTTTTCCAACTCTCCTGATGTATTCACTTCCTATTTTTCTTTTAACTTTGGTTTGTGCGATGTTATCAGCCTGGAGAATGCCCAAGAATTTGTAATGTTCTTTCTCTTCCAGGTTCTTGATGTTGTTTCCATTGGGCAGTTCTATTCCTTCTGTTTTTGTTATTCTTCCTCTGTTCTTTATTAATGCACCACACTTATCTAGTCCAAACTACATTGCTATATCGCTACTGAATATACGTACAGTGTTTAGCAGTGATTCGATTTCTGATTGGGACTTTCCATACAACTTCAGGTCGTCCATGTACAGCAGATGGTTGATTTGACTTGATGTTTTAGATGTTTGGTATCCAAGGCCTGTTTTGTTTAGTATTTGTGAAAGAGGAGTCACAGCAATTACAAACAACAAAGGAGATAGTGAGTCCCCTTGGAAAATACCTCTTCTAATGCTAATCTGTCCAAGTGTCTCACCATTGATTGTTAACTGTGTACTCCACATGCTCATTGCTTTAAAAAAAATAAATATCTCAATGTTTTTGCTGACACCATTTGTTTCTAAACATTTTAGTATCCATGTATGAGGCAATGAGTCGAAGGCTTTCTTGTAGTCAATCCATGCAACACTTAGATTGGTTTTTCTTCTCTTGCAATTTTCTAAAATCAGCAGCTGGTCTTTTGTGCCTCTGGTGTTCGGGCAATTTCCTTTCTGTTCAACAGGAAGCTGCTTATTAGTTAATAAGTGTTGCATTACTTCATCTGCTATTATTCCAGTTAATAATTTGAACATGGTTGGCAGGCAGGTCTATATTTACTTGGAAGTGCACCATTTGCTGGGTCTTTCATGATGAGATTAGTTTTCCCAGTTGTTAGCCATTGTTCAATATCACCTCCTTGCAAAATGTGATTGAACTGTTTTAATAGTTGTTTATGAAGGCTTGTTAGGTGTTTAAGCCAAAAGCCATGCAGTTCATTGTTGCATTGTACAGTCCAATTTTTAATTTTCTTTGCTCTTTCACTTATTAATTCTGGTGTTATTATTAGATCTTGTATTTGTTGGTTACATTTTTTGACCTTTTTTACCCAGCATGCTTTTTTATTATAATCTATTGGACTGTCCCATAATTTCCGCCAGAACTGCACTGTTTCTTCTTTCTTTGGTGTTTCTATGTTTTTTGCAGTTTCTCCTTCTCTGCTTTGGTAGAAACGTTCCTGATTCGACTAGAATTGGAGATTCTGCTTGTGCTGTGTAATTCTGGCTTCGTATCTACTAATCTTCTTTGACGTTGTTGTTGTTGTTGTTCTGTTCTTGCTCCAAGGAGCCCAGAGCTGTGTACATGGTTATGTTTATCCTCACAACAACCTGGTGAGCTACGTTAGGCTGAGAGATACATGACTGGCCCAGATTCACTGGCCCAGTTTCATGGCTGAATGGGGATTTGAACATGGGTCTTCCCAGTCCTAGTCCAACACTCTAACTGCTATGCCATACTGGTTCTGGGTAGTAAGTTGAATCAATTCAGAGATCCAGAGAAGGTGTGGAGAGCAGAGGGAAAGAGCCCTGAACCAACTCAGGTAAGAAGAGTGGATAAAGTCAGCCAGGAGATCCATGGAAGGGAGCAGAACAGAGAGAAAGAAGACCCGAATGAGTTTGGACAGAGAAAGTACATTGGACTGATCTGAAGCTCCAATGAGGGAGCAGAGAAAGGACAGCTCTGAATGAGTCTAGGAAGTAGTACTGCCCAGAGATGCAAGTTTTGGGTGATATAAAAATATGTTAAATAAATTTGCATCAATTTGAACAACTGGAGAAGGGAGCGGAGAGGGAGAGAGAGAGACCCAAATGAGTTTGGGTAGGGAGGTTAGGCAAGTTTGGAGAGAAATGGCTTCATTCTTTGGATGGAAAGCCACTTGTTAGGGATGGGCATGGAACCGGGCAGGGGTGGCTCGAAGGGATGGGGGGTAGGACTTTAAGGGCAGGAGAAGGTACACTTACCCCTCCACCCACTTTCCACCAACCAGCACTGGAGTTTTGTAAAATGCCTCAGGGTGTCAGCATACCTCCCTGCCGCCCTTCTTCTTCTTTGGTTGAAAGGGGCCAGAAGTACCGGCCGTGCGTGTGCATGCCAGGCGCATGGACATTCACTTGCGCACATCAGACATGCGTGCTCCCAGTGTGCGCATGCGTGCCTGGTACTTCTGGCCACTTCTTTCTGAAGAAGGGGTGGCAGGGAGGTACACTGCCACCCCTGGGCATTTTACAAAACTCCAGTGCCAGCAGGAGGGAAGTGGGGGGAGAGGTAAGTGCAACCTCCCCCACCCTTAAAGTCCTACCCCCCACCCCTGCCAAATGTTCAAACTGGCCAATGTTTGAACCTATTCAGAGACCCATAAAAGGGCCTCCAAACAGGTTCGTGCACATCCCTACTGCTTGTCGGCTTTCTGGCTACAGAGCAAACTCTGGGGCAGAGCTGTGCAAATGAAGAGAGGCTGATGGGAACTAGGAAGTGAGATTGGAAGAGGTGTCTGTTCCTGTGTCACCAGGGGTCCACCAATGACGGAATGAAGGGCCATATTGAGGCCATAGGAAACCAGACAACTGGGAAATACAAGTAGAGCAAGGGAACTAGAGCACTCACACTAGAAGGGATGGTCTGCAAGTACCATTCACTAGAAGAATTGGCTGAAGTTTACTCCTGACCAGTTGGTAAAAGCCTGACTTGCTCTCCAACTGTGGCTCACATTTTCATGAGAGAGTGGTCCATGAGAGGACTCCCATCCAATGTAAACAAGTCCACCATCAGCTGGACCGCAATGGAACATCTCTCATGAGTCATGGTCTTAGAGCAGACCAGGTCATGGTTCCTACAGGGGACCTTGTTTTAATTCAGAGGTGGAATTAGATTTTAAAATCTTTGAGCCTAGCTAGTTGGTACCTCAAGCACACATACACACATACACACACACACACAATGGGAAGGGGAACATGGGGATGAAAAATAGAGCCTCCCAGGAGCAGAGGAAAGGGAAGGCTGCTCCCTATCATTACCTGTCTGGTGTGCAACAATCTTGGGGAGAAGCTGGGGTGCAATGTGGAAGAGCAGAGGGTCTAACAGCCTTTTGAACTAATTCTAAAGACTGTACTTATAGGAAAAAAGGGGATAATCTGGATTTTTCTCTGGGGTGATAATTAACTGGAAAGATCTTCAGAGGGAAACAATGGTGGAACAATGGATTCCCAGAAGCCAGACAGAAAGATGGATGTATCTTGATAACCAAATGTTGGGTTTCAGAGGAAGCTGTCCTGTTAACCCTTAGGCTTAATCAAATCTGGAGAAGATAGCCAAATAGTCTTAACACCTATGCGAGGAATGCAGGAATATAGGGACATGCTGGAAATGAAAAAAACCATTGAGACCTGATTTGAAAGTCTCGGGAATGCTCTGGAATGACATGAGAGAGGTGGAAAATAGATTTTAAAATCTTTGAGCCTAGCTAGTTGGTACCTCAAGCACACATACACACATACACACACACACACAATGGGAAGGGGAACATGGGGATGAAAAATAGAGCCTCCCAGGAGCAGAGGAAAGGGAAGGCTGCTCCCTATCATTACCTGTCTGGTGTGCAACAATCTTGGGGAGAAGTTGGGGTGCAATGTGGAAGAGCAGAGGGTCTAACAGCCTTTTGAACTAATTCTAAAGACTGTACTTATAGGAAAAAAGGGGATAATCTGGATTTTTCTCTGGGGTGATAATTAACTGGAAAGATCTTCAGAGGGAAACAATGGTGGAACAATGGATTCCCAGAAGCCAGACAGAAAGATGGATGTATCTTGATAACCAAATGTTGGGTTTCTGAGGAAGCTGTCCTGTTAACCCTTAGGCTTAATCAAATCTGGAGAAGATAGCCAAATAGTCTTAACACCTATGCGAGGAATGCAGGAATATAGGGACATGCTGGAAATGAAAAAAAGCCATTGAGACCTGATTTGAAAGTCTCGGGAATGCTCTGGAATGACATGAGAGACATCTCCTTTGGGTAGGATGCATTAGCCATGATTCCTTCCTGATTGCTTCCCTAGCCTTATCCTCACCTCAGTGACAAGTGCCATTTCTTTCCTGGGATTTCTCAAACACAGGTCAGGGCCAGACCTGCCACCTCTATAGGGATGGCAGGAGGTATACAAATGGTCCCATTTCTGGACCCTGTAACCGTTTGACAAAGCATAAGGCAGATTTGTATGTTCATTTATAGTCCCACAGCATTTGCTTCACCTTTCCCTTATATTTGCCTGATTACTTTTACTGTAATAACTGTTGATTGTGAGTAGTATTCCAAGATCCACCATGTGACTAAGAATTCTGCAGTTGTTCACTAAATGGTAAACCTAAGAGCTTTCAGTTTCTGTTGCAGGGCATAAGGTTCCTGTAAGATGGTATCAGAATAGCACTTATCCTCCACACCCACAGGGCACTAGAGAATGCTGTGCATTGAGTAGCATTCCTTGCTTCTACATTGGCTGCAGTTGGAGACAGGAGAGAAGGACCATTGATCTCTTTCTGTCTGAAAATTCATGTGTTCTGCTAAAGCAATTTGCTACAGCAATTAGAATATCCCCATAAGAGGAAACACAGCTGAAGAAAGCTAAAAGCCACTGAAGTTCAATCATTTCAGTAACAGCAGATTTTAAATGAGTCCAGATTTTAATAGGGAATCTGTGTCATAACATCCGCACTAAACATTTCCTTTCAAAAATGCACAGAGAGCAGAGAACAGTGAAAGTATGGGCTGATGGGGCAATGCTGGTGTTGCAGTGTTGGAAAGAGAAGTAAATTATTCATTCGTAGTCCAGGAAACAGCTGTGAAACCTCCCCTAACTCAAAGATATGTCACTGCATTATCGCCAAGAACAGATTTGCCAAAGCCACAAAAGTCAAAGGAAACATTATTATAGCGTGTCTTGGAGGAATCCCAATAGGCCTTTAGTGGACAACTCATCAAAAAGTAATCTGATGAGAAAGGATGAGAACGAAACATCGGCAGATAATTCTTCGTGGCCCTCACTCCTAGATTTGGAGTGTTCCAGCGATGACCTTGAATGTGAACTTAATATAGTTGCCTTCATTCTTGATCTTGATGAATAGATGCTGGCAAGATGGAGCATAGCAGCATGCGACAAGAATGTCAGCTGGTTGATGAAATCAGTGGGTGGTAGTATGGGGTAAGGAGAAGAACTGGGCTCAGGCATGCTTGCTGCTGAGACATATGATTTGCCAGAGCTGTTTCATTGTGATTCTCTTCTGAGCCTGTGTTGCATTGTAGTGCCTGGAAGGTGGAAACGAATTGCATCAGCTTGTAACTGGCTTGTTCAGCTGTGAGAACATCAGGGAGTTTCAGTGAAATGTCACACATAAGTTGTCAGTGTTTCCCCTCTGGAGATTCCACATGCTCTCATTTGAGTTTGCCAAAGTAGAAATTGTGTGTGTGGGGTGTGTGTGTGTGGAAAGATGGCAAGAGAAAAGCAGAAGCTGTACTGAAAGCAAGTGAAAAGGTCTCCTTGCAGTCTCTGCAGTGGCAATGCATGACATTATGCTGCTTGAAGCACAGCACCAAATGACACTCCCCTTGCCTTGTCTCTCTTCCCCCCCCCTCATTTGAAACCAATCCCCAATTGATTCCTTCTTTCACATCTCTTCCCCTTCCTCTTCTATTGGGAAGAGAAGAGGCAGAGCAGTCTGGTGCCATTTCTGCTTCCTTTCCTTTGCAGGCCATCCATAGAGGAGGAGGTGGTGCAGGTTGGGCTGTCATGTTGCCCCTGCAATCTGGCCCACAAACTGCCACCTATTTGGAGGTTATCTGCTTCACTCTGCTTCATGGACTGGGCCAATCCCAATGTGTAACTGCTAGACCATTTCTACTAGGACTATTTCCCCTTTGCCTTCTCCCTGCTCCCACCACCACTGAATCTGAGTTATATATGAGCCCCTGGTGGCGCAGTGGTAAAAAAACTGCTGCCCTGTAACCAGAAGGTTACAAGTTCGATCCTGACCAGGGGCTCAAGGTTGACTCAGCCTTCCATCCTTCCGAGGTCGGTAAAATGAGTACCCAGAATGTTGGGGGCAATATGCTAAATCATTGTAAACCGCTTAGAGAGCTTCCAGCTATAGAGCAGTATATAAATGTAAGTGCTATATAAGGAAATGCAGGTTCTGCACCCAAGACACCAGTCCAGACGTTGCTTGCCTGAACATACACATGCACAATAAAGATGGCTAGAAGGAAAGAAGTGAAGTTCTTTGAAATTCTGGACCAGATACCATATTCCACTAAAAACTCCACATGCCAGAAGGCAGGTTGGTTCACACATCTTTGCAGAGCACTTAATTTCCAATAACTTGATTACCCAACAATTGATAACTTGCATCTAAATATGTGAACACATTCTGTCTGATTATATGAAAACTCTCTTGTGGTGCTTGATGTGTGAAGGCTCATTCACATGTTAAATCATCAGTTGATGTTGCAGTCATCAAGTGACAAATGTGTGAATGGGGACGGAGCCGATTCAGGTGAAGAGACCGGCACTTGGGAAGCTACTAGACATGATGGCTTTTGAGCCAGTTCACAAGATACAGTTCTCTGATCTTGTAGCTTGTAGCAGAATAGCAGGCCCTGCATCCCACAAGACTGAGAAAAGAGTCGTGGATGAAAATCCATCACTTTGACAGATTCCATTCTGGCCACTTTGAAAAATATGCTTGCCTGTTCTTTCATTTCTTTCTTTATTTCTCCTCACCCAGAAAGAGCTTTCCCCCGATCATTCAGTCCTTTCAAAAGGGATCGGGTTTTTAAAGATGCCATTATTGATTTTTCTGTCTCACTAAGATGCAATTCCCCTTCCATCATTCTCTAATTGGAAGTTAAAACTGCCATTTGAAAAATTATGGGTTGCATGTTTCTGTCAAGCATAGTGGCAACGAGGGAGAGACAACTACTGAGACATAGTATCTGTAATGAAGTCACTGGGAAGTAAAAGGCATTACAAGGCCCTCTGGTGTAATCTCTTTAAATACTCCTTTCAAAGTTCAGCTAGCTTGAAGTGTGTGTGTGAAATTATAAAGACTGACATTTTTTCTTGACTCATTCCCCCCACCCCGCTGTTTTGTTTGTTCTTACAAAGAGAGAAAGGAAGTGTAGATGCCAAGGAGAGGTCAAGTGAGTGGCATGAAGCCCAGCAATGAAAGTTCTTTAAAATGATATTTCCAGGGTGAAGCTTGGGACAACTATCTTTACTCCTCTGTTGTGACTTGATGGCTGCTGGGCCTTTTTAAGACTCTGAGAGGTCTGGAGGCAGAATGTTCATTTGAGCCTCCCCCTTTTTCTCTGGCTGACATACCATGCAATGTTATACACATAGTGGAATGTAATGTTTGTTAAGTTGTGCAAAAATTGCATAAATGGAGTTGCACAGCTGTGTGGCCATTATATATAATGTATATATAGATATATAATGTGTATATATATTGTGCATATAATGGCTGCACTGCCATACAGGTCAATTTGCACAATTTTTGTGCCTGCGCAATTGGGCAAATATTACATTCTGCTGTGGGTGTCTCGACCATTTCATCCTGTGTCAATGTTGCCCCAGAGACCAATGCAGCCAGATTAGTCTCTGGGGCAACCCGGCGAGACCATATTATGCCTGTCTTGAAACAATTACACTGGCTGCTGATATGTTTCCGGGCAAAATACAAAGTGCTGGTTATTACCTTTAAAGCCCTGAACGGCTTGGGTCCGAGATATCTTAGAGAGCGCCTTCTTTTACATGATCCCCATCGCATGTTAAGGTCATCTGAGGAGGTCCATCTCCAGTTACCACCGGTTCGTTTGGTGGCGACTCAGAGGCGGGCCTCCTCTGTGGCTGCTCCCGTGCTGTGGAATGCACTCCCAGCAGAAATTCGTAATCTTAATTCCTCACTGACCTTCAAGAGAGCCCTAAAAACCCATCTGTTTGGCCTGGCCTTTCAGGGTTTTTAATTAGTTTTAATTGTTTTAATGCTAACCTGATTTTCAGGGTTTTAATTGTTATGACAGTTTAAATGTTTTTTAAAGATGTTTTTAATTGGTGTTAATATTTATATCTCTGTTTTAATTGTTATTGGTTTTAATGGTTTCTGTTTTTAATTGTAAACTGCCCTGAGCCTTTTCGGAAGGGCAGTATAAAAATCGAATAAATAAATAAATAAAAATAATAAATGTAATAACCCCCAATATTGAAATAACCCTTGAACCTGGGGTTATATGTTAACTGATTAGTTTTACTGCCTTGAATGAAAACGATCCAGTCGATCATTTAAGATATTCAACTGACTTTGGGGTGGGCACCCTCCATGAGTGGGGCCCGAGGCAACTGTCCTCCTTGCTTCCCTGCTCAGAAGGCCATGTACAGCTGGATTGCCAAGCAAATTGCAATAAGCTTCCCTCTGTTGCATGGATCATAGATGATTAGTTATTAGATTGAGCCTGGAGCAGAAAGAAGATGAGGGACACACACAGAAGTAGGGATGTGAAAGAAAAACAATGGGTGACACGATGTAGGGGTGTGTTTGAACCATGGTTCAAGCACCTTTTGGGAGTGGGGAGCAGGAACTTTAAGAAATAGGAGCGCAGGTCCTTACTTGCTCTCCACTGCCACATGCAGCTTCCTGCTGAGGCGGTGTGCATCCCAAGTACCCCTGTGTGGCGCCAGCACCGACATGGCACCTGCGCATGCATTGGGAACAGAAAACAGCATGGGGTGGTACAACAACACTGAACATCAAGATGGTGTCCGCACATGCTCAGATGTGATTTCCTTCCTGACGCTGCCCAAAGGCTGCTGGGAACAGGGAACTTCCTGTTCCCAGCAAAATACAGCCAGGCAAACAGAGAACCCAGCTGCTGAATACAAACAGCACAGCTTGGGGGTGGAGGGGGCAGCAGTGGAGAAACAAGGAAGGGGCAGGTAAGACCTGACTTCCTCCTTTTAAAGTGCCCGCTCAACCCCTGTCAAAATGATTCAGCTGGGGCAGTTTGAAACATTTTGACCAGGCATCCCCAAACTGCGGCCCTCCAGATGTTGCTGAACTACAACTCCCAGCATCCCTAGACACACTTTTTTGTGGCTGGGTATGCTGGAAGTTGTAGTTCAGCAACATCTGGAGTGCTGCAGTTTGGGGATGCCTGATTTTGACACTTCAAAATAGAGGTGCCAAAATGCTTCGAGTACATCCCTAGTTTTTGAGAAAGTCTTCTTCCTGAGATCTTGAAGATCTGCTGCCGGAGCAGACAATACAGAGCTAAGCAGACCAGAATTCTGACAGTATGCAGCAAAGTCCCCTAAAAACCTGTGGATTTGATATTTCTCTGCTCATAAGTTGATACTGATATTCATCACATCAAATATCACGAAGTTGGTATTGATTTTCCTCACCACTGAAAAACTGAGTAACAGAGAGGTTAAAGAACTTAAGAACAGACTGGAAATTAAAGAGTTAGTAATGATTCACCCCAGCTCTCTTCTTTGATCATTTTCTTTCCACGTGCATCATCTTACTATGGCATTGATAGTCCTGTGAATCCTGGGATGCAGATAGGGCTATAGCTTGAGGTGCAACTCCTCGTTTACTTTTTGTTTTGGAATGAAAGGCATGTGGGAGGGAGAAAGAGAAAAGTGGTGGCTGTTGAGGGTGGTGGAAGCTGGTGAGGGTGGTGGAGGGGGCAGCAGGTGAGAGCAGTGCAGGGGGCCAGAGAGTTACCTTTAAGAATTGGTTTATGGCAGTATCACCATACCTGTAAGTCATCAAGAGCCGCTGCGATCCAGCTGGCATCTTGTGTAGCAGAGGCCCTGCCTATGCACTCACTTGGCCTGTGCCTATGTGTGGTAGCCATTTACATGGAAAGCAACACCATGCTAGCCGTGCAAATGGCTGCCATGCATGTGCGGGGGCCAGTGCCTAGGTGGGGCCTATGCCACGTAAGATGCCAGCCGGGGTACTGCTGTTCTTGGCAGCTTACAGGTGCAGTAGTACTGCTGCCAATCAATATTTAAGGGCAACTCTCGCTGGTCCCCCCTCCACCAGCTGCCACTGATAAAAAAGGAAGGATATATTTGATGCCTTAGGGGAAAGCTCTGGCTACTATCCTATTAGATCTCTGGATCATGCTCAGAATTGGGGAATCTAGTCCAGCATGTTCCACAGAGCAAAGATGGTGGGTCTGCCATCTAGGATCTGAGGTACATTCTCGGAAATGTAGTCCAGTATGCTCCATAGACCCAACATTTCTATGCCCAATCTCAGGGATGGGCATGTAACAAAACTGATACACGATCCAAAACTGGGTCTCCCTGCACATCCCCTTGGCACTCCTACAGAGGTGCCTAGCCTGGCTTGACCTATGTTTGAGGAGAGAGTGTCCAGGAAAATGTTTGCTGAGAGTTCAGTGCTGAAGCTAAGAGTAGCCTAGGGAGTCAGATGAGAAGGAAGCATAGCCAACACATCCTATCCTCATGGAGTCTGCATGGGGGTTCCTGACACCCCAAAACAGACTTCCCACATGACCACTCTTAAGCATTCCTGAGACTTCTAAACCAGGTAGTCAATGGCTTTTCTCCCTTCCCAGCACATACCTACATTCCTCACCTGGGTATTAAAGCCATTCAGTCATCTTTCCTGGATTCTTCTAAGCCTGAGAACTGACAGAGTAAAATCTCTAAAGCCAACATTTGACTTCCAAAATAATCCCATCTCCCCATCTAGCCCCTTTGAATTCATTCTTTAGTTGTTTCCTATTGAAGACCATTTCCCATTAACCTTTAACCTAGAGGGACACTGATTTAGTGTCTCTTCACCCTATTGATTGATTGATTGATTTGATTTATATACCACCCTTCCAAAATGGCTCAGTGCGGTTTACAGTTAAAACAAACCACTAAAAACAGTAAAGAGCTAAAACATATTAAAAACAATATAACAACTAACAATTTAAAAACATTTTAAAACAACAATTAAACCATTACAGTAATTAAAAACCCCGAAATCAGGTTTTAAAATTTTAAAATAAACCAGATTTTTAAAAACCCCAAATTTAGGATACTGAGTAAGCTTGGGTGAAGAGATGGGTTTTCAGGTGTTTTTTGAAAATTGCCAGAGATGGGGAGGATTGTATCTCAGCAGGAAGCGCATTCCACAATCTCGGGGCAGTGACTGAGAAGGCCCGTCTCTGTGTAGCCACCACACGAATCGGCGGTAACTGGAGACGGATCTCCTCAGATGACCTCAATGGGCAGTGGGGCTTGTAATGAAGAAGACGCTCTCTTAGATACCCAGGGCCTAAGCCATTTAGGGCTTTGTAAGTTATAACTAGCATTTTGTATTTCGTCGGGAAACCTATTGGCAGCCAGTGTAACTCCATCAGTAAAGGAGTAACAAACATGGTCTCTCTGAGGCTGCCACATTCTGAACCAACTGAAGTTTCCGGACTACATGCAAAGGCAGCCCAACGTAGAGCGCATTACAAAAGTCCAGTCTGGAGGTTACCAACAGATGTACCACTGTTTTGAGGTCATTGATCTCGAGAAAGGGGCACAGCTGGCGTATCAGCCGGAGCTGATAGAAAGCAACCCTGGCCACCACCTCAACCTGAGAAACTGGGGAGAGGTGTGAATCCAGAAGTACTCCCAGACTGTGAACCTGTTCCTTTTGGGGAAGTGTGACCCCATCTAGAACAGGTAGATCAAAATCTTCTCTAGAGTTCTGACCCCGCACACTAAGTACCTCCGTCTTATCTGGATTCAGCTTCAGTTTATTCTCACTCATCCAGCCCATTACTGCTTCCAGGCAGGCATTTAGAGAGGATATTCCAGCTCCTGAAGAAGTTGGCAAGGAGAAGTAGATCTGGGTGTCATCAGCATACTGGTAACACCCAACTCCAAATCCCCTGATGATCTCTCCCAGCGGTTTCATGTAGATATTAAAAAGCATTGGAGAAAGTACCGAGCCTTGAGGGACACCATACTTAAGCTCAGATTTTGAAGAGCAACAGTCTCCAATCGACACCATCTGGAATCTGTCCGAGAGGTAGGAGTGGAACCACTGTAAAACAGTGCCTCCCACCCCCAACACTCTCAGACGTTCCAGAAGGATGCCATGGTCAATAGTATTGAAAGCCGCCAAGAGATCCAAAAGGACCAATAGAGTCATACTTCCTCTGTCAATTCCCAGTTGGAGATCATCCATCAGGCTGACCAAGGCAGTCTCCACCTCATAGCCCACCCAAAAACCAGTTTGAAATGGGTCTGGATAATCAGTTTCCTCCAAGACCGCCTGGAGCTGAGAGGCCACCACCCTCTCAATTACCTTGCCCAGCCATGGGAGGTGGGAAACAGGCCTATAATTGCTCAACTAGGGATCTAATGCAGGCTTCTTTAGAAGAGGTCTAATAATTGCCTCCTTAAGACAAGGAGGCATCCTGCCCTCCCTCAGAGAAGCATTTATGATTTCTACCAGGCTGTCTACAACAGCCTCCCTGCTAGATAGAACAAGCCATGTTGCACAAGGGTCAAGAGAACAAGTGGTAGGCCTCACCGCCCCAAGCAGCTTGTCCACATCCTCAGGAGTCACAAACGGAAACCGATCCAGTTGAATTGCATAAGAGGAGTTGCTGGACACCTCCAGTTCAGGCATCAAATTAACTGTGGAGTCTCCATCTAGATCGGCCCGAATCCGAGAGATTTTATCTGCGAAAAACTCTTTAAACACATCACAGCAGGTAACTGATGACTCCAAATTCTGGTTCAAGGGAGGGGGGGTGGATACCAGTCCCCTCACAACCCTGAACAACTCTGCTGGGTGTGAACTCGCAGAGGCAATACGGGCAGAAAAGAACCGCCTCTTTGCCGCACGTATTGCCTGAGCACAGATCTTTAAATGTGCTCTATGTCGTAGTCTGTCGGATTCGAGTCGAGTCTTTCTCCACTTGCACTCCAGTTGCCTACCTTGCCGCTTCAGCTCCTGCAGATCTTCCGTATACCAAGAGGCCAGTTTTGAAGCGGGTCAGAGGGGACGCTTGGGGGCAATCTTGTCTACTGCCCTGGTGAGCGAGTTGTTCCAATTCTCAACCAGGGCATCAACAGGATCACCAGCAAAGACAACATTGAGTCCCTCCAAGGCTTCTTGGAATCTTCCTGGATCCAATAACCTCTTTGGGCAGACCATTCTAATGGGCCCCTCGCCCCTGCAGAAGTGGGAAGTGGTTGTAAGCCCCACCTTAACCAGATGTTGGTCCGTCCATGACAACGGGGAGATCAAAGGCGTCCCCACCCATGGAACACCACCCTGATCAGAGTAGAAGACCAAATCAAGTGTGTGACCTGCAATATGCATCAGTCCGGAGACCACTTGGGATAGGCCCATAGTTGTCATGGCTGCTATGAACTCCTGAGCTGCCCCGGACAAATTGTTCCCAAAATGAACATTGAAGTTCCCCAGCACCAAAAGTCTGGGAGACTCCAATGCAAGTTCTGTGACCAAGTCCGTGATCTCAGTAAGGGATTCCGTTGGGCAGCGGGGCAATCGGTACACCAACAAAAGTCCCAATCTATCCCTGGTCCCCAGACTTAAGTACACACATTCAATATGGCCCGATACCCTAACAGGGACCCTGGTGAGGGAGATGTTATAGACCACAGCTACTCCACCTCCCCGCCCACGTCCTCACTTGCTCCTCTACAGAATATCCTGGAGGGAGAAGCTGGGACCAGACTGGACCACTAGCCTCCTCTAACCAAGTCTCGGTGATACACACCAGGTCGGCCCTTTCATCCATAATCAAATCATGGATGAGCTCAGGTTTATTTTGGACAGACCTGACATTGCAGAGGAGCAAGGTAAGGTTCTGTGGGTCGTTGGCAGTGCTCCCCGAGGTCAAAGAGCTGGCAGGACAGCCGGAAGGAGAGACAGCTAATAAATTTCTGACTACCCTTCCCCTGGAGCAACCTGCTGACCTGCCAACGTTTCTTCTTCTAATACCCACCACCACCGGAATAGCGGTCCCATAGTCAACGAAGGCGCTGAAGCTATAAAATTGAAGCTATAATATTGGCTGGCCAAAAGCCCCAAATTGTGCAGTCTTTAGGACCCATTCTGAAGGCTGTTAGTCCCTCTGCTTTTCACAGGGGCTAACAGAGATGATGTAAACAGCCCAGTGATGTAAGTTTTAGGCAATATACAAATATGTTAAATAAATAATAAAAATGAATCATTTAACCCCGAAGAACCCAACCTATCTTCCCTTCAAATCAGGAAGGTAAATATAGAGAGTTCTCTTCCCTTCCTTGCTCCTGAGAGTTTTTCAATTCCCCTTCCCTTCTTAGGTAGGGGTGTGTGTGTGTGTGTGTGTGTGTGTGTGTGTTTGTAGTACCAACCAGTGAGGCTGGCAGGTTTTGCGGTTGGATTTTCTCTTTTACTAGAGAAAGCGAGAAGAGTGGTCAACTCCTTCACTTGAGTTAAAATGAAAACCCTCGAAAGGACCCCAATCTGAAGATCAGCCCCAAAAATGCAAGCTCATGAGAGGCACAATTTGGTGTCAAAGAGGAAGACAAAACAGCATGCAAAGAGGGCCATTGGTCAGTGGACCATCCCGTGTTCTCTCTAATTTTTTTCATCTGTGTGCAGAATTAGTTTTGTTCTCAGCAGCAGTATCAAGGCAGTGTGACACATGCCTTCAGAATGGGGCCTTCCTGATTCAGCCTGAGTGGGATCTAAAATTTACTAAGCAGACATTTTAAAAAACTTGTGAGCACACACACATGCACACACCACAAACCTTAGAGGGAATACTGGGACCATCCTCTCATGATAATGCAAGCCACAGTCATAGGGTTCTGCTCAGGCTTTCACTGCTTGAGTTGGAGTGATTCTCCCCACCATTTTTTCCATCTAAGGGTACCTGTTCAGTACCCCTTTCAGTATAGGTGACTCTAGCAACATATTCCCCTCCACTGCCTTTGTTAAATTGAGCCCCCAGCACATTCAAATCCATCCCCCATTCCCCCAACAGCAGTCCCTGGCAATCCTGGGAACCATCTCTTTCTTGAACTCCATTTCCTGTTTCCAAATGTTCCCATATTTGCATAACCCAACCCTAAAGATTCACCCTTCCACTGCAGAGCTGTTAGTGGGAACTGTTAGCTTCTGTTTAGCAAAAGAAGCCATTTCTCCTCTAGTCAATTTCCTCCACTCAGACACATTGCAACTGTTAACCCTTTCCTTCTCTCTCTCTTTGATTCATGTTTAGCTGATTTTCCAAAGTGGCCCATCCTCTTCCTATTTGAACTTGTTCAGGTGCCCTTTATTCTCATTCCCCACTCTCCTGTTGGTTATTTTGACTGGTTCTTCCTTCCTTATTTACCTGAACTCACTTCTTTTCCAGTCCGTTGGACCAATTCCTCCATCTCTCATTACGCAACTTGTTTGGGTTCCTTTTGCTCTCAGCCTCACTCTCTGGCTGGTACTTTTTACCAGGCCTTCCTTTCCTACCTGAACTTGCTCGGGTCTCACTCCTCACCTCTCCTACCTCTCTGATCATTCCGTCGACCAACCTTTCTCTCTTTCTTCATCCAAACTCATTCAAATGCCTCCCTCCCTCCTCCCATCTGGTCTTGTCCTGGTTCTTATAACCAGTCCTCCCTTTTCTCTCTCCCTGAATTTCTGGGGATCCTTCCCTTCTTTACCTCCCCTCTCATAATTGGTTCTGGTACCAACCCCTCTCACTCAGTTTCCCTGGCCCCTACCAGATCCTTCCACTAACCTTCGCTGAGCAGACAATCCATTACTGCTTCCCTTCCCCTGCCTCCCTCAGTTGCAAGCACCCAAACAGTAACAGAGATAGAGCATTAAAACCCAGACATGTGAGTCTGTGTAACATATCCACATGTCATATCATAATCAAGCCTCTACTCTGTATTGAATTAAATAATAATAATAAATTGGATGTTTAAGCCAGTGGTGGTTGTGACTTTCTGGGAAACTGCCTGTTTTATAACCTAGCCTACAAAGTCCCGAAAGGGGTCTAAAGGCACCCCTTGTAACAGGAGCACTCAGCCTCCAGCTTTCTGTGGGAGTGAGGTTGCTAGCCTTCCAAGACTGTCATCATTCTCCAGGTGGCTATTGAAAGGAATCCTGGAGATTTTAGTGGTTTTATATTGTGAAAAATATTGGGAAGAAAAATCCCCCTGGAATAGCTTCAGACAGAGATGACAGCCTGATTTGGATGCTGTGGAAAAGTCATGGGCTGGGGGTACCTTTCAAGGAGCAACTAGGTCACCGGGACTGAAGACTGGGGTTATGAGAGTTAGTAATAAAATGGAGGGATTACCTCAAATGCTCTGGGGAGATCTCTGTCCCTGGTGGGGCTATAAATACATTTCAGAGATGTGTTCCTTATGCATATCTACTAAGAAGGGTGTGCAGATGCACACTGAAACACATGCTTTTTGTTTGACCTGTGGCACAACTGCAAGTGACAATAAGCTGCACGTGGCAGAGATTTGTTACATTAAACACCAGCCATTATCTCTCTGGGGAGCTCTTGTTAAAATCTCAGAATAGTACTTTCTCCTATGTTTAGCTATAAAGAACGAGGGTAACAAAAGTGAAGCTCTATCAGCTGATCAAACCATCAAGCAGCCAGTACTTCCTCCAAAGAGGAGACTCTAATGAGCTCCTGGGGGATGGAATAATGGATAGGAGCAGTGAGGGGTAGTAATTCAACCTAAATCACCCCCCAATTTATTTTCCTTCATGGGCTCCAATAAGTAATTGAAAACACTCTCCCAGACATCTCAGCTCTTGGCATATACAAGGAGTTTGAGAGTGTACTGAGCTGTATTGGATGGAGTAACAGAGTAGAGGTGGGACTCTTTGTGTAAATTGGGGGGCTGTGCCATCCTGGCCTTGTTTAGAAAAGAAGCTTGAAATTTCATAAAAGTGTCCTGCATTTCTCATTGTGTGTAACATTCTCACTGTGAGAGCAGGGGCGGATTAAACTTTCTGCTGCCCATAGGCAGGGCTGGTGGCGGGGGAGGGAAAGTTCTTCGTCTTTAAAGAAAGAAACCTTTTCAAAAGCACCACTGTGTGGCATAGGATGAAGAATGAAGAGCACACTCACAGAGGGGCCCAAAAATGGGCAGCAGCTGGCCAGAGCAATCATTTGGGAGGGCAGAGGGATGGGGGAAGGAGTTGCCATCACTGCCTCCACCATCCCTGCTGGCCCGTGCCTGGGATGGATGGGACGGTCATATCAAATTAGCTAATTTGGGAGGGAGGGCAGATGGATTGGGGAAGGAGCTTCTGCCACTGCCATCTTCTGCCGTCGCCACAGCCACCTGCTGCCCGGCCTGTCATGTGGGAGGGTGGAGGGACAGAGGAAGGAGTCTCGGTTGCCACCGCCAACCTTGCTATCCATCAACTGGTGGCTGCTCTTCATTCTTCAATCCACACCACAGAGCAGCAGTATTTAAAAAGTAATTTTAAAAACTGTAAAGAACTGTCCTTTGGCCCCTTCCCTGGCCATCAGAATTTGCCACTCCTCAAAATTTGCCACGTTGCCTATGCGTTAATTAGCTGGTTGTGTGAGAGGTATTTTAGACATGGGTCACAACTTTACTTCGGAATAGCCGATAACAGAACTTAGAGAAAGTTTGAATCTGGCTCTCAATACAGCAGATGGTTTCTGCTTGTGTGAATGAGAGTTAAACAAAGCCTTCCCCTTCCCTGGAATGTGGAAATATTTGGAACCAGATTTAAAATGAGCAGCTAAAGCCGATTTCCAAATATACTGAGCTTTCCTTGTTTCTGGTCTGGCTCCATATCAACAGTGATAAAGGGAGTTTTTTGTATATTTTTCTCTTGTTGCTTTGGGTCTCAGCTGGCACTAGGAAGTGAATCAAAAGTGGTTTTTATATAACCTCCTGGTCACTGCATTTCATGCATCCCCCCCCCACGCTTCTCAGGGCCAGAGTCAAGGGCAGGCACCTCAGGCAAATGCCAGGGTAGGGGACAGAAGGGCTAGAATATTTTGCAGAAGGAAGGGCATCTAAGTATGTTTCCACTGGGACAAATTCAACAAAGGAAACAGAGGTGAACCAACTCATACTTTACACTACAAAATAGTGATGACAGCACCTTTCTAGAAAAAAAGCACATAAAAATGCATGAAGGGAGAAGGGATGTAGGTTTCCTCCTTTCACTACTGTACTCTTTCTGATGTGTTTGAAACATGCATCTGTATAACTTCTAAGTCTCCTTTCATCCATCTTAATAGGCCAATGTCTTTTGATCTTTGATCATACTAAAGCTAAAATGAAATTCACCAGCAAATCTCCCTCATTTGAATGGATTTGCAGAAATTGTCATGTATAATCTTCTAATTTGAATGTTTCCAGTTACAATGAATAGTGTTTGGATTTGTTTGGGGTCCTTTTTCTCCTGCAAAAGATGGGAGAAAAAATATTAACTTTGGAAAACCGATACCTACTATTATTGTATTTTGATCAACAGGAGTTAAAATTTATGGATGATAGTATAATTGTTCTTAGTTGCCTTGATGGTATTTATTTAAATAAATGTTTAAATATTTGCATATTTAAATATGTTTAAACATGAAGCAGTATCTGTCAGGTTCATATTTGAAAAAGTAAAGTACTTCCATGTTCATTATGTTAAAACTGAATCCTGAAATTGACAAATTTTGCATCTGAGTAACATTTTGTTCTAGACCTACTGGACATGGTCTCCATACTTTGGGTCATTCTAGTTCTGTTTGTATTACTTGTCTTAGGTTTGAACAAATCCTCCTTAAACATAAGTAATCAAAACTAGACATATATTTCCAGGGCATTTTTCACATAGCAAGTTTTACTGCAAATTTTTTAACCCTAGATATAATTCAGGATACACTCTAACATGCAATTAAAAAAAAACCCCGAATTGTGCATGAAGTGCTTCCTGACAGCTCGCAGGGACTTCAGGGTAAATCTGGCTGAAATGTGAACACACACCCTCTGTTCCGAAGAAGATGCGAGCTGAAAGTCCTGTGTGAAATACACCCAGATGGAATTTCTACACCATTAATATTTCCCTATTGCTAACAGGCTCAGGTGCTACAAGAGCAATAAAATAAGAAGAAATGGTATAATAACATTTCCAAAAAAGGTCCCAATGCATTTTGAGAGAAAACCTCTTCTTCAGGAGAAAATATAAAATACACTTCTCTCCAGCAGGTCACCTTTTTATTCCTGTATATTTCCCCCTGAAGAAGAGGGTTTCCCTCTATTCCAAATGTGTTGGGACCTTTTCTGGAAATAAATTGCTATACCATTCCTTCTACTGTTGGTATTTCCAGTGTAGTCCAGATAGTACAATGCGTTCTGTGATCTATAGTCAAGGAAAAAATACCTGTCAGTCATCTTATGTGATCTATGTCATCATTTGTCCATGTTCTCAGTATTAGGTTGATCAAACCAGTAGAGCACTATGAATTCAAATAACAGAACACAAAAGTAAAATCAGGACAGGCAGTTTGGAGGCAGCATTAACAACACATTTTGGGGGAATATAACCACTCACCTTATGATTTAACGTTTTTTTGCTGAAGAAAAAGTGCATATCTCCATTAATAAAGGGAGTGGTCCTTTAACCAAGTTACTTCAAAGGATTTAGATTTTTAATCTGAAAATTGGTTACACCTAGACTTAATGAGAAATTTGATTTCTCCCAATTTTTATCAAGTGCTGCCATGGTTGCTAGCTAGCTGATATGTAAGTTGTTTCAGGATCAGGCTTTATATATGGTTAACCCACTTTCAACTTGTGTAATCCATTAGAACAAGTGATACTTTTAAATAGGTATAAATAGGATTTAGGGTGGGAGTGGTTTTAGTTGCTTCTGACTTTTCTAGATAGCTACATTAAGAATTTAACTGACAGCCAGAAGAAACCTTTGGGGACTTTTTGGTATCAAAAATGCAATAGTCTTTCTGACAATGTAAGTAAAATATTTACATGGATGATGATGATATGATGATGATTATGAGTTTCTACAATTTAAATTTGTTATGAGAAGTCTTCTGTTTATAAGCAATTGTTATGTTAGAAGTGTATTGTTATGATAATATATGTAGCAGTACAGTACATTTTGTACCAAAGCATTTGTACAATATGTCATGTGAAAGAACTATACCAGTGGGTAAACTCATGTTCTACATACATTTTTTGCATCTTGTTCTCTGCAACTTGTTTGGAAGTTTTGATATCAAACTCTTACCAACAAGTTTCAATGTTCAAAAGGATTTATTTCAACAATATCTGTTTCCACTTGTAGTATTCAAAATGGGGTCACTGTGGTGGACTTTGTAATATGTGTGGATTTGGTAAGAATGTGAACTTAGTGTTACTAGTCACTCATAAGAGTTAGCACTAGGATGGCACTTCCTAGGATGAATTTCCTTTTTCAGATGATTCTGATCAGGATCAAGGACAAAACATTGAACTTCTGGCAGAGGCAAATCAATTCTTATAATTGGACCTTTAGAAAGCCCAGAATTGGGTTCAAGATCATGCAAGATCGAAAGGAAAGAGGAGGCTAAGCGGCTCCCAATCTGAAGCTGTATTACCATGCTAGCTGTCTTACTTGAATTTCTGATTGGATTAAGGTTCCCTTATGGTTCTATGACAAATATGGAGGGATCGGACCTCTCTGAAGGTTTACACAATTTTTTGTGGAATAATACAAGAGAGAAAAAATCTGGAGATACAATTACACACGTTTTAGAAATAATCTCTTACATTTTTGGGATAAATATTAAAAAGGATCAGCCCAAGTTTGTCACTGCTGGCATCAATATTAAATGTCTACTTTCATGAAGAAGAATGGACTAGTAAATATCAATTCGGGAGAAAGAAGATATATACTTTACAAAGTCTGACTATGAACAATATAAAACCAAAATCCATCCAAACACTTACATTGGAATCAACCGAAAAGCCTCCCTGGTTTCAGTATTTACAAATTACTTCAATAGTGCAGAAAGAGATACAAAGGCAAGGGGAAAAACTTAGAGGATTAACAGAACTTGAACAACTACTAAATAAGAGAGTTGACCACTTGTTAGGAGTGATATATACTACTGAAATATGATACAGAATCAGAACAGATTAAAGAATGTATGATTAAATGGATGCAAAACATGAATAAAACAATAGAAATTCAAGTTTGGGAATTTCAATGGGAAAAGAATATTAAATTTACTTCTAGTAACAATCTGAGAGAAAATTGGTACAAAATGTTTTATCGTTGGTACACTATTCAAAATGTTAACAACAAGATTGATAATAATTACTCAAAGGGGTGTTGGAAATGTAATCTGCAAGTGGGCACGTTTTATCATATGTGGTGGACCTGTAATAAAGCACAGGTTTTTTGGAAACAAATTCACGCACACATGGAGCAAATTTTAGATATTAAATTTCATTTTTCTTCAGAAAACCTTCTTTTAAATATGACTAAACCTAATATTCCTACAAAATATACAGAACTGTCTTTGTATATGATTACTGCGGCTAGGATATTATACGTGGCTAATTGGTGTTCTTCACTAATTCCTTCCATTGATGATTGGTTATTGAAACCATGGGAGTAACAGCATATATGAAACAAATATCTATGGAGTCTTTTGGGTAAGTTTGGGAACCGTTTATTAATATAATACTCAGCAAAGCTTACAAGTATTTCCTAGGTCTGCCTTCGAACTGTAAGTTGTGATGTTTTGTAATAGGGTTGTATTCAATATTAATGCTTGTAGGCAGAAGTTGTATGCCTTATTTAGTTATTCTTACTGTTTTACTTAGTCTTGAACTCTGACTTTGTTTTTTTGTTAACTTTGTTTTTTGTTCTGTTTCATCTTTTATTCAATAAAAAACTCAAAACAAAAAAGTTACCACTATTGTACGGTATCAGCTTTGCCTAATACAATGGTCCACTAAATGTCGTTTGAACATAATTGTTTGTTTTTTGTATTTCCAGTGTGGTGCTATCCCTTCTGTCTATTGTCTGAGGCAACACACTGATCTTGGAACTGTTACATCTCTTTCCCCATGCAAATCAAAAGAGATGGTCAGCATCTAGAAAGGAAGCCATTATGAGGGATGTTGGTGGGAAAGGAGACATAGAGGGGAATACATTTCATAAAAAGTTGCTAGACAGCAATTCAAGATCATTTATTTATTTATTTATTTGATTTTATACCGCCTTTCCAAAATAGCTCAGGGTGGTTTACAATTAAAACAAACCATTAAAACAGTAAAGAGCTAAAACAAAAATTAAAAAAACAATATAACAACAATTAACAATTTAAAAACATTTTAAAACAACAATTAAACAGTCGCAGTAATTAAAAACCCTGAAACTGGGTTAAAATATTAAAACCGATTTTTAAAAAGCCCTGGAAATCCAGGCCAAACAGATACATTTTAAGGGCTTTCCTGAAGGCTAATAATTACACTTCATTACTGGTCATTCACTGGTCATTCTAGAACTTCTGGGGGACAAAGATGCTAACAACAATTTTCCAGTCAAAATGGAGATGATCCAGCCATAGGCCAAGTTCACACATCATACCGTTTATTACTCAGGACACAAGAAACAAAGAAGGAGCTGTGTTGCTTTTATAGTCGGGAAGGATATAGCAATGACAGTACTTGGGTACAATGCAGTCAGTGACTGACTAATATCAATTAGATTTCGTGGACAACCCTTTAACATGACAGTTCTTCAAGTCTATGCCCCAATGACTGATGCAAAAGAAGAGAAAGTTGATGAGTTTTATGCTCAAGTTCAGTCTGAAATTGACAGAACATGCAAGCAAGATATACTGCTGGTGGTTGGATACTGGAATGCCAAAGTTGGAAATGGTAAAGAGGAAAACATAGTCAGACTGTATGGCCTAGGAAACAGAAATGAAGCAGGAGAACGACTTCTTAGTTTTTGCCAAGCCAATGATCTCTTCATTGCTAACACATTCTTCATACAGCCAAAGCAGCACCTATACACATGGACTTCTCTAGATGGAGTACATAGAAATCAAATTCATTACATTATTGGTGCATGGAGGTGGCTCAGTTATAACAGCAAAAACCTGTGGAATGAAATCAAAGAAGTTGTTAAGGATGAATGTGAAAAGAGACTGTCAAAGACCAAGAAACAGAAGAAAGCAAAATGGATGTCGGAACAGACAGTGGAAATTGCCAAGAAGAGGAGATAAGCCAAAGGAAAGAAAGATAAAGAACTCAGGAAGGAACTTAACAGGGAATTTCAGAAAGCTGTTAGACAAGGAGCAGTATTACAGTGACATCTGTAAAGACCTTGAGGATGGAAATAATAGACATCGAAAAACATGGCAAGTTTTTTCAAAAGATCTCTGAACTCAGAAGGAGGTTCCAGTCGGAAGGCTACAGGAATTGATGGAATAGCTACAGAAATATAGCAGGCAGCAGAAGAAGAATCAGTCAAGGTTCTAACCAAACTATGCCAGCAAACTTGGAGAACGACACAGTGGCCAACAGATTGGAAGAGGTCAGTCTACATACCCATACCAAAGAAAGGAGACTTAACAGATTGTGCAAACCATCGCACAATTTCCTTAATTTCACATGCTAAATAATGCTCAGGATCATCCAATGCGAATTGGAGCCCTACATGGAAAGGGAAATGCTGGATATTCAAGCTGGTTTCAGAAAAGGCCAAGGAACAAGAGACATCATTGATGCACACTGGATAATTGAGAAAGCCAAAGGATACCAGAAAGAAGTCAATATGTGCTTTATTGACTACAGAAAAGCCTTCAGTTGCATCAACCATGTCAAGATGTGGAATATCCTTAGGAAAATGGCTGTCCAAGAACATTTCATTGTCCTCATGAGAAACCTATACACAGGACAGGAAGCCACAGTCCGGACAGAACATGGTGAAACAGACTGGTTCCAGATCGGCAAAGGAGTAAGATAAGGCTGTATACTTTCTCCTTATTTATTCAATTTATATGCTGAACATATACTGAGAGAAGCTGGATTGGAAGAAGATGAGAGTGGTTTTAAAGCTGGAGGAAGAAACATCAACCTGTGCTACTCTGTTGACACCACTCTGATAACTGAGAATGTGGATGATCTGCAAGCTCTAGTAATGAAAGTCAAGGAGCACAGTGAAAAATGGGATTAAATGTAAAGAAGACTAAACTAATGAGAACAAGTACAGCAACCAGCCTCAGAATTGATAATGAAGACAGTGAAGTAGTGGATAATTGTTCTGCCTTCTAGGATTGACCAACAGTAAAGGATCCAGCAGTCAAGAAATATGCTGCAGACTAGCACTTGGTAGGGTTGCAATGAAGACCTTGGAAAGAATATTTAGGTGCCATGTCACAGACTAGAATTGTTCAATGTTTTTTCCCCGTGACACTCTATGGATGCGAAAGCTGGACTTGGAAAAAGCAAGATAGAAAAAACATTAACGCTTTTGAACTTTGGTGCTGAAGAAGACTTTTGAGGATACCATGGACAGCCAGGAAAACAACCAAATAGATCATCGAACAAATCAATCCAGAATGTTCACTTGAGGCACAAATGACCAGGCTCAAACTATCATACTTCAGACACATTATGCGAAAACCCAGGTCCCTTGAGAAGTCCATAATGCTGGGAATAGTTGAAGGAAAGAGAAGATGACCAGTAGTAAGTGGATGGACTTGATTATGACAGCAATGAATGCACCACTGAGAGACCTTAAAGGCCAAGTGAAGACAGATCATCCTGGAGAGAATCTATCTATGTGGTCGCTAAGAATCAATACCGATGACAGAGCTTAATCAATCAAAAAATTGGATTAAAATAAAATAGTTCTTTCTGGCTCAGAACTGAATCAGCACTGCAGTGGGCAAGTTGACACTTCCAGAAAACCTTGCTTTCTCCATATCTAGCTCTGTTAGAGAGATACAAAGAGAAGAGTACAAAGAAAACAAAGTTGAGTAATATTAGATAAAATAAATCCTAGGAATAATTCAGGTCAGTGCTTATTCCTTTGATTCATTTATGTACAGTTAAGAGACTCATTCAGAAGATGTCCTCTGGAACAGTTTGCTCTTTTGCATTCAGAGACTGTCCAGTTGCATGCACATGAAGGGAGGGACTTAATTCCCTTTGCTTGGCACAACCATGCCTCCCTCCATCTGCTACTTCAGATGACTCATTCTGACTTCTTGACTTTTTATTCCCTTTCTAAGCCTTGAAAGGGGATGGCTAGCAATTAAAATATTAGCTGGGGGAAAGCATTATCATAATGCACATAATTATCCCTCACTCCCAGAATTAATTAGATAAAATTGGGATGGAAAGATTTGAGAAAGCCAAGACTCCCTGTGAGTTGCTCTTATCTAGTGGCTGCATACCCTAACACAAGCTAAAATAATATATTTGTGTGTTCAGTTATGTTAGAAGTAGAGTGAAATAACGAAGGTAGATGTCCTAAGGATGTGAGTTCTGCATTGTACTCACTGCAAATAGCTGATGATCAGAGGAATCCTGAAACAAGATAACAGCAAACTATAGGTAGGAGAGAAACTTACAAAGGAAGTCTTGAGCATTGATGCTGCCCTGCATCAAGGATCCAAGCTGTTCCAGCCAGTCATAGAGTTGTGAGCTGGTACGACAAAATATGTTAAAATAAAGTTGTACTGAACAGCCACCTCTCTCCTAAAGAGTTAACCGGAAGTGAGCCCTGTCCTGACTGACAGGCTGCTTAACTCCAGAGCTCAACCAATCTCAGCACACCAGGTGGGTTGAACCTAGAGAGCCATTGGGAAGGAGAGAAGACTTCTTTGTCAGAAGAAGGCAGTGAGTGGAGAGGAAGACATGTGGCCATGAGAACTGGCTGCAGGAGAAGGTCCCTTCTGCAGGTCCTGGGAAGCAAGGAGGTCAGGCAACTTGAATTCTCATCCAGGTTTTGGTAGTTCAGAACAAAGGAAGCCAGGCTTTGGCTTCGGGAAGTTTAGTCTAGGGAAAGATTGTTTAGTCAGATTTTGTTAGACTTTCAGTTTCTTTTGCGTGCACTTTGTATATCCCAATACTGGTTTATGATTATCTATCTGTAACATAACTAAAATAAAACACTAGCCTTCACCCATCCAGCCAGGCCATTGCAAAAGTCCCTGTAAGCTTTTGAGTATGCTTTTGTATTTTTCTACCATGTGTACCGCCCCAACATCAACAAAGGCTATAATTTGCTACAAATTGCTTAAAACATTTACACTACCTTAAGGACATCAATTGGTATGACTCATGTTTTCATCTCTTCAGTATTTGTTTGCTGGAGAAAATGGGATAACATTATTGTATGGGGAAAGCAGGTATTGCTTATATGCTATGGAAATCTATACTCAATTTCAGGAAGATCATACAGGACAAAGGGACTCGGTCAGAATAATATTGCTGCTTGTATCAATGAATGTGGGTTTAAGTAGGAGAGGTGCTGGGGCAGCAGTTGGTAACAATAACACAGTGCTACAGTGGGGTGGGGGTGGGGGTGGGGGGGGAGTACAAATTGAGGGATCAGCTACTAAGAAGTGCTTGTTCTTATAGCATGAAGTAGGAGCAGGAGGGACCCGGCTGGATGTTGAAGTTGGCTCCATGAGTGCCAACCCCACTTGAAACTGCTGATGGCTGTTGAGCTTGTAGACAACCATATCCTTGGGAAAACATACACACTCGAGGAGATAAAGCAATGGAAAGGTTGGCTTTAGTTCAGGTTCATCAGTGTTGTTTGACTCTCTGGTTCAGTCCCATACTAGACAACACTAATTGGGATATGACTACCAGCCTTGCCTATGGGCCTCACTGGCTGCTCTCCCCTTCCAGAGGAGAAATAACTGGGGGGAACAGCACCTTGGTGCCTGATTATTCATGCTGGCTCATTGCCTTTAACTTTGACTCAGCAAATGCAACATTCCACTTGGCCCAACTCACTGCCCCCTTGGGCTGCAGCCAGTGCTGATGCCACGGTGTCCCTTGGCCATCCCCACCCCTCACTCCTCTTCCCCTTCATTGGCCTCACCTTCAAACCTTTGCTGCTGCTTGCTGTTGCAAGCCCAGCAGCAGCTTTGTCACTGCCACTGCTCCAGTAGCAGGCCCCCTTCTCTTTTTCCTCTTCCTCCGCACCCAAATTTGTTCACTTGAGGAAATGCCAGAGTTTGGTGTTGGAGACAGTAGGGTGGGGAGAGAGCGAGAGAGCACTATTGCTGAAGCAGCAGTGACAACAGAGGCTGATGGCAAAGCCGCTGCTGGATGCATGCTGCCAGGCCAGCAACAAGCAGTTGCACAGGCTGGAGGGCAGACTTGGTGTGCTGTCAAGTTTTTATGGAGAATTCATGACCTTACAGCTCTGTCCTTGTATATACTCGAACGAGGGCTCTGTCACCTGGGGTGTTGAATGTACACACTTGGGGTTTTTTTTTTTTTGTTTCACAGCAAACCAATCTAGTTTCAGTGTTTATTGTGCTCATGAAGTAGCAACTGAGTTTTTAACTATGAGGCACACATGCGCGCACACACACCCTGTAGTAGGGTTGCCAGATCAGATGGTGAAAATAGTTGAAATAGACCACCAAAAAATGGAAATGGTGGGCACTGTTCATTTAAAAAAAGACTCCACTTAGCATAAATTGGCATAAACTTCCATATGTTAATTAGTATAATATATGCTTATTTTGTATATTTGGACAAATCTGGTACATTTATAAAGGGAAAATGTGTTGGAAGTGAAGGACTATGCACTGTCTCTTGTCTCAATGACAAAGGAGGACAGACTAGTGAGTCAGAGGGCTAGACAGTCAAGACATTGACTACCCTGACACTACCCCTTTGATATGTAGATTGCTAATCTCAGGGACTTACTTACTTCCTGCCACTTTCTCTTCCCTTTCTTCTACCTTGCAACATGCAATCTCCTCTCCCCTGCACCATGTGTGCAGAGATGCAGAATCCATCTGCATCCAGCTAGATAGATAGATTCTAACGCCTCACTTTCCTATCTAGAATGGAGTTCCTCAATAAATGCCTTTTATATTGATTTGAAACTATGAACTGGTTCCAAGTAACTTTACTCTCAGCATACACGGATGCCTAACTAAATTCTGCTGTGTTGTGCCTCTGTGCACTCTGCTATAATGAAAAAGGGTTTCTCTTGCCAGCGAGAATTCCCAACAAAATGAAAGCCACCTGCTGTATTCTATCTAATCTTTTCTGTTTTGTCCCAATGGGGATCCTGTAGAGTGTGTGTGGGCTGGGGAGTCAAATGAAAAAGCGGGGGAGTTGTTTCTAAATAAACTCTTAGTTAAATCTGCATAAGATTACTTTGTGTCTTGTGAGGGAAGCAGCTATATATAACAACAACACCACACATGAGCTGGTCTTGTGGTAGCAAACATGACTTGTCCCCTTAGCTAAGCAGGGTCTGTCCTGGTTGCATATGAATGGGAGACTTGATGTGTGAGCACTGTAAGATATTCACCTCAGGGGATGAAGCCGCTCTGGGAAGAGCAGAAGGTTTCAAGTTCCCTCTCTGACTTCTCCAAGATAGGGCTGAGAGAGATTCCTGCCTGCAATCTTGGAGAAGCCGCTGCCAGTCTGTGTAGACAATACTGAGCTAGATGGACCTATGGTCTGACTCGGTAGAAGGCCTTTTCCTATGTGTTCCTTCACCCTCCCAGATCACCAAATCCCATTGGGACAGATGGTGTGTTTAATTTTGTAAGCGGGGGAGCAGTCCAGCCTGGTCTGCATTTGAATGGGAATTTTTTTAAAAAAACCAAAAACAGTTCACTTTTGCTAGAACATTTCTTCCTTTCTCACTGCCTTTGGAGTTTTTAAATACTTTCATACTAACTAATTTCCTCAAAGTGTACTGTGGAGGGTGGGGAGAGTTTTTCTTACGAGTTTGTACTCTAGTCTTTTAGCGTATGCTTGTGGGCATCTTGTTATAGTTCTTGTAAAAACATTTTTAAAAAGTTAAATCTCAGGCACAAACAAGGGGGTGGGGAAGAAATGCAAATGGAGGCTTTCAAATGGGATCACCTTCACACTCTTCATAAATGTGGGAAAGAGTAAAACACACAGTGAGGCTGTTCTCACATGCAGCCTAACCCATGCTAGGGAAGCCCAGCCTGGGTTAGGCTGTGCATGAAAACCTCTGGTACTGGGCCCAATCCCAGCATAGTAGTGCCACCTAGCCCATCTTTTTTACCTGCCTGTTAGTCGGGATTAAGGGAGCAAGCACACCCTTAACCTTGGTTCTGGGATTGCATGTCTCTGTGGGCCGCACACATCCTGAGGAGACACAGACGGGCACCTAGCACACCTATCTCCTGAGAGAATCCCCAATGCACTGCATTCAGCGCACAGCAAATTGTGGGATACCCAGAGGCCAGAACATATCATCCTAGTCCTCTAGAGCTCACTCCCACTGCACCTTTACTGATCATCTGGGGGGAAGGTTGAGTTTGCATGGTCTCCCCCACCCCCCATCCCATCTGGCTGGTAGGTCGTGTAGCCCCAGTGGCTTCTAAGTGAGGGGAAGAATTCTCACACACAACCAACAGATAAGTGTCAGTTTCCTTTCCTTGAGGAAAGAACTACCTCCAGCTCTTGTCACTTCCTCACACAGTAACTGCATTCAAATGACAAGGAGGACCAATGTGGCAGCAGCAGGGAGAAGGCAGGGCTGGTTTTTAACCCTTTTCTTCTTGGCTGCTGATTCCTGTGCAGCAGCAGCAGCAGCAGAGAAAGAAAAATACAATGCAGGCAGGAGGACGCGGGCAAATTTTGGTGGTGTGGCAAGGACTCTGGATCCAACAAGAAAATAGTTGGGATTAAAAGTAGTCTAAAATCTGGTTCAAAAGTCCCAAGCTAGCAACCCTACCCTGTAGTATCCTGCAGTGTTTTCCAAACTATGGTTATCGACTGACACAAACTTATGCTGCATCAACTCACTTTAAATACTGACCAGGCATTAGACAGAGGCCACCTACAGATGTGATGGGCAACCTCAAGCTGGCCCCCTGTGTTGTCCAAATTATCAAACTGTGGTTCCCAGAGACTCAACTGCCATTCCGATTTCACCCCCAAACCTTTGAACAAACTGGTTTGTACTAATTTATAGTTGCCAAACCAAGGGTCCAGAGGCTGGGATGTGTCATCTGGTTTAGGCAGATGACTGAAACTGAAGTTAAGGAAGGGAGCTCTTCGCACTGCTCAAAATCTACTTGCTGGTGCAGCTTTCCTTCCAGGCTTGGAGGAAGCCCATGCAGCCACTTTCCACCCCTTTGCAGTCTCCCAGACTGTAGATTTTAATCATCTGGGTGCATGCTGGGGGACTCAGAGGGAAATTGTGGGTCTTTTGAACCCACAGTTACAGGTATGTCTGAAGATGACCAGAGTTTGACATCTTTGAAGTCAGGGAGATGGTCTTCACCCAGAGGGCATAGACCTCTTGTAAGTGTGGAGACAGCGATTTGCCCCAGGGTCCCCCAAAGTCAACTTTTTATAAGCTAATCCGTCCTGGGTGTCAGCAATCTGGCCACCCAGAAGGGAAGTCCAGGAAGATAGTCCACAATACAAACTGGGCTGCAGAAACGAAACACGGCTCAGAATAGTTCTTTATATCAGGCTCGGGCTGAAAGCTCTCGACATAAGGGTTGACAAATATTGTCTTCCAGCAGCTAACAGAAAGCTGCTGATGTGCTTTATAGTCCAAGCTGATAACTCTCAGCTGGCAGGGATTCAAGGCTTATCAGCCCTCTGCAAGAGGTGTTTACTCCTCCTGATAGTTTCCAGATGTGCTCTCCGCCTTGTGACACGCCGTTGCTGTGGAGTCAGTGGGGGTCGCCTGCTTAGCTCATCTTCTAGTCTGTCCATCGCTGTCTCTGCTGCCTCAGACTGCTGTGCCTGCTCTGAAACATCAGCCAGACCTTCCTCAGCCATCTCTTGGGAACTGACAGCTGGGCTCTGCCCCTCAGGCACCCCTGCATTGGCTGAAAGGCTGTCAGCTTCCCCTTCCTCCTCACTATCTGAGATCGAGGGTGTGACACTGGGTCCCCAAGGGGGAAGTGAAATGCAGGCAGTGCTTGATTGACTCTGGGACAATGTGTGTAAATTTCTTTTCCATTTCTTCCGCTTGGGGGTAATACTTGGCCCTCCCTCAAGCAATTGGAAGCCAGAATAGCTTGATTGCTAGCTATTCTGGTGAATCGCACCAGACAGGAGGCTAGGCTGCTGAACCCAGTAGTCTCCCTTTTTATTCAGTATATGAGGTAGCAGCAGCAACTTTCTCACAGCTACTGAAACCTGCCTAATCTTGCCTTCTACCTCCCCCCCACAAAGTGGGGATAGAGTCCCCCTGCCTTTACTGATCAGTTTCCAGTGCCTCATCCTGCCCATTGTGATTCCAAGCACCTGTTCAGGATGTCCACAGACACAGCTGGATCTGATGTAAAATAGAGAGACAGATGAGTGTCGTCAGAATACTGATGGTACCCAGCCCTAAACCCCCAGTGACCTTTCTCTCAGCAGGTCCATGTAGACGTTAAGCAATATCAGAGACAAGATGAACCTTGAGGTCCTCCAGACCATAATTGCCACAGGGCAGCACTTGGGTTCCCCAGCACTACCTTCCAGAATTGACCTGCCAGATAGGAGCAGAATCAGTGCAAAGCAGTGCTCCCAATCCCCAGTTCAGGCAGGTGATCCAGAGGGATACCATGGTGCATAGTACTGAATATTGCTCAGGGATCCAGGGATGCACTCATTCTGTTGCTCTCCCACACACAGGTTCATTCATCAGGGCATCCAAGGGTATAACTGTCTCAAACCCATGCCTGAAGCCAGATTGAAAATATCCAGTTTGCTTCAGAAATATTAATTTAGAAGCTAAACACATGTTTCAAAGTGTTTGGTTTAAAATAGGTTTGGGGCTCTTCCACCAGCTACCATTACTTAAAATAAATTGCTGTATTCTATGACTCAAGGATTTCCTATTAGAGCATTTGGGGTGACAGAATATTGTTTAACAATTGCACAATGAACAGCTGATGTTGCAAACCAAATGCTCCAAGGGAACATATGATTATTCCCAAGGATTATTCATGGTATCCAAGGAAGAAATCAGCAGTCTGCCCCTCCTTGCATACAAAGAACAGCCAAATCCCATCAACATGTTGCAGCAAGCTGAAATTAAATAAAACATAGTAAATTCCTAACAATACTAGATAGTTGCAGATTCCTCTCTCAGCTTCTTGGCATGGCAATACAGTTTTTAAATTCCAGCTGCTTCTGAGCTTGCCTCCCTTTAGGATTCCATTGCCTACCATTTCTGAGAGCTGCAATGATTTTGAGTGCATAGATTCAATCAGTGAAAGGTGTTGTATTGAAAGCTCTCCATGAAGTGTGTGAGTGGAGTGCCCAGACAAACTGATTGGTTCCTGATTACCCTGCTCAACAGCAAATCAGCCAGAATGGGTTTGCTTTCAGTGTCACAGAAGTGGGCAGAGGAAGCATTTTATGTGGTTTTCCAGACCACCCAAACCATTATTTGTTTTGTTCCAATTTCTCATTATATATTGTAATCAAAATAGATAGACAGCATATCGAAATATCAGTCACAATCCTGAAACAGTAGTAATATTTATTATATTCCTATAAGAGAGAACTGTTGTGAGAAAGTTGCCATTCAAACCACTTGATGATGTTAAAGCATTTTGAGTGTGTGCGTGCGTCAGGGTCAGAGTGGAACTGTGAAATCACAAAGGTCACACAAAGGAGCCCACCTCTATGCATGACCTTCACAAGGTTCTTCATGGTATTACGTCTTCTGTTCCCAGACTGCTGTATTATGGACTCTTCTCTGCAAATTGTGTGTTTCTCAATTTGATGATGATAGGAACATGAATAGACATGGAGTAAGATCTAACCCACCCATGCATGAACAGAAAGCTCTTGCACTGTGGGGAGGGAAACATCCCTTTTAACGGGCCAGGAGCCACTAGAACCTAATGAGGGACTGCTCTGCAGGTCTCTGTGACTTTGGAGGGAGCTTTTCAAGGGCCTAGGGGCTGCCACTTGAAGGGTAACTGAAAAGCTCCCATGCACAAGAGGAGCAGCTACTTGAATGAGTCTGGATTTTGGCCATGAGGTACCACTCTGATCACAGAGAGAGCTCCCTGCATGTACAGCCTGGTTCGCACAAGCCTGTCTCTGCACGGCTGTGCACACATCTTGGAAGCTGACTGTGAACTCGGCAGTAGCAGCTCTCTCTGGTTCTGCTTTCGGCATCTGGTGAATTAGAGCATATCCATACTAAGGAACTTGTATCGGTTTTATACCACATCAGCTATCATGGCTTCTACAGATCATTCCTGGGATCTGTAGTTTGGGGACATGCTGCAAATTCGGTTAGAGATTGCTCGGTGCATCCCATCCTGCTACAGAATTACAATTCCAAGCTTCTCCTGGGAATGTCTATGAAACCTAATAAGTTCAAAGGTTACCTTTTGCTTCTCTGGCCAGCTTCATATGCAACACTTTTCCAACGTGCAAGACACACTCACAATGAACTCCAGCAGTGATTGTGTGTATGGTTTCTCATTCACAGAGATTATCTCCATGTAGAGAACAGTGGAAAACAGGACCATTGGTCCATCTAGCTCAGTATTGTCTACACTGCCTGGCAGCAGTTCTTCAGAGTTTCAGGTATCCGCCTTCCTACAGATGCCAGGGATTGAAGCTGGGGCCTTCTTCTCCATGCAAAGCAGATGCTCAACTACTGAGCTATGGCTCCATCATTTGTGAATAAGTCCTATGCAGAAATATCTTTTTGTATCCTCCTGCACAGAGTGTCGTAGAGGGGGGAACACGCAGCAACGGAGTGCCGGTACTTTTCGGCTTCTTGGCTTTGGGGTGGGCATGGCCATGGGGGCTGTCATGGAAGGAGAGCCTGCAGTTCAGGATTTGCAACTCCATCACTACTTCTGCACATGCACACGCGCACACACACAGACAGAATTGCATTGGGCCTCTGCAGCCCACCCAATTTTATGGGGCAGCTCCTCCCGTTCCCATCCTCAGAAGATAAGAAGATCCGCCGTAGCCTTTGGCAGCTGCGGCAGTCGCTCATTTCTCTTCGACCCTCCGAAGTTAGGAAGAAGAGACACTGCTGCCATTGAAGCTGTGAAAGAATGCAGTGGTGGCAACCGTGAGTGGGAAAGGAGCGGGATGCCAAGTGCTCCGCCAGGGAATGGCAACACCACTACCCAGCCTCCGTGATAATGTTGGGGCCTGGGGGACACTCCCAATAGCCAAAGGGGGGTGCCTGAGGCAAAGGTGGCACAAGTCTGTCAGGTAACGCGTCTCACGGCTGTGGTTTATTGGGTGGACAGATGTGAGTCTTCAGGCTGGTGCCCCTGCTGATCCACCCCTGGCCCCAGCTGTGACCAGGGATCTTCCAGCAATGAGCATCCAGTAGATTCAGTAAGGGAAGAAAAAAGAAAGCACTTCACATATAAGTAGTATATAGAACTTGCTGCCGAGCTCCCAGCTAGTCTAGCTGGCTTTAAAAGGGGGTTGTACACATTCATGGAGGATTGGTCTCGGGGGCTATTAGTCTGGATGGCGATGTGGACTATCCATGTTCAGAAGCAATATATCTCTGAAAACCAGTTGCTGGTGGAACAATGGCAGGACAGGGCTTACAATGGCAGGGCAGGGCCTGCCTTCAAGACCTGCATGTGGGCTTTTTGGAGGTGTCTGGTGGAGCTACAACAGGGCAGACAGGTTCAAAGAACCCGAAGCACCCTGTTCCTGGAAGCTGCCAAGCTCCCCTCTCCTGCTGGCTGTGGTTCCTGCAGCTCCTGCTGCCAGCTACCTACCGTTGCCGCCGCCACCAGCCAGCCACTTTCCCAGGTCCATCACCCTTCCATCGGCCAGGCTCCCAGCTGATGGAAGAAAGGTGCACACACGCTCCTGATGGGCCAGTGGAAGGAAGGCGGGCCTGGGAGCCCAGCAGCAGGAGGTGGAGGCGAGGGTGCTGAATGGGCAGGTGGCCAGCTGGAGGGGGAAGTGAGTGGGGGTGTGCATGGAGGTGCACTGCTGCAAGTTCACTACATAGTGAACATGGGCCCACACTCCCCTCACTATGCCCATTTGCCACTATGGGAAGCAGGATGCTGGACTAGATGGGTCTTTATTCTGATCCAGAAGGACCCTTCGTGTGTTGTTATGAATGACAACACCTACCTAGGTCAGCTCTTGTAATTCAAAACACTGTTCCATGGAGGCTTTGTTAACTGAAAGAAAAATTATTTTTTGTCTTTGTATATACACTCTGGTGACATACATTTCCATCTTGCAAACACAGCATGTTTGAAATGCAAATGTTAGGGAGCAACTAAATATTAGTTTTTCTTGCTACGAATGTTGATTTATTTATTTGTTTATTGCTGAATTGTTTTATTAAAAATAGTGACATCTGGGGCCTAGTCTAGCACCATTTCCAGCACTACCCCCCCCCCCCGAAGTGTGCATGCATGCGCACACACACACACACACACACACACACACACTGTCCATCTAGGGAGGAAAGCCACTGACCAGCTGCAATCTGAGGGAAACAAAAATCCACTGCAGCTAAGTGTTCATGGAAGGAAGGGAGGATAGGAATGTGAGTTTGCTCTGTGTGACTTCAGGCCTGCAAAGTCCTGCTTTGTAAGGTTTGACAACAAAAGGCAAGAATAAGGTTTACACTGGCCTAGTTTTTGCCTTCCATAATGGTCTGACCTCATCATTTGTCCAAAGGATGTCATTAGAAATGTGACAAGTTTAGATTTGTCTTGCAATTCAGCTCATAAATTAATGCTGAGACCCATCATACTTCATTGTTTGACTGTCAGGAAAGACAGTTCAGGTAGAGAGCTGAGGCTCCCCCTTTGTCGTCCCCCCCCCCCACACTGTCTCAACGCAGACAAGGACCCACACGGAGTGATGTGGCATCCTTATCCACAAGGAGTGATAAGGCAAGACAGGACAAGGAAGGCACTTCAGAACTTCAAATAGCTGTAACATCTGCAACAGGAGAGAGGTAGAGGTAGAGATGCAGCCACAGCAGGGCAGGAAGAGACAGGAGGCTCTCATTGTTGTGAACCCTGGACCCAATCACCAACCTGTCCCCCAAGGATGGCCCTGCCTAGCAGGCAGCACCTTTTTCTCAGACTCACCCGAACCTTGAAGAGAAGGGGGAAAGGCAGATGAGGTCAACCCACACCTTCTCCTGAGTCTCTCCCAGAAGGTGGAAATAGCCTTGGTTGCATTTTTCCAATGGCTTCCATTAGGATGAGGGCCATCTAGGATCATCCAAAATGAGTAGTAACCCATTCTCTGGATCTTTTTGCTTGTCATCTAGTAATTAAACCTATGGGAGCGGGGGCGGAAATAGCTATTCAGTTAAGTACCTCAGTCCCACCACAATATTGTTATGTGCTTCCCACTCCTCCACCCCCCAAATCCAAGAACAGCACAGTGCAATATTTAGTTGTTGCAGAGAAATTAGTTATTCTTTATAAGTGATTGAACAGGAAGCCAACTTGAACTGAAAAACAAGAGCTTGATTCTCAGTTAAAGTTATCTTTAACAAGAATGAGACCCCTTCTCATTGTCTAGTTCTTGAATTCCAAGTCCTATGTTTTGTTTTATGATGTGATGCATTCTTTTTCTTTTCCAATTGCAGCAATTTATCTTTCTCTGAATCTGGCATCCCTTCAATTTTGTGCCAATTGGTTTGTTCTGGCATTTTCTCCTCTCTGGCTGCCAGTGACAATCTTTTAGGTGGAATCCTTTTATTAACTCTGCTTGAGCATCTCATTTCTTGTTCTTGTGCACAAATTCTTAGGTTTTCTTCCAAATTTGTTACTTACTCTAGCAGATATTTTTTAAGTTTTAGCAACACTTCACTTCTCTCTATATGAGTAGGTAAGTGTAGTGAGGAGAATCATCTATGAAATCATCTCTATGAAAGAGAGATTCTTCCCTGGTGTCTTTATTTGTCAGCCCTTCCCAGTAAGGACTAAAACCTAAAGAATATGTGCTAGAGTAAGCAACAAATTTGGAAGAAAACCTAAGAATTTGAGCGCTGATAATGGTGGGGAATATACTGGGAAGAATATTGAATCAAATCCAAAATCTCACTGAATTGCCTTTCAGTGTTTAATGAATTTGTGCCCCTAGTTGCTTTTGCTTTAACACATTCAATGCATCTGACTTCAGATTTGCATGGTTTAACTTGTAAATTTCATGCCAATTGTTCTTTTACTAATTTTGAAATGCATTCCTTGTTTGGATGCCCAAATCGGCAATGCCAAAGACTCATGCAATCTTTGTGTACACACTCACTTGCAGCATTAGCTTGCTCTCTTTTGCAAACTATTTCATACAGTTGATCATCTTTCAATATACCCCTGCTAACTTGGCAAAGAGGCACCTTTTAATGTGGTGGTTCTCTTTATTTAGCAAGGGGAGAGTAACTGGCCCTATCCACCCCCGGCACAGTACCTCCAGTGACCATTGCTGGTGTCTATCTTATGTTTCTTTTAGACTGTGAGCCCTTTGGAGACAGGGGTCCATCTTATTTATTTATTATTTCTCTGTGTACACTGCCCTGAGCCATTTTTGGAAGGGCGGTATAGAAATCGAATAAATAATAAATAATAATAATAACACGCCTTTCATCAGAAGTTTCCCTCCTTTGAAAATAAAGCAATGGTCCCTGTAAAAGAACTTTACATCCGTGCCTTGTGGCAGTTTTTACACTCATTAAACTGTTTTGCAAACTTGGAACATAGTATGCCCCGGAATACACATTTCATTCACTTTTTTTACACCAAGATTATACTTCAGGTAAACTGTCCCTTTTCCTTTGGGAAAAATTTGCTGCCCATTAGCAAGGTATATAGGACTTCCATGCTTATTTCAGAGAAATCTTGCATATTATTGAAGAAATGTGAAGTAGCTCCACTATCCAAATATATTTTGTTTCTACTTTGACTTGTATCAAGCCTGCAGATGGTTTCTTTTGCAAAGCACAACTTTTCATCTCTCAGCATTGTTTTCAATGCTTTCACATTTGCATAGGCAAGTTTGTTAGTTAGAAAGTCAATTTTTCTGGATTTTAGGCTTATATCCTTTTCTCTGTTGAGAAAAATTCCCTTGCTCTTTACCAGAACAAGCATTCCAAACCTGCAAGGTGCTTCTATTGCCAACCATCAGCAACTTTGTAAGCTTGATTTTTAACTGATTCTTCCCTTTCTATTTGCTTTTTCAAATTAAACTCTTGAAAACATTCCTGCACAAAACTTAAAGTCACAGTTTCTTTAATTTGCAGAAAATTGATAATATTCTCATATTCTTTAGGCCAGGTATCAAGCAAAAGTCCAGTTTTTGCTGGTTCAGACATATTTATTTATTACATTTATATACTGCCCCATCCAAATGGCTCTGGACATTTGGATGAAATATTTATTTCCTACAGATCCAACTCTTTCAGTATTCCCCAAAATGAGCACATGTGCTCCTTCAAACTCTCTCCTTCCCTCTCTGAATCTTATTACACAATTGCAGCATAAGAGAAACTTGACTATTCATGGTTGTTTGTTGAAAGATCCCCTTCAGTCTTTCCCAGATCTCTCTTGCTGTATTTTTGTCTTCTATATGATAGATTAACTGATCACTTACAGTCATAGATATGTGTCCCATGGCTTACTTGTTTGCAGAATCCCATTCTTGTTCTTTCTCTTTTCTCTGTTGATCTTTGTTCTTCCAGAACATAAGATAGTCCAAGTGTATTCAGCAACATCTTCACTCTGAAGGACCATCTTCTGTAGTTGGTTTCACTGAGCAGTTCAACAGTTTTGCATCCACCCTCACAGATGCAAAAGTAATAATCTTGCCTACAAACTCTTTATCTTACAACTTATTGCTTCTCAACTGGGCTGATGACCCAATATTGCAAATAAATTACTTCTCCTTTATAAGTAATTGAACAGGAAGCTAACTTTAACTGAGAAACAAGAGTTTGATATTTATTACTTACTAAACATAGGCTAAGGACACAAACAGTCTCTTATGCAGAGAGAGAGAGAGAACCTCTCAGTTTGAATTTAAGACAGCAAGTGAAGAGCAGACAAAACATTGACTTTACCCCCAAGCCAGTATATAGATACATTCAAATTAAAGAAGCATGCCCCATACAAATAACTGATAATGTCTATGGGAAAATCCCAACAATAATTTCCTTTGGATGAGAGAGCATTGGAGACTTCGACTTTTGTAGTACTGGTTTTATTTATAGATATACAAGCAGAACATAGTGGCTGCCACATAATGGCACAGCAGGGAAATGACTTGACTAGCAAGCCAAAGGTTGTCAGTTTGAATCCCCACTGGTATGTTTCCTAGACTATGGGAAACACCTATCTTGGGCAGCAGCGATATATCTCATACTGCACAGGAGATGACAATAGTCAACCCCTCTTGTATTCTACCAAAGACAACCACAGGGCTCTGTGGTCGCCAGGAGTCGACACCAACTCAATGGCACACTTTTACTTTAGAACATAATGGAGAGAAATATACTCCTATAAGCAGACAACCAAACTTTTCCTGCCTATCAATTCAAATTGTGCATCGGGCTCTCCCCACATACATACCTCTACAAAGCAATAGCCCTAGACCCCTGCAGGCAAATTGCCCAATCAGGGGAGAAAATCCACAGTTATTGAAAACCATTACATTCCTTAGTCAAGTACATTATTCCCATCAGGTAACAGCAGAACCACAGTGAAAGACCAATTCTAAGTTATCAAGGCAGCTCAAATTTGTACCACTATTATAGGAAACTGTGATTGGTGCTGAATTTTCTCAACATGCAGTGTATACATTGCTGTCACACATTAGGGAGTACACTGTGTACACAAGCAGTGCATAACTAATTTCACAATATAGCAAGGGTTTTATATAAAACCGTTAAAATAGTAGTTTCAAAAGCGTAATATGCTGGTCTTTGATGAAAAGGAAAGACATCCTGTCTTTTGTGCATATTTATCAAATATTTGGTTAAATGCACGTGACATATTTGCAAAATATGTGACAGCTTCCATTGCAAAGTGTAGGTGTCGCTTCATAAAATTGCCTCATTTCCTTAAGTACTTTGAGTGGATTGTAGGATGTTGTTAAGACAACGCAGATGGCAAGGAATATCTACCAGGATTGTTTTTCTTCTACAGATTTCAATAGTTAAAATTGCAACATAAATGCTCTGAAATGTTGTTTTCTCAGCACTTGATAGAGACCCTCTTACATCAAAAGAGTTCCATTAAGGCAAAAGCTCTGATGTTCTTAGATTTAAATCTATCTTGCTTCTTCTTCCCCTTGTGGGAAGGACTGTGTTGGTTAAAAAAGAGAAGGTCACTGTAATGAAAAATTGCCTGTTACTGGTAGTCACTATTTTTTCATGGTGGAGTCTGGGTTAGTTACGGGTAAAAGAAATGGCTGCCAGCAGGAGGGACGGGAAGTAGTTAGGAGGGATGAGAAGTAGTTAAAAATTAACTATTTTAAGGCGGAGGGGGTCCAAAAAATGAATGGGGTCAACGGAATGAATCAGGACCCTAGCAATGGATACTGAAATGAATAGGGATGAGTCCAGTGGACCAAAGAGGGGGGAAATGGAGCCCCAAAATGAACAGGGATCCCCCCAAAATTTATTTTTTTAATTCAGTGCATACCCCTAATGTTTACCATTCTGCTTCAACCACTGACTAGCCTTCCCTGCAATGGAGAGAACACAAAGATTACAGAACTTTTGGTTATGTGGGCAGTGGGCTCCCAAACTGGTCTGAACCTCACGAAGTGTCACGTCTTGCCAACTGTTAGCATCAGCCATGAATTACAGATAAACTGAACCTTCTTTTTGTGCAATAACTTCTGAAGTGTTCGCTTCTGTTGAAATGTGAACCATCAATAGTTGGGCAAGAGCTCTTCCTTTCCCAATATGGCCATCCAAGAAAAGAGGAATTCTGAACTTGTTAGTGAAAATTGTAACTCTGCATTTTAATTCCTTTTAACGACTTCCAACCTCCAGCCTCAGAGGCATGATGCCTCTCAATACCAGTTGCAGAGGAGCAACAGCAGGAGAGAGGGCATGCCCTCAGTCAGAGGCAGAGGGAGGCCAGCGGCGGCCCTGGTCCAGCCTGCCACCAAGGCCCCCCAGCCCCTCCCTACATTTGATGACAGATGCTACCCCCCCCCCCCCGCATCTGATGGCAGGCTCAGGGGGCATAGCTTGTTCTTCAAACCTGTTTGCTCAATAGTGGCTCCACCCCTGCCCTCAGCTCTTGCCTGTGGGCTTCTCAGAGTCATCTGGTGGGCCACTGTGTGTTATAGGATGCTGGACTAGGTAGGCCTTGGGCCAGGTCCAGCAAAGCTTATGTTCATCTATTGTTGATCATCAGTATTTTGAAGTTAGGTTATTATCATATGATTAATATATTAATTAATATATCATCATAATAAATTAATATATCATATTATCATATTACTCATTAAAGCTTATAAAATCCATTTTAATATCTAATGTGGTCTAGGTTGCCACCTGTGAATGTCAATGTGCAAATTATAAGGAAACGAGAAGACTTGAGAAACTAGAAGACCTGTATTACAAGGCTGTTGTAATACAGCTGTTCTGCATTATGTGACCTCAGTAGCTCATCCATACCATGAGTATACAGTGTACACAGGTACAGATCAGTACACAGGTATAGTTATCCACACCTTTTGTGTTAAATGCAGCTACAGCAGCCTGCTTCCTATCTCTGCCACACATTTGAGGGGAACTGTACTCAGGCCCACTTTTAAAATGAACACAGATACAGTCATTCGCCCAAAAAATATGTACCTACAACATAACATATGAATAGGGCTGATAAGTGTAATGTAAGTGAGGATATGAGACAGGGGCAGACCCCATTGCACTGTCTTAGTGTTCTATGGAATAGTGCTTGATGGATCCATTCTTCAATCCTAATTTTCCAAATATCCAGTATGGTTTTGAGCTAACCCAGCTCAATGACCCTCATTTCTAAGGCTCCCTGTACACAACATATATAACTCTAAGACTTTCTTGTCAGTTCCTGCATGAAAGAGCTATTTAAAGTGCTTTAATAATTTGTACTACCCATCAGCCACTTTCAATAGTATTAATAATTTCATGCTTGCCAATTTTGAAGCAATATATGCCATTTAGAGAGCTCCAGTTCTTCTCATGCAAATTTGCTTCCAGTTCAGGATATGCCAAGGAGGCGAATCATCATTGCTGAAGCAGGATTTCAGACAGTGCTATTTGGAAAGTGCTCTCTCCCTCAAAAAGGAGACATTTCCATTATAAACGACCAAGAACTTTGCAAGTGTGAAAGCCTGATTGTTTCTCATAAACTGAATTTTCTTCTGGTGTACCCCTCAGGGAATTAATACAGGAAATGAGTAAACAAATGAGGTTGCTGTCAGAGCAATGTGAATAGTTTAGCATAACATGTCAGCTGAGTCTGGCCACCTAGTCACCCATGGCTTCCTTTCAAGTAGGGCAGAATATTGTTACGGGGTTCTAAGACCAAAGATTAATTGTTTGAGCTTATTCATTCCACTCAACCTCCTTTTTCCTTTTCACCATTTAAAGATTCACTTCAACAATACACAACACAGAGAGCGCTGAAGTTCTAGAACTAGAACAGCAGCAGCCCACCTCCCACCCACTTTGCTTTGTCAGTTAGAAATGAATAAATAAAACCCAGCAAGGAAACAAATCTAGCAGCATATATAGTTTTACAGGGAATGTCCAGCACAACAGGGAGAAAGCCTGGTTTTTCCTGGAAAGGTAAAGTGTGCCGTCAAGTCGGTGTTGACTCCTGGTGACCACAGAGCACTGTGGTTGTCTTTGGTAGAATACAGGAGGGATTTACCATTGCCATCTCCCGCGCATTATGAGATTATGCCTTTCAGCATCTTTCCTATATCACTGCTGCCCAATATAGGTGTTTCTCATAGTCTGGGGAACATACCAGCGGGGATTTGAACCGGCAACTTCTGGCTTGCTAATCAAGTCATTTCCCACTGCTCCATTAGAGATACCCAATGCTGATGATGAGTGATTTTGAAGGCTGAACCTTGAATAAAAGGAAACTGGTCCTTTCTGCATCCCTTTGTCTGGATAGCTTTTACAGTCACAATTCAATGTAGTTCATATGCATAACCAACAGAGTGGTGTTTTTTAATGCATCTGTGAGAGCATGTACACATTAGACTCGAGGGCTAGAAGCAGTACACTACAAGCCCGATTATGCAGATTGCACTAAGAAGCCCAGTGTATGCAAATGAGCAGAGTAAAATAGACATTATCTTTTCCAGCCTTCAGGTCTATTTGCATATCTGGAAAAGCATATTATGATCAGTTTGTTTTGCTTATTAGTGACAAACATTCATTCTCAGGATCTTCTAGCCGCCACGTTGTAACCAAGGTGTAGATGATGTAATACTCACTGCCAATATAGTTAGCTTACTAGCTGCACAGACAGATATATCACAAAGCACAACCACCTTCTTGGGACTGTGGCACTTCAGAAGGAGATCATGTGTTCAAAAACTCTTGTCATGTAAACAACGGCAACCCCCCACTTTCTCTATGTAGAAAAGTAGCATGCCCGGTAATAGTTGTCTTTTTTCACATGAAGAAGAGTTCAAACATGTAATTCCCCAGCACTTTAAAATGGTATAGTCAAAGGAAGGCTACGTTATGTGATTCCTTGGCAGGTGCAGAAGAGCCTTTAGTCGCAGCCCCAGGTCTGAATGTACTGTCTTCCCCATCAGCTGGGAACTTGAAAAGCTGTTTGGTAGCTCGTGTAAGGAAGCCATGCTGAGTGCAGCTGCCAGGAAATAGCAGAGAAGAATCTTTGAATGGATACTCCAGCCGGGATCCCCCCCTCCAGAGCATCTGAAGAGTTCTCGCCTCACTTTACTGAACTGCCCACCCATAGGGCTTTTCTTCTCCCCTGTAAAGTATTTTTTTCCTCTCCACAAATGCTAGTGCTTTTCTTCCTCCATGTTTAAAAGTGTGTTTCTGTCCCCCCAAACAGATTTTTCTCTCCTGCAAAAGTGTATTTCCCCTCTCGCTGCAAATTTAAGTGAAGAGTTGCTTCTAAAGCTTTCTCTCTGTCTAGATCCCTGCACTCCAGGTGGCTAATTCATACTGTGGAAAGGGGAGGGCAGGTTAAAACTCACTCCTTTCAGGGTCATAGCCCCAAGCCAAATTCCTCCTCTCCTCACCCCCCCCCCCCCGCACACAGTGGCATCTACCATTAAAAAAACCCAAAAACCCACAGGAGATCAAATCATAGAACTCTCGCTGTCTTATTTAGTTTGGTCCTCAGAATACTGGTATAACCTTGACAGCTAAATGTCTATTACAGGAGAGGACACTAAATAGCTCTCTAGCTTCCATCTTTAACTTCGACTTACTAATCACATTTATGTGCCATGACAACACAGACATGCTTTCTCTGCTTGGAAACTCTTGTGCCCCATCTTCCAGTCAAATGAAGCTCTGCTCAATTTAGCTGAATCCTGATTAGGGTTGCCATGTCCCCCCGGAATGTAGGGTAGCCGCCGGAGTTTGGCTCTGCCACCCGGTTACTGAATTCCACCAGGATTTACATGGATTTCACATATGCTGCTCGGATTCTCTGGATTTTACTCTGGATCTGATCACATGGGAGGGCAGAGATAGAGGGAAAAATATACAAATCTGTCAAATAAATAAATACATGCAAATTTGTTGCCACATAATTTGCGTAATATGCAAATTAGGTCACCCGGATTTGGAAAGCTTGAATATGGCAACCCTAATCATGGCCACCTTAAGTGGCACAGTAGGGAAATGCTTGACTAACAAGCAGAAGGCTGCTGGTTCATATCCCCGCTGGTACAATATCGGGCAGCAGCGATATAGGAAGATGCTGAAAGGTATCATTTCACGCTGTGTGGGAGATGGCAATGGTAAACCCCTCCTGTATTCTACCAAAGAAAACCACAGGGCTCTATGGGTGCCAGGAGTCGAAATCGACTCGACGGCACACCTTACCTTTAATCATGGCCCACATGCACCTCCAGAATAAATCCATGAGTTAAACCATCTGGTTGCAAGAGCAGATGTCTGTACCTGCCTTTTTGTACCTTGGCTTTTTGCACCCTAATAAGTTTCGCTTTGTTGTACTGACTTCACCTTCACCTTCAGAGACTAGTTCCGTAGCACCACCTATCGCATTAATGGTAAGTTCCAAACCTCTTATCCAGTGAAGACCCCCATGCAAAACATATTTAACAGAAAGTAAATCCTGTTGAATCAGTGGACTGACTTCTCAGTATACATGCTTAGGATTGTACAAGGTCTAAGATGGTAACCCAAGGAAAGGCTTTTTGTGGAAAGTTCCTTTAATGAGGCCCATGGTGGGTTGGAGAGTTCACAGTACTGGGAATACTTTGGCCTTCCAGCAGAAGGCTGTGGCTTTTATCTTGATAAAACAACTTCATTAATATTTACTGCAATTCAAAGAGGAGGGAAGCTTGTTTGCTGGTTAGAGCCGTCTCCAATGCTAGAGGTCTCTGCTTAAGCTGCTTTTATTTAAATCATTCCATTTACATTTAAAACAACCCTTTTAGATCATCAGGACTATTCTGCAATAAAAAGGTTTGAGGATTGTAGTTTTTGGTGTAGAGAGGATGGGGGGGTGGAACCTGAATTTGGAGGAGGGAGACATGAGCAAATCCCTGTGTAGCGTATGGAGTTAACTGGATCACCTTGGAGTAGTCATGCCTCCTCACCTCTCATCCCATCCTACCTCATAGGGTTGTTGTGATGACAGAATGGGGAAACAAAGCTATGTACACTACCCTGAGTTTCTTGGAGAAAAGGTGTCATAGGAATGTGACAAATAAAAACAAACACATGGTCTGCTTCCAGTGTTCCTGGTAAGAGTGCTGGAATGAAAAATGGCCCTTAAAGTTTCTAGCATGACAACAAAGACGTTGTGATTACTTCCTAATCTCTTGTGCAGGTTGAAGCAGCCCTGATTGAAGCACACACAAAAACAGCCTATTAGCAGCCTCCACTATGCTTATTAAAGCATAGTGCTGCTGTGTGCTGTGTGGAGGAAATGAGCTGATTTTGCTACCTTGGTCCTTTCAAGGAACCTTGATACATGTCAGGGCACAGGAATGTGGAATGTCGTTAGCAGACGGCGCAGCAGGCCCTCCCTGGCGAGGGTTTCTGGGGGGATGCAATCCAGACCATTACCTCACCCCAGTCATGTGTCAGAGCATCTGCTGCAGGAAGCTAGCCAGGACCCCTAAGTGCAACCTTGCACTGAAACCCAATCTGTCAGGCTGGCAGAAATGATGTTAGCAAAATGGCATTTCAGGCATTAGGGAGCACAGTATGCTTGGAAGGAGGAACTAATAGGAAGGAGAAGGAAGAGGGCCCCCTGGGTAGACAGGAGTTCATTATCCATAACAGAGAGACTGGCGCGGTGGGTGATATGGAGAGTCTGTGGGTGCTTAGACAGCAAACTGGAGGCAGCGATAATAAATATATGTGTGAGGCAGAGGATTCAGAATCAGAGCAGGTGTTCTATCGGGGGATATGGTTTGGGTCATCTCTATAGCTACCATTCTCACAGTGTGTGGTGGGTGAGCTTCCTTGAAGAGGCCTGAAAAGAAAAAGCAAATATGAAAGCAAGAAGGGTCAAAAGAAAAGACTAGAAACAGTGGAAGTTAAAACTAATGGTGCTTAGATGAGGAGAGAGAAATTAGAATGGTGCCAATGGGAGCTCTGGACAAAAAGCAGCAGCAGCAACAACAGCAGGGGAAGTTGACTGGACTGAGAGCAAAGGGCTAATGAAACCCCATTCCCCACACTGTGATCCTGATCCAGATCAGGCCTATGTGGTTGCTATAGCAAACCCGCCCCCGCCCGCCACCCACAGAAGGAAGAAGCATACAAGGCCCAACGGGTCCACACTAAATCCATGGTTTCTACACGTAAAATCTCAGGAGCAATATAGTTGGGAGTGCCACAAAAAGTGTTGGTTTTGTCTCCAGACATACAGTATTCATTCATTCATTCATTCATTCATTCTATTTCTATAACGCCCTTCCAAAAATGGCTCAGGGCAGTTTCCACAGAGAAATAATAAATAAATAAGATGGCTCCCTGTCCCCAAAGGGCTCACAATCTAAAAAGAAACACAAGATAGACACCAGCAACAGTCACTGGAGGTACTGTGCTGGGGGTGGATAGGGCCAGTTACTCTCCCACTGCTAAATTAAGAGAATCACCATGTTAAAAGGTCCCTCTTTGCCAAGTTAGTAGGGGTTGTAACATCTAGTTTGTCCCCAAAGGAACAAGGTAGAGAGAGAAAGAAATAATTTCTGGTGGCACAACTACATCATATATATGGCTCTGAACAAAGAACATGACAGGTAAAAGTGACATTGTATGAAGGCAGGCTGTGCCCCTCTGCTCACCATTTTTGACAGCTAAGGCTGAAATTTGCCTTTAGCTTTAAGTCTTTTATATAGACATACTTTCAGATTTTAAGTTCTTATCTTCACAGTAGGTTCAGAACAAAAAAGTTCTTGCTCACACCGTATTAAGTAAGAAATTTATTGTGTCAAGACATGGGGGTGGCCACTAGTTTACAGGATGTGTATGAGTGTGCATGTGTGAAGGATCCGACACTTTCATAAAGAGTAAGCATAGCTAGGGCACCTAAATGGAACTGCCAGAGGTAAGATTTCTTTCAGAAACCTCTGACTGACTGTTGTGGGAAACAGAATACTAGATGGACTGGACAAAGCTAGGTCCAGTCCAGGAGAGCAGTTACATAAGAACATAAAAACAGCCCTGCTGGATCAGGCCCAAGGCCTATCTAGTCCAGCATCCTGTTTCACAGTGGCCCACCAGATGCCTCTGGGAAGCCCACAGGCAAGAGGCGAGCACATGCCCTTTCTCCTGCTGTTACTCCCCTGCAACTGGTACTCAGAGGCATCTTGCCTCTAAGACTGGAAGTGGCCTATAGCCACCAAAATAGTAACCATTGATCAGCCTGTCCTCCATGAATTTGTCTAAGCCCCTTTTAAAGCCATCCAAGTTAGTGGCCATCATCACATCCTGTGGCAGAGAATTTCATAGATTAATTATTCGCTGTGTGAAAAAGTACTTCCTTTTGTCGGTCCTAGACTTCAGTTTCATGGGATGGCCCCTGGTTCTAGTGTAGTGAGAGAGTGAGAAAAATTTATCTCTGTCCACTCTCTTGATTGATTGATTGAGTGAGTGAGTGAGTGAGTGCTGTCAAGTCAGTGTCAACTCTTAGCGACCACATAGATAGATTCTCTCCAGGATTATCTGTCTTCAACTTGGTCTTTTATGTCTCTCAGTGGAGCATTCATGCTGTCGTAATCGAGTCCATCCACCTTGCTGCTGGTCTTCCTCTTCTCTTTCCTTCAACTTTCCCAGCATTATGGACTTCTCAAGGGAGCTGGGTCTTCACATAATGTGTCCAAAGTAGGATAGTAGGATAGTTTGAGCCTGATCATTTGTGCCTTGAGTGAAAATTCTGGGTTGATTTGTTTTATGATCCATTTGTTTGTTTTCCTGGTTGTCCATGGTAAGAGTCAATGGTTTTTCTAACTTGCTTCTTCATAGTCCAGCTTTAGCATCCACAGAGTGTCATGGGAAAAACCACTGTCTGAATGATTCTAATCTTTGTAGGTATAGATGTGTCGTGATATATCCTTTCCAAGGCCTTCAGTGCAGCCCTACCAAGTGCTAGTCTGCAGCGTATTTCTTGACTGCTTGATCCTTTACTCTTGATGGTCAATAGGGCTGTGTACAAAACTGGTTTGCCCAGTTCTGTTTGAATTCAAACCGGCTTTGAACTGGGGTAGGCAGGTTCAGTTTTGGTTTTGCTCGAACTCCCCCTTTGGTTTGGTTCAAATTCGAACCCAGTTCGAACAGGTTCTAAAAGGTTCTACATAGGGTATAATGGGGACTTGAACCGGCCCATTATACCCTATGTAGAGCACCTAGGGGCACAAAAGTGAGGTGGGTGCCAACCACCCACCAAACCCCAGACAATCAGAGACTCCTGCGATTATTGGTGAATTTTTGAAAAAATTTCCAATTGTTTTATTCCTCACATAAGGAATAATGGGGATTTGAGGCAGCCCCATCACCCCTTTGAGGGGTGTCTGGGCATCCCAAAGTGGGTCTGGGGGCACGGTAGGGCCAGCCTCAACACCCCCAGGCACCCTCAAGTTGATAGGATTCATTGTTCTTTAATCAGAAATTTTTTAAGAATTAATTTTTGGCTCCATTGGAAAGCATTCAGTGAGGCTTCCATTCAGAAAAACAGTACTCTGAGTTTGGTTCACAGCAATTAAGCAATTAGATCAGTAGTAGTAGTGTTTTTCTGAATGGAAGCCTCACTGAATGCTTTCCAATGGAGCCAAAAATTAATTCTTTAAAAATTCTCCCCATTGGTTGACGGAAGAGGGAAGGGAGGCAGGAGTGCAAAAAGAGGGAATTTCAAAATGTATTCAAAGGGACTGGGAGACAGATAGAGCCATTATACTGTGCCTGTGGAAGATACATCAGGAGAGGAGGAAGGAAGGTTAGATTTTGTCTTTTTCTTTTCTCAGCACTGAGTATAATATGCTGTGATATTGCTGGTTTTGCTGGATCTGGTTTTGTTGGGTCTCAGATTGACAAAGGCAGAACTTGGGTGCCTGCCTTCTGTGAGGGGTGTGTGTGTGTGTGTTACTGTTGTGGTGAAAAATGGCAATGACAGCTCCCTCCCTCCTTGTAGTATTTCTTGGAGATTGCTGTGATGAGCTTCATGTAGCCTTGAGACTAACTTGTTTTTCACTCAGTGCTCTGGTCTGCTCTGCAATCTGCACTGCAAGGTGTGCTCAGTCAAAATGTGGCTGAAGTTGCTCTAGTTGAGCTTATGGCTATGCTTGCAGCTAAGTAGGGGGGCTGCTGTGGTAGCTGTTGCAATACTAGGAAGTAACATAAGGAGTAAATTTATTTATTATTTATTAAAACATATTTATACCGCCCAAAACTTACGTCTCTGGGCAGTTTACAACGGATTGTTGTAAAATTGTGTGTGAGAGAGCAACTTGTGCTAATGGCATTACTGTAGCTCAGGCATTGTGGCTGGCAGTGGAATCTGGGTCAGTGATTCTTTTTTGGCCATTTTCAGACTGTGTTTGAAATGTGTGTTCTGTGTTAGGGGGGCAGATTCCTTTCTACTGTGTGTGCTTCTAAAGTTTGTTTGTTTTTCCAAAGCAGAGCGGCAGAATACATTGCAAATCGCAATACAAAAGCTGTGTGCAGTGCAATCTGTGAGTCCATCTTGTTCTGGGCATAGGGAACAATGGGCAAACTTGAAACACCCCATTGTTTCCCATGGATAGCTTCTAGGGACACCAAAGTGGGTTGGGTGGTAGGGCATGATGGGTGTTTCCTACCACCCAACTCACAAAAGAAATGAGCAAGTGGGTGACATTTAACAAAATTTTAACAGATTTTAAACCTTTTCCCAGAACCCCTGTCTGTGTACATGTTGCTGGCCACTCCACTTTGCCACACTTTGACTGCCAGGGTTGCAAAATCACCTGGCTTTGTACAGAGTAGTTGTAGGGGTGAGCGTGGAAATTGATTTGTCGGTTGGGTTTGGCCCATTCCAGTCAAACTGGACCTGGTCCGACCACCGGACTGGTCCAGGGGTCTACTGGTAAAGGGGAATTTGGTGAGGATTCCCTTTACCAGTAAAGGGGTAGGGGGGCTTCCTTAGGCCTAGAAGGGGTGGGAGGGTAGTCAGTAGTACTCATAAAAAGGATCGGCGGCGGCAGCTCTGGGGGTATGGTAGGGGTGGCTCCCATCACCCCCACTGGGCTCCTGTAGAGATCCCAGGCTGTTGGCAGCCCGCTTTGGGCCTTTTCGGGCCCAGTTTGGGCCTCCGCGCACACATAGAGGCCATTTTAGTGACCTCTGCACATGTGCAGAGGCCCAAACTGGGCCACTGGTGACTCGGGCTACTCTGTGGAAGGCTGGTGGGTGCTGCTGCCATCCCCGCTGCTTCAGTTTGCTCTCAGACTGGAGGGGCCAGCCTGACTCGAACTCAGACCGGCCAAACTAGGCTTGTTCAATTCAACGACGGTTGGAATCATCTGCAGGGTTGATACACAGAACATAGTGTTACATAGTTAACAGAACATAGTGTTACCTGGTTAAGAAATTTAACAGCTGGGGAACAGAAGAGGTATTTTTCTGTGCTTGATTGTAAACGGATGATGGTGTGTAACTGAAACATTTTTAATTGATTTGAACCAACTTTTTATAAATTTTTTTGCACAATAAAGGGTCTTTGTGAAGATAACTAAAACTAAAAGAGTAACACCCTTTAAACTGTGGAATGGGACAAAACCTAATTTAAAGCATATCAAAGAAATTGGATGCAAAGCATATGCGTATATTCCTAAAAAACTGAGAAGAAAATTAGATTGTAGAAGTGAAGAAGGAATATTCATAGGTTATTCACTGAATAGCAAACACTACAGAATACTTGATCCTATCACAGAGACTGTTAAAGTGTGTAGTGTTGCATATTTTGCTGAGAGGCAAGTCAAATGCCAATGTGATGTCTGGTTGTAATCTGGATTTTCCAATAAGTGAAGAGGCTGAACAACAGCCACAGCAACAAAATGAACAAGTAATCATAGGCTATGATATAATAGACTCAGTCAAGAAGGGGAGATTGAGGGGAAACAACAAGTGAGACGCTCAAGCAGAGTTAATAAAGGGATTCCACCTAAAAGATTGTCGCTGGCAGCCAGAGAGGAGAAACTGCCAGAACCTACAAATTGGCACAAAATTGCAGGCATGCCAGATTCAGAGATGTATATATATTGCTGCAATCAGGAAAATAAAAGATTGCATCACACCATAAAACAAAACTTATGGGACCTGGAATTCAAAAAATGAGACAATGAGAAGGGGAATGTTAGGATTTTCCCATAGACATTGTCTCAGTTATTGGTATGGGACATGCTTTTCCAATGTGAATGTATCTATGTACTGGCTTGGGGATGGAATCACAGTTTGTCTGCTCTTCACTTGCTGTGCTAAATTCAAAACTGAGAGAGGTTCTCCCTCTCTCTGCATAAGAGATGGTTACTGTTTGTTTAGTTAGTAATAAACATCAAATGACTTGGGCGGGCCTTATGTCTAGGCAACCATGGGCAGTCATCTCGGAAAGCAATTTGTATGGAGCAACCATTTTCTACAGAAGCATTTGGAGAGGCAATTCCCTTCCCAGTGGTGCCTTGGTGTATCTTCTGACACTGCTTGGAAACATAAAAGGCAGAGGAGATATAAAGGAGATATATAGGGAGGCAAGAAAGGGCCATGCAAGCAACCGGTCAGGCAACTTAGTAACAGTATGGGAGAGCTTGGTCAAGGCAGCCAGTGAGCCTGTGGTTATGGATGGGAAAGGGACTTCCTAGGTAGTGATGTATCCCATCTTGGATTTTTTTGTTTCTGCTTAGCTGTCCAATTGATGGGGGTGAGAAAGAGAATAGGGCAGATCAAACAACCATAAACTGGGTAAGAGGTGAGTCCTCCCCAGTTTCGGGAGCTGGAGGCACTCCTATTTTGCACTCATGTACTTGTAAAAAGCAATGTCAGAAGCAGGGAGCTTGATAGCCTGTTAAGCCTCAGCTGGGTAGGAGGCTGTTTCTGCCTGCCTCGTTCAGAATCCAGGGATGTATTCTGGGTAGGGTGTGCTCTTCCTACCCAGCTGAGGCTTGACAGACAATTAAGCTCCTCACCTCCAGCCTTGCTTTTTCAAGCACAGTTGTGCAAGACAGGAATGTGCCCAGCTCCCAAAACTGGGTAGCGCATGCCTTTATGGTCATGTGAACCAGCCTTATATTGCTAGACTACTTTTTCCTCTAACTTGAATGTGCAGTGAAAAACTCTGTGCAAAGATGAGAACAGCTAAGAGTGCATTCCCTCCTTACGTGCTGGAGTATGGTGGGGGGTTGGCTCTAATGGCATGCCTCATAGGCCCCCTCACGTCTGCAACTGAGCACACTCTTCTTCTGGTTTGCACTTTGTGCAGTACATCTCTCCTCCTCCAAGACAGTTGATCAATATTATGGTCTTCCATCCCCTTAATTTTTTATTTTTTATTTTTTTGAATTGCTGCTCTTGCACAATAGCATCCTTTTTGGCCTTTATTTATTTATTTATTACATTTGTACACCGCCCCAAATTTCCGTCTCTGGGCAGTTAACAATGGTATAAAACAAGTTTAAATATATACACAAACTTAAAACAATTTAACAATTTAAAATCAACCACGAATTGAAACCTTAAAATTTTAAAGAACAGAAAAAGCTTGGGTGAAGAGGTGGGTTTTCAAATGCTTTCTAAAAATTGTCAGAGATGGGGAGGATCGTATCTCAGTAGGGAGCACATTCCACAGTCTCAGGGCAGCAACCGAGAAAGCCCGTCCCTGTGTGGCCACCAGCCGAGCTGGCGGCAACTGGAGATGGACCTCTCCGGACAACCTCAATGGGCGGTGGGGATCATAGTGAAGAAGACGTTCTCTTAGATACCCAGGCCTAAGCCATTTAGAGCTTTATAACAAGCACTTTGTATTTTGCCCGGAAACCTATTGGCAGCCAGTGTAACTATCAACAAAGGAGTGATGTGGTCTCTCCGAGATGACCCAGAGACCAACCTGGCCACCGCATTCTGTACCAACTGAAGCTTCCAGACTATGTACAAAGGCAGCCCCACATACAGCGCGTTGCAGAAGTCAAGTCTGGAGGTTAACAACATATGTACCACTGTTTTGAGGTCGTTCATATCAAGAAATGGATGCAGCTGGAGTATCAGCCGAATCTGATAAAAAGCACCCCTGGCCACTGCCTCAACCTGAAAAACCAGGGAGAGGTGTGGATCCAGAAGTACTCCCAGACTGTGAACCTGTTCCTTTTGGGTAAGTGTGACCCCATCTAGAAAAGGTAGATCAAAATCTTCTCTAGAGTTCTGATCCCGCACAATAAGTACCTCCGTCTTATCTGGATTTCAGCTTCAGTTTATTCTCCCTCATCCAGCCCATTACTGCTTCCAGGCAGGCATTTAGGGAGGATATGCCAGCTCCTGAAGAAGTTGACATGGAGAAGTAGATCTGGGTGTCATCAGCGTACTGGTAACACCCAGCTCCAAATCCCCTGATTATCTCTCCCAGCGGTTTCATGTAGACGTTGAAAAGCATTGGAGAAAGTATGGAGCCTTGAGGGACACCATACTTAAGCTCAGATTTTGAAGAGCAACAATCTCCAATCGACACCATCTGGAATCTGTCCGAGAGGCAGGAGCGCAGCCAATGTAAAACAGTGCCCCCCACCCCCAGCACCCTCAGACGTTCCAGAAGGATACTATGGTCAATAGTATCGAAAGCTGCTTTAAGAAAAGAACCCCACCCCCTCTGTTGTATCCATTGCTCTTGTCCAGTGTAGCAAATAACTAGGAAACTGTATTAGCCACTTCAGAGTTTACTCTCACTCTGAGACTGCATAGAGAACTTTTAAATGTCCAAAAATCAAGCCCCAACACTTTAACGTTTGTCTGGATCACAATTATTTAAGCTACCTGGTTGAAAATCTTATGGTATAATTGTGTGGAAATGTTATGGTAATATGTCCAGCCAGTAAGTGGCACTAGGATTTGCTAATAATGATCCTAATTAGAGGCAGAGTCCTTTCTTGCTTCCTGCCTGAACTTCTTGTTGAACTTGTCTCTTCCTTGTCTCATCCTCTAATGGCTGCCTTCCTCTGAACTCCGGTGACAATAATGGCCTCACAAGGGTCTACCATGCATCTAGTTTTCTTCTGATTCTGACAAGAAAGAAACCAGCTAGAAGCATTTCCCATTCTTGCTTAAGGCCAGAGCATCCAGGAAAGAAGTGAAGACAGCTGAACTAGCAGCCTCTTTGCCCTCTTCCTCAGCTTGCAGCACCTAACAATCCTCCTCCTCCTCCTCCTCCTCCTCCTCTCTTCTATTGGGTTCCTCCCCAACAAGCATTTAAGTGTGTGTGTGTACACATACATACATAAACAGTATTTACACTTTAGCACTTATTTTGCCTACCCCTTTAACTGAAAAAGCAGCTTGATTTCTTTCAATCCAGACTCCAAGCTCCACCCTATGTAAGCAGGAAGCAACCTGTAAGGACTTGGAGGCCAGCTCTTGCTAAAATGCACAGAAAGGAAGCCGTCCTAGTGGAGGCAGGGTGAAGCAGGAGAAACATTTTAACAGAAAATTTGTGGAGATAGAACCCAGCATACTGGAAGTAGACAGTATGGTGGCATCTAGGAGTGGCTGGCTAGGAGAGCAGTGCTAAAAGTAGTAGATGGCTCTGCCGATGAAAGCAAACAAAGGGGGAAGGGAGTCTGCAGTCATTGCTTGATGGAAGTGGAGGTAGGCAGGAGCGTAGCTAGGGGAGAGAGGGCCCGTGTTTGCCCCTTTCCCTGGTGGCCCCTTGGAGTGAGGGAGATAATGAAGAAAATAGGGAGTGGGGGAGCTAGGGGGCCCTGGGTTCTTTAAACCCATCCACTTAATTATAGCAGCAAGGACCACATGGCTGTTGAATGGCCAGTTGTACCCAGTGCAGGATCAAGCTCATTACAGCATTGGCTCATGCTGTGTGTCTGGCCTGTGCAGCACTAGCTACTACCTGTTCTTCCTGCCTCTAGTTGTGACACAAATGTGGTCTTCAGACCCAATGGTATCTGAGGTGAACAGCATGGTCAAACATGCTGGGGGCTCCAATATGGAAATATGAGGGTCCAAAGAGCTACAGGAGAGTGTGTTAAAAAGTGAGCTGGTGACCAGGTTCTGGGACAGGAAAACAAGAGGATGAAGCAAAGTGAGGAGAGAGGAGAGGAGAGGAGAGGGAGGAGAGGAGAGAAGAGAATGGCAAGGCAGGACAAGGCAGAGTCTGTTGAGCTTCTCCTCCCACAGGCAAATTACCCAGACTGAGGAGCCAAGCCCAGGACATTTCTTATATTGGACCAGCTAGTACCTTATTAGCTCCCCAGGTCACCCAATTCTTTTTGGGGGCAGGCAGGCTGGCTGGCTGCAATATCTCCTCCTGGCACTGTCAACCGGTGCAGCCAGTCCCTCCCTGGGCGCTTTCCAGATTACACACTGTTCAGCAGTAAAATGCTTCAGCTTGGCAGGATTGTTTTGAAAACGTAAATAGCTTGCACAACCCTCCTACAATGGGAAAATACAGCTATTTCCCCCTGACCCATGTGCAACGCTGTGGGACTAAAACACAAGGATAAAATCTGAAAGAAGGCATTGGAAATGAGAATGGCTCCTTGCTGACAGTGCAGGGACTGCGATGTTGGAACACAGGCAGTACGGAAGCACACTCCATGGGCACATAGTGACACTATTGTAGTGTGTGATCTTGTAAGCACCCTGTGCAAGGTGTCTCAGTGGTACAAGGATCCCACTTCTAAGTCCAATGGTTCAAGTCAGCTGGCATCTTACAAGTGGTGACCACGTATGAATGCACCCCTTCTCCATTGCATGCACCGCCATCAGTATCGTGGCCTGCCAAGTACTTGACAATTCTCTTGTTTTTGCAATCCCAGTCAAGCAGCAAGAATAGGTTTACTGAGCCCTTGCTGGGCTGCTCTAATATTAAAAGAGAGTTCAGTGTGCTATGAATGAAGCATGAGCTCTGTTTTTATATACATGAGACATCTGTCTCTTATACACCGGTGGATCATCTGCTCAGTTAGCTGCTATTGCTGCTGCTGCCTCCGCATCTTCCTGCTGGGAAACAGAGCACCCCCTCTGCTGGGAGCCTGAAACAGAAATGGCACAACCTGCTCCCATCTCAGGCCCCCAGGAGTGGGCTTGGTCTCCCAGCCAGAAGAGGAACAGCAACATGAGCAGGAGGCTGTACAGCCTGGGCAGGCAAGTGAACAGAGACTTGCAAGACAAACAGATCAGCACTCAGTGCTACAGTGTAGTAGAGACAGGCCTGAATATAAAACAGAGCTCACGGTGTTCACAACACACTGAGCTTTCTTTATCTATTACGAGGACTACCTTCAGTCACAAGCTAGTGGATTGTGGCCTAGAGCAACAAAAAGGCCTAACATAGTTTCAGACATCACTGATACTGTCAAGATAAAATGAAAGAGAATTTGGTCCCAGCTACTCCTCAGGAACCTTTCTACCTCCATCTTTATTGCATTGCAATCACCTAAGTGCTATTAAACCTGATGCTGTACATTGATTCCGAATGAACACCTTCTCATTGTTCAGAAGACTGAGACCCTGCCACTGCCAGCTCAGACACATGCTGGCAATATATCAAGCAGCTAAATGCTGCTAACCTGTTGTTAGGGTGGGTAGGTTGATGTTTATGGAAAGGGAGAGGGAGAGAGACAGGCCATTCTGTCACTCACATAGATCAGTACCTGAAATTTCAAGGCAGAAACACTTGCACTTGTGACTTGTTCCCTTAAATCCTTACATTTCTCCTGGAAAGTTTGTCAGAACTTATTATCATAGCATATATTTGGTGGTAGATATTTTAGAATTCATGTTTATGATGATTTTCATAAAGAGTGCTAAATTAAAAGCAAAACATGATATGACTATACAATAGGATAGTATCCAATCCTAAGGATACCCAATTTAACTGAAAAAGTCCCTCAGAGAATGATGGGAAATATAGATAATGTCATAGGAACATAGGAAACTGACATATACTGAGTCAGACCATTGGTCTATCTAGCTCAGTATTGTCTTCACAGACTGGCAGCGGCTTCTCGAAGGTTGCAGGCAGGAATCTCTCTCAGCCCTATCTTGGAGAAGCCAGGGAGGGAACTTGAAACCTTCTGCTCTTCCCAGAGTGGCTTCATCCCCTGAGGGGAATATCTTGCAGTGCTCACACATCAAGTCTCCCATTCAGATGCAACCAGGGCAGACCCTGCTTAGCTATGGGGACAAGTCATGCTTGCTACCACAAGACCAGCTCTCCTCTCTAATGTCATTTATCTTCATAAGGGTTCTCAAGTTTGGGTCCCCAGAAGTTGTTGGACTACAGCTTCCATCTTCCCCTGCCTCAGTGGCCAATTATCTGTAAGGCTAGTCAGAAATGTTGAATGTAACTGAAGGGATATTCAATCCGGCAAGGAGGTCCTCATGGACACCATCTTACTTATCTGGACATCTCATGAACAATTTTTTTTCCCTATAGAGGGAAACAGTGGATGCTTCCCACTGGGAAATCACCATAACAAAGCATGTATAGTACCAATAAGTCTTATTTGCTTTGTTACGGTGATTACTTTGTTGGTACTATACATGAGTTTAAACAACATCCTCATAAATTCAGTTACTCCTTTATCACAGAAAGATTGGATGTTTCCATAAGGTTTTCAAAGAAATTGTAAAGCAAACATGCAAAGTGATCCCAAAGTCTAATCAGATGCCCAATTATGTGTGTTGATCTAATGCCTGATTATGTGTGTTCAGATTCCACTAACATCACAAACTGTTATTTGTGCTTAAGGATCTGAGATTCAGAGTGCATTTATGGCACCAGTCCAGAAAGGGCAAATCTACAACTGAGCAAACATGTGCAATGAACAAGGATAGCCAATTGGGGGAGCCCAAATTTCTAACTTAAATAATAATTTACCCACTTAAATTTCCAACTTAAATCATAGTGGGATCAGTCCACCTATTGAGTTTTAATGTTTTTAGAGAATATGTTTTAAAAATCAACAGATGGACTGAGCTCCTTGAAATTCCACACATTTAATGCTATCATCATGTAGGAACTCCATATGAAATTTCAGGCCTTTCTGCCCAGCTATTCAGGAGGTATCAATATTTCTTAGTTTCCCATTGATTCCTATGGTGAAATTATCCAGTGGAGTCCCATGTTCAGTTCTTGCACACAGGTCCCTTCAGAGCTTTATAACACCTCCCTCCACCCCATCATTACTTTTTTTTTTTTTTGCTTCAGCCAGTACATTCAGTTTATTGAAACCCAAAACTGTTTCACCGCTCCAACCTGAGGCTTGGGGAGGCAGCTTGGGGAATTCAGATGCCACCAGTTCTGTCCTCTTTCTGGAACCAAAATAATAGAGAGGGCAGCCCAGACCTGCCCAGAAATATGCCTGCTCCATGCCTGCTGTGCTTCTTGATGGCTGCTTCTCTAATCACTTGCCCTGCCCCCTCTCTCCAATGTAATAAAGCAGTTGCCCAGCAACAAGGATGCCCCCGCGTCCCATCCCAAGCTTCCAAGCCTGTCAAATGAAAAAGTTGGGGGGATGTCCTCTTCTCACTGTGTCCCTTGTTCACCCCCTCCTGGCAATCAGAAGATAAAGGAGACAGGATGCAGAGACAAGCACTATGTCTTTCTGACTTGGCGGTCTGGAGTTTCCACTCAAGACTGGGCATTCTCTGTAGCTGCCCCGGGGCTCTGAAACACACTCTCTGTTGAAATAAGAGCATCTGATTCTCTGCTTGCTTTTAGGAAGATCCTCAAGACATTCTGGTTTTCCCAGGCTTTTAATTGAAATTGAAATGTTAATGTTTTTCCCCCTGGAATAAATGCCTGGCAGGGTCTGGTTTAAAAGGCAGCCCCACCCAGGAATTTTTGAATGGCACAGCATTATTCTTTGTACAATGAAGTTGGGAAAGGGGGGCAAACCTAGGTCCCTAGACTTACTCATGAGAAGAACCAGCCTGCAGGAGCAGCATTACCTCCAGTGAAAAGTAATATATGTGTTAAGGACGGATGCTGCTCTGAAGCATACTGCTCTGTCATGAGAGTGGAAGGACATGGCGATACCCATTCATGACTCAGGAGAAGAACCACCCAGGGGGACAGTGGGATCAGGAAGAATCACTAATAATGTGCACATGGTTGCTCAACACAAGCAAGCTGTGGGGACAGGCACTCCTGCAACTCCTCTCCCTGTCTTGGCAACTGCCACGAAGAAGCAGGCCCTCTGCCAGCCCATCTGCCCATTTGAACATATCCATCTTTCCCCCGCCCCTAGAACAGCGACTCCACTCTCCTGGGGTTGCTGATAACCAGGGCTCCCCTCTCTTGCAATTCCCTGCAGTGGCCGATCTGCATTTGCTGCAATGCAGGTCCAAAACCTGGAAATTTGAAAGAGAGTGAGGGTCTATTCCCTGTCCAGAAGTTTCCCAAGTCTGCCCACCCAGGACTGCATGGACCCATGGAGCTGCAAATTCCCCCTTGGGTGCATGAAAGGGTTGCCTGTAGAAGAGGGGGTCATTGTATAAAAGTTCTGTTATTAGCCAGAGAGAATGGGGGCTCTGCACAAGCAGGGGGCCTGTTATTTGGCTGGCCTACCTCATGAGAACACAGTCCGATGGAGGACTGAAGCTTACTGGGCCTCCTCAGTGGACTGGCTCTCGCGTGAGAGGGCTAATCCCCAGGTGGCAAGCTGGCACAGGGGAAGGAGTATGGTTTGGTATCCCTTGACTGCTTTGCTGGGGTCTGCCATCACAAGAGCATCCTTGGACAAAATGGGTCCTTTACCACCCTTCATATATATATATATTCCCTCCTAGGAAGTCATTATGATCCCTTTCCCAGAGTAAAATGAAAGTGGGGCGGGCGGCCCTGTATCCTCCCACTGGCAGCAATTGTGCTTGATGTGGGGATCTTATAAGTGCGGCAGTGCAACTGCTGTCTGAAGAAGGGTTTGCATGCCATTTAAAGGGATTTAAATGCCCTTTCCCTGCCAAGGGTGGGCGGTCCAGGCTGAAAAGGCACAATAGTGCTGGGCATGCCCCCCTGAAGATCTTGGCCTATGGCTGCCATGCTGCTTACATTCTGACACCTAGCCCACAGTCTCATGATGAGAGCACTACAGAGCTTGCTGGGATGCAGGGCCTCAGTGGACAAGGAAGAAGGAGTAGCTCCCCTACCCTGAAACCGGAGGTTGTTGGGCTGTGGTTGGACAAACATCTGTGATGTGATTCATGGATACAAAAATTTCCTGTGGGTTCAGCAAACTCCACTTTCATGTTACATGTGAATGAGGCCACTATAAACCCCTTTACCTTGAGTTAAAAGTTATGTTTGTGCTTTAGCGTGTATCCATGGATTGTGCTTTGGATTGTTAAAGCATCCTTTAAATGTTGCTATCCTGCCACCAACATTTCTATTCCTCATTTCCTTCTGGGTGTCTACATTCAAGGGAGGGCATTTGTTCCTTCAGATATTGGTCCCACAAAGGATTCCCCCCCCCTGCTGCTTAACTCTTATCTTGATCCCACCTAATTTTCCCTGGAAGATTCTATTAAATTATTTCCGCAAAATTATTTCCTAGAAATGTCTAGGGTTTCCTATTGTTCACACATCCTTTCAGGAGAAGACATTTATCTTTGAAGAGATAATGTCCTTTCCGAACTGACTGAAAAGATGTCACCTAAATCTGAGCTCAGAGTCTGGGGCAGTATCCACTACCAACTCTGACTGAAGCAATGCTTGAAATTTCCTCCTTCTTAATCACACTATCAAGTCATCGAAATCTCCAGGATTGCTTTAAGTAGTCACCTGAAGATTGGTGCCAGTTTGTGGAGCCTCCAGATCAGTTTTGGAGAGATGGCAACCCTAACCTTCTTTTCAGAGCATGAACAGAAGTCAAACAAGAATTTTACAAAACTTTAAACATGTTTGTCCTGATGACCTGTGAATGGAAATATATTTCATTGCAAATGCAGTCTGAGGATACAGGAGGTTGAAGAGCGGCTGAGCTTGGTTGTCCACACAAGGTTTGCAAAGGAGATAAAGCCAGAGCTCTCTTCTGGGACTGTAACAAGCAGGGGAGCTCATAGGGATAGATTTGGGAGGCAAAAGTAAGTCTACGGAAGAGCTTAATCCTGAAAGTGAGCCTTTGAGCTGCATGTCAAATTCTCTGCTCCACTGAGAAAAGCAGTTTATGTCACACATATCAGATGTAAAAATGCTGGCAAGTCCACAATGATCCAATTTGTTTTACTGACTAAGATTTTTCAAGATTCTCGCAGATAGCTAGGTGGTTCCGCTAAATGTCTTCCGGGGTGAAGAATGCAATCGGAGAGGATGGAGTGGCTAGGACTGGATGCAAGCACCGGGTCTGCAAAGGAGATAAGGCACATGAATGAAGTAGCTGCTTAAATGTCATCGCCAGTAAGCAACTGAAGTGTGACTGCTCTTTCAGTTTTTAACAGAGTTCTCTACACTGTGACCCATATGTTGCTCATGTTGCAATTGTTGGAATGTAGGTGGCCATTACCAGGACATCATGTAGTTTTCTCTATACAATATTTGCATCCTCCTTGTCTTGGCACTGTGCAAGATGCACCTGTTGTAAAGAATATTTATATGACATCTTTCAGTTTTTTAAAAGTTCTCAAAGCAGGTTACATAGTATCTGGACCTTATGCCACTGGCACAGCAAAATGAGGCTGATGCTGAGGGTGAGTAAGGGTTGCTGCAGATGCCCAACAGAGAGAGTCTACAGCTGCAGGCATGCAGCAGGATGGATAAGAGGGAGAAGGATCTTTGCCACCCACCAACAACTGCACAGCTGGCCAGCCAAGTGTCAGGAGCTGGAGTGAAGACTAAAAGGGAGTCATGAGACCAAATGCAATATCATCATGGTCAGCTTTCAGATTCCTACAAAATTGATGGCATGCACAGGGTTTAGGAAAGGAGCAGGGAGAGCTGATAACAAACAGCAGAGGAAGAACTTGAATGGGCTGACTGCCTTGGCTCCCAGCAAGCAGAAGGATTCATGGACTGCATGTAAAGAGGAGGAGGAGGAGGAGGAGGAGGAGGGTGACTAAAGCCCCCTTCCCTCCATACTTAGGAACTCTTAGGAGGAGACAAAGGCAGGGGCCTCCATGGAGATTTGACACGCAGAAAAATAAACAAATGGTTCCGTCCCAAAAGGACCAATAGACTAAAAAGAAATACAAGGTAGACTCTGGCAGCAGCCACTTGAACAGAGATTCTTAACCTAGGGAGAACCCAAGCTAATCTTAACCTGGGGTGCACAGACCCCCTGAGGGATCATAAGGAGGTCCAGGTGATCCATAGGAAATCTTTGCTGCACTGAATTTAATTTGCTTCCTGGTGAGCCGGAACGAAGTTCTTGAAAATAATTATCTGAGTACTTGTTTTTTCTCTAATCTTAACTGGAGCCTTATGGAAATATATTACATAAATAAGGTGGGCATGTGGGGTCCATAGGTACAAAAAAGGTTCAGAACCCCTGCACTAGAAAGACAGTGTGTTGGGGCTGAATAGAGAAAGTTGCTTTCCCCCTGTTAAACATACAAGAGTTACCACTTCAAAAGCTGCTTCTGCCCGGTTAGATGGGATGGTATCATTGGCAGCCACACTGAGGGCTCTGCTCAGGGGGAGGGGTGTGCACGGAACTGCCACTGGCAGTTCGATTCAAATTCGAATGAACTGCCGGTCTGTGAACCGGTTTTTTAGAACTGGCAGGGCAGTTCGGTTCGTGCACATGAACCGGGTCAAACCAGTTAGGCCTGGTTTCGGGTGGAAAGGGCAATCCAGTAAGAATTCCACTTTACAAGCATTGGGGTATCCCTAGCAACTAAATTAGGGCTGAAAAGAGTAGTGGGGGTGAGCAGGAGGTCACCTTACCCATGGCAGCTCCACAGTGGCAGTGGTGGTGGCAGCAGGCCAGCAGCGGCTCCTCTAGGCCCTCCAGCGCTCCCACCCCCATCAGCATGGGCTAGTTTGGGCCCGGTTCAAGCCTCTATGCTTATGTGGAGGTCATGCAAATTGCCTCCGTGCATGTATGGAGGCTTGAATTGATCCCAAGCTGACCCAAGCCAATGGGGAGGGAGCTCCAGCAGGGTCTAGAGGAGCCACTCCCTCCACTGCTGTGGAGCCACTGTGTGCAAGGTTGATGTGAATTCGGCTCTTCCCTGGGTCCACCTCTTAGTCAATCAAACAGACTCAGTGGGAATCATTTGGAGGCTTTATTGCAACTGCCGTTAGCAAGTTATTCAACGGGCTAATTGCTCTACATTGAATACAAATTGGTTACAGCTGAGGTTCTCTTTTATACAATCAACAAAATAGATACTGAGGCTCCCAGCCCAATACACATAACAAGCTGGTGATCTAACCCTTTCAAATGTGCATGCATAACTTGACTCTATTGTCCATCAGGTGATTCCCCCTTATTTGGTTAGATCCGGTCTTCCTTGCCTGGGAAGCTCAGTGCTAGCAGTTTTAATGATACTTTCTAACTAGAGAGAGGTAATGACGGTAATTGTTAAAGACAGTGTTGCGAATCATGTCCCTGAGCTTGGGCTTGGGTTACTTTAAGTTAGAATGAGGTTTTCTAAGTAAAATGGAGTTGCTTTGGTTTTCTAAACACATCAAGGTGACCTTCCACCCACCCACCCCACCACTCTTTTCAGCCCTAATTTAGTTCCTAGGGATCCCCTGGTGCTTACTGAATTCTCCTTTACAAGCATCTGAACTGGTCAAACCAAGGTTAGTAAAATTTCTGATAGCATGTGTGAGGAAAAGAGATTGCCTGTACTAATCCCTAGTGGGGAATGAACAAGCATTTAAGGGCTAGACCCGTGCTTGCTTCTTTAAAGGCAATGGCACATATCTGTCAAAGCCCATCCAGACTCTCACCCAGAGGAGGTCCTCAAGAAGGAAGATGAGGAGGAGGAGACAACCCTGACCAGAAAGCCCCCAAGCACCGATTTCCTGTAGCGCCTCCAACAGCCAGCACCTCAAAGGAGTCCAGAGTTGGAGTAATTGGTTGAGTCTGCTTTGGAGGAGGAAGAGGCCAGCTTAGGCACTGGTTTTGGGTCGGGGACAGCTTGAGATCCAGGAAGGACTGGGGCTCCTGGCTACTAAATAACTCCATCATTTGGCACTAACCTTTGCTGGGTCAACAGCTCCATCACTGAGCTGCTGTCTGCTGGACCCAGGAATGGACAATAACTTAAGATGTGTATGCTAAGCTTCATGCCAATAGTAGTACTGAGGGTTATGTATTATTTCTGTTTCATACTGAAGACTCGCATTCTCCTGACTTGCTTTTTGAGTTTTTCTTTTGTTTTGATACCACAGTGTAACCTTTCCTACAGATATTAGGTGCATCTGAAGATACATCCGAAGATGTTTCCTAGTCTTAAAAGAATAATATTTTGCCAGTTGAGCACTGTATATTTATCAGGTAAAGATCCCTAACTGTCTAGAGTTGCCCTTCAGTTTACTTCATGAAAACCGAGGAAAATGCTCACGAGTGTAAGGAGGGAACCCTATTGGAGAGGATTTGTATATTGCAAGGGCGACTGGGGCATGAAGTATGCATCATATGCAAGGCACCCTCCAATGTTGGAGAATGCCATGTTGCTAAAGGCCAGGCCATCCTGCATCATGTAGGTGTAGCACATTCCACACGTTTCACTCTTTTCACAACAGCATCTTTTTCTATTGAGGTGAATGGCAACCACTCACTTACATGGGAGAAAGTAAAAAAGGAGTGCATTCATGGACATTTGTGGTAAAACCTACACATCTTTCTCTGATGACTGCTCCCCACCCAGACACTGAGAAGCAAGTTTGCTCCAGTTGGACAGCCCTATCATGCTTCTTGGTCACACAAGGGTGTGACAGAATGTTGGAAACTGATTATTATATTATAAGGGCCACTCCCTAGCTCCAGCCTTGCCTGGACCCCACCAACCTCATTCTGATTATTACCACCCCGTGGACCTAAAACCAACCAATACCTTTATTTTGGTCTTTAACCAGCATAAGATCAACCATGACAACAGTGGTGTTAAAGACAGTCTATTCCTGTGGAGACAGTAATTGTAAAATTAATGCTAAAATCTTATTGTTGTCAAATTAAATCTGTGGTGTGTTATAAAATTAATTAAAATATTAGAATATTGTAAAGTCAGTGTGGAGAGGTTAAGAAGTTAAAGACTGTGAGCATAGAGCTAAGAAGCTATAAAATAGTTAGGATTGGAATTTAAATTTGATAAAATGAGAACTGTATAACTGGATAGCAGGGGCAGCAGTGCAGATATGAGCTGTGTCAGGCCTGATTAATCCTTGCTAGTGGTCAGATCCCGGTGAATTTTGTAAATTGCTGTGCAGAACTTGGCAACACCATGAGGCTATTCACACGATGGGACGAAATCGGGCTTGCCTCCGCCAGCCTGATTTTGTCCCATCGTGAGAACCACCAGGCTTGGCTGCGAGCCCGGTGGTTCTTAAGCGAGTCACCCACTTAAGTAGCCCTCCCCTAAGCCCGGGTTAGTGATGCGAGCGTTCCGCTAACCCGAGCTTCCCAATCATGAGTTGCCACGGCGCGGCTCTGTGGCGCAGCTACTCATGAGTAGACCTTCGGCCGGGAAGCTAAAAAACAGCTTCCCCACTCAGGGGTCTCTCCAGCATGCCCTGTGCCTTCGTGCAGGGCATGCTGGAGCTTCTGGGGGCCACGTGGCCCCCAAACTCCTCAACCCTGGCCGGCTCTGTGATGGAGCTGGCAATCGTGTGGGCAGCCACTGCGGCCACCCAGAGCAGACTGCTGCTCGTGAGCAGGGAGAGTGGGCTAAGCCGCTCTCCCCGCAAACCCCCTAGAGGCTCTTCTCACTAACCATGAGAAGAGCCTCTCTGTGTTATTAAAGGGATGCAGTTGGAGAGATGTAGGGAGAAGTAGAACTGGCTTGTGTAACCTGACAAACTTGTAAGCAGAGGGAGAATGAGGATGCTGCAGATGTATCTATAAAATAGGCCGGGTAGGAGGACATGCTCGGTGGTTTCAACTTTTCCAGTGTCACAATTTGTCCACACGTTCTGGGATGAGGATGTTCTTGACCTAAAATAATAATCTACCAGGAAACTCTATGAGCATAAGAGAAACAATATTACAGGGTGTCACAGAAACAAAGAATGGGGACTAAGAAAGAGAGTATCACAGAGTCTTCTTTCCAGTGAAGGAGGGGTGTAGGTGGTGGCTGTCTTCCATGCCTTCCTTTTCTGTGTCTGTATTGGCTGTATGGGCAGACATCCTGTTGGCGCCCAGTACTCGGGCAACCTTTTTTTTACAGAGACTGGTGCTGCATGTGGAAGTCGCCATTTCTGGGTGCTGACACATACACATCACTCCTGGCTGCTCTGAAAGGCCAGCAAGAACAAGAGGACATGGTAGAGTTCCCTTGCTCCTGTGTCATCTTACACACACATATGTTGATTGATGGTGAGAAAAGCAAAGAGAGCCACATCACAATGTCATGGTGTGGAGACTTGTTTTGAATTTATTTATTTATTTATTTATTTATTTATTTATTTATTTATTTATTTATTTATTATTAAAACTTTTATACCACCTTTCCAAAAGGCTCAGGGCGGTTTACATTAAATTGAATTGAGCTGGAACCGATGCTGGACTTGGAGCTACTGGGAGAAATATGGCTAAGCTAACACAGCGGGGTTTCCTCCTCTCTGTCGAGAACAATTGCCAGCAGACATCATTCACTGACAGAATTGACAGTTTCTGTTGGGTCTCTCAGTTTTCCCAGTAAAGGGAAGGGAAGGAGTAAAGTTATCATAGTAAAGTTACTATGGTCAAGTGCATGCATAGTCCCTTTGCACAGTCCATTTACTTCACTATTAAAGTGCCAGTGTTGCAGCAGAGCAGATTAAAGCTCAACTCAGGGAATTTAATACTGCAGACAGATCAATGACAAGAGGCTTATTTTTCTTCCAGGCCTCAAGCCTGAGGGGATTACTGCTTTGGGGAGTGTCACCTGCAGATTCATGGCTGACACACTTTCTGTGTGGGTACCCTCTCCAGGAGAAGGTACCCACACAGAATAAAATCCTTAAGGAAATTAAATCTTCCAGGCATGAGACACTGAACCTTACTTTAAGCATGGCCCTAGAAACTTATCAGTGGGGTTCTCCTCAGAAGGGAGGATGAATTGCAGCCACACTTTCTCTTGGAAGCTAAAGTGGAGTGCAGCACTATCTTTAGAGCTGCATGTAATTTAAAAGAGCAATGGGAAATTATATTGCCATGCATGTCCATCAACTTTTCATCCTATTACAAACATACTTCCCAGTTTTCTTCTCTCCGACTACCTGTACAAAGGCTATCACTTCTCCCAACAAAAGTTATAAGGCATATTTTACTGTGTGGAACAAAAATGAAAAAGGTCAGGTTAGTTTTAAACCCAACTAGTGCAAAAACAAAGATGGTTTCTTTCAACCCCATCCCACCTAGGGTTCCCAATCCTTCAGTTGCCTGGCCTGGAGTCTCCAGGAATTAGCATCAATCTCCAAATGACTTTTGAAAGCAGTCCTGACGATTTCAAAGGCTTCCTGTTGTGAAACATATTGAGGGATGGGGGAGGGGGATCTCTAGAAATGCTGGCTGTTTCTTTGCATCTTCTCTAATTCAACTCTACAGAATGGAATAGAACAGTATGGCAAAAGGTTTCACAGTCAGGGACAGCATAGCTCCAATTTTGAGGTGTTGGGCAACAAAGGATGGCTATTTCTGCTCTGCTTGTGAGCTTCATGTTCTTTCTCGGGGCATCTGGCTGGCCAGTTTTGGAAACAGAGTGCTGGGACTGGACGGGTAGGATTATATGGCTTGCTCCAGAATGGAGTACTTATGTTCATCCATCTACAAATTCTCTTCTCCCATCTATCAGCCTACATAATCCAAATTAAAGAATGCCCCCGCCAGAAGATGCCTACAGTACAGTTTCAGATGATGAATGCATACCAGCCAGCCAATCACATGCTATAGGGCAGGGATAGGCAACCTGAGGCACTCCAGCTGTCATTACGTATCTCATCATCCCTGTCCTGATGTCACAGGATTCACACAGCATGTAGGGTGTCCACGGAACCGCACAGCTGCGGTCCGGCACTGTGGAGGGGGTTCCTTTCAGGGCGGGGATGGTTTACTTACCCCTCCCGCCGCTTTGCCCCCTCCAGCGCTCGTATTTACTGTAGAAATTGGGGTGGCAGGATACCTCCCTGCCGCCCCTTGCCTCTCCACAATGCAAAAGGCTCCGGCAAGCCTTTCGCGCATGCGCACGTCGCACGCGAGCTTCACGATTCCCGACGCTGGAGGCCCGGTCTACCTGGCCTCGGCCCCTGCCGGCGGGTAGACCAGGCCTCCGGCGGCTGGAGGCCCAGTCTACCCGCCGGGACGAGGCCGGGTAGGAGGCCCGGTCTACCCGCCGGCAGGGGCCGAGGCCGGGTAGACTGGGCCTCCGGCGTCAGGGAGACGTGAAGCCCGCGCGCGACATGCGCATGCGCAAAAGGCTTGCCGGAGCCTTTTGCATTGCGGAGGGGCAAGGGGCGGCAGGGAGGTATCCTGCCACCCCAATTTCTACAGTAAATACGAGCTCTGGAGGGGGAAAAGCGGCGGGAGGGGTAAGTAAACCCTCCCCGCCCTTAAAGGAACCCCCTCCACCTGGACCAGACCGGCCAGGTCCGAACCGGTCTGGATGGTCCGGAGGCCTTTACAATGGCCTCCGGACCGGTCCAGACCCATCCCTAACAGCATGGCCAGGGACTCACAGTGGTAGAAGCACAGCAGGTGAAACTGGTGGAGTGGAGTCTGGCTAACAACAGAGCTGGAGGTTGCAAGACAGGGAGTCTAGGATGCCAAGTTTCTAGGATGCCATGTTTCCAAGGTCCTCAGAAGCAAGACAGTGCTGGAGTGTAGACTGGAAGAAGCACATTTACAAGGAGCACTGCACAGGAAGTGGCATACATAGCAGAGCTGCTGTTCCAGAAGCCATCTTGTGTTTCCAGAGGGGTTATAAGGGCATCAGCTGACAGATTTACTATAGATATTGTTCTGTGTATGGGGCATGCTTGTATATATTTGAATGTGTCTGTGTACTGGCTTGGGGATAGAGCTACTGGCCGAATTCGAACGTAACAGGAAACCAGAGGTGCCTTCAACTCCGGTTTCCTTAGCCATGTGTCCGAATTCGGGCAATTGGGTTTTACGGCAGAAAGGGACCCATGGTTTCCCTCTCCAAAATCCAATTTGAACCTTTGGTTCAGAGTGGAGTTTTGCTGCCATAAACTCAATTTCTGCAGTGCCATCATGACATCTGAACACTGGCACCACAGTTTAACCCTCACCCTGAGTTGAGGGAGAAAGATCCTCCTTCACTCTGGCTGCCAGGACTGTCCTGAAGGAAGCCCTGGCAGCCAGTTCCCCCTCTTCTCTGGAATCAGCGTGACTGCAGAGAGGCAACTCTCTGCATTTCATTGGAATGCATTTGGGAGAGCGGGGGAGGGGTGGGGAACCGTGGGTCAAATGTAACGGTTCGGCATTACATCTGAAGGTGGCCCTTGTGCTTGTTTGTCTCCCCCTCACTTGCTTATTTGTCTCTCCCTCTCTCTGCATAAGAGATGGTTAGCCTGTTTATTGTTTTCTTAGCCTGTGTTTTAGTTAGTAATAAATACCAAACTCTTATTTCTCAGTTAAAGTTGGCTTCCTGTTCAATTGCTTACAGTAGATAAGCAATTTCTCTGCGACAAGCAGGTCTTGCAACAAGGAGGTGACTTGTCTACTGGCAGCATTGAGTTATCAAGTGAGGACTCCTCCACTGTTCTTGCAAGGCAGCCCATTCCCGACAGTGCTGGGGTTCCTGAGGGCTTGGAAGCTCATCTCAGTCAGACTCCTGGAGGTCCATCAGAGGCCCAGAGGTGGTCAATAACCCCAGAAAGTGGAGGGCTATGGATCTTCAAGGTCCTGCATCTGTAGGGAGGGGAAGTTGATGGGGGTTTCTGTAGTTGCTGTTTCAACGGTGCTGGTGTCAGGGTCTTCCTTGGGGTCCCTGTTGTGGTACTCTCTGGTTTGGGGCTCTTCTGGGACAAGCCCAGAGCACACTTACTCCTGAGGCTCATTCTGGATCATCGTCTGAAGATTCCCCTGAACCCCGTCAGGGCCTTCCTCCTCCTCCTCTGAAGACTCCCCAAGGGGTGATCAGGGACAAATCCTGACAATCCCCAGCAACGTGGCTGGGGGTAATGGGAGTTGTAGTTCAACAACACCTAGAATGCCTCAGGTTGCCTACCCCTGCCCTGCCCTTTAGGGGAAGACAGATGACTTTGCCATTATCACTAGCCAGTCTTTCTAAGGGGAACATTTATTCCTTTAAAAATGGAGCATGAGCAAATTCCATCTCTTTAGGGCCAAGACTAGACAGGATGTTACATTGGTCACTGCCTAGCTAGGGGCCTATATTCACTTAAAAATAGCAGTCTTGTGGAGATCCAGTCTGAATCAGAACCATGGTATAGACGTAGGGAGTTTTTAACCCTTTACTTCTGTGCTAGTTTCCTGTCAAAAATTTCACTCTTCTGAAATAGACATTTTGCCCCCAAGGTGCCATTTGCTTCAAGGATGCATTTTCATTGGCATCAATGGGTTCCCCCCCTCGGATAACTGCAGCTGAATTGGGATTCCCCCATGGATCAACACCATGCCAGGAGGATAAGGTTAAAGGCCCACTGAGAGATACAGGGCTCAGTTTGTCTGCTATTAACTAAAGAAAAAAATAAGCACATCAGGCCCAATAACATGTTAAACTGCATGTGTACTTCAGCCCTGATGTCATCACCATTTCTTCCAAGTCCTGTGTCTTTGGCTTGTAATTGTTTAATGTGTGGGAATGAGAGTCAGATGTAACAGTCAGAGTCAGACAGAAAGCCAGTGGGAAAGGAATGGTCCCTGTGCAGACCATCACTAAAAGGAGATGTCCCTTTTTTGCATTTCATTGCTGGCCAGGTCCTCCACCTTAAAAAGCGATGCTAGTTCTTCCTCTGTATTTTTGAAGCCCTGTCACTTTGCTGTTCACAATGTCATTCTCTGGCAGCCTTTCCTATAAATCAAGCACACTTTCACACTAAGCCCATTAATTGGAATTCTTCATTTATTTACTTCCCATAATTACTACCCAGCTTTGTGAATTTGGTGCTCACAGGTTTTTCTATTGCATGGGAAGGGAAATAAACACGGAAGAGTGTTCTGGAGAGACTATAGCCTTTGCAGTCCTTTTATGTTGCCTGATTTTTTTCATCTGAAAAGCTGTCGGCTGTAAAATGTCAAATTAGTATGGTTAGTCCACTATGCAGCCCTTATCTTAGTCTCTCAGGATGGAAGCCACTTCAGGATGATTATTGTCCCCCACTGCTCCTGGAATGAAATTGGCCCTCCTGGAGCTCTCAAAGGGAATGGAGAGATTATTTGCTTGAATTTGCACAAGAAGCCTCCCCAATGCAGTGAAAAGAGGTGACAATCTATGTGTCACCTTTCTGCCAGCTAAATTAGGTAAGATATTTTCCCCTCTTTTAATTGTGTATTATAATTAGGCCTCACTGCCTTCCTGTGCATGCCTCTCTCTCTCTCTCTCCCTGTCATTCTACTGTTCCTTTCCTTTCCTTCACTACATGTTAACACCAGTTATTGCTTAGATTTTTGTCTCATTCTAGAAATGATAGCTGTTTTCTTCACATTAATTATAACAATGCCATTTTCTATCTCCCACTTAAGAGCTGGAATGTGGGGCATCTGAATGTTCATTTTCTCAATTATATCTACTTTAAATCACCCCCTCTCTATGTCTTTAACTTATATAATGAATGAAATTGTCTGCATTTTTGCTTGTGAATCAGCATAGTAGTTAGTAGGGATGTGCATGAAACAGATTTTGCATTCTGTTTTGAGCCCAAAATGAAATGCAAAATGGCTGAAACATTCCATTAAAACAATAGTAGAGCTGGCTGTTTCAAAGGAACAACTGAAAACATTTCGAGTGTTTCAGCCATAGGGGACAATGGGGAAAATTGAAACACCCAATTGTTTCCCATGGGCAGCTCCTAGGGACATCAAAGTTGGTTGGGGTAGGGGATGATGGATGCTACCTACCACCCAACCCACAAAAGAAATGGGCAAGTGGGCTATTTTAAACAAGTGTTTAACCTTTCCCCCAAATCCCCAAAGGATCTGAGGATCATTTTGAAGAAAGATTTTTAAAAAATTAAACGCCTGCTTGCCCATTACTTTTGTGGGTTGGGTGGTAGGAAGCACCCATCATGTTCTGCCACCCAACCCACTTTGGTGACCCTAGGAGCTACCCATGGTCAGCACTGTGATTTTAACTTCTAGAGACTGTGTGAGGGAAAGTGTCAGGCCCCAATCGAGGACAGTGGAGAGGAGTGGGGGGCAGGCAACTTACTAGACGGTGGAGAGGCACCTGAGGAGGAGCAGTCTGGGGAGATAACTGAGACAGGCCAGGGCAAGTGTTTGGCACAGGAGGAGCCATCAGGACCGGGGGACCTTTGGGGGAAAAGGTCAGAATCTCAGCCAGCATTTGAACGGCCACTATCTCCTCGAGGATGCAGACAGGAAAAACATCAGCAACAGGTGAGGGAATTACGGAGGAGGGTGGAGTGTTGATTGAGTGCACGAGGCCGAGGACAATAAATCAGGCACCCTGTGCCTTGAACAGCTGCTGGAAACAACATGTCAAATCAGCTCGAGCCTCCATCGGAGAGATTTTGACCTTGAAATTGGACTTCTCACTCCTCACTCCTGTATCCCTGGTGAGACTGCTGAATCTGCCTCTCTAGCAAATAAAACAACTGAAACCTGATATGTCTGACTAGCATCTTTCGTTGAGTGAGCTCATGACAGAAAGGGGGAAAGAGTTGAAACATGTATAATGGCAATGCTAGCAACTCACAATAATACTGGATAGCAACAAGGCATCCTTGAAAAGCAAAAATAAGGACCTGGTTGGGGCAGTGATTAATCAGGGCTAGAGTTTCCATGCCTCCCCCCCCCCCCACACATACAAATTCCAGTTTTCTCCCAGATTTCAAGTATCTCACCCAGATTGTTTAGCCCATCCAGAGTCACCCAGATTTCAGCTTTCATTTATTTATTTTTATTTTTATTTAAAGCTAAGCTCTAGCCCTTGTAGAAACAGAGTTATGGAGCAAAATGTGCAGTCACTATTCTGCTCAACCACTGGACTTGGATTAAGAGAGGAAGAGCACAGGATGCTAGCTAGGAGGGTTCCACTTTCACAAACACAGTAATCCCCTGAGGAATGTTGCCTTGTTTGTTATCAGTAGCAGATCTCTTTTGGGCAGTTGAGAGAATAGCTTGCTTTTGATGTGAATCACTATCTGCATACCAGGCTGTTTATTGAAACCATAAGGACTTTCTGGGCTTTATGTTGCCTACTTAGAAGTAAGCACGGTTGGTTTCAACAGACCTTCACGCAAGTAAATGTGTACAGAATTGCAGCCTTAATTAAAAAGCTGTGCATTTTTGTGTTTGTTTGTTCTATTGCTAAGAACATAAGAACAGCCCTGCTGGAACAGGCCCAAGGCCCATCTAGTCCAGCATCCTGTTTCACACAGTGGCCCACCAGATGCCGCTGGAAGCCACAGGCAGGAGTTGAGGGCGTGCCCTCTCACCTGCCATTACTCCCCTGCAACTGGTACTAAGAGGCATCCTGCCTTTGAGGCTGGAGGTGGCCCACAGCCCTCCGTAGTAGTACTAGTAGCCATTGATAGTACTCCTAGTAGTACTAGTAGCCATTGATAGACCTCTCCTACATGAAGTCATCCAAACCCCTCTTAAAGCCATCCAGGTTGTTGGCTGTCACCACATCCTGTGGCAGAGAGTTCCACAAGTGGATCACGCATTGTGTGAAAAAGTACTTCCGTTTGTTGGTCCTAGACCTCCTGGCAATCAATTTCATGGAGTGACCCCTGGTTCTAGTGTTGTGTGAGAAGGAAAAGAATTTCTCTCTCTCCACTTTCTCCACACCATGCATGATTTTAGAGACCTCTATCATGTCTCCCCACAGTCATCTTTTTTCTAAACTAAAAAGCCCAGGTATTGTAGTCTTGCCTCAAGAGGCGTAAATAGGGAACATAGCGCCTAGGGCAAGCACTGAAATTGCGCCCCCTGTCCAAACATCTGACACACATCTATCAGATATTTTTACCATAATATCAGCTGAAAAATACATGTCTGAAGGTCACATACAAGTCACATATCTGAATATGTGTACAGTGACATATTATATATATATATATATATATATATATATATATATATATATATATATATATAATTACCTGTAGCCCCTTGGGGGGGCTTGATAAAGGCTGGGGGGTCTGCAAAGGTTACCCTTCCCTCCGCTGGCCTCTAGGGCCTAACAGGGACCATTTGAGCATGTGTGTTGGCCATTAAAATTTTTTTTTTTAAAAAAAATGGCTGCTGAAAACAAAATGGCCACTGCACATGCTCAAATGGCCTCTGTGAGGCCGGGGGCCAAGGGCCTCACAGAGGCCATTTGAGCATGCATGGTGGCCATTTTGTTTTTGGCAGACATTTTTTAAAAGTTTTTTTAATTTTAAAAAATGGCTCCCCCCTTCAAGTGGTGCCCAGGGCACGTGCCCTGCCTGCCCCACCCTAGATACGCCCCTGATTGCCTCATAAGAAAGGTGCTCTAGGCCCCTGATCGTCCTGGTTGCCCTCTTCTGTACCTTTTCCAGTTCAACAATGTCCTTTTTAAGATGTAGTGACCAGAATTGTATGCAGTACTCCAAGTGTGGTCGCACCATAGGTTTGTATAAGGGCATTATAATGTTAGCTGTTTTATTTTCAATCCCCGTCCTAATGATCCCTAGCATGGAATTTGCTTTTTTCACAGCTGCCGCACATTGAGTTGACACTTTCAACGAGCTGTCCACCACAACCCCAAGATCCCTCTCCTGGTCCGTAACCGACAGCTCGGATCCCATCAGCATATACTTGAAGCTGGGGTTTTTCGTCCCAATGTGCACCACTTTACACTTGCTAACATTGAATCACATTTGCCACTTTGTCACCCACTCCCCCAGTTTGGAGAGATCCTTTTGGAGCTCCTCACAATCCATTTTGGATTTCACTACCCAGAAGAGTTTGGTATCATCTGCAAATTTGGCCACATCGCTGCTTACCCCTGCTTCTAGATCATTGATGAATAAATTAAAAAGCACTGCTCCCAGTACAGATCCCTAGGGGACCCCACTTGTGAAAACTCACCATATATACCTACCCTCTGTTTCCTGTCTTTCAACCGGTTAGCAATCCACACATGTACTTGTCCCCTTATCCCATGACCGCTAAGTTTCCTCAGGAGTCTTTGATGAGGAACTTTGTCAAAAGCCTTTTGGAAGTCCAGGTAGACTATGTCAACTGGATCACCTTGATCCACACACTCGTTGACACTCTCAAAGAACTCCAAAAGGTTTGTGAGGCAAGATTTACCTTTGCGGAAGCCATCCTGGCTAACTCCCAGCAGGGCCTGTTCTTCTAGGTGCTTTACAATTTTATCCTTGAGGATGCTTTCCATCAATTTGCCTGGAACAGACATTAGGCTAACTGGCCTGTAATTTCCTGGATCGCCCCTGGATCCCTTTTTAAAAATCGGTGTTACATTTGCTACTCTCCAGTCCTCTGGTACAGAGCCCAGTTTCAGGGATACGTTAAATATTTTGGCAAGGAAGTCGGCAATTTCACATTTGAGTTCTTTGAGGACTCTTTGATGGATGCCACCAGGCCCTGGTGATTTGTTAGCTTTCAGTTTTTCCAGACAGTTTAGAACATCATCCCTTGTCACTTCTATCTGACTCAGCTCTCTAGCCTCCATCCCTAAAAAGCCTGGTTTAGGAACAGGTATATGCTCAGTATTCTCTGCCGTGAAGACAGATGCAAAGAACTCATTCAGCTTCTCTGCAACCTCCATATCCTCCTTAATAAGCCCTTTCACTCCCTCATTGTCTAATGGTCCAACTGCCTCCCTGGCAGGTTTCCTGCTTCTGATGTACTTAAAGAATTTTTTGTTATTCCCCTTGATACTTTTGGCTAAATGTTCCTCAAACTCTCTTTTTGCCTCCCTTATTGTCACCTTGCATTTCTTTTGCCAGAGTTTGTGTTCCTTTCTGTTCTCTTCGTTTGGACAGGCCTTCCAATTTTGGAAGAAAGTCTTCTTCCCTTTTATGGCTTCCTTGACGGTACCCGTTAGCCATGCTGGAATCCTCCTGGACTTAGTGGTACCTTTCCTCCTTTTGGGTAAACAATCTAACTGGGCTTCTAGTATTGTGGTTTTGAGTAAACTCCATGCACTCTGGAGCGAAGTGACTCACCTGATTTTCCCCCTCAGCTTTCTTTTCACCATGCTCCTCATTTTGGAGAAGTTTCCTCTTCTGAAATTGGTGATTCTCTCCCCGCATGTATGCTGAATTTGATGGCACTGTGGTCACTGTTCCCTAAAGGGTCAATGACACTGATGTCATGCGCCAGGTCCTGGGTGTCACTCAGAATTAGATCCAAGGTCGCCTTCTCTCTGGTAGGTTCCATGACCAACTATTCTAGGGCACAGTCATTTAGCGTATCTAGAAATTTGACCTCTTTGTCCTGACTTGAATGTGAATTTACCCAGTTTATGTGTGGGTAATTGAAATCACCCATAATTACAGCCCTGCCTCTCCTTGACACCTCCCTGATTTCCTCCTGCAACTCCCAGTCACTGTCAGCATTGTGATCCGGAGGGCAATAGCACGTCCCCAGTAGCATGTTCCCTTTCAGGCCTTGTATAGTCACCCACAGGGTTTCTGTGGAGGACTCCATCTACCTAGGTTTTCTAGCTTGTTAGATTCTGTCCCTTCTTTGCTGTTGTTAATATGTCAAGGAAATGGGTCAGGCAAAGTTATCTTCCCCAGCTATTGTTGGTAGATATCCAGAGCAAATACAAACCAACTGGAAAGTGCAGTTGCTAATTTGCATATGCAAAATTATTTCCAAGCCAATTTACATAATATGCAAATTAGGCACCCAGATTTGGGAAGCCAGAATATGGCAACCCTAATCAGGGCAGATGTCAGAAAATAGGGGCTGTTCCTGGTAAATAGGAACACCTGGGACATATGCAAGTGCCTAGCCTGTTGCACCCTGTAGCAAGCGAATGCTGCTTGATAAGGCAAACTGAGGAGCTCCCAAGGAATGTCTGTGCTACTCTGTGTCTCAGGGCCTGCTCCTGCACAGAGTAGCACAGGGACAATGAGGCACAATGAGGGATCGTTTGCCTCTCTTTCTTCCAGAAAGAAATCTGCTGGTGCAAATACAGCCTTGTTAATAGATGTGTATAGGCACTGTTCACACATAGGGTTGCTATGGGACATTTCATCATCATCAACAACAACAACAAATATTTATATACTGCTTTTCAACAAAAATGTTTCCAAAGCGGTTACATAGAGAAATAATAAATAAATAAATAAGATAGATCCCAGTCTCCAAAGGGCTCACAATCTAAAAAGAAATATAAGATAGACACCAGTAAAAGTCACTGGAGCAGGGGCATAACTATAACTGGGCAAGGGAAGGCAGTTGTCTAGGGGTCCCCGCCAGAGACATGTCATGTGTCTCCCTCACCCAGGACCCGCCACAGCTTCTTCCTGAATCATCATTTTATTTTATTTAAAAAAAAATTCTTTCCTTGTTCGTGCCACTGTATTTCCTTGTCTCAGTTCTCCCTCCCTCCACCCTTTTGCCTCGTGGGCTCCTCCTCCTTCCCCATCCATTGGCTGGCGGTGCCCACATGATCCAGAAAGGCGCATGACTACTGCTGCCTGGAACACACGCTGCCAGCAAGGACAAGGTCACACCGAAGCCTGAGCTTTCCTAACTTATAAGTTAAAGAAGACATGGAGTGGCAGGAGGACTTGCAGGACTCTGAGCCCTCAGGTTAGCTGAGTGGTTGACGCTGATTCTCCGCCCACCCACATGGCTGGGCATTGGGCATTATGGCCCGCTTCTCTCCCCCTCCCCGCCCACCTGCCCTGCGTGACCGCCGGCGTGGCTGGGCATGACCTGTTTGCTTCTCTCCCCTTCCCCGCCCGCCTGCTGCATGGCTGGACATCGCCTGCAGCTTTTTCCCTCTTCCCCGCCTGCCCGCCTGCCTCATGGCTGGGCATGGCCCACTTGCTTCTCTCCCCCTCCCCGCCCACCCGCCGCATGGCTGGGCATGGCCTGCACAGCTTCTCCTCCTCTCCCCATCCACCCACACGGCCTGCTTTCCCTCTCCCCCCCCCACCTGCCTGCGCGACTGCCCGCCACATGTATGCAGGCTCAGCCTGCAAAAGGGGAGAGCCCAGAGCCCGTGGACACCAAGCAAAAGCATACATCTGCTAAAGCCTCTTGTTATGGGGGAGATTCTCCCCCTCCCCCGCCCACCACCAAATCATCACAGCCTCTGAAAGTTTCCTCTCAGGTCCTGCAGCCATCCAGGCTTCTGCTTCCTTGCTCCCCCCCGCACCCCATTCCAGATTTGAATGTGGCCATTCCTCTCTCGTAGCTTTATGGAGTAGTCAGATTTCAGGGTTGGATGTATGTGTGTGCTGGAAAGACTACGGGACGCGAGGTTGGGAAGGTGCTTGGGTGACTTTCCCTTCTCTGGTAAGTGCTGTCAGGTTAGGCTCTTTGAAAACAGGGTCTTAGTGGGCTTGAAAGGGGTGTTGGAACCCTTTGAAAGTCAGGCAGGGAAGAATAGCGGATGCATTCTGGCAAAGCTTCCTCCAGCACTGCTGTTTTGGCATAGATCTCTTTTTTAAAAAAACCAGGTTCCCTATGAGAAATAATTCTAGAACAGTAGCTGTGTTTAGTCTGTGGTAGCAAAACCAACAAGAGTCCATGACAGCTAACAGTTACTGGACAAGCTTTGGACAACCATGAAATAAACTTATTGCCCTTTAGGTATTGATGGTGGTATTTACTATGCTGTTTATCTACTTAGATGCTATTTCAGTGTGGGTCGTGCTGACTTTTATCTTGTACACATCTTGGCTCTACATAGGAATGTGACACATCTACTACTATCCCTTATACTTTATGCCCATCTGGTCCCATGGTCTAAAATGTTTACTTCTCTATACTTATTCAGAAGTAAATCTGAGTTCAGGACAAATTACTCCCAAATTTGACTCCCAAATCCAAGTATAGTTTTTTGTATTTTGTATGTTGTATATTTTAATATCGGATTGTTTTTATATTTTTAGCTAAATACTTTTAATTCATTTTTATTATGTGTTTTAACTTTTGTAAACCGCCTTGGGGTTGTTTTTAGCGAAAGGTGGTATATAAATCTAACAATAAAATAAATAAATAAAATAAAATACATGGTATCTAAAGACTGCACTCCTATTTCACATTGATATCTTTCCCCTCTTTGTTTTTAATTAGAAAGATTCCACCCCTCCCTGATGCTTTAATTATTTTTTCCCTTCATATTGTAAAGTAAGAAAAGTGGGCTGGGGTGGTGGTAATTATGATGATGAACGTGGCTGTTGCTTAAATGAAAAAGTGTCGAGTCGTTTTGGCATCACGGAGGTGTAGGCTGAAATTATTAGTGCTTTCTTTTTTACTTTAAATATGGTTAACAAGGGTTAGAAGAGAACTTTCATGCACCAACATATTCTGGAGGAATAGATGGTCCGAATGGTCTTCGCCCTCCTCCCTCCCTTTGTGCAGAGGACACATCACTTCAAGTTAGCAATCCTCAGATGGGGAACAAATAGTGTGTCTGCAACATGAGAAGACAGAACTTCTTTTTCATCTTGCAAACACACTATTTGTTCCCCATCTGAGGATCGCTGACTTCAAGTGATGTGCCATTTATTCTATTGTATTAGTTGGTTAGAGTGCTGGACTAGGACTGGGGAGACCCGAGTTCAAATCCCCATTCAGCCATGATACTTGCTGGGTGACTCTGGGCCAGTCACTTCTCTCTCAGCCTAGCCTACTTCACAGGGTTGTTGTGAGGAGAAACTTACGTATGTAGTATTAATATGTAGTAACCGCTCTGGGCTCCTTGGAGGAAGAGTGGGATATAAAACATAAAATAAATAAAAATAAATACAAAATAAATTTACACCTTGTAACTAGTTGGGATATGTCACCTTAAGTGGTTCAGCAGAGAAATGCTTGACTAACAAGCAGAAGGTTGCTGGTTTGAATCCCCGCTGCTACTATTTTGGGCAGCAGCGATATAGGAAGATGCTGAAAGGCATCATCTCAGACTGCGCAGGAGGAGGCAATGGTAAACCCCTCCTGTATTCTACCAAAGAAAACAACAGGGCTCTGTGGGTGCCAGGAGTCGAAACTGACTTGATGGCACACTTCACCTTTTAACTAGTTGGGATAGTTAGCAGAGACACTGGGCCAGGAGGATAGGAAGGCAGTGATGGGGGGGGGCATTTTACAATCTCATCTCTGGGCCCCCTACAACCTTGCTACACCCCTGCACTGGAGGTACTGTGCTGGGGGTGGATAGGGCCAGTTACTCTCCCCCTGCACCGTGTTAAAAAAGGTGCCTCTTTGCCCAGTTAGCAAAGGTCAGAACTCTGCTTTTAAAAAAACCCCAAATGCTACAAACATTCAGACTTCCATTAAAAATGCTGAGGATTTAGTCTTTCAATTAGGACTGGGAATGTCTGGCACTCCAGAAATAATACTTGTGGTAAAATTATAACCAAATGTTCTTTTCCTTTCTCCTTATGGGGAACACATATGGAGAACACAGACACTTCTGTTTTTGTGAGGAAAACTGGATAGACCTAAAACAATATTAAGAGCTTCCCCTTTCAATGGCACACATTTTCAGCCAAGATGAAACTCAGAATCTGAAGATTTTCCTCTGGGTTTGGCTCTTTGCACAATTAAAACCTCTCTGACTGCTAGAACTTTCAAGAAAAAACAAGAAACTACCATCCCTTCTTTATTCCATTCTTGGCAGCCTCTGTGACTGTGACTGACATGACTCTTCTCTCACTTCAGTAGGAGAGTCACAGAATTTAACCTTGCCACCCACATTGCATGAGTACTTAGCCAATTAAATCCCTTCATTAAAGTCCCATTCCATTTGTGTCATTGTTTTCTCTGATGGTTTCTGGCTAAAATGACTATGGAGATCCTATTATAATCAGAAGTCTCTCTCAAACCCTTTAAATATATTTCAGTCAATCCCAGAAGATTGGGTTAACATTGATTGCCTGTACCAGCATAGTTAGTTGGTGGCTGTTGTTTTTTAAGTCAAGCTGAAATGACAGAGGATCTGGATACTTTTAGTCACATAGGTGGGCTTGTGGAGGAACAGCCCTCTATTCCTCCTAACCCTTTTACCGCTGTGACCAAGAGGACTTTTGGTATGGCTGGGTCCGCTACAACAGCCCTTTAAAAAAGAAAAGAAAAAACCCTCAGTAGTGTGGAAAGGCTTATAGGCTTGGGTGAAGACAAGCAACAAGCTTACTTTTTTGCAGCAAAAAACATACAAATTCAAAACCATAATTAACAGTGCAGGTCAGGGAAAATAAAAACAGGAGAAATGCATCTACTCCCTGACTCTATACTGGTCTCCACTCAGTGCTTTCTTGTCAGCTTCTGGCTTGCTAGATGGTTCTGATTACTGCACAGTTCTGAGGCTCAATCCAGCCTGGCTCTTTTTTTTCAGGGTTTCTCCCTCCAGCAGACTGACTTCCAGGGCTCTCTGTCTTCTTCAATCTTCAACTCTGACTCTCTCCAGCAGACTTGACTTCTCTGACTTCCAAGACTCTCTTTCTTCTTCTGCAACCTCCAGCTCTGACTTGCTCCAGCAGACTTTCTTGACTTCTCCTTCCTAGCCTCTGTCTCTCAGGACTCTCAGGACTCTGTTGACTTCCTCTCCCCTCTCAAAACACTCCCAATATATACAGTATTTATCAGGGCTTATTTACAAGAAGAGGTTTGGGAATATTAATAATACAGGGGCTTATTTACAGAAACCCAAGAGGTCTAGAAGCCACCTAATGGTGCAGCAGAGAAGCAATCTGCCTAGACTGCAGAGCAGGAGGCTGTTGGTTCGATTCCCTACTGGTGTGTTTCCCAGAATATGGGAAACTCCTATATCGGGCAGCAGCGATAGGAAGGTGCTGAAAGGCATCAATTCATACTGTGTGGGAGATGGCAATGGAAAACCCCTCCTGTACTCTACCAAGAAAACCACATGGCTCTGTGGTCGCCAGGAGTCAACACTGACTCGATGGCATAACCTTTCCAACAGGTCTAGGCCTTGTTCCTTCACAGTGCTACATTCCCATTTCCAAGACCTCCAAAATCCACCAGCAGAAACTGAGATAAGGTTATCTTCTAGCGACAATCTGGGATATTGTATCCCTTGCAGAAGAAAGAAACTGAGAAATAAGAACATAAGAACAGCCCTGCTGGATCAGGCCCAAGGCCTATCTAGTCCAGCATCTTGTTTCACACAGCCTAGCCTGGCCTCATAAGGAAGGTGCTCCAGCTGCCATCATCTTGGTTGCCCTCTTCTGCAGCTTTTCCAGTTCTACAATTTCTTAAGCTAGAGTGACCAGAACTGTACGCAGAACAGGCAAACCTCAACATTTGCTAATCTAGCATCCGCAGTTTCACATATCCATATTCAGGTAATTGAGACCCAACCTGGGTAATACACAGAGGGGAAACAGTTCAAAAAGGGTTAATTTTACATACCTGCAGGTTTTGGGTGGCTGGAAATTACCTCCGAGGTAATTTCTGTCCACCATTTTGAGGAGAGGAGCCATTTTGTGGCTCATTTGTTTTTTTAAAAAAACAAAAACACATTATTTGTTTGTTTGATTGATTGATTGATTTGATTTCTATACCTCCCTTCCAAAAATGGCTCAGGGCAGTTTACATTAAAATGAAACTAAAATCAATTAACTGTTAAAATCAAAAACTGTAAAAGCAACATAAAACCATTATTAAAACATTTAAAACAGTTTTTTAAACACTGGAAAACCAGGCCAGAACTTTACAGTTTAAAAACAGTTTAAAAACCCTGGAAGGCCAGGCCAAACAGATAGTTTTTAAGGGCTCTCCTGAAGGCCAGCAATGAACTCAGATTATGGATTTCTGCCAGGAATGCATTCCACAGCCCAGGAGCAGCTACAGAGAAGGCCCAGCTCTGAGTTGCAACCAGACGTGCTGGTGGTAACTGAAGATGGATCTCCTCAGATGACCTTAACGTGTTGTGGGGATCATGCAGAAAAAGGTACTCTCTAAGGTAAATGCCAGATTTGAGACTTTGGAGGGACATTGCTGGACACCTGGAGACACACGGAGCACAGAAAGACACGTTTTTGTGGTTTTGCCATTTTTCACTGGTTTCAGAGCCTCCAGGAACCTAACCCCACTCCCCACCCTGTCCCATTGACTCAATGACTCGGTATCTGCAGTTCCATTATCTGCTATTGTAGCGGAGAACAGAACCCGTGCAGATAATGGGATTCACCTGTACCCACGCAGATAATGGGATTCACCTGTACTCCAAATGTAGCTACCTCATAGATTTGTATAAGGGAATTATAATAATTTTATTTTCAATCCCCTTCTTAATGATCCATAGCATTGAAGGAGGCAGCAGGAGGGAATAAGCCACTGAGCAGACATCCGCTGAATTCAGAAAATCTCTTAATGTGTGACCTAATTTAGAACCTATGGAACTTCATTTTCTAGACTAAAGGTCCCCTAAATGTCTCTGAGGTGATGGGAGCGATAATAGATGGCTAGTTATGGTCCTTCATCTTTAGTTGTTCATCCCCACACTAGAGTCAGCATTGTGCCACCAAAGGCAATCTCTGAACAAATAAGCTCAATGTTTATTCAAGTTGTGTTGTGTCCATGTTATAACTTGATTCCACTAGACATAAGTCAATTCTTCACATCCTTTGCAACAGAACTGCAGGAAGACATTTCCCTTGCTACCTTGGCTTCATAGGAACATACATAGAAACATAGGAAGCTGCCATATACCTAGTCAGACCATAGGTCCATCTAGCTCAGTATTGTCTACACAGACTGGCAGTGGCTTCTCCAAAGTTGCAGGCAGGAATCTCTCTCAGCCCTATCTTGGAGATGCCAGGGAGGGAACTTGGAACCTTGATGCTCTTCCCAGAGCAGCTCCATCCCCTAAGGGGAATCTCTTACAGTGCTCACACATCAAGTCTCCCATTCATATGCAATAAGGGCAGACCCTGATTAGCTAAGGGGTCAAGTCATGCTTGCTACCACAAGACCAGCTCTCTTCTCTTGCTACCACAAGACCATCATCCCCTGCTGGGAGGAAGATATTATAGACTGCTGCTTCAGCATTTCTTTTCAGGGTGATTCAGCCTATGTCTTTTTCTTGGTTGTTTCCTTCTTTGATCTCTTTTGTGCCTATTTCAGATCTGGAAGGAAGCTGCAACTTCTTCTTGGTGACCAAGTTTCAGATCTGATGTGTGTTGAGTTGAGCATGATCCCAGAGATATGACTGCTCATCGGAGGATCTGAAAACTGACCTGAGAACAGAACCATGCATATTCTAGAAACATAAGAGACTGGTTCTTATGATGGTGAACTGGGTAGGACAAGCATCCTACCCAGTTTTCAGAGCTGGGAGTGCTTTCATTTTTGGTTGTCCATCAGCAAAAACCTAGGTAGGAGGAGGGCAAAGTGATCATGTGGGAGGCAGGTATAGGCTCTGTTAGCACTTCCTCCACCCATGTTAATATGCTGGGTAATAGTGCTGGGTAGGACTGGGGCATTTGAGTCTGTGCTACCTCCTGCACAATCACTTCCTGCTCATCCTATCTAGGTTTTTGCTGACAGACGACCAAAAATCAGGAGTGCGCACATCTCCTGAGGACTTTTGTCCTTCATGGGTTATGGTTGTGAGATCTGCCTTAAAAATAGCTTTGCAGGATCAGACCATAAAAGCCCACCTCATCCAGCAAAGCATTCTGTCCCTCACAGATGCATTTCTGGCAATCTCACAAAGTGAGTGGGATGAAGAACATCAATCCCACAGGCTTGTTCCCAGCACACAGAACTTGAAATTAGGCACAAAAGATAAAAATGACTAGAGAACATAAGTCCTTTTTTAGATGTGCAAAAAGAGCTGTATTTTTATTGTTTGTGCTTAAATGTTATACGAACATCATTATCATCATTACTAGTAGTAGTACCAACAACAACTTCAGGGCTTGTTTGTTGTTGTTTGTTTTTTGTTTTGCAAAGAAAGCATGATTTCAGGCATTTTACAGTTTGTTCCATAGATAGAGAGGCTTGCCTAAGCCCAACAATTTCACTGGGATTGGAAAGGTCAACAGTGTACAGGCAATGAATTTCAAAAGAGTCATAGGCTCAGGAGAAAGTGATACAGGGAACAGAATCCCTATCCTCTGAACACCACAATCCTTCCACTTATCTTCATGCAATTATCTAAACATATTAAACACCTGGTAGATCATTTGAATGAATAGAAATGGACTGTAACATCTGACTTTTCTTTATGCTAGAGGCTGCTTCCCTCCCCCTCCCCACCACTCTTAGTGGCAAAGTGTTGTCTGGTGTGATGTGACTTTTCATCTTCACCAGAGCTCCATGTTAATCAAATGTGACAGCACCGCCAACACCTGCTGGAAGAACACGGCACGTAGTGCAAGTCAGTGGGCTCCCAAATGTCATCATGGATTCTGTTTCAGGTGTGTGTGTGAGAGTGGGGGAGGCGTACAACTCAGTCTTCTATTCCAAATATAACAACTTGCCTCTCTTTAAAGGTCCATCCAAACATGCCTCTACTAATGCTGCATCTTTGAATGCTTTCAGCATCTAATGGACATTTCTGTTTTGAAGTCTGGGTAAAATATATGTCACTGTTTGTCCTTTTTAGTTTTATTTGCACCTCCCAAATCAGCAAAGGATTTTTATTTGCTTCCCAAGGAAGTTTCCATTGAAATGTTTCTATCAAGATTTGAATGAAGTAAAACTAGATTCTTTCAGTGATATACTAATGCTAGCTCTGATATAATATGTTGCAGTACAATATCCTATCCCCATGCAACATATTAGAGCAGAAAGTCACCTATTCACTAGGAAGGAAGGGAACTGGTTTGTTGGTTAGTTTTTTTGTGATACAGGGTTAGATACAAGAAGTACACAGCCTAGAATTAAATTATAAAATGGAGGAAAGATTAAGTGTTTGGTAGGTTCCAGGAATTGCTTCCAGATGAGAGTAGCCTTGCTTGTGTTCTGACTGGAGCTTCCCTCGTGTACAGAGAGCTGGATGGACACACAAGTTCAGTCCATGGAACTGATTACTCTGGGGTATCTGTGAACCTACCAGAACACTTTTCATATGGTTGCAGTTCCTCCCTTGGGTGAGGAAAGTGGTCCTTTTTGGAGTGATGCTGCCAGCGCTCCCACCAGAGTCCCTAAGGCCAAAGACAAGAGGAGTGGGGTAGTTTCCTCTGCTCATGAGCCTCCTGTTGAACATGTCCAGCTGAGCCTCAAAAGAACCTGACTGCCATCTATCTCAGCCCTCTACATTAAGTGCAGTGTGGATTAAAACTGGTAAAACACATTGAGGCACTTGACACGACACATGCGAAGCACCTGGCAGGGTTCTGAGGGGAGAGCGGGCTTAGCCCACTCTCCCCGCAGATGAGCTGCCACTCGTAGCTGGGTGGCCAGATCGGCTGCCCACACGGCTGACAGCTCCATCACGGAGGATTGGGGGGCGTGCAGCCTGAGGAAGGTCCAGGATGTCCCGCGCAAGCGCACGGGGCATCCTGGAGAGACTCCCAAGCCCAGGAGGCTGCTTGCAGCCTCCCAGCCGGGGGTCTACTCATGTGTTGCCACATGCTGAGGTGACAAACAAGCAAAGAAATGAGGTTAATGAAGCACTTGCTCTCTGCCTGATGTGAGACGTGGGGGGCTGGGCTAGGGGGCTGCGGCGGCAGCCGCACAGGGGCCACCACCAACCTCCTTATGCTCCTGGGTTTACTCTCCTGATAGATTTCTTCCCTGTAGGTCTGCTATAAGCCAAGATCCAGCTCCTGGGAGTTACAATAGTTACAATAAAAATAGTTACAATAGAAGGATTTTACTTTCTCCTTTTCACTGTGTAGCATGACAGGCACATTCAGGTTGCAGAGACAAAAACCTATAAAGGTAAAGTGTACCGTCGAGTCGGCTTCGACTCCTGGCGACCACAGAGCCCTGTGGTTGTCTTTGGTAGAATACACACTCAGTGGATTTTTCTCTAGAAATATTTACTGAACACATTGGGGCCATTCACATGACTTACCTGGCGGGCAGGCGGGAGGAAGGCTTCCCAAACCTTGCCTTCCCCCCTAGATAATCATTTTGCTGGTGGGAGCATGTTGCATGTTCCCACACGATCAGCCTTGCTCTGTGCAGCGCGGAGCAGGGCAGATAGAAATGAGGCCAGGACTCGTTGCCCCAGCATCTGTGAATCCCACAATGCACTGTGTGACATGCATGATGGTTTAGGGGATCCCTGCATGAGATGGGCACTCTAGACCCCCATCTCTGTGTGTGACCAGACTGGAAACTGCCTGTGCTCACATATGAGCAAGTAGCCAGGGGTAAGGGAGCACTTGCTCCTTCACCTTGGCTAACAGCCGGGGTAAATAGCAGGACTAGGTGGCGCTACCCTGCCAGGATCGGGTCCAATCCTGGCAGTTCTCATGCTCGGCCAAACCCAAACTGGGAGTCCCAAGCCTGGGTTAGGCTGCGCATGAGAACAGCCTTATAATACGATATTTAAAGTCAAAGGTAAATGAGAAAAATATTGATGTTTTAAACACTCTAAGCAAAGACTGAAGTCATTTTCTTCTTTAGGCTCTTTCCGTGGATTATGGATGACAGTATTGTAAGCAGATATTCTTTCCCACCCAACCCACTTTTGGAAGTTCTGGCTTTCTACAGAAAACCATGCAAACAGAGCATAGACAGGTATTTGATGCCAAAGAAGAAACTGGCCTTTGTTTGGATCAGGCAGCTGTAGTGACACCTCAAGTGCATAGTTTGTGATGATGTAATCCACCCCAATTCAAGATGACAGACGCATGAACGTTTGAGGTACAAGTGGGCTAAGTTGTGAACTTCCTGATTTGGACTAAACTTAATCCAGTTGTAGGGACAGTGAAAGGGAAAGTAGGCAGATTAGTTATTACTAGAACAACATGTTTCTTTCAAAAGAAAGAGGAGCCTCAGTAAGGTCAGAGAAGAGGCTTTATGGGTTCAGTGGTGGATCTAACCAACCTTCCATTGCAGACTGTATTTTTACTTGTGTGTGGACATATCACTTACTCCCAAACATGAGTTCCTTGATGTTGTTGGACTATAATTCCCATCGTCCCCAGCCTACACCTCCCCTATCCCCAGTGGCCTTTGTGGTTGGGGATAATGGGCATTGCAATTCAACAACATCTGGGGAACTCCTGCCTTACACTGATATCTTTCCTACATGGACATAATCTCCATGTTGGAAAAATGTAGCTGCCTGCTTCATGCCCATGCAGCAAAGTAAGCTGTCATGCTACCCTGTATAGGAGACAGTGTACAATTACTTCCTCTTACACAGGGATTATTCTGCACAAGAAAAAACATTAAGTATAATGCAGACTTTGGGGTCATACTTATTGGGATATTATAGATTGTTATATAAAGGAGCGAACAGTCTCTGCAGACCTTGGAAGAGGTTGGAAAGTTTTTTCTTTTACCTAACTTATATTGGCATTATTATTTTCTGAGGGAAGTTCATCTTTATACTCAACTATAAGTAGAGAGGAGGCAGTGTATCATGCTTGTATCATGACCTTCATATGTTTAGATTTGTAGTTGTTTTCCTAAATTTCAAGCAGCTGAGATGGTGAGTATCTCAGCTTTCCATTTCTTATTGAAGAGTTACATCACCATGAGGAAGGAGAAAAGAAAGTGTGATCATGAAAGGCTCAGGGGAGGGAGAGAGGGAGAGACTAAAAACTGAATGAGGCTATTCCCATGGAAAACAGGCTAAGGGAGTTTAGCCCACTTTCCGGGGAATGTGGAAACCACTGGGCTCGTGGGCAAGCCTGGTGCTCCCAAGGCGGCTTAAAGGCAGCGAGAGCCATTCCGGCTGTGCTGCCAATGCAGCACAGGCCAATCTCTCTCCTAAATGGGGTCGTGTGGCCCCATTTGGGAGGAAGATCGATCGGCCCTGCTGCAATAGCAGCGAGACCAGAAGCGCTCTCCCTGCCTTTAAACAGCTCTCCCTGCCTTTAATCCACCACTAGGCAGCAGGGCTAATGACGTCCGAGGTGCTTTCTTGAAGCATTATCTCACCTTGTCTTATGGGAGGACTGCCCCTGGAAGACTCCACCTTAAGGAGGAGGTTAAGTGTGCGGAGGCATGTTATGCAGATCCCAGAAGAGAAGGATGAAAAAGTAGTCATTGCACCATAAGATTACTTTGTGTTTATGAGAGAGAAGCAGCTATAAAACACAAGTCTGCTACCATGAAAGAGACAGGCCAACCTAAAAGCTCACTTACTCCGTCACTACACTACAGCTTATCATCAGTCCTTGTAGTCAGATAATATTCAAGAAAAGATCTTCCTCACCCTCTCTTTCCATTTTTTGTTTTGTTTTTTGTTGGAAGCCACCTCCATCAGCTTATTTGAAATTCTTCTCCACTCTCCTGCTGCTTCTGGGCAGCTGTGGAGCTCAGCATGAGATAGAGCTGTGCTGAGGCAAGGCAGGCAAGCAAGCCACATAACTAGCACTCTTTCTACAAGAGGAGGTAAACACTAGTTTGCTCTCTCCAGTAATCCCTGCTTTGTTCCTTTCTCCCACAGAACCTCAAAGGGGTTTTTCTTCCTGCTCTCAGCAGGAGGAAATTGCCATGGTGCGGAATGAAACCAGCTTTGTAGATATCATCTAGAAAAGTCTGCTTTTCATTGTCTGTTTTTACAATATGAGCATCATGGAGAAATAGGTGGCTTCCAGCATAGTCTCAATTCTGGAGCCTGATTTTTTTTTAAACAGTTTTTTATTCTCATTGTTATAATATGAAAGGTTCATTTTATGGGAAGGTTCATTTTCACTGCAAACGTTCATTTTTAGTCATCATGTGTTACAGTATAACAAAAGAATATTGTTTTTAAAAAACCATAGTTTTGATATTTTGTCCCTTGAATTTCTGGGAATGGAATCATGATTTGTGTTAAGTGATCCATGGCTTTAAAAATGCTTGTATTCCTTCATTCCAAGTGTGTATTTAATTGTCACATGGGGCTTGGGTGTGCTCTTATAATCAGAGTATCATTTCACAATCAAATAGCTCAATTTAATACATAATTTTATAAGGCATGCCTTCCCCCCTTCTTATCCATCTACTTATTCCAGTTTCTGGTCTCCCAGTGTTCTCATTAGCATTGCATAACAGAAGACCAACCCATTATGCTATAGTTGTTGTTACATGAGCCAAACTGGGAATTTTAGTCAATGGCGCAGCGGGGAAGTAACTTGCCTAGGGAGCAAGAGGGGGCTGGTTCAAATCCCCGCAGGTGTAACACCTAATCCGGGCAGCAGCAATGTAGGAAGATGCTGAAAGGCATCATCTCTTACTGTGCAGGAGATGGCAATGGTAAACCCCTCCTGTATCCTACCAAAGACAACCTCAGGGCTCTGTGGTCGCTAAGAGTCAACACCGACTCAACGGCACAACTTTACCTTTTACCTTGTTTTCAGTTGGAATGCTTCTGACAAAACTGGAAGACTGCTGCTTGCAGATGTTGGAACAAAGAGCCAATAGGGAAGGAAGTTGCATCTCAGCTAAAACAGTTTCACAACTTAAGCTTGAATTATGTAGATCTAAGAATCCTTCCAAGGTTATCAAAGAACTGTTGCTTAATAAGCAGTGGCTTTAGATACATGGTAACTAAAATTAAAGCACAGTAAAGTGAAACCGAGCCACCTAAAGGTGCAGCGGAGAAGTAACTTGCCTAGAGAGCAAGAGGCTGCCGGTTCGAATCCCCGCTGGTATGTTTCCCAGACTATGGGGAACACCTATATCGGGCTGCAGTGATACAGGAAGATGCTGAAAGGCATCCTCTCATACTGTGCAGGAGGAGGCAATGGTAAACCCCTCCTGTGTTCTACCAAAGACAACCACAGGGCTCGGTGGTCACCAGGAGTTGACACCGACTCGATGGCACAACTTTACTTCAAGGAGAAACCATATACACAGATGAGATGACAGGTTGAAACCTCTGATGCTTGATCATACTTCATTTTTCTCCATTGTGCCCTTCTGTCATCTACATGCAAACTGAGAGATCCAGAGTGCCCAAAAGATGGGGGGAGGGGTGCAGTGGCAATTCAGTCATAATTCTAAACCATGGTTTCATGTTATGTGCATGAGTCTCAGCAAGCTTCAGGCTCTTTATTCTCTCTCCCTCCTTCACACACAAAGGGAAGAAATTTAAAGCTTCTGTTTGTCGTTGGAAATACACAGCAGTTTCCCATTTCAGTCAAATATGGGAAGCTTTGGTTTGAACTAGGATTCTGCTTATGCACATAACATTACATCATGGTTTAGCTCTCTTTGAACTTGGCCATTGGGGGCCATTTTCATCATCGCCCTGGGCACGTGGAGAGGGTGCAAGGGGAAGGCTGCTTTCAACTTACCTTTCCCCGGAGACAACCAAGCAGGTCATCTTTGGTGCGCCTTCCACATGCCCACATGGGCAGCCCTGTTTGGATCTGCATGGAGCAGGATAATCCCCTGCTAACTTGGCAAAAGAGGCACCTTTTAACATGGTGATTCTCTTTATTTAGCAGGGGGAGAGTAACTGGCCCTATTCACCTCCAGTGACTGTTGCTGGTGTCTATCTTATGTTTCTTTTTAGATTGTGAGTCCTTTGGGGACAGGGAGCCATCTTATTTATTTATTATTTCTCTGTGTAAACCGCCTTGAGCCATTTTTGGGTGGGCGGTATAGAAATCGAATAAATAAACAAACAAACAAATAAATGGATCAGGGCTGGAACTTGTTGTTCTGGCCTCTGGGCATCTCACAATGCAATGTGCATAGCATTGGGGATTCCCCCATCAGGCAGGAGCTCTATGCACCCATCTCTGTGTCTCCTCTGGCTGAATTCAGCCTGAGGAGACACATGATACCTGGTAGCCAAATTAAGGGTGAGAGTGCACCCTTAACATTGGCTAACAGCTGGTTTAGTTAAGAAGGTTAGGTGGGTGGGGAATGGAGGGATCCGTGAGCATCCCACTGCTTCTCATGACCAGCCTAACCCTGCCTGGGCTGCCCCAGGCTGGGTTAGGCTGGTTGTGAGAACAGCCTGATTGTGTTCTTATGTCTCCAAGTGCAGAGACACACAGCAGCTGACATGATACACAATCCTACTGACATCTGCTGCTGCTCCTGTAGACATGGAAAACAGTGGCTCCACTGTGAAGACTGGGTGGTAGCACTAGAAGCATTATGGCACTTCTTCCCATTTGCAACAATGGGGAGAAATATGATAACATTTCTAGCACTACCACCCAATCTCTGCAGCAGAGCCCCTGTTTTCCATGTCTGCAAAAGTGGCGCTGCAAGCCAGACCATTGCTGGTAGGGTTGTGCATCCTGTCAGTCATCATCTCTTCCCTTTCTTGCTCTATAATGGTGATGGTGGCATTATGCCATGGCACCAAACTTACCTCCATAACAGCCAAGACTCAGACTTTGGTGTCCCTAGGAGCTGCCCATGGGAAACAATGGGATATTTCGAGTTTCTTCCCCATTGTTCCCTATGGCTGAAACACTGGAAGTTTTGTTCTGTCAAAACAACTGGGTTGATCGCTGTCTTGAGGAAATGTTTTGGCTGTCTACATTTTGTCTTGAGCTCAAAATAAAATGCAAACAAGTGCACATCCCTAATGGCAGAATGCTTAGCTACAATCTTGCTCCCCAACCCCTGCATAATGATCTACAGTACACTGTGCAACAGTGGACGGAAGTCTACAGGAAGTAATCAGGGCAAAAGACATCAAAGAGTTCAGTTGGAACTAGGACTCCATGGAGGGGGTCTGCTTGTTCTCTTGAAGCTCCCCAAGGTTCTGCAGACTGGCCTGCCCTGACCTGATGGGCCCCATGGGAGGCTGGGACAGGACTTATAACTGCAAATGGAAAAGTGGGGAGCAATAGCCTGTGCTACTCTGCAGCTACCCTCAGAGTTGCAGAGCTAAAGTTGTTTGACTATTTTAGTTTTTAAAGAGCCAGCATGGTGTAGAGATTAACATGTCGGACTAGGAGTAGGGTGAACTAGATTCAAATTCCCACTGATCCTTGAACGTCCCTGGGTAACCCTGCAGTACCTCTCAATCTAACCTACCTTGCAGGGTTGCCATGAGAATTAAAGCAGGGGAGAACCATGTATGCCCCCCTGAGCTCTTTGGAGGGCTAGAAAGAGAACTAACAATCAAGCACAGAACTCTGTTCAAAAGCTATCAATCCACTGCGATGCAATTCTGCCAAACCATGGGTTTTTCTTTTAGAGAAGAAGAAGGTAAAATTTTATTTTGATAAAAACAAGCATACAAAATATGAAAACAGCAGAGTATATGAACTATCAACTAAAGGAGTGAGACTATGCATTTACTACAAAGCAAATGGTATCATTTTCTGACAAGAATATTAGCAGTACAGTCAGACCATGTTGAATAACTCAAGAAAGAGTAGGTGGACTTTAAACTATTTTCAGATGCCACCATATTGTTAGATGCCTCAGTGGGGTAAAAAAAACCTACAGCTGCAGAATGTTAACACATAGAGGATTTCCATGGAGCCTCAGGCTATGTTTCTTTTGACAGAACGCAGCCTTCTGTTTCTTAAAGTAATGGGGCAAAGATTTTGAAAGGGGGACCAGAGAGCAAAGAGCAAGAGGGGATGATCCTGCTGTCCACATGAAAAGCTCTGGGTATTAAAAAAAACCACAATTAAATCTGTTTACGTTTTTTATATTTCCAGCTGTCAAGAGCCATGACAGTTCAGCCCCGCCGTGATCGGTGTAGGCGAAGCGACTGCAGGCACAACGCTCTCCTAACAAGCATTAGCTGCAGCTGTGGAATTATTCCCATGACTGATTGGCCACTTGGACACCTTCCAGCAAAGGCCAGGAGTATCAGTGAATGGAAGAGAAATGGAAGAAGGCTGGCCAGGGAGCACTGTGGTTTTGATGCCCCTTTCCTTTAAAATTTTATGGCACTAAATGTTCTTTTGATCCCTGACCCTGATCATTAATTAACGAACAACAGTCTTTTAAAAAGGAACACCCCTTGCCAGTGGGCAGGGAAATCAATTATTTACATCCAATAAATTAACTAATTAAACCTTTTGAAATAGAAATTAGACCTCTTTCTTCCTTCCAACTGAAGAAAGCTGGTACAGAATAGTCTACAGGCTTAATACATCCCAGTTTGTTCTTACAAAAATGCTGACTTGTAACTCCCATCAGCCTTCTTGTTGTGGTCAATCTGGCAGCCGCTCTCTGCACCATCTGTAGTTTTTTCTCTGGAATTTCAGGACCAACTTCTGTTCTGTTCCAAGGAAATTGTCTTTGGATATGATCCAGGGAAGGATGGGTGTGTAATAATAATAATTGTTGTTGTTGTTATCATCATCATCATCATCATCATCATCATACCACTCTTTGCCTGATGACTCCAGGGCGGACAACAACAAATAAAAACTTCAGTAAAAGCATCCTGATTTAAAAAAAAAAAAAAAAACCAGCTATATTAAAAAGAGAGCCGGGAGGGAGCCAGCCTGTATCAAAAGGGATTCCTTCACATTCCTCCATAAAGCTGGGAGCCATGCGGATCTCAACCGCAAGTGAGTTCCACAGCCTAGGGGCAATCCCCGAGAAGGCCCTGCCCTGTGTGCTTGACAAACAATTTCTCTTTATGTACTTATTTAAATATATATACCCCGCCCCTCCAGTACACTACTGCTTGGGGTGGGTCACAGCATTAATAAAACAGATACAATGTAAAATAAAACTAATAAAGTTAAACTAGTTAAGTGAAAATACCAGGCTAAACCCACGTTTAAAATTACAATGATTAAAAAAAATCTTCTTAAAAAGTTTCAAATTAAAAAGTTATTTTAAAAGCTAAAAACTGAGAACTATAAAAACTAAAGATCAAGCCTCAGCAGGTTTCATCATGCGGAGGAGAGCCCTCCCGGCCAATCTAGACTGGTGGGTAGATTCGACTGGGAGCAGGCAGTCCCTAAGTTAACCAGGGCTCAAGCCATTTAGAGCTTCACCAGCACCAGCACCTTGAACTCTACCCAGAAACAAACTGGCAGCCAGCGCAGTGCCTTCAAGAATAATATGTGCACTACGAGCTGTCCCAGAAATCAATCTGGCAGCCGCTCTCTGCACCATCTGTAGTTTCAACATTTATTTCAACTTTTGAAGAAAGAAGTACACAAAGTGGTTTACATAGCAACAGGAATGAGAACATGGTTCCCTTCCCTGTCCCAAAGGGGTGTATAATCTGAAAAGCAACACAAGGGAGACACCAGTGATTGTCACTGGAGGGACACTGTGCTGGACTGAATAGGGACAGGTGATCTTCCCTTGCTAAACATAAGAGAGTAGTGGTTAGAGTGTTGGACTAGGACTGGGGAGACCCAAGTTTAAATCCTCATCCAACCATAAAACTTACTGGGTGACTTCAGGACCTATCTCTCAACCTAGACTAAATTACCTCACAGAGTAATCTGCCTCTGGGAAGAGATCTGGTCTTGTGGTAGCAAGAATGGCTTGTCCCCTTAGCTAAGCAGAGTCCACCCTCGTTGCATCTGAATGGGAGACTAGAAGTGTGAGCACTGTTAGATATTCCCCTCAGTGGATGGAGCCACTCTGGGAAGAGCATCTAGGTTCAAAGTTCCCTCCCTGGCATCTCCAAGACAGGGTTGAGATAAATTCTGCCTTCAACCTTGGAGAAGTCACTGCCAGCCTGTGTAGATAATACTGAGAGAGAAGGACCTATGGTGACCTATGGTCACTACCTATGGTAGCTTCCTATGTTGGGTTGTTGTAGGGATAAACATAACCATGTACACCACTTTGGGTTCCTTGGAGAAAGAACAGCATAGAAATGTAGTAAATCAATTTTTATTTTATTTTTTTAAAAATCCACTGTTGGCAGGGTTAACCCTACTGAAATGAGTGAGTGTACAGTTGTGCACTTAATATCTATTGATACCCTTTAAGTTATCATAATTAAGTGACCAGGTCTATCAACTGCTGCTGTAAGGTCAACCTGTTGTCTGTTCGGGACTTCCAGTTCTCCTGGTGGCTAGATCCATCTTAGGGTTGGCTGGTAGGCCTGTCCCCCCTCTGCTCTGGACTGCTTCTAGGCATAGCAAAAGAGTTTTTGAGGGCAGGTGTGTGCATTCATTTCACCATAGTCAGAGGCCAAGCCTTCAGGAGGACCTTCGCATAAACTTTATTTTCACACAGCAATCATATTTTTGAGTAGCACTGTCACTCGTCATTATGTACACCCAGGTTTCCTGGTTGCTTTCCATGTGGGAGCCTATTAATGTGTGAAACTGTTCCCTTATTTGTGTGTCTCTGTTTATCCTACTCAGTGAGGTGCTTGCTAATCCTCTGCATCATTCAAATCTAAGGGTTTGCTTGCTTTATTGCACATCCCTCTAATGATGGTTGCACACATTCTCAATCTCTCTCAGAGAGAAATATTATAATGCAGCTCAAATGTTCTCAAATGATCAGTCACTGAAAGGGCCATTGGCATTTTGAAAATGTGTTTTTAATGCCTAGATAAATCTAGCACAGCATGGTTAGGCTGCCCTTCTAAAGTGCGTGAGATGTCTCTGACATGTCATCCATTATCACACGATTGTCATCAAATGTGGATTATCATCATGGGGATCAGGCAGAGATTTAAGGTAGCCAATGAAAATGAGCTTCTGACAGCCCCAGTGCCAAGAGAAGGGCTGGCAGATTGCCCAGACAACCAACCAGAGCAGAGGCATGCACAGGTGAAATTGGTGTTTGTGAAGCAGCTCACAAAACAGACACCATCCATTATGGTGCTGAAAAATAAGGAATAAAGTCACAGCTGGTACAGTAATATTGCCACAGAGCAGAAGCATCAGGGAATATGGGGTCTCTCCGTGTGTATTTGGGAAATATGGCAGAGAACTTCAGAACCCTATAACTGGGATGAATGCACTGCCAACAGTTTAAACTCAATTAGTATGCAGAGTTGGTCAGAAAGGGAAAGAACTAGACTGAAGAAAGGCCTTGGCTCTGTTGCTTGGTGATCTGAGACAGAGAGGTACAGCAGCTGCTGTATTCTCATTAGGCTGCATTGTTCCTTTTACAGCACAGGGATCAACAGTGACATTTTATTGGTGTTCCTTAGGTCAGCCTCATTGAAATTCTGCATCCTTACAGTGTCTCCTGACACTGTATCATTTACAGGACCCACGAGCTGAGCACTCTAACTCATTATTATTAGTTAATGAGCCATCCAAGCACTAAACTTGCAGTCTGCAAGATGGATAAAAACCTCATCCATGCCATGGTATGATTTAGCATTCGGTTTTTGAGAGAAGCGAAGTTGGAAGATGCTGTATTGTCACAATCCCTTATTCCCCTGCACTTACATATGGGTCTGTGTAAACTGTCAGGTGACAGATTCGTATCATGCTAAACTGTAACATGGAAAATTCATTCTGATGATATACTGGTGACTAGCTTAGGGGGAAAGCTAAACTGCACATGCAAATGGTCCACTCACATGAACAATGCCAGACCTTCATTCAGGATGCTGAATTAATCTGAATGTTCTTTTAAAGCCCCTGTTCCATAGGCATCTGCACAACTCTTTCCAGGGGAGAGGCAAAAGCTCCAGGGAGTAAGCCCCATTTAGTTCAATTGGACCGGCTCAATCTGCTTGCCCTTGCTCCCTCTCAAAATGCCCATGCCCTGTTCCTTCTCCTCTCAAGCAGCAGGTGGTGTTGGTCAATGTTGATGTTCCCCCTCAATGTGTGAAGCCCAGGACAATTGCCACAATTGCCCTCCACCGAAAGGCCTGGAACAATGTAACGTAGGAGCCATGAACTGACATGAGATTTCAGCACCACAGTCAGAAAGAAAACTTGTGAGATTAGGACTGGCATATGACCAGATCCAATTCTTGGCCTGTTTCGCCATCTTAATGGAATCAATGTGGAGTCCAGATCCTCTCCTGAAGCTGACACCCACCCAGATTTTTTTCCCCCTGAGCACACAGGACCTGACTTAGGAACTTTCCCCACCTAAAAGTAGTAACTATATCCTTTTCTTTCTTTTCTTTCCTTTTTTGGGCTATCTCAGCTGGTAAAATCCATAATTCTCACATGACCACACATTTTGAATTTTCTCAGCCTCCATTGCAGCTGGCTAGTGATGGCCAGACATTTTATGTTGAAGCTCCATGTTTAGAACTTCAACCACAGGTACGTTCAGTTGAGATCAGGGGCATGGCACCAAGGAGAGGGTTCAACCTCCCCGCCACCTGCTGCATACTGAAGAGACCTCAGTACAAATTGCCTTTCTCCTGAAGTTGACTTTAGCCACAGAGGGGAAATTTTGGCCCATAAGCTTTCTCATCCATAAATAATAGCAGCTTTGAGAATGTCTAATTTAAGTTGGGGACTGGTACAGGGGGGAAAGGTTGGATCTTATTTTTCCCACTTTGTGGCCCTGGCTATCAGTGCAAAAGCTACTGCAGAAGCAGAACTGGAATTGCAGAGAGGAGAGCTGGTCTTGTGGTCACAAGCATGACTTGTCCCCTTAGCTAAGCAGAGTCTGCCCTGGTTGCATATGAATGGGAAACTAGAAGTGTGAGCCCTGTAGGATATTCCCCTCAGGGGATGGAGCCACTCTGGGAAGAGCAGAAAGTTCCAAGTTCCCTTCCTGGCATCTCCAAGAAGATAGGTCTGAGAGAGATTCCTGCCTGGCAACCTTGGAGAAGCCACTGCCAGTCTGTGAAGACAATACTGGGCTAGATAGACCAATGGTCTGACTCAGTATATGGCAGCTTCCTATGTTCCTATCTTGTCCTCTTGTGCCTGAAACCTACACTCTACTGGAAGAACAATGCCAAACCTATTATGCAAAAATGGGTCCAGTACTGCCCCTCTAGAGGGCACACACAGCATCAGCCAGGAATACACATCATGGACCCCCATAGAACATTGCGGGACTCCACCAATATAAGTGCATATTCCGCATAGCACTATTTTAGGACATGCATTTGGCAATCTGCAGAAGAGATGGAATAAGGGAGAAATATGTATGTGTCACACAGTAGTGGCCAGTGAGGGTGCCACCAGGGGGTCAGCAAGAGGCACCTTTAAGGGTAAATTAATAGATGCTTACCTCCACTCTTGCTGTACCTGAACGCTATTCGGTGTGGCAGCACACCACCCAGAACCCCCTACGGCAGCAGGTCATCTCTGCAACTCACCTGGCCTCCACAGAGCCAATCCCTTGCCAGCAGCCAGATGAGTGGCAGAGGCAACTCGCCACTGCAGGGGGTACTAGGTAGCATGCTGCTACTCCAAGTAGCTTTCAGGTGCAGCAAGAACAGAGGTAAGCACCTATTAATTTACCTTTAAAGGTGCCTCTAGCTTCCCCACTGAAAACACTGGTAACGGCCGCTACTGGTATGTGTGGAAATGCAACCTTTCTGTAACTTTTGGCCTTTTTATGCTGTAAATAAAACCACAGCTGTAAAGAGTTGGGTCTTGTTTCAGCTTGTTTACAAACAGGAAGTAACAGAAAGGAATCTACTCCAGAGGGTATACAAGTGTCTTCTTCTTTGTTCTGGGTCACTGCTAAGTTACATCAAGGTCAGCTTAATCAGGGGAATCAAACATGTCTCGTATGTGCTGGCTTGCACAGGGTTCCCATGCAAATCCTATGCCTAGGTTTCCTATGTGCGCACACACATGCACAGACAAACACAGACATTTTCTCAAAAAGCCAGGCACTACCCATTAATCTTGTTACTGAACTTTTTACTGATTTTCTCATTGAAATAATTCAAAAGCACTTAGATTTTGTTTTAATTTGTACATTTAATTTTATCTTGGTAATTGCTTCTTAGCTTATCAGGACGTGCCTGACAAATGGAAGAATACCACTCTCCCTTATTCCAATATGTTCAGGACTGAAACAAGAGGGATAGACCTGGAGTGCAAGACTTAATGACCACCATAATTGGGTTTTTTTTAGAGAAAAGATAAGTGAATGATGTCACTTACTCCTGAAAATTGATTTGATTGCTTTTAATTACGAAAGTAAATGGGATATAGATGTAGGAGAACAAATGGCCCAGGATAAATGCTTATGTGTGTGGAGAAACATCTCTCTCTCTCTCTCTCTCTCTCTCTCTCTCTCTCTCTCTCTCTCTCTCTCACACACACACACACACACACACACAGAGGGATTCTCAACCTTGGGTCCCCATGTTGGAAATTCTCTGTGGTGAGAGAATCCCTTTTTCAATATAGCAGAGTGCACAGAGGCACAAACACAGCGGATTTAGTTATGCATGCATGTGTGCTAAGAGTAAAGTAACTTGGAGCCAATTGCTAGTTTCAAATCAATATAAAAGGTATTTATTAAGGAACTCCATTCTAGATAGGAAAGTGAGGATTTAGGATCTCTAATCTATCTATCTAAATGGATGCAGATGGATTCACCATCTTCTCTGCACATATGGTGCAGGGCAAGAGACTTGCCATGTTGCAAGGTCAACAGCCAGGTAGGAAGAGAGAGAAGGAGGAAGGAAGTTGAATCCCCTAAGATTAGCAATCTACATTTCAAAGGGATAGCATCAGAGCAGCAGGAAGTGATGACCAAATGTCTTTGACCTTCTAGCCCTCTGACTTACTAGTCTGTCCTCCACTGTCTGAGGCAAAGAGACAGCGCAAAGTCCTTTCCTTCCAACACCCCCTCTCGTTGTCTCGTGACTCAGTTCACAATATTCATTTTCTCTCTCAGCTTTTCAAAGCAGGGTCTTGGTAGTGGCTTAGTGAGTAAGTCTGCGAGCATTTCATTTGTCGGGCAGTAGAGCAACTTGATTAGTCCATCTTTCTGCAGACTTCTCACTACATGGTACTTCACATCAATATGTCTGGTACTCCTCTTTACATCTTCTTGTCTGGAGAGTTGAATGCAGCTTTGGTTGTCTTCATACACTGGTATGGGCTGTGGTACATCTGTACCTAGGTCCTTCAGTAGTTGACACAGCCATTGTATCTCGTGACAGCCCTGTGCAGCTGATACATATTCCGCTTCAGTGGTTGATGATGCTACTATGTCTTGTTTTCTGCTTGACCAGCTTATCGCTCCATCTCCATAGAAAATTATGTGACCACTGGTGGATTTCCTGTCTGTTATATCTCCACCCCAGTCTGCATCTACGTATGCTTCTAGTTTTGGTTCACTATTAGCTGGCAGCTTGAGCTTAAAGTGTGCAGTACCCTTTAGGTACCTAACAAGTCTTTTCATTGCATTCCAGTCCTTGACTGTTGGTGATGCAGTCTTTCTACAAAGTAAACCAACTGCTGTACTAATATCTGGCCTAGTGAGTGTACTAATGTATAAAAGCTTACCCAATGCTTCACGATATCTATGGTTGTCAGATAGTGGCTCAGTTTGATCTTCTTGCTTTATGTAGTTCACTTCCATTGGAGTTGGTGTAGGATTTGCATTTTCCAGTCTGAGCAAGTTTATCAAGTCTTTAATTTTCTGTTCTTGGTTGATCAGGAAACTTCCATCTTTCTCTCTTTGTACTTGAATGCCCAAGTAGTGTGCAATGTTGCCAAGTTGCTTGACTTCCACTTCTTTGTTCAGATGATCCATTATTTCCTTGCTGTCATCTGGATTTTCATAGGCAAAAATCAAATCATCAACATACGCCAAAATGTAAGTCCATTTCCCATCTCTGCATCTCGTGTACAGGCAGGGATCAGCTTCACTTCTTTTGAAGTTTGCTTGAAGCAGCATATCATTCAGTTTTATATTCCATGCTCTGGCAGCTTGTTTTAAACCATAAATGCTCTTTTGCAGTTTGCATACATAGTCCTCTTTGCCTTCCTGTAAGAAACCTGGTGGTTGTTGCATGTAAATGTCCTCTTCTAGTTCACCATGCAAGAATGCAGTTTTCACGTCTAGGTGCTCAACATGCATTCCTTTGCTAGCAGCAATACTTAACAGAGTCCTTACTGTGGTATGTTTAACCACTGGTGCAAAGGTTTCATCATAATCTTCTCCATATTTTTGTGAATATCCTTTTGCTACTAATCTGGCTTTGTAGCGCTGAATCTCACCATCAGCATCATGTTTGAGTTTGAAAACCCATTTGCAGCCAATAACTTTTCTTCCTTGTGGTAACTTAGTAAGAGTCCAGGTTTTGTTTTTCTGTAGAGCCTCAAGCTCTTCAATTGCAGCCTGTTTCCACTTCTGGGCTTCTGGTTGTGGTAGCTGGGATATTTCCTCCCATGATGAAGGTTCTGGTTGTTCCGCTGTTCTTGCGAGGTAGGACAGCCTCGGAGCTGGAACACCTCTGTTTGAGCGCGTTGATCGCCTCACCTCACCCTCTGTGGTCCCTTCTATCACCTCAGGTGCGTCTGGTGGATCGCTGGGGGTCTCTGTGTCAAGTGTGGTTGGATCTGGATCTGCTGTCTCCTCCTCCTCCTCAGTTCCTCTGAGATCAGGAAGCATAATCCAGTCATCAGGGTGCTTGGTCTGGTTGCTTGCTTCAGTGTAGGCCCCCTCTGAAGGTGTAGCTCTTTCATCCTCTTCAAAACACACTGCTCTGCTTATGGTTATCCTGTTGGTGTCAGGATCCAGAATTCTGTAGGCTTTGGATTGTGCTGCGTAGCCTACAAAAATCCCTTTTGTGGCCCTAGGCCCTAACTTAGTCCTTTTTTCCTTTGGGATGTATGAGTAAGCCGTGCTTCCAAAGACACGCAGATGCGTCATGGACGGCTTATGACCATGCCAAAGTTCATAAGGTGTTGTTTCAATAGGTTTTGTGTTCATTCTGTTGTGTATGTATGTAGCAGTCATGATGCCTTCTCCCCAGAATTTCTGTGGGAGGTGTGCGTCAGCAAGCATGCATCTTACCATGTCCAGTAGAGTTCTGTTCATTCTTTCTGCGATTCCATTTTGGGGCGGGCAGTAAGGCACCGTAGTTTGATGCACAATTCCATGTTCTCTTAAGAACTGCTGTGTAGCATTGGACATGTATTCTCCTCCATTGTCTGTGCGCAGGATCTTTGGCTTCCAGCCAAATTTGTTGCTTGCCATCGCCACATATTGTTTTAATTTCTCCAGCATCTCTGATTTTTCCTTCAGTAAATAAACACACGTGTATCGTGAGAAATCATCTGTTATAGTTAGAAAATATTTATGATTACCTATGGTTGCTGGTAGTGGTCCAGATATGTCACTGTGGATCAGATCCAAGGGTCCTTTCGTCTTCCTTTCACTCTGCTTTGGGAATGGCTTGTTTACTGCTTTGAACTCGAGACAAGAAACACAGTTAGTTACAGTGTCACATGGTACAAAATCAATGCCATTAGCTAATCCCTGTTCCTTCATGTTTTGAATTGATTCAAAACTTCTGTGTCCTAGTCTTCTGTGCCATAATTGTAAGCAGTTTCCATGCTGACACAACTTGGCTAGGTTCACTACATTAGGCTGGTATGCCTCAGGTCTGGACTGGGCTGGTCTTTCTCTGTCTGTAAATTGCTCTTCCACATGATAAAGACCTTGAAATTCCGAGCCCACAAGGCAAACTTTTCCATTCTGGGTAACAACACATTGTCCATTTTTAATATACAATTCACAGCCTTGTTGCTCTAGCTTGGATATTGAAATCAAGGAGCTTGAGAATTCAGGGATATACAAAACATCTCTCAGAAAAAATGGTTTAACAGATCCATCCAGCAATTTGCAATATAAAATTCCTTCGCCCTTTTTCTTTGCTTTAATTGTAGTATTATTGCCCAAATAAACGGTCTCTTCAGGAATATCAAACAGTTCAGTATAGAAACTTAGATTTTTAGAAATATGGACAGATGACCCAGAATCTAAAATCAGCTTTTCATTATTTTTCATTAAATTAACACTATAGTTCTTGTTGAAATGTCTGTCTGTATACTTGGAATCTCTATTTTCATTCTCCTTTGTTTGACTGATATTCCCAGACCTCCTGGTCTGATTCTTGGGACAATGCGCCACCCGGTGGCCAAATTCGTTACATAGGAAACACCTGAAGGCTTTGTTTCCAGCTGACCTCATTTCAGCACTGGCGGTCATGTGACCTCTCTCTCTGGGCTGAGTTTCTCTGGTGTAATCGGCTCTCTTTGTATGCAAATGTGAGGTGCCCATGCGGTTCCCTCTTGCAGCATTTCCTCCAGCATTCCCTCCCCATCTCGGGTTACGTCTGGAATGATCAATTGTTGCTTTAAGAGCAAAGTTGCTAGCCAGTTCACTTTCATAGCGTGAGTTTAAAAGGTTTCTTCGGTTAGCCTCCGAAGACAATGTTTCTACAGCCTTTTCAAAGTTTAGATTGGTGTGGGTTTCCAATTGCCCAATTATAGTGCTATAGGAAGCAGGCAAGCTCAAGAACAGAGTCTCCAGCTTTTGACTCTCTGTAAATTCCTCTCCTGCTTGTCTAAATTGAAAAAGAAATCTTCCAAAGTCCCAATAAAAGTAGAGAAACAGTCCCCATCTTTATATTGGAGATCTTGCAATTTTCGGCGTAAATTAAACGTGTATGCCCATCCTTTCCTCATATGCATAGAATCTAGCTTGTTTAGCATCTCCTTTGAGGTTCCAAGATCACAAATAGCATAAAGGAAAGTTTTACTCACGGAAGCTGCAATCATCGCTTGTGATTTTCGGTCCTTAATTAGCCAGAGTTCCTTCTCCTTTTTCTCAGCATCCGAGGTTCCATCTGGTGGCGGGTCTCCCTCAGTAACTTGGTGGAGTCCCTCTGCTTTCAGTGCAATCCTCAGTCGAGTCTTCCATTCCAAGTAATTATCCGCTTCCAGGATGGTAAGCCTGAGTTTTCCCTCCAGGTATGCAGCCATGCTCACCGGCTCCAAAAGGCAGTTGCTGTAGATTAGCAATTCAAAGTGTCCACGCTAGATCTCAATGGATCTCCTGGAACAAACCTAACTATCTAGTTGCAGCACACGCAGCTCAAAATACTGCTCCCATAACTGGCTGGGCCCATAACCTGTTGGAAATTCTCTGTGGTGAGAGAATCCCTTTTTCAATATAGCAGAGTGCACAGAGGCACAAACACAGCGGATTTAGTTATGCATGCATGTGTGCTAAGAGTAAAGTAACTTGGAGCCAATTGCTAGTTTCAAATCAATATAAAAGGTATTTATTAAGGAACTCCATTCTAGATAGGAAAGTGAGGATTTAGGATCTCTAATCTATCTATCTAAATGGATGCAGATGGATTCACCATCTTCTCTGCACATATGGTGCAGGGCAAGAGACTTGCCATGTTGCAAGGTCAACAGCCAGGTAGGAAGAGAGAGAAGGAGGAAGGAAGTTGAATCCCCTAAGATTAGCAATCTACATTTCAAAGGGATAGCATCAGAGCAGCAGGAAGTGATGACCAAATGTCTTTGACCTTCTAGCCCTCTGACTTACTAGTCTGTCCTCCACTGTCTGAGGCAAAGAGACAGCGCAAAGTCCTTTCCTTCCAACACCCCAGATGTTGTTGGACTTCAGCTCCCATAATCCCCAGCCCCAGTGGCCTTTGGTTGGGGATTATGGGAGTTGAAGTCCAACAACATCTGGGGACCCAAGGTTGAGAACCTCTGCTCTAGCAGATACGTCCCTCAAGGTAAGGTGCAACCCACAAGGGCACCTCTCAAACCCTGTCCTGACACAGAAGGGAGTCAAAAGAGGGTTGCATCCTGGCCTCCGCTTCTATTCAACTTTTACATCAATGACATGGTGAGACACCTTAGTAGCCCAGACTTTCACCCTCCCAAGCTGGCGGATAGAAGTATTTCCTCCCTTCTCTACACTGACGATGCTGCAATCCTCCCTAGGACCCTTAGAGGTCTCAGAAGAGTGTTGGCAGCTCTAACTCGGGACTGCAAGAACGATCAGCTAGAAATCAACTCTTAAAAAATGAGTTAAGGCTTTTGCCAGAAGACCAAAGACCCATCCCTGGAGTATAAACAGCCACAATCTTGCACCTTTGGAGCGGGTGCAGTCCAAATTTCTAAAAGCAGCCCTCCAAGTGCCTCACTGTGTCTCAAATGCCGCCCTGCGCTTAGAAACAGGTATGATAAAGGCTGAGGCCAGTGTGTGGTCATCCATTCTTAACCTCTAGCTTAAATTATCTCTCAGCCCTCGGGGCCCAACCTCTTTGCAGGACATTTTTCAATCTTCCTGGAAATGGGCCATGTGGACTAAACTGTCACTCCTGGGCTTCTCCCCCTCTCTTCTACTTGCTATGGACCATGACCAGGCAAAAACAGTCATCAAGAAGACACGGAGTGCCATTAGAACAGTCATAAGAGAGGATAATGGACACTGAGTGCCAGGTTGACCTAGGCAGGGTTCCAAAGACACAGATACTCTGCCTCCCCCACCACGTACCTGTCGCAATTGGAAATCCCAAGCCACAGAAGGATTTTTACCCTCTTCCGTTGTCATGCCCTTCCCTCTCTTGTATTGGAAGGCAAATACAGAAAGATCCCAATTGTGGAGGGACTGTCCCTGTGAGACTGGGGAGGTCAAAACCACAGAACATGTACCCCTCTTGTGCCCCTTTTACAGAGACAGTCGGGCCAAGCTTATGTTTCTGCTACTTCACAAGTACCCTGGTTGCTCAAGCCATGTCTATACCTGAATGCTGCTTTCGGATGAAGACCCGGCGTTCACATATAACACTGCCAAGTTCTGCGCATGTAGAATCCGACGGGCCTCGACTGCCATTCCATAGCCTTGCATCAGCTCTACATAGCTTTAAACTGCTGACTATTTTATCTTTACTAGTGTTCCTATTTAGATGTCTTATTTTATATATTCCATTTTAGCCACTGCTTTTTGTATTTTATATATGTATTTTATATAGTTCATATATGCTCATAATTTTTTAAATACAGCTATTTAATAATCTCACAGCTATTCTCTTTTCTACGGTATAGCAGCTCTATAGTATTATAATATAGTGTTATACAAAAATGAACACGACAAGTATTTTTATACCACTTTTCAACCAAAGTTCCCAAAGCGGTTTAAATACAGAAATTAATTAATTAATTAAATGGCTGCTTGTCCCCAAAGGGCTCACAGTCTAAAAAAGAAACATAAGAAAGACACCAACAATAGCCACTGGAGGGATGCTGTGCTGGGGTTGGATATTATAGTATTAGAGTAGTAACTTTAAAGTAGTATAGTCTTATGGTTCCATAATTTGCTTTTTCCACTATGTATCTTGTTCTATTGTTCTGTCTTATGTTGGTCTTGGACCGTAATAAAGATGATTGATTGGATGGAAATGAAGAACTAGTAAAAAAATTTTTAGCAGCAGTGAGACTCCTATAGCATCCCACTGGAAATCTTCAAGAGCTGGGTGGCAGTCTTTTGTGAGTTAATGACTGGTTGATGGGCAAGGAGGCCCAGATGTTTCTTGAGTCCATCTACTAAAGGCTCTGACTCTATTCTGGATATGGGACACCAATAGCAATTTTGTAAGATTCACGTATCCAACCTGCGGTGAAGGGTGGAAAGTGACACCATGTCATTAAATAGGGGTGCTCTAAGCGATCAAAAGCTTTTTACGCATCCAGCACAAGCATCACTAGTAGTCTGTCCTTGATTTTACAACAATGCAATATATTTAGAATATATATATAGACAAATATATGGTTGAAAGATCTGTTTGTCCCCACACCCCAGCCCCAAGGAAGACTCAGACACATGTAACTTGGGTATAAGGGCCACAACTATTAAATCTGATTGAATTAGAAAACTGTTTGGGTTCACACTCCAGCCCCCAACAGTGTGGGCCTAACAAAGACCAGGTTCAGAGATCACTGTCCTCCCCTCTGCCTTAGATGGGTGACACACCCTGATTCAGGTCAGAAGCAGGTTAAACCCACTTCATCCCCTTCATAGTCAACCCCACAGGGGTAAGGACAACTTCTGGGGCTTCACAGCCCCCCCCCCCCCAGCTGCGCAGCCTTTGAGGTTTGAGAAGCCCTGAAGCAGGTTTCATGGCAAATCAAGATCTCTGAGCCGCAAAGCCTCTAGGGACCAATGGACCAATCCACCCATTTTAACTGCCTAAGGGTGCTCACCAATTTTCAGCCCTACTAAACAATCACCCAGCCCGAACTGTTTCTGCCCAGCTGTGACCTAACTAACTAAACTAGGAAAAACAGAACAGAGTAGGCAAAAAGACTCCCAACAGAGCCAATTTGTTGGGCACCAAAAATTCCTACTTGGCCCCCAAAAGGACAAACAGTAAAAGCCCATTCTGCACCTAGGTACGGGGGGGGGGAGGGGAAGACCAATGAAGCTGAACTGAGGAGTTTGGGGTGGGGTGCTACCCTAGCAATGAGCAAACTCTGCCCCACTCCAAAACCTCGGCCAATCAGGGGAGGTCTTGGGGCTGTCTGGTGAGGGGGTGAGACAAAGAACCCTTCCCACAGAATGAGGCCTGAGGAGGGGCATTTTCTCTTCTTCATTAAATGTAAAGGAGTCTCCTTATAATATCATGTTTAGATGGTGCATAACACCAGCAAAACCTATCCATATGGTTCCCAAATATTCAAATAAGTATTGGAGACTTTGTGGTCAAGTGGGATCATATTTTCATATGTAGTGGTCACACTCATAACTTAAATTATTTTGGCAGAGAGTAATTCATTAAGGTCATTCACATGACTGAAAACGGCGGGGCTGGAGAGAAGGCAGAATACAACCTCCTTCCCCCACATGAGTGAGGGCTTACCTGCGCTCTGTCACATGCATGACAACACAATTGGCATAGCAGAGATATACCCAGCAGACATTTGGAGGAGGAAGTCCTCCACTATCCCACTCTGCATCACGCAGGTAGCAGAAAGGCTGCCCATGTCATTGCAGCAGCTCCCAGCTTCCTAGCTGCTCTACATTCAGCACCTTTATCCACACACCTGTTTTGCCAGAGGGAGAAATATTTCTTTCTATCCACTCTCTCCAAACCATACATAATTTTATAGCCCTCTATCATGTCACACCTTGGTTCTTTTTCCCCCCTAAACTAAAAAAGCCCCAGGTGTTGTAGCCTTACCTCATAGGAAAGGTGCTCTAGGCCAGTAAAAGTGATGCAAAACAACAGTATGAGGCAGTAGCTTGAAACCGCAAGTATAGCAATTTTCGATGTGTTTTTCAATGCATAGGGACAGGCTTGTGGCCGTTCATATTGCTCACCATGGCAGTGGGTTTTCCGGGCAGGGGGTGTCCATATTCCATCTGAATCGCATTCACATAAAAATATGCAGCTTTACATATCAACAGATCCTTGATCTGCTGAATGAGTCAGCCAATCCACAGCATACTAGAACAGGGAAACACAAATGTTTCCAAAAAAATAAGTCTGATAAAAAGCAAATGCAATCGAAATCAAAAGCTGAAAGCAGATGAAAATCAGGTTGCACCTTTGCGCAAGAACCCGAGTGGAATTTTTTTAAAAAAAATTCATTTCATGAATGGGACAGAAAGGGGCTGTAAAAATCAACAAATCATTGCACTGCAATTTGAACCATCCACACCACACCACACTGCAATGCATAAACGATGGGGCAAGCCTCCTACAATGGAAAAATACAGCTACTTTCTTGCAATGCATATACAATATTATAGGACTGCAATGCAGCAACAGAAACCAAAACAAGGCATCGGAAATATGAACGGCACCTTGCTGACTCTGCAGCGACTGCGATGGGGAAACATGGTCAATATGGAAGCACACTTAGCAGACAGGTTGTGAAACTGTTGCAGCGTGCAATCCAGAAAATGCCATTCTGCACTTTCTGGTCACCTTCTGGTGACCAGAACTGTGCACAGTATTCCAAATGTGGCGGCACAATAGATTTGTATAAGGGCATTATGATATTAGCAGTTTTGTTTTCAGTCACCTTCCTAATGATCCCAAGCATGGAACTGACCTTTTTCACAGCTCCTTAACTGCATAAAGGAATAACAGGGTTTATTCTAAGAATTTTTCAGTGCAGCACACCCCCTGCCCCTCCCATCCCCAATCTGTGAGCACTTCCCAAACTTTTTCTAATTGAAAGAAACATAACAAACAGAAGGTGAAATGCGAGAACTTAAGAGAAACAAACAGAGAGGGAGGAGGGATAGAAGGGTAGGAAAACAAGAGAAGGAGTTGGGCGGGGGAGGTACATTGCAAATAATGGATGAGATTCTCTTACTTCCCAAACTACAGTTGAGGATTGGGGCATTTTTCTCATCTATTTCTACAGCTCTGTTCCTTATGAAACCTCTATATTCCCAACTGCACAAAAACCTAGTTCCCACTGCACAACATTTTCCTCCGCTGCACAAAATGTGTCCAGCTATGCACATCAGAATAAACCCTCTACTCTCCTGCTTAATAGAAACACTGGTGTCTTTGTGGTATTAGCAACCATTACACCAGCCTCCACTTTCATCTTAGGCAATCTGTATGCACAAGAACTAACATATCTCACACCAATGAAATGGACAAAGACTGCCATTCTTAACAGGCCTGGAATAAATGGCCAAGAAGGAATGAGGACATAAAGAGGTGAGCAACAGTCAGCAAACTCTGTTGAAATGCAACTAAGTGACAGTTAATACATCTAATAATTAAGGTTTGGGAAGACTCATTATGCCAGGGCATCTGTAGGCCACATTTTCATGTACATTCCCATTTTTTGGAAAGCATCTCAGTAATACAGCCATAAGATGAACTGCAGCTGAGCAGGACTGCAGGCAAGAGGAGGAAGGAAGCAGAGGCCCAAGGTAAGTGTACAGAGAGGAGTTTGCCCATTCACCTAGCAGCAGCCCATCTCTCTGGCCACCTCCATATTGGCTTATATACAGCACAACACCCCACTGATCCAAGAGCATGGGACACACACACTCGTTCCATGCTTCTTCGACTGACATCCACACTGTTAATGAGCTCACAATTGTTAGCTCCATCGCTAACAATTGTATCATTGCTGTAGCAACAAACTTCCCATTAAGACTAATGGGAGGAATTGGGAAATAAGGCACAGAGACTGTCTAAGCAACCGGTAAGCTTGCTGCTCCTGGGCCCCTTTAAACCCCCTTTAAAACCCTTTGGTGCAGCTTATGAAGGTGGGGAGGCTCCACCTCCGTAGCTCCTAAGAAGTGTATCCTCGCACTCCAAACGCTCCTCCCACGGAGCCTCTAACCTTCACAAGCCACATGGCAGGGTTTAAAGGGGCTCAGAAGCTGTGAGCTCACCTGTTTCATAGAGAGGCAGCTCACTGCACAATATGTGAGCCAAGATCTTTTAGCAACCTCTCTGTGTTTCACATTAATTAAATTGTATTTCTTTTTTTTTTTTTAGAGAAAACCCCGAACCCTTGGAACTAGGGATGTGCTGGAGGAATTCATGTGGGAGAGGGAGCACAGAGCAATGAGCAACGGATTTCAGCCGTTCAGGAAAAAGTCATTGCCTGGGAGGAAAAACTGGAGGAGGAGCAGGACCAATCACACCTGCGCTAAAGCCTGCACAAAGACCTGTAGGCAAAATGTGTACAATATCACAATCTTCATTTTTAAGATAAGACCCAAATGTGGCAGCACTTGTGATTAGATTTTGAGAGTTGGTAATACTGAATTCACCTTAAGTGGTGCAGTGAGGAAATGCTTCCCCACAATAACTAACAACTAACAAGCAGAAGGTTGCCAGCTTGAATCCTCACTGCTACTATATCGGGCAGCAGCAATATAGGAAGATGCGGAAAGGCATCATCTCGTACTGTACAGGAGATGGCAATGGTCAACCCCTCCTGTATTCTACCCAAGAAAACCACAGGGCTCTGTGGGCACCAGGAGTCGAAATCAACTTGACGGCACACTTTACCTTCACTTTAATACTGAATTAGCCTTCAGGATTGTGCATTCCACAATATGTGAACAATACTTTGTATGCTGTATTGTATTAATTATTTAGACTTTAACATTTATAATATGCTAAAGGAGGTAAATGACCTTAAAACAGCAGTACATATGCTGGTAACCTACAGGTTTGACTACTGTAATGCACTTTACGTGGGGCTGCCTCTGGACTTAGTTCAGAAACTACAAAATACAGCTTATTATCTATAAAGCCCTTAACAGCTTGGGTCCAGGGTATTTAAGAGTGCCTCCTTTGTAAGAGGTATCCTTTCTACCTATTAATATCATCTGGGAAGGTCTGGTTTTAGCTACCACTGGCTCGTTTGGTGGCAAATGGGGACCAGGCCTTCTCTGTGGCTGCCCTGGGGCTCTGGAGGGCATTCCCTGTCAAAACAAGAGTGTCTCCATCTCTGGTTGCTTTATAAAAGGCCCTCAAGATGCATCTGTTTTCTTAGGCTTTCAGTCAAAATCAATTTTAAACTATTTAATTGTTCTTATTCTCTAAAACTGCTTTTAATTGTTTTTATTCTGTTTTTACATCTATTGTATTTTAAATTATGTACACCATCTAGGGATAAACATATCATGCGGTTTATAAATATGATAGATCGATAGATTTTAAATCTGTAGCTTTTGTTTTCTAACAGATATAAGTCTAAAACATCACAATCATTTTAATATTGATTGGCTTAAATAAAATGTAATATTTATTGCCAAATCAATCCAGATTTTGGTGAATTAGCCATGAGAGATCAATATAGGAATAACAGAAAGGGTAGTGTTGCAAGTTAAGAGTGAGGCACAACTGGAAAATCTAGGGAAAGGAACAGCTTCCTTGGCATATCCCTAACCCAATTATATTCTATTCATCTGTCAATTTGGTGAGCACCATAGTCAGAGATATGACACAACTTATTAAAACTGAGAAAAGAAGGTAGGTATTAAAACAGTAAAACAAATGAATAATTAAATATTAATTTCTCCTCCAAAGCTGTCTCAGTAAGACAACTCATTTCAGAGATATGAACACAGGTATCTCACTTCACATCAGTGATTGGCCTTGTTAAACAAAAAACACAAAACACCAGCAGATACCACATCACCAGCTAAGCTGAGATTTCATTACATAGTGGCTTCCTGAGGTCCTAGTTATGGAAGCTGGTGCTTCAGCCTGAAGGTAGTTTTCACAGTGTGTCATTTCCCTAACACGAATGCATACAGATTATGACTCTTGAGCATTCACAGTAAACATGAGGGGAGATGATCTGCCATGTGAAGTCCACATAAAGCAGGGTAGCAAAGAATGTATGCAACAGCATTTGCAAGAAAAGGAACTATTTTTGAGAGATCCCAAGAGATTCAGTACGGCAGAACATCAGCCTGGCACAGATTCTAGGCTACTCTGAGGGATTTCTGCTTCATTTCTAGGAAGTGCCTTCTAGAGTGATATCCACTTGAGTTACAGGAAACTATTTTTGAGAAAACAGTGAGACGGGAAAAGAAAAACTGGCTGGACCTGGCTCTCCTTACTTTAGGGGCAGCCCAAGGTATTTCGGTGCACAAAATCCTCTCTAACCTCAGCGCGCACACACCCAGCTAGGGCGAGGCTTGCCCCCTGGGCCAGAACCCACTTTTCCAAGGGCGTAGCTATAATTCAGTAGATGGGTTCAAAGAACTCGGGCCCACAGCTCCTGAGGGCTCCCCAGCTCCACCCCTCCCTATTTTCTTCATTTTTATCTCCCTCACTCCAAGGGGCTCTTCTCCCCTAGCTATGCCCCTGCATTTTCCTTCCTGCCCATCCACCTGCCTGTCTAGCAGAGAGAAGAAGAGGTGGCAGCAGACTGATGGAGTGGCACCCACTGCAAGGGGCAGGGCAGGGTGCCCACATTCACTGCAACCACCTCAGTCCACCTTATTGAAGGCCTGACATTGTCTTACTTTGAAATTATGAGCTTGATGAACACTTTGAGCTGGGTGCAGCTGGTCCTCACTGACTGGAAAATCTGAGAGAGCTGGTACACACAAAATGGCTGCCACATAGAAGCCACTTTAAATTGTAGCAGCTCTTGTCATAGCACAAGTAATTCATGTGATTGAGGCGATTAGCCATGTAGATTTGGATGATTCTTCCACATCACTGCAAGCCTTTTGTTGTTTGTAAGGCTGCGGTAGCATGGAAAGGATCCCCCGTTAATCACTCCTCACTTCCAAATAAGTGTGCAAGGCTGAGATGACATTTGAAACCAGGTCCAAATTAAACACTGGACTATATGGCTCCTTAAATGGTGCTCATTCCCTGACACTGCCTTGGGTCTGTCACTAATACGATTTCACTTGGAACAATAATAAGCAGATCGTCATAACACTTCGTTGCAGATTGAAATTATAATTGCAACTATGTGTTACTGCAGGGTTTTCTCAGTTAGTACCAAGTTATGGGCTGTCATGGCAACTTGAGCAAAGCCTTTCTGAAGGCTAAAAACCAAGCAATTGTTCAGAAACAGGCAGGCTAAACAGGTATAGAATGGAGGCTCAGCCCAAAGAAGAATTAATGGATGACAGTGGGGGATAAATCATTGACATGATGGTGTCTTTCCTAATTGCCTCAGCTTCATCTTTCCCCTAAGCATTAGTTATAAAGTGCTTGGTAATTCAAGGTATGGCATTGAGCCTGGTCCTTCAGAATAGCTACATCCAGTTCTTATTGGAATATCCTTGTACAATATGACTCTTTCTGCATGGTTCACCTCTGTGTACCAATGAAGACAAAAAGCCTAGAAATCATCCCTTTTAGATTAAACTGTAAACAGAAATGGCTTTGGCCTTTTGCTGAGCAAAATGGAAGCGTCTGATGATTGCACTTCTCATGGAACTCTCTCAGTGCTTTGTAGTCTTGACTACAGAGTGATGAGAGCGTCTGTAGGCTTGACTGCAGTAATATGCTCTATGTTGGGCTGCCTCTGAATGTAGCCTGGGAACTTTAATTAGTACAAAATTCAGTAGCTAGGCTAATCTCAGGAACAACCTGAAGAGATCATCCTACACCACTATCAGTTTTTTAAATGTTGCACTAGCTGCCAGTAAGTTTCCAGGCAAAATGCAAAGTGCTAATAGTTACTTATAAAGCCCTAAACAACTTAGGCCCAGAGTACTTAAGAGAGCACCTCCTTCTGTATAGGTAAAGGTAAAGTGTGCCGTCAAGTCGATGTTGACTCCTCGCAACTACAGAGCCCTATGGTTGTCTTTGGTAAAATACAGGAGGTGTTTACCATTGCCAGGAGGAGGCAAAGGTAAACCCCTTCTGTATTCTACCAAAGACAATCACAATACTCTGTGGGTGCCAGGAGTCAAAATCGACTTGATGGCACACTTTACCTTTACCTTCAAGAAAGCAAACAATGTGGGCTCCATTTTCCATGGGGAATCAATTCTGTGACATGGATTTCACACAGTTTGGTCCAGTGAATCCCCCTTCCCCTAAAAAAGAGGTTTGTTGATGGGTTTATAAATTTGAGAATTACTTCTCACAAACAACTTTCCATGCAGAAATAAAAGGCATCATCAGTCACTGTTTGCCTTCTCAATGATGGCACTGCCATATGGAAGCAGGCCTCATTCACTAGCCTGTGCAATTTCCAACCCCTGCAGGTCATAAAGTTTCCATCATGGGACTTTTGAACTAGGTTTTTAATGCCCACCAACTATTTTCTTGTTGGAGGGGGTATCCAGAGCCCTTGCCATGCTGACAGAATTTGCCTGCCTCCTCCTGCCTGCATTGCACTTTTCTTCCTGGCTGCTGGCTGCTGTCCAGCAGCAGCAGCACAGTCTGACTGGTCCTCCCTGTCATTTGAATGCTGTTGCTGAGCAAAGAAATGACACAAGCTGGAGGTAGAAGTTGTCTGCTGGGCTTCTCTCCCTCAAGGAAAGGAAAGTGGGGGGTGGGGGGGATCATTATCTGTTGTGTGTGTTATTTCCCCCCCCCCTCACTTAAAAGCCTCTCAGGCTGTTCTCAGGAGCAGCCAAGCCCATGAGAACCGACAGGATCCACGTGGCCCGAGAGTGCTGCGGCACCAAACCCAGTGCTGAAGCCCAGCTCTTAGCTGAGGTTAAAGGTATAAAGGCGCCCTTAACCTGGCCCCCAGGAACATGTGTCAGTGCAAGCTGCTTGCAGCTCGTGCTGGCACAGAGATGGGCACCTAGAGTGCCCATCTCCTGGGGAAATCCCCCAGTGCACTGCACTCAGCACACAGTCCACTGGGGGATACCGGAGGCCAGGATAATGAACCCTGCACTCAGCGCAATCCGTGCTGCTCTGCACCATACGGAGCAGCATTGATTGTATCGGAGTGCACTCTACACTCCCACCAGTTTAAGATTGATCATCTGGAGGGAAGGCAAGGTTTACAAAGCTTTCCTTCTGCCCACCCGCCTACCCGGTAGGTTGTGAGAACAGCCTCACTGTGTTTTGTTTAAACCCTGTGTGTGCATGTGTGTGTGTGAGAGAGTGAGTCAGAAAGCCACCATTTGTGTGTATGTATTTCTTCCCCAACCGCTTGTTTGTGCCTGAGTGAGTGAGTTTTAACTTTTAAAAAATGATTTTCCAGGCAGTACAACAAGATGCCAACAGCTATAAGCTAAAAGAGTACAAACTTGTAAGAAAAACTCTTCCTACCCCGCACGGTACACATTCTTGAGAAAATTAGTTACTTCAAAAGTATTTAAAAGTTCCAAAAATAAAAGAGAGAGAAGCAAGCCACTCGCTGCCCATATCAGTGGTGCAGCTGTTTTGCTCCAGCTCCTCCCCTTGGAGCGCAGCACACAGGGACTGGGGAACCGGCCCCCATTGGCCCCGGCCTCTTCCGGGGGTGGGGCCAGAAGCGCCTAAGCCAGCAGCGCGCCTGCACCGGCATTCAGTCCTCCTCTTTCATTGAGGTCGGACGTGTTCTGACTAGGCCACGAAGCACGTGGCTTGGCCCCGAGAGCGGCCCGGCGGGGGGCAGAGTGGAGAGTTTGGGCTCCAGGGCCTGCCTGCTTTTGTCTTGCCTGGCACTCTCAGAGCGCCAGGGCGGCAAGACCCGGCGTGGCAGGACCCGGCCACCATTTTCGGCCACGCAACACACGCAAGAGAAAGGAAGAAATGCTCTAGTAAAATCGATCTGTTTTTGTTTTCTCTTTCTGCTTTTTGGTTTACCATGTGGTGCATTCTGAGCTTGAAGATATTTGGCTGTTTACTAGCTCTAATTTGGAATGTGGTGTGTGTGTTTTTTCCTTCTGCCTTTGCCATTATTATTATTTATTAGAAATATTTATATGATGCTTTTTATCAATAAAGTTCTCAAAATGGCATGCATATCAAAAGATACAAGGAACATGGTTCTTTACCTCCAGGTGGTTTTTCTTATAAGATTTAGTGGCTATTTTGCTCTGGGCTTGTAACAGTAGCTCATATTTTACATATTGGGGCTATTCACATGACTGTGTGAATACCAGGTGGGTAGGCAGGGGAGAAGGCTGGGCCAGCTCACACACACCCCACCCCACCAGATGTGACCCAATGTTGCTGGAAGCATGGACCACACTCCGAGCCTAGATGCACTATGCTATGCAGTGTGGAGCTCCAGAGGCCAGGACCATGTGTTCCAGTCTCCAGATATCCCACAATGCACTGTGCGACATGCATGGTGCACAGTGTGCATGGTGCCACCTGAGCAAACGCATGATCCCGGAATCAGGGCTAAGCACACACCTGAGCCTTTAACTTTGGCTAAAAGCCAGGTTAAAAAGCTGTGCTGGGTGGCACTACCCCATCGGGATCAGGCCTGATCCCCATGGTTCTCATGTGCAGCCAAACCGAGGCTGGGCTTCCCTAGCCTGGGTTAGGCTATGCGTGAGAACAGCCTCATTGTCTTTTTAAAATAAACTTGTAGTGGACCAAAATAACCCCAAATCCTTGCATGTGGCTTCATAAATTGCTAGAATAAGCATTAAGCATTTTCCCCTTCCCCCTTCCCTTTTAGCCTGTTTTTATGCACTTGCTTCAAAATAAGCCTTTCCAAATCAGATCACAGGGAACATGTTTTAAAGGCTCCCTTGCTCATCAAATGCTTGCTTATCTTTAAATCCTAAGCAACTGCGGTAACTCCACATATACCATTCTGCTGTCCTCTTTAAAATCAGAGTGGTGAATATATGGATCTACACTGGCAGCAAATTGGTGACTTTTCCTTCTGTTGGACAAGCACTATAAATGCATATGCTTTTTGCTTAAATGTAGTTCATGGAAGGGGTCAATCTGGGCTGCTTACTACTGTGATAGTTAAAACAACAACAACAACATTGAGTTTACAAGATTAGGATTGGAGTGCATGTAGCTAAAGGTCAACATAAATATACATAGGAAGCTGCCATATATCATTGGTCCATCTAGTTCATTGTTGTCTACACTGACTGGCAGCAGCTCTCCAAGGTTTCAGGCAGGAGTCTCTCTCAAACCTACCTGGAGATGCTGCTAGGGAGTTAATGTTTTGCTGATACTCCAGGCACTGCCATACATTTCAAGCATTAAAATTCAGATGAAGGCAAATGCAATACCTATACAACACAAAGTGAGGAACTTATTCTGCATGAGCAGAAGGGGACATCTGAGGAGGTTATCCACATGTTGAGAACATCTGAGGAGGTCTGTCTCCCGTTACCACCGGTATGTCTGACTGACCGGTGGTGACTCAGAGGCAGGCCTTCTCTGTAGCTGTTCCTGAGCTGTGTAATGCACGCCTGGCAGAAATCCGTAGTTTGAGTTCATTGTTGGCCTTCAGGAGAGCCCATAGAACCTATCTGTTTGGCCTGGCCTTCCAGAGTTTTTAAACTGTTTTAATTGTTAATAGTTTTGAACTGTTTTAAAACTGTTTTGTAATGATTGTTTTTAAATGAATTATTCATAGGTTTTATTTTTGCTTCTGGGCACTGCCCAGAGCCATTTGGATGGGGTGGTATATAACTGTAATTAATTAATTAATTAATTAATTAAATGCCCATAGCATTGTGCCAACCACTTAGAAAGATGACAGCATGCTGACATCATAGAGCCTTCTGATTAATCAGAATGGGTCTCTCCCATTGTTCTTGTATGGTAGTCAAACAGTACACTTCAAACGTTCATTGCTTCAACCACTCATGGAGTGATCACATCTTCTGAAAGGAAAGTGGCTTTCAGTGCAAATCAAGTGCTAAGTGAACTTAAACCTTACATAACTAATGGATGGCCATAAAAAAACAAGGTACCTGAACATCATCAACCATAGTACCATGCATGCACATAGCAACTGAACGTTCTCTTCTCAATGAGCAGGTGTTGAGGACTGCCAACCTCTCACGCGAGCCAACCAGCATTGGGGGGGGGGCTGTTTTCCATGTCTGGGGGTGTGGTAGCCCCCCAACCGACAAAAGAAATGGGCAAGTGGGTGATTTTTAGAGATTTTTTAACCTTTTCCCAAAACACCCAGAGGATCCTATTGGGGTTTATGGGAAAGGTTAATTTAAAAATATATATCCTGCTTGACCATTTCTTTTGTGGGTTAGGTGGTAAGTAGCACCCTTTTTTCCTTCCCCCACATTAACTTCACAATGCCTGGACCAATATGAACCAAATTGGTTACAATTGTAGGAACACATAGAGACATCTCAATGGTGTAGTTTGTGATTATGTTATCCACCCCAATTCAAGGTGGTGGACTCATGAATGTTTGAGACACAAGTGGGCTAACTTGTGGACCACCTAACTGATCTGAACCAAATTTGGTACAGTTGTAGTGAGTAACACACAGGGACACATCAAAGGCATGGTTTGTGATTAATTCATCCACCCCAATCCAAGATGGTGGACACGTGAATATTTGAGGCACAATTGGGCTCACTTGTGAACCACCAAAACAATTTGAACCAAATTTGCTACAGGTGTGAGAACACATAGAGAGGGCTCAAGGGTGTGATTTGATGTCATCCAGCATGATTTAAGATGGGAGACACATCAAAGGTTTGAGGTGAAAGTGGGAACTGATTTGGAATAAATTTGGTACAGCTGTAGGGACACATAGGGGCACCTCAAACACATACTTTGTGATGATGTCATCCATCCAAATCAATATGGCAGATGCATGGACATTTGAGGCACAAGAGGGTTAACTTGTGAACTGCCAAACTGATTTGGACTTAATTTAGTCCAGGGGTAGGTATAGTGAAAGGAAAGTAGGCAGATTAGTCCGGACCTGGAAACCCTTGTAAATCAATAACACTATTCAAATGTTTAGCACCATAATAAGAATGTTCTCAGGTTTTTAGGCAACGGGGAAAACGAGTATATCAACAAAGCCCTGGGTCTTCCTCTCCTTAAAAAGTAGTAGTTTTAGCACCCAAATTCTTCCATCTGAGGAATACCCCTTGCTAATGTGCAGTTTTTTCAAAAGCCCATTAAGATGGACAATAAAAGGTGCTGAGTTCAAGAGAGTGTACTCCAACATCTGAAGCTTTACTCTTATAATCTGGGTTTCATCACCTCCACTGCAATTGCGTATGGACATGCATGAACTCACACCACTTTTGTCATTCCTGTTCCAAGGCACTCTGTGTCTCGATTAGTATGATTCAGCAAGTGAGGGCCAATTCCATTGAAATGTTTGATGATCACTCCTTTTCTTTTTTGAAGACTCCCTTGGTAATTTATATTGCATGGGGACATCCTGTTCTGCAGCAATAACACACACAGTCAACATCTGGTTGGAGGGGGTTCTTGGCAATGTGACCTCTGATGGGCCATGCCTACTTGCCACCCGACACATTGTTTCCCACACGATTCCCCACACAGCATAGCAACGCTAAAAGGGGCACTGTGGGGAAACAATATGGTGGGCAGGAGCCACAGGCTAGGATGCTGCTGGCCTGCTAAGAATGAAAAAAGCCTGCATTCACCACCACAGGTGGAGGGGGGGGGGCTCCCAGCCAGTAGTGCTAATTGCTGACTGGGCTCAGAGTACAGACATCAGTAGTGCCCCCCAAGATAGGATGCTGGGCCCTTGCAGCTGCCTAATGGTTCTTGTGCTGATGCTGGCCCTGAGATATGCATTTTGTATTAATATATTATGCTAATATTAATACAAAACACATTTACACACGGTAAATGCTATATTCCTAGAAGACAGGGAATAGTCTGGAACCCCATGGATTCTTGTTCCTGTTATAAACACAAAGCACATCAGTAGCCTACCTATAAAATAACGGTCCATTCGTTCAATGGAGTAAGCTTGTGCCCTTTGATTTGGAGGCACAGAGGCAGTGAACCAGCAGAGCATATTTCCTTTTCACTGTTCACATCTGACATAGATTTGTTTGGTAATAAAGCAGATGGAGTCAGAGAGCATGTCTTCCCTGCCAATGGGGAAGGTGCAGAAGCTCCTGCCCTATAGTCTCCTAAGTTTTGTATGACATTGAGCTGCAATCACTGAGTCCCTGACAACAAAAAAGAGCATGTGTTGTGAACAAGATACTTCTATACAATGGAAGCCACTTGACAGAAGCAATGAACTAAATAGACAAAGCCAGAGTTCATAGTCTGCATTTTTCCTGTTTCACCAATGGACAATAGTGGAGACTCTCTTCAGTTACTTTCATTATCCTCTGCCTTGAAAGGTCACCCTCTGTACCACTCTGTCCCGAATATAATCAGTTCCAGCTCTCAGGCATTTCCTTTGTAACTCTTGGCCTGTATCCTTTGCTGTCCAATGGTCCTCTCTGACACCCAGTATTAAAGCTGTATAGAGTGACAAAGTAGGGGTGGTGCTCTTTATTCAGGGGAGGGGGGTTTCAGATAGCAAAAACGTGAATAATGAAACCTTACCTCTATGGGAATTGGGGTGTTATATTCTGGGAAGAAGAAAAATGCCTTAAAATGCCTAAAAAGTGGGAAGGGGGGAGAAATAAGAACAGGAATGCATGGTACCTCCTTACCTTGCTCTCTCAGGGCTGCAGGCTCCAGAAATGCCCCCCCCCATTAGCCAATTTTTCAGTGAAAAAATGTTTTGTTTTTGTTTTTTAAAAAAGAAAGAGCCTCAAAATGGCTTTGTGTTCTGAAATGCGAGCCAAAAGTGACACTGGAAGTCACTTTGCAAGTGTGAATAGGCAAATTTTAGCCTATTTTCACAATGCAGAAGACTCCGGTTCGTTAAGACCTGTCCGTGGATATGTGAAACCACGGTTGCCAGAACTGTGGGTGATAAGGGCCACCTGTACCCCCATTCATCCAGGACCTGGTCCTTCAGAAATCTTTATATTTGACAACAGCAAAGGGATAGCCAAGAATGATCAGGGGAATATAAAGTAGGGATGTGCAAAAGCTTTACACTCGAAACAGGCTGTTTTGAGTGTTTCAAGCTCGAAACAAAATGTCCTTTAAATAAAAGGCCTTTCAAGCTGCAAATAAAACAACCCTGTTTTGATTGAAACATTTCGACATTTTGAGCGACATTTTGGAGGCCTGTTTTTCTCTTGCTGATTGGTTTTCTGGCTCACAATCTCCTTGCTTTTTGGTTGCCTTATCATACAAATTAAGAGTTGTCATGGGCAACTGTGTCTCCATTGGCTGGGGAATGGTGGGGTGGGAGGGAACCCAAAAGGAGAAATTTCAAAATGTACTCAAAGGGATTGGGAGGCAGAAAGAGCCCTTATATTGTGCCTCTCTTGAAGAGGATACATCAGGAAAGGAGAGAGAAAGGTTTGAGTTTGTGGTTTTCTTTTCTGAGCACTGAGTGTAATATGCTGTGCTATTGGTGTTATAACTATTGGTTTTGCTGGATCTCAGATTGACAAAGGTTACAGAACTTGGGTGCCTCCCTCCCTCCCTTAAGTTGTGGTTTGTTTTGTTTGTGAGATAGTGTTGTGGTGAGAAGCACCACAGATTGCTGTGATGAGCTCCATGCCTGGCCTTGAGACTAACCTGTGCTTCACTCACTGCTCTGGTCTGCTCTGCAATCTGCAATTCTGAATTGCAAGATGTTCTTAGTCAAACTGTAGCTGATGTTGCTCTTGTTGAGATTAGGGCTATGCTTGCTGCCAAGGGTGCTGCTGTGGTAACTGCTGTAATGCTAAGAATGTAAGGAGTTGTAATTGTGTGTGAGAAAGCAACTTGTGCCAATAATGCTACTACAGTGCAGGCACTGCAGCTAGCAGTGGATTCTGAGTCAGTAATTCTTTTTCTAGCCATTTTTGTACTGTGTTTCAAATGTGTCTTCTGTGTTGGGACGGACAGATTCCTTTTTATTGTGTGCTTCAGCAGTATTTTTCAGGGCAGGGTTGCAGAATGCATTTCAAATTGTAATGCAAAACTTGTGTGTACACTCTGTGAGTACAGCTTGTTCTGGCCATAGAGAACAATGCAGAAACACAGAGCACCCCATTGTTCCCCATGGTTAGGTCCTAGTGACACCAAAGTGGATTGTGTGGTAGGGCATGATGGGTGCTCGCTACCACCCAACGCACAAAAGAAGTGGGCAAGCAGGCAATTTTAAACAAATGTTTAACCTTTCCCCAAACCCCTAGAGGAACCTTTTGGGAATGTAAAAAAATTGTTGAAAATCGCCTGCTTCCCAATTCTTTTTTATGGGTTGGGTGGTAGGCAACACCCATCATGCCCTACCACCCACCCCACTTTGGTATCCCTAGGAGCTAACCATGGGGAACATAAGAACAGCCCTACTAGATCGAGCCCAAGGCCCATCCAGTCCAGCATCCTATTTCACACAGTAGCCCACCAGATGCCTATAAGAAGCCAAGAGGCAAGCAGTGAGGGCATGCCTTCTCTCTTGCTATTGCTCCCCTGCAACTGGTATTCAGAGGCATATTTCCTCTGAGGCTGGAGGTGGCCTATAGTCACCAGACTAGTAGCCATTGATAGATCTGTCCTCCATGAATTTGTCTAAGCCCCTTTTAAAGCCACCCAAGCTAGTGGCCATCCTCACATCCTGTGACAGAGAATTACATAGGTTAATTATGCATTTGTATGAAAAAAAATTTCCTTCTGTTGGTCCTAAATTTCCTGGCCTTTGGTTTCATGGGATACCCTCTGGAACATATGAACATAGGAAGCTGCCTTCTACCGAGTCAGACCATTGGTCCTCAGTATTGTAAACACAAACTGGCAGTGGCTTCTCAAAGGTTGCAGGCAGGAGTCTCTCTCAGCCCTGACTTGGAGAAGCCAGGGAAAGAACTTGGAACCTTCTGTATGCAAGCATGCAGCTGCTCTTCCTAGAGCAGCCCATCCCCTAAGGGGATCATCTTAGAGTTCTCAAACTTGTAGTCTTCCATTCAAAGGCAAACCAGGGTGGACCCTGCTTAGCAAAGGGACAATTCATGCTTGGGAGAGGGAGAAAATATTATCTCTGTCCACTCTCTCTACTCCATGCATAATTTTATAAAATTCTAACATGTCTCTCCATTGTCACCTCTTTTTCAAACTAGAAAGCTCCAGAAGCTGTAGCCTTGCCTCATAAGGAAGGTACTCCAGGCCTCCTGATCATCTTAGGTGCCCTCTTCTGCACCTTTTCCACTTCTGCAATGTCTTTCTTAAGATATGTATGCTGTACTTGAAATGTGGTCACACCATAGATTTGTATAAGGGAATTATAATATTAGCATTCTTTATTTTCCTTCCTAATGATCCCTAGTAGAGGTGTGCACAAAACTGGTTTGCTCAGTTCAGTTCGAGTCCAGACCGGACTTGAACTGAATTGGGCATTTTCGGTTTTGTGCTCCCTGAACATACCCCCGGCTCAACTCAAATTTGAGCTGGTTCTGGGGTTCTAAGTTTGCTGCTGGGTCCGGCTTGGCAGCAGCCATGGGGGCATCTCTGCCAACTCCCCCGCCCCTGCTGGCCTTCTCCGGCTCTAAAAGGGGCTGGTTTGGCCTGTTTTCGGGCTGTTCCAGCCCTTCCTCCAGTGGCAGTGGCCATTTTAGAGGCTGTTGTGCATGCCCAGTGGGCCTCTACATGGCCGGGTCATGACCCAGGCCATGCAGAGGCCCATTGGGCATACACAGCAACCTCCAAAATGGCCCCCACTGGAGGAAGGGCCAGAACAGCCCGAAAATGGGCCAAACCTGCCCTGTTAGAGCAGGTTGAGGCTGGTGGGGGAGTGGGGATGGCAGAGGCCCCCCATGGCTGTGGCCACCAACCCAGACCCAGTGGTGATTCTAATAAATAAATACATTTTAAAACTTATAACGCAAACTGGCTCCAAGCCGGTTCGGGGGTATTGGCTCAAGACCTCGAGCCAGCCCAGTTCAATAGTGAACCAGCTTAACCTTGAGCCGATTCACACATCCCTAATCCCTAGCATAGAATTTGCCTTTTTCACAACTGACATGCACTGAGTTGACACTTTCAACGAGCTATCCACCACAATGACAAGATCGTTCTTTTCTGTTCTCTTCATTTGGGCAGGACTTCCATTTTCTGAAGGAAGTCTTCTTCCCTTTTATAGTTTCCCTGACTCTACTTGTTAGCCATGATGGTGTCCTCCTAAATGTGATGGTACCTTTCTTCCTTCTTGGTATACATTCCAGCTGAGCATCTATTATTGTGGTTTTGAATAAGTTCCATGCTTTCCGGAGTGACTGACTGTCCTGACCTTCCCTTTCAATTTCTTTTTTATCAGTCCCCTCATTTTTGAGAAGTTTCCTCCAACACGACTGTTGGTTAATGGAGCTCTTTTCAGGTATTCAAAGAACACACATAAAGGGACTGCAGCACTTCAGCCTACACATGTTCATTGGAATGTCTGGAGAAAGAATGGGTAGGGTAGAGTACCTCTCAGTGGAAACTGCCAGATTCAAGTGTTTGCCCATTTTTGGACTCCCATTTTTTTAAAAAATGATATGACTCCCATTTGGATATAACTCTCATTTGAGCGGAGGCAGTCTTGCATTACTAGCAGGAATGGGCAATAATTTTGTATAAATTGTCAGTTTCAAAAGCAGATGTGAAAGTATATAGAATAGTGGGCTCTACAAAGAAGAGGTGGGTTCCAGAGATGAAAGTTCCAGGTGGGTTCCAGAGAGGTGGAGTTCCAGAGATGTGGGGAAAGGTTTGGCCCAGCTGGTTGTCTTGACTGATTGATTGATTGATAAATTTATATACCGCCTTTCATTAAAACAATCCCAAGGTGGTTCACAGAAAAATTAAAACAAGACTATAAAAATACACAATTAAAATATTAAGCTAAAATATAAAAACATGAGTGACTAAAAATTTAAAATACACGCATAAAATAACCATACAAAATACAATATACAAAGAAGCAGCAATAGAGACAATCATAGAAAAGCCTGGGTAAAAAGCCAAGATTTAACATGCTTTCTGAAAACTGTGATGGAGACTGAGGAGCAAATAGCCACTTGGAGAGCATTCCAGAGTCTGGGGGCAGCAACAGAAAAAGCCATGTCCCGAGTGCACGACAGCCAAGCCTCCCTCATTGTCGGCACCTGGAGCAGAGCCCCCTCAGATGACCTTGTCAAGTGGGCAGCAACCCTTGGGAGCAGGTGGTCCCTCAGGTATCCTGGACCCAAACCGCTGAGGGCTTTAAAGGTCCTTTGAATTGGACCCAGAAACAAACTAATAGCCAGTGCAGCTCTTTCAAAATGGGTGTGATGTGATCCCAATGGGCAGCTCCAGATAGAATCCTAGCCGCCGCATTTGCAATAACTGCAGTTTCCGAATATTCTTCAGGGGAAGCCCCATGTAGAGCACTATAGAGTAATCCAGCCGTGACATGACTAAGGCATGGGTAGCTGTGGCCAGATCTGCCTTCTCAAGAAAGGGAGGGACGCATCTGACACACTAGCTGAAGCCATGTAAAGGCACCCCCTGGCCACTGCCTCCACCTGAGCTTCCAAGAACAGAGCCAGATCCAGCAATACCCCCGAGCTATGTACTTGCTCCTTCAAGGGGAGTGCAACCCCATCCAGAACTGGTAGAATCTCCTCATCCCGATTGGCTCTCCTACTGACCAACATTACCTCCACTTTTTCCAGATTCAGTCTCAGTTTATTAGCCCACATCCAACCCTTCATGGCCTCCAGCCCCTGATTCAGGACATCCACTGCCTCCCTAGGATCAGGTGCCAAGGAGAGATAGAGCTGAGTGTCGCTGGCATATTGCTGATAACTCAGTCCAAGTCCCTGAATGACCTCTCCCAGCAGTTTCATGTAGATGTTAAACAGCATGGGGGGCAAAACCAAACCCTGCGGGACCCCACAGACCAATGGCCATGGAGCCAAGCAGCAGTCCTCCAGCACCACCTTCTGGACACTCCCCCCAAGAAAGGAACGGAGCCACTCCAACACAGTACCTCCAATTCCCATATTCAAGAGGCAGTCCCAAAGGATACCATGGTACTGAATGCCACTGAGAGGTCCAGCAGAACCAACAGGGATGTACTCCCCCTCTCTAATTCCAGGTGTAGGTCATCCACTAGAGCCACCAAGGCAGTTTCAGTCCCATATCCAGGGCAGAAGCCAGATTGAAAATGGTCCAGATAATCCATATCATCCAAGACCCTCTGCAGCCAGGATGCCACCACATGCTTTATCACTTTGTCTAAAAAGGGAAGGTTAGAGACAGGTCTATAGTTGTCCAGATTGGAGGGATCAAGGGAGAGCTTTTTTAATAACGATCTTACTATTGCCTCCTTGAAGTACAATGGCATCCTGCCCTCTCTTAATGAAGCATTTATTATTACCTCCAACCATCTGCCAGTACCCTCCCTGACAGCTTTTATTAGCCATGAAGGGCAAGGGTCAAGAGCGCACAATGTCACCCACACACTGCCTAGGATCTTGTCCACATCCTCAGACTGCACCAACTGAAAAGAATCCAACACAATAGGAACAGATGGTACCTGAGGCACATCTGCTGGAACTGCCAAAACTCTGGAGTCCAAAGCAGCACTGATGCGAGCGACTTGATCTGCAAAGTGACATGCAAACTGATCACAATGGGCCGTAGATTATTCCTCCCCCATTACCTGGGGGGATGTGTGGAGCAATGTCTTTGCTACATGAAACAGCTCTGCTGGTCTGCACTGAGCAGATGCAATGGAGATGGAGAAAAAACATTTCTTCACCGCCCCCACAGCCACGGAGTAGTCCCTAAAATGGGTTCTAGCCCGTGTTCAGTCAGATTTGTCAGGACTCTTCCTCCAGCATCATTCTAGCCATCGCCCAAGTTGTTTCATCACCTTAAGCTCCAAGGAAAACCATGGAGCAGAATGGGCTCTACCAAGCTGGGGAGGGCATTTAGGAGCAACTGTGTCAACAGCCCGGGCTGTCTCTCCGTTCCAGAGATTCACCACGGCCTTGACAGATTCGCCAGCAATGGACACTGGAAACTCCCCCAGGGCCATCTGGAAACCAACTGGATCCATAAGCCTCCGGGGGTGGACCTTTCTAACTGGTCTACCACCCCTGCAGAGGGCAGACGGAGCAGTCAAATTAAACCCTATCAGATGATGATCTGTCCATGACAAAGGAGTTATCTCAAACTCCCCTACCTCCAGACCATTTATTCCCTGGTCAGCAAAAACCAGATCCAGAGTATGTCCTGCCCTGTGGGTAGGGCCCAATACCAGCTGAGATAGGCCCATGGTTGCCAGATGGAGGCCATGAAATCCTGAGCTGCTCCTACTAGGGGGACCTCAGTGTAGATATTGAAATCTCCCAAGACAATAAGCTTGGGGGAACCAAAAGCCTCCTCCGAGACCATCCCTAACAGCTCAAGTAGAGAGACTGAAGTGCAGCGGGGTGGTCGGTACACCAGCTGAATCCCCAGCCTATCTCGGAGGCCCACCCTCAAGGACAAACACTCAAAATTCTGAGATTGCTTGACCAGGCACCTGGAAATGGGCAAGCTCTCTCGATAGATGACTGCAACACCCCATCCCCGACTCTCCAGGTGGGGCTGCTGTATGATCAGGAAACCTGGAGGACAGAGCTGAGAGAGACGAACACCACTCAGCTCATCCAACCAAGTCTGCGCCACACATACCAGGTCAGCATGCTCATCCACAATCAAATCATGGATGAGAGATGTTTTAGAGTTGACTGACCTGGCATTCAACAGCAGCGCCCTAATCCTCAAGGGAGTGTTCTAAGAGCTCCCTGGAGCCATAGGGTTGGAAGAAGAGTGGAAAAAGGAACAGGCCTAAATTGCCTGGACCGTTTCCCCCTGTAACAGCCTGCCCAACTCCCACCGCCATACCTCCCTCTGCCCGCTACCTGTGATATTGCTGCCCCCAGAACATCCTCACTTTTTTGCTCCCCCAGACACCAACCACAGCTCCTCTGTTTGATGAAAACCAGGTCCAAGAATCATTCCATCATACTCTTACAAGCTTCTGATGGGAAAAGGAAGGTCTTCCGAGACCCCAGACTGCTCACCCCAAGACTGAGAGCCACAAGGACAAGAGCCCTTGTGCTCTCACCCTTCGGCTCACACCCTTGGCCCAGCCTGCTCTTTATAACAGCAGCAGGCCCACTGATGGACACACCTGGAGGAGGTGGGGCAGAGGCAAACAGCAGTCAATGCCCCACCCAAGATCTCTTCCTTCCCCCACATTTACCCACATTTCTGCAAAACGTTCATTCTCCCGCACTGCCTTTTGGGTCCTGGGGTCTCATTCCACCACTGGAACATACAAAATGTATCAGATATGTTTCAGGATAGAATATCCCCTGTACATTCATTGGACTTTAATGGCCACATCAGCTATGGAGGTCCATGTCATTTACAGGTAGTCTGCAATGTCCTTGAACCATTCTAAATGCATGTCAGAAATTTCTATATTCTGGCAAGTTTTCTGGCCCAGCTTGGTACAATTCCATCATGGGCAGAAACATAAATCTTTGGCCAAATCTGATACTGTCTCCCCACTTCTACAATCGAGCTGATAACAGCTGGTATATGCAGCTGGTACAGTCGGAAGTTTGATCACTCCAGGAATATAATTTATGTTGACCAGGAGAGGAGTGATTTCAACCCTGAATTTGGCAGATGATATGTACTGAAACAGAAAAATAGCAATGGCCAGGCATTAGCAACAGGAGGAAAAGGAACAGCAGTAGTTGAAATCTGAAAACAGCCATGGGCAAAGTGCTTACCTGTATAAGTGTTTTGTGTGGCTATTGTTAAGTTTAAATGTTCTTGTCACATGTGCTGGTCCATATGCTTGCTGCATTATTTTATTTTCCCATTTTCTATAATCTCTTCAGCATTGAGACTCTCATGATTGCATTCAAATTAAGCAGATAATGCATAATAAAAGATCAAACAATGAAAACCACAAAAATCACAGAGCTAGCAATCCAATCAGAAGGTCAAATAAAAATCAGCAGAGCAGATAAAATGTAGATTGAAACCAGCTACACCAGATACTATAATGCTTGGAGAAATAAAAAGGTCATCACCTGATGCTGAAAAAATATCAGACTTTGCACCAGGCAAGCTTCTTTGGAACAGCATTCCACACATGGTGCACTACTACAAGACTATTTTCCTGATCACCACCCCCTCCATCTCAGATGATAGCATGCCTTAAAAAAGCATACCAATGATTTCTGATCTAGGCAGATGTGCCATTGGTGTGCTAATGCTGCTAACGTAAGGGATGGCAATTGTCATAAGAGCATTTAAACAAGAAGATGGCAACAGTTACATTTATAGTGAGAATTTTGCCCATTGTTAACATCATATTTCACTCGTGCCTGAAGAACAGCAAGCAGGGGTGGTGGGGAGGACAAAGGGTGGCAGGTGTGGCCCCCAACTGAAAGCCTGCTTTGGAACAGGTTTGGATCTAATATCCAAACAAGTGAGATTCTGGTCTTACTCAGTCCTTGCAAGCCCAGCCCTCGATTCAAATCATTCTCTCTCTTTCTCTGATCATAGTGCCATATTCTCAGGTACAGCTGCCAGTGGTACGATGCCAGTTACACAAAGTTAATGCATGGAAAAAATTTTAAGCCAGGGAACACATGCTTGACAGATTCCAAGTCCAAAGACTTTTTTGTAATGAATATGCAAAGGAAGATGCATTATTTAATAAACCTTTGTAGGGGGGGGAATTCCTATCAGATCCCCATTGGTGGTCAGTTCCTTTGATATACATGAAGCAGAAAGAACAAGCATTCCAAACTTCAGACTCAGAAGGACGTTGTATCAGAACTCTTTGTTCCTCTTATCTTTTTTTAAAATCTGGGTTTGTGAATATTTGAGTAGCTCAAATTCATTAAGAAACAACAGGAGCGGCACTAGAAGGAGGGCCCCCTTATATCCCCAGCTCTTTAGACAGAATCAGCTTCTTTGCTTCTGTCCATCATTAAAGATGAATTCTATTGCCTGCCTGATCTGCCTCTCTGTGGGAGGGAGCAATGGACTTCAAGCCAATTCTGCTAGATCTTTCAGATGAATGGTGGTTGGGGAATTGGGCAGCTGGATCCTCTTCAATGAGCAAGGTGTCTGAGTTACTACATGAGATTTCTTCAAATAGAAGAAATGAATCTCCTGGTCAAACATGTTTGCAGGATATATATGGAATTCCTCATCATTTAATGTAGTGAGTAAAAAGTCAGTTAGCAGAGTGGCACACACACAAGAACTGTTGAGCATATAAGAAAACACTTTGGCTGCTGGGAAATACATTCTCTTCCCATTCCCTCCATAATATATAGCAAAACTAACCCCATAGCATTTTTCACACAGAGTTTTTAGCTCACATCGCCTCAAGGGCATGTATCGCCTCGAGGGCATGTATTCCCATATCAGCCAGATTGACCCCGAAGTCCCTGCGAGCTATCGGGGAGCACTTCACACACGATTCTGCTTTTTAATTGCACATTAACGTGTAGCCCAATTTATATCCAGGGTAAAAAAAAAAAATCAGCCTTTTGTGTCGGCAACTTTGAACTCACAGTAATGCCTCGCAGTAAACTCGCGGTAAAGCCTGCTGTGTGAAAAACACCCATGTCTTGACATCATTATGTTGAGCATTTTCCTGCCAACAACAGCTAATAATGTGTGCAGGGCTGAGAAAGCCCACCATGTAATAATATCAGAAAACAGTGTAAGCTTTGCTACTTGTGGTAATAATATTTGTTATGAAGGAGAAGGAAAGGCATATGGGGATAGCATTTTTGGTAGCACCCTCTATTTCTCATAATGCATAATTCCACCCAAAGAGACAGAAGGGATGTTTTAACCTTTCCTCCACACATTGACTGAACATTTAGTTTTAGTTATGTTCTCTACCCAGCTAGCAGTAAAGAAACATGTTTGTTTGCCTTCAGTAAGAAGTGAAAGGTTGTTTATTCTGAAATAATTATGACTAGCCAACCTAGAGCATCTGTGCGCTCTTTGGGGCCGGCGGTTACCTCTTCCCTCTCACCTTCTGCCCCAGTCTCCACTTCCAGGCCCAGCTGCCTCTCCTCCCCATTGGCACTTCTCTCCCACCCCTTTCATCCCCCCCCCCCCCCCGCCTTCCTGGGCCTTGCCTCCGTGGCTGGGCTGGGCCCGCTGCTGCCTCTGGCCTCTGTGGCCAGGCCTGCCGCTGCCGCTGCCACGGCAACCAATGCTCCTGGGTGTGCCTCAGCCAATCAGGCCTGTCCACCGCCCAGCCAATCAGCTGGGCACTGGGACGCACATTCCAAGGCACACCCAGGAGAATTAATATAATAGGCACAACAGGGTTAAATGGTATAATAAAGAGGTAACATAAAGTGATCTGGAAAAATATCTACCCTAAGTTACCTATTCCTCTATTAAAGTATTCACTATATTCACAATCATAATGGCTAATCCCCCTGCCCCCAGAGCATTTGTCAATGGCAAAGGATGAAAACAGAGTCTTAAAGGAATAAAAACACGGCTGCTCACACTACAGTTAGCTTAGGCTGTACTCAGACAAGGGCTTCAAGCATCCCAGAATTGCACCAGTTGCCCAATTATTACTGACTTCCCCCGAATGTGTGCACCGCATCATGAAACTTTTCAGGGTCTCTGGGGAGAAAATTCTACCCAGCAACCAATAAAAAATCCAATGTATTTATTTATTTATTTTTATTTAACTTATTTTTATATCACCCAAAACTTGCGTCTCTGGGCAGTTTACAAGATAAAAACAACATTAAAACATTAGTTAAAAAGAACAAGAAATTTAAAACAACAATTTAAAATTTTTAAAACAATATTCTAAAACAATTGCTTCCAACAACTATTTATTTATTATTGGAATTCGTTGATATACTGGCAATGCAAGACGCATAATAGATCTACACCAAATTCTTCTCTCCAGAACTTTTTATTGCATAAATTAAAAGAAAGAAAAATTACATTACATTTTTTTAAAAAACCCTGCAAATAAGGAGCAGACATTTTGACATTCAGACATCAGCCTCAGTGTTCCACGTCTCTCAGTGTTCCATGTCTGAGACATGGAACACGGAGGCTGACGTCTGTACATTGAAATATCTGTTCCTTATTTGTAGGTTTTTTAAAAAAAATGTGGTTTTTTTTTAATTTTGTTTTTCTTTCCTTTAATTTACGCAATAAACGGTCTGGAGAGAAGTATTTATTATTTTTTAATCATATATATATATAGAGAGAGAGAGAGAGAGAGAGAGAGAGAGAGAGAGAGAGAGAGAGAGAGAGAGAGAGAGAACATAATCCAGGTTACAATATAAAAATATTATAAACAATTAAAAACAATTCACAGAATAAAACAAAACAATTTCATAGAGTAAAACAATTAAACAGTTTAAAATTAGTTTTACTTAAAAGCCTGAGAAAACAGGTGTGTCTTAAGGGTCTTTTAAAAAGCAATCATGAATGGAAAAGCTCTTATTTTGACAGGGAGTGCATTCCAAAGCCGTGGGATAGTCACAGAGAAGACCTGGCCTAGAGTCACCCCCCAGATGAGCCAGTGGCAACCATAATCGGACCTCCTCAGATGATCTTAATAGGTGGTAGGGTTCATGACAGAGGAAGCACTCTCTTAAGTACCCTGGGCCTAAGCTGTTCAGGACTTTATAGGTAATAACCAACACTTTGTATATTGCTCAGAAACATATCGGCAACCAGTGCATTTCTTTAAAGATTGTTGTTATATGGACCCTTCATGTTGTCCAAGAGACCATCCTGGCTGCCGCATTAAGAACATAAGAACATAAGAACAGCCCTGCTGGATAGCCTCAAGGCCCATTTAGTCCAGCATCCTGTTTTGCACAGTGGCCCACCAGATGCCACTGGAAGCCACAGGCAGGAGTTGAGGGTGTGCCCTCCCTCCTGCTGTTACTCCCCCGCAACTGGTACTCAGAGGCATCCTGCCTTTGAGGCTGGAGGTGGCCTACAGCCCTCCGACTTGTAGCCGTTGATAGACCTCTCCTCCATGAAGTTATCCAAACCCCTCTTAAAGCCATCCATGTTGTTGGCTGTCACCACATCTTGTGGCAGAGGATTCCACAAGTTGATTATGGGTTGTGTGAAAAAGTACTTCCGTTTGCTGGTCCTAGATTTCCTGGCAATCAATTTCAAGGAGTGACGCCTAGTTCTAGTGTTATAGGAGAGGGAGAAGAATTTTTCTCTATCCACTTTCTCCACACCATGCATGATTTTATAGACCTCTATCATGTCTCCCTGCAGTCGTCTTTTTTCTAAACTAAAAAGCACCAGGTGTTGTAGCCTTGCCTCGTAAGAAAGGTGCTCTAGGCCCCTGATCATCTTGGTCACCCTCTTCTGCATCTTTTCCAGTTCTACAGTGTCCTTTTTTAGATGTGGTGACCAGTATTGTATGCAGTACTCCAAGTGTGGTCGCACCTAGGTTTTGTGTAAGGGCATTATAATATTAGCAGTTTTATTTTCAATCCCCTTCCTAATGATTCCTAGCATGGAATTGGCCTTTTTCACAGCTGGCGCAATTGAGTTGACACTTTCAACAAGCTGTCCACCACGACCCCAAGATCCTTCTCCTGGTCAGTCACCGACAGCTCAGATCCCATCAGCGTATACTTGAAGTTGGGGTTTTTCATCCCAATGTGCATCACCTTAAACTTGCCAGCACTGAACTGCATTTGCCATTTTGTTGCCCACTCACCCAGTTTGGAGAGATCCTTTTGGAGCTCCTCACAATCCGTTTTGGATTTCACTACCTGAAAGAGTTTGGTATCACATTTGGCCACCTTGCTGCTTACTCCTGCTTCTATATCATTTATGAATAAATTAAAAAGCACCGGTCCCAGTACAGATCCCTGGGGGACCCCACTTCTTACTTCCCTCCATTGTGAAAACTCTCCATTTCTATCTACCCTCTGTTTCCTGTCTTTCAACCAGTTAGCAATCCACACATGTACTTGTCCGCTTATCCCATGACCACTAAGTTTTCATGGGCACATTCTGTACCCATTGTAGTTTCCAGACTATGTACAAAGGCAGCCCCACATAAGGTGCATTACAGTAGTCAAGCCTGGAGAATACCAGCATATGTACTACTGTTTTAAAGCCATTTACTTCCAGAAATGGGCATAGCTGACATATCAGCCACAGCTGATAAAAAGCGCTCCTGGCCACTGCCTCAACCTTAGAAACCAGAGAGAGTTTTGGATCCAGGAGCACTACCAAGCTATGTACCTGATCTTTAAGGGGGAGTGTAACCCCATCCAGAATAGGCAAATCTAAACCATCTCTTGGGTCTTGACCCTCTGCAATCAGTATCTCCATCTTATATGGATTCAACTTCAGTTTTGTTATCCCTCATCCAGCCCATGGATGAGGAGAGGAGAGCTGGTCTTGTGCTAGCAATCATGACTTGTCCCCTTAGCTAAGCAGGGTCCACTCTGGTTGCATATGAATGGGAGGCTTGATGTGTGAGCACTTTAAGATATTCCCCTTAGTGGATAGAGCCGCTCTGGGAAGAACAGAAGGATCCAAGTTCCCTCCCTGGCTTCTCCAAGATAGGGCTGAGACAGATTCCTGCCTGCAACCTTTGAGAAGCCATTGCCAGACAATACTGAGCTGGATTGGGCCAATGGTCTGACTCAGTATATGGCAGCTTCATATGTTCCATTACTGCCTCCAGGCAGGTATTTAGGGAAGTTATGCCATTTCCTGATGAAGTTGATAGGGTGAAATAGATTTGCGTGTCATCAGCATTTTGATTGCACCAAATCTCCTTATGATCTCTCCCACCAGTTTCATGTAGATGCTAAAGAGCATTGGAGACAGAATGGAGCCTTGTCGAACTCCATACAGTAACTCTCACTTTGCAGAGCAACAGTCCCCAAGTGACACTCTCTGGAATCTATCCAAGAGGTAGGAATGGAACCATTGTAGGACAGTGCCACCTAATCCCACTTCCCTCAGGTGACCCAGAAGGATACCATGGTTGATGGTATTGAAAACTGCGGAGAGATCCAAAAGGATCAGTAGAGTCACAGTCCCTCTGTCAATACCTAACTGGAGATCATCCATCAGGCCAACCAAGGCAGTCTCCACCCCATAGCCTGCCCAAAACCCATTTTGAAATGGGTCTAGATAATCAGTTTCCTCCAGGACTGTCTGGAGCTGAGGCTACCACCCTCTCAATCACCTTGCCCAAACATGGGGGATTAGAAATGGGCCTATACTTCCTTAAGACAATGAGGCATCCTACCTTCCCTCAGAGAAGCATTTATGATGTTTACCAGATCCTCCCGAATATCTAATTGTTAGATAAAATAAGTCAAGTTGGGCAAGTGTCAAGAGAGTAGGTGGTAGGACACACAGTCTAAAATAGCTTGTCTACATCCTCAGGAGGCACAAACAGAAAATGATCCAGTCTGACCACATAAGAAGTTGTTGAATACCTCCATAACAGACTCTACCCTAACTGTAGAATCCAGTTCGGCCCGAATATTTTGTCCATGAAAAAAATCATTACAAGCATCACAGCGGGTAACTGATGGTTCCAAATTTGGATTCAAGGGGGAGGGGGCTCATATTAGCCCTCTCACAGCCCTAGACAACTCTGCTGGATGTGAACTTGTCGATGCAATGCAGATAGAAAAGAATTGCTTCTTTGCCACACATATTGCCAGAGCATAGATCTTCAGATGTGCTCTATGTTGTAATCTGTCATATTCGAGTCAATTCTTTCTCCATTTGCACTCTACTCATTTACCTTGCTGCTTCAGCTCCTGCAATTCTTCCAAATACCATGGGGCTAATTTGGAAGCAGGTTGGAGAGGATGCTTAGGAGCGATTGTGTCTACTGCTCTAGTGAGTTTGTTATTTCGCGTTTGCACCAGAGCATTGAAAGAATCATCAATTAGTTTCCAAATGCTGAGTTAGTCCTCTGCATGGCAACCAATTAAACGTCTTCCCTCATTGTCTGACAGGAAGGAAAGTCTATAAAGAAGCTGGGAACAAGACTAGGAGGAGGAGTTAAGACAGACAGACAGACACACACACACACACACACCCCCCAAGGTCTTTATTTCTTCTCTGACTTACCAGAAATATTAGGAGCTCTAGAATGGGAAAGTTTGTGATTTGGGTGTAATCTGAAACTGAAACACTTGGTTGAGCATAACATCCTTTTTTCTTATTTTTTAAAAAAAGTGATTTAATTCCTGGTGTTTATAATGATATATATTTCTGTTAACTCAACTTTTACATAACCCATTATGGTGCCCAGCGCTGGCCAAATATTATTCTCCTCACGTTGCAGAGGCAGATGTGAGGAGGAAGGGAAAGGCAGCGACCTGCAGCCCACTGCACTCCACTCTGTGGAGGAGTGAGGGGGCAGGTCTTTGCCTTTCCCTTCCTCATCACACCCTCCTCTGCAATGAGAGGAGAATAAAATTTGGTCAGCACTCAGCACCAGCCAAAGAAAAGGAGAAAGTCCCACCTAGGAATGTGGCCACCCCACCTAAGAAAGCTTGCTGGCTACAGGACTGTCATTTGACCACCCAAAACTACTGAAGGGACTACTGACAGCATATATGGCAAGGAGGGGTAGGTTAATGTGCCCATGACGGCCCATTGATAACATTGGACTTCAGTTTGACTTGGCCTATTTACACTTCAGTACAGAGACTTATGCTGTTTATGGAATGAGTCCTTCCTTAGTAATTGCTTCACTATTAAAAAGAATTAAATCTAATTTCCATTCCAAACATTGACAGTCTCTCCCAACTGGCTTGCATTTTCTTTTCCACATCCCTTAGAAATATAACCTTAATAGGGCCTTAGAATTATGTTTCAACTGAAAGTGATTTGCACACTTTATTTAAAAGTAGATTCAAGAAACAGTTTAATCCCCCATAACCTAATGGTGCATTACTCCAAATAGGGAGCCAATTGAATATTGGATCAACACAATAGCCAGTTAAGTATTGAATGTGATCATAAATACAACCCAATACATTTCCCCACTGCATTAAACTCAGGCTCATATCCACTTGTCTGTGGTGGGTTGGATGCTACAGCTAGGTCAATGTTTTCTTCCAGAGTAGTTCTTTATTTGATAGAGCATGAAGTAAGCAGCATTATTTATTCCCATTATGTCCACACTAATTCAATTAATTCTTAGGCAGAGCAGCACAAACAGTGTGTATAAGATAATGGATTTGATCATGAATATATTGCTTCTTTCCTGTTCAGGAGTTTCTGTGCACAGAACATAAATTTTTATTAGTGCTGTGATTAGTAACAGTGTAGCTCTGGAGTGACTGAAGTTGTGATGTACCATCCCTTTGAATGTTTGAAGGCTCTTCATTTATTGAGGGCCAAGTTCTGCTTTCCATAACAGTCCCCTCCAAACAAATGAAGTGGCCCTAGCAGGTGACTGTGTTATCCCCAACACTCCAGTGACAGGGTCTCTTTGTCTTTCTAGACTAGAGCTAGGAGGTGTCTTGAACCAGCAGACAGGTTTCAGCCCCTTCCCACTTGTGCCAGGGCCACTATTTCCTCTGGAAACATGCCAAGCTACATTGTGGTTCAAGGGTTCCATATAGGCTGCAGTAATTTAAACCAGCTGTGACGTCCCTGGGAGCAGAGCCCCTCCCCCAGGCAGGAGACAAGGCAGAAGACTCATGGAACGAGATGGACTGCAAGTTCCTGCGACTCACACACCTATTGTACCCACCGCACTAGAACCCACCACCCCCCTGCACCAGGAGAACCCCAGGAGGGGGCTAGATCTAGGGGCATTTGTGTCTGCCTCTCTACCATAGGAAGAAGACCACTGGCCAGGTAAACAGGAGAACCAGCCTGAGAAACCTGGACATCAGCATGTGTGCTGTTGTTTGTTTATTACATCCCTATCCCACGCTTCCTCCAAGCAGCCCAAAACAGTGTGGACTGGTTATGTTTATCCTCACAACAACACTGTGAGGTAGTTTAGGCCAAGAGATAAGTGACTGACTGAGAGCCTCCCAGAGAACTGCATGGCTGAATACAGATTTGAACTCAGGTAGTCCAACATTCTAATCACTATACCATGCTGACTCAACTTAATGAATCTGACATCTGACAAACACTGACTATGCACAGAGTGAAAAAATCACAACTGATGCTGTTATAATGATATTGTGTAAATATAAGGGAAGCCCTTTCCAGTGATAATGCCCTTTATTGTCTGTCATTTTAATTTCAATGGGACTACTTTAATTAATTTTCCTCATCATGTCCACCAATATCTTTTTAGAATTCAGAAACAGAGAACTGCTTCTCACAACTGAAAGTAAGATGGAGGAGCTGCCAGCTAAGATCCCCCAAAATCAATCATATGGGCATTGAAAATGTTGGGCAGAAGAAGAAATCATGTGTGAAGAGTCAATCATAGCTGATGGGCACAGGCAGCCAACCTCTGGTACAGAGCCTGGTTGTCAGGGCAACATATGAAGCTGCCTTATACCAAGTCAGACCATTGGTCCATCTAGCTCAGTATTGTCAACACCAGGCCTGCCCACCAGCTGTTTTTGCACTACAACTCCCATAATCGCAGACACAATGGCCAGTAGCCAGTGATTATGGGGGCTGTAGGCCAACATCTGCAAGAGAGCTGAAGCCCTGGTCTGCACTGACTGGCAGCAGCTCTCCAAGGTTGCAGGCAGAAGTCTCTCCCAACCCTATCTGGAGATGCCAGGAAGTGAACCTGGGACCTTCTGAATGCAAGCATGCAAGTGCTCTTCCACTGAACAATGGCTCCATCCCCTATACTAAGGGGGCTATCTTACAGTTCTCACATGTAGTCTCCCATCCAAATGCAAATCAAAGTGGACCTTGCTTAGCAAAGGAGACAGTTCATGCTTGCTACAAGACCAGCTCTCCTCCCTATAAATCAACTCTAAGATCACCTATGTTGGCTGCCCATAATATTCTCAATGAGTCAACCTGTTTGAAAGTCCTGATGAACTACATAGGATATGCCATATTTCAATTTATAGTATAATAGAAATGTGCAATGGTATTGAAATACTTTAAGTACAATAGTGCTTATAGTAGCAAGTCCTCATTTATATGATTCAGAATTGCTTGATTCACAGAATCCCTTTCCTATGAAATGAGGTCAATGCTTTTCTTTTTCTTTGTAGCAGTAATTGCAGAACATCAAGAATTGCCCAAGTTCTCATTTTGGTAATCTTCCACAGTACCGACCTCCTCAGTGCAATTGCATCCATAGAGTATACATAAGGAAGAAATGTAATCTTGTGCCACTCAATTCAGAGATTCTTCAAAAGGCATTGCAGTTAAATGAAATTTGAAAGGCATTGTTGACCAGCAATTTCATTGTGCTTAACCTCTGGTGGTTTTGTCTTCCAGCTGATTGTAATAGCTAGATATGTAAACACATACAATCCATTGACATCAGCAGAAAAAAAAGAATTTCATTACATAAGGAAGCTCAAGATTTACAGCACAATTTATTGAGTTATTACAGATCCACCCATGGTAAACTGATTGACGATCGATTGATGTTGTGTTGCAGTGAAAAATCTATGTCCCTAATACTTAACAGGTGGTTTGTACAACTAGACTGTGTACCTGTGACACAGGCCTGTTCATTAACCATTAGTTCCATCCTCCCTTTCTGGGTTCTGCTGAGAGGATGGAAGTTCACTGGATTTTTGTTTGTCATTGCCTCAACAGAACAAGTTCTCAACCCCAACACATGGTCTGGTGCCCCATCCCCATCAGCAATTTGGATTGTAATTCTGTTTGTCAAGTACATACTTATTTGTATAGTGGTTTTAATAGTGGTGGTTTGCCACTGGTGTTATTGATATCTTTCAGTTGTGTTTGCCATGAAGCACCTCCCTGCATCATAGGACTGATGCCAGTCTGTCAAAGTAACAGGGGTCTCATTCGGGATCATTGTTCCCACCCTCAAGTGCAGAAAATAAATCCCTGCCTCCCAAGGATGAGAAAGTCCAGTGCCCCAATGTTGTTACCAGATTATCACCAACATGGGGAGCTAGACCTCGAAACTCACACTGTAACGTTAGGAACAGTGAAGATAGAGGGCTCTGGTCAAGGTGACCTCCGGGAGACAAATATCCCTGACAGCCCAGAAAATCTCCAAAGGGTGTGAATCTGGGGATGAGGCCTAAGGATTTTCCTCATCACTAGAGCCCACAGAGTGTTCAGAAAGAGGCATAGGAACATAGGAAACTACCATATACCGAGTCAGACCATAGGTCCATCTAGCTCAGTGTTGTCTACCCAGACTGGCAGCTGCTTCTTCAATGTGCAGGCAGGAGTCTCTCTCAGCCCTTTCTTGGAGATGCCAGGGAGGGAACTTGGAACCTTCTGCTCTTCCCAGAGCGGCTCCATCCCCTGAGGGGAATATCTTACAATGCTCACACTTCTAGTCTTCCATTCATATGCAACCAGGGTGGACCCTGCTTAGATAAGGGGACAAGTCATACTTGCTACCACAAGACCAGCTCTCCTCCTCTCCTAGGAGAATATCAGGGAAGCCTCTGAATAAAAGCACTAAATCTGAATCTGGCTGGCACAACATCCTTGCTACCCAGGAGGTTATTCCTCAGCACCAGTGGGGTAGCTATAATATAACAAGGGGGGATCAAATGCCTCTGGGCTCCTGAGGGAGGCTTGCTGGCTGTGTGACAGCTCACTCATTGTTTTCCCCTCCCCTACCTCCATGACTCACTTGCATGCTTCTGGCTCTTGACTGGAGAACTCATCTCGGCTACAAGCAAGATTAGCCCTCTCCAGGAGGAGAGAGGGGAGAAGTGTCAAGCAGTGTTTTTCCCTCCACCTCTCCTACTGACTGGCTGGCTAGTGCTTCAGTTCAGCCCACCCTTCCCTCAGTCTGGCTGACAAGGCTCACTTAGTGAGAGAAATGTCACTGAGCACCAGCCAGCTGGTTATGAGCAGAGAAGGACTGAGGGATGCTGCCTGACATTCCTCCCAGCTCCCCTCCTGAAGCTGAGATAAAGGACCCTTTTAAAACCATCATAACATAAGAACAGCCCTGCTGGATCAGGCCCAAGGCCAGTCTAGTCCAGCATCCTGTTTCACATAGTGGCCCACCATAGTACCCACCAGATGGAACATAGGCAGCTGCCATATATCGAGTCAGACCATTGGTCCATCTAGCTCAGTATTGTCTTCACAGACTGGCAGCAGCTTCTCCAAGGATGCAGGCAGGAATCTCTCTCAGCCCTATCTTGGTGATGCCAGGGAGGGAACTTGGAACCTTCTGCATGCAAGTATGCAGATGCTCTTCCCACAGTGCTCACATGTGGGCTACCATTCAAATGCAACCAGGGCAGACCCTGCATCGCAAGGGGGACAATTAGGAACACAGGAACATAGGAAACTGCCATATACTGAGTCAGACCGTTGGTCTATCTAGCTCAGTATTGTCTTCACAGACTGGCAGCAGCTTCTCCAAGGTTGCAGGCAGGAATCTCTCTCAGCCCTACAGGTGAAACTCGGAAAATTAGAATATCGTACAAAAGTCCATTAATTTGAGTAATGCAAATTAAAAGGTTAAACTGATATATGAGACAGACGCATTACATGCAAAGCGAGATAAGTCAAGCCTTAATTTGTTATAATTGTGATGATCATGGCGTACGGCTCATGAAAACCCCAAATCCACAATCTCAGAAAATTAGAATATTACATGGAACCAAGAAGACAAGGATTGTAGAATAGAACAATATCGGACTTCTGAAAAGTATAAGCATGCATATGTATTCAGTACTTGGTTTGGGCCCCTTTTGCAGCAATTACTGCCTCAATGCGGCGTGGCATGGATGCTATCAGCCTGTGGCACTGATGAGGTATTATGGAAGACCAGGATGCTTCATTAGCGGCCTTCAGCAATTCTGCATTGTTTGGTCTCATGTCTCTCATCCTTCTCTTGGCAATGCCCCATAGATTCTCTATGGGGTCAGGTCAGGCGAGTTTGCTGGCCAATCAAGCACAGTACACTGTATACTTTTCAGAGGTCCGATATTGTTCTATTCCTCAATCCTTGTCTTATTGGTTCCATGTAATATTCTAATTGGAGATGGAGTATTCGGGGCATCCCCAAAACTGCCCCCCCCCCCACGATGCCACTGGTGAGCATTTATTTTTTGGTGCTGGGTGTGTTGTTGCTTGTAGTGTACTTTGACTGACAGACTTCTCTTAGAGCACATCTGCATGCTGCTTATTTGAGGGATTGGATATCCTCCTGTGCACATTCAGTCAACACCATTCATTAGGTTTCAGTATGTTCACCTAGCTGACAGGAACAATTTGCAGTCTTCAGATCCAGCTTCTTGTTACTAATTATATTACATTATAATGTCTTAGGATAACATATACTTGGTCCCCGTCCCGCCTGCCCACCCACCCCCCCACCCGCTGGGACATTTTAGGATAGTTCACACCTGTACAACCATCACTTGGTCACTGAACATCAAGTAATGACATACATGTGAACTGCAAATTATCTAGTGTAGATCAATCAAGGACAGAGGGATTGAATAATATGCATGTATGATGCACCCTTTTGTATACATCCAGTAGTGTACTACAGTGCAATTGGACAGAACAGATAGCACAATCTCTGTGTGCAAGATTTGTGCTATGTTCTACTTCTACACCTTACAGTTAAAGAATCTCCTAATAAGGCTTCTTTGTGCCAGAAACTGGGACAAAATAATGGAACAGAAAGTAGGCCTAACTTAAAAGAGCAAACATCATATGTAAAATATTTGAGGAAAATGCATTCAGTGGACAAACAACCATAGCAATGATTATCATCAATTTTAAATAAAGCCCAAATCCAAAAACTCTATGCAGTTGTTCTGAAACTTGGGTCCCCAGATGCTGTTGGACTACAACTCCCATCATTCCCAGTCACTATGGTCAGCCATTATGGCTGAGGATGATGGGAGATGTAATGCAACATCTATGGACCCACGTCTGAAAACCGCTGCTTTCATAAATGACCTGTGTAAGAGACAACTCCAGAGTATTTAGTGCTTTTTGTTTGTTATCCAGCACTGTGCTGCATTCTACCCATGTCGTTTCCCAAGCAGGGATGGAGAAAGAAGTTGCATCACATCACAGAACAGGAAACTCACAAATACTGTCATGTTGCCAGATCTGCACAGAGGCTGTGAAATCGGATTACTACTGGGGACCATACAGTACAAATGTACTACCTGACCTCTGCTTCCACTTCTTAATGCATCATAATAGATCAGCAAGAGGCGCAGTTCCCAGACCTCTATATTTTTTCCAACATGTATATGGAGCTTTCATGGAGGAGTACACTTGATATGTATATATCCTTGTAGGCATGGAGTTCCCCTCTCCACTGAAGTGAATGGGGACTCTTGCTTGCTCCTGCTGTGGGTCCAAGTACACACCACAGCTTCTGAAACCTTAAGAGACCCCTTGGTTTGCAATCATAGGTTTGATTTCCAGGTTTGTGTCTTCCTCCTCCTTGATCGGCTATATATTTCTCATGATTTATTGGTATGCTTTTCTCTGCTTTGTTTTAATAACTCTTTTACTGTGTGTTCTTGTAAAAACATCTTCCACAGCTAGTAAAAAACACACTTACTTTGAACAGATGCCCTGGCATCCTTTCAGAGCTAGTCTGCTGGATATGTAATTCTTTTTCAGTCGTTCAATATTGTTTCAGGACAAAGCAATTTCACGTGTGCTGGTAGCTCACAGATCCTTTCCACTCTTTTGATTTCCATGGAATGTCTAGTTAACTTTCACCCCAAATGCTATAAAAAGAGAAAAATTTATAAAGAGAACACTTAGAAAAATATTTCCAATGCTTTTTTAAAAATTAAAGAAAGAGTATCTCTTTATTTTGCAAAATCTCCAATGAAATATTATTATTGCACCCTATCTGATTTGGTGCTTAGAAATTAACATGCACAACAAATAATGCACTTTTTGTTTGTACAATTGAATCAACATACACTTAGCACACATTCATTAACCCTAATATGCTGATGATTTAGCATATTAGCAGATGCATGATATTTTTATGCAAGTTCCACTGAACATAACTTCAATTATACATTGGAGTAAGAGGTGTTCTTACCCCCTGGACTTTGGGGCTCAAGTCCAGGGCTGCCAAATCCTCCTTAGTCTGTCCTGGGTGGTGATGGCCTGTCATTGTGCTGGGCAGCTGAGCATGATCTCTGCTTTAGAGTGGGGGGAGATAAAAAAGAAATATGTGGCGTGGAAATATGTTAAGTTGTGTGTTGAAATGTATCTGCTAATGCATATTTGCATAAATATATCTGTTTTATATTCTTTCATTCTTGTGAGTTCCGTTGCTGTTTGTACCCTCAAAACTGATTGATTAAGTGATGTCAAGTCACTATCTGTCGACTCTTAATGACCACATAGATAGATTCTCTCCAGGATGACCTGTCCTCAGCTTGGCCTTTAAGGTCTCTCAGTGGTGCATTCATTGCTGTCGTAATAGAGTCCATCCACCTTGCTGCTGGTCGTCCTCTTCTTCTCTTTCCTTCAACCTTTCCCAGCATTATGGACTTCTCAAGGGAGCTGAGTCTTAGCATAATGGGTCCGAAGTATGATAGTTTGAGCCTGGTCATTTGTGCCTCAAGAGAAAATTCTGGATTGATTTAAGAACATAAGAACAGCCCTGCTGGATCAGGTCCAAGGCCCATCTAGTCCAACATCCTGTTTCACACAGTGGCTCACCAGATGCCGCTGGAAGCCTACAGGCAGGAGTTGAGAGCATGCCCTCTCTCCTGCTGTTACTCCCCTGCAACTGGTACTCAAAGGCATCCTGACTTTGAGACTGGAGGTGGCCTATAGCCCTCAGACTAATAGCCATTGATAGACCTCTCCTCCATGAAGTTATCCAAACCCCTCTTAAAGCCATCCAGGTTGTTGGCTGTCACCACATCTTGTGGCAAAGAATTCCACAAGTTGATTATGTGTTGTGTGAAAAAGTACTTCCATTTGTTGGTCTTAAATTTCCCAGCAATCAATTTCATGGGATGACCCCTGGATCTAGTGTTATGTGAGAGGGAAAAGAATTCCTCTCTATCCACTTTCTCAACATCATGCATGATCTTATAGACCTCTATCATGTCTCCCTGCAGTCGTCTTTTTTCTAAACTAAATAGCCCCAGGTGTTGTAGCCTTGCCTCATCAGGAAGGTGCTCTAGGCCCCTGATCATCTTGGTTGCCCTCTTCTGCACATTTTGCAGTTCTACAATGTCCTTTTTTAGATGTGGTGACCAGAATTGTACGCAGTACTCCAGATGTGGCTGCACCATAGTTTTGTATAAGGGCATTATAATATTAGCAGTTTTATTTTCAATTCCTTTCCTAATGCTCCCTAGCATGGAATTCGCTTTTTTCACAGCTGCCGCACATTAAGTCGACACTTTCAACGAGCTGTCCACCACAACCCCAAGATCCCCCTCCTGGCAGGCACCAACAGCTCAGATCCCATCAGCATATACTTGAAGTTGGGGGTTTTCATCCCAATGTGCATCACTTTACACTTGCCAACATTGAACCACATTTGCCATTTTGTCGCGCATTCAGCCAATTTGGAGAGATCCTTTTGGAGATCCTCACAATCTGTTTTGCATTTCACTACCCAAAAGAGTTTGGTATCAAATTTGGCCACCTTGCTGCTTACCCCTGCTTCTAGATCATTGATGAATAAATTAAAAAGCACCGGTCCCAGTACAGATCCCTGGGGGACCCCACTTCTTACTTCCCTCCATTGTGAAAACTCTCCATTTATACCTACCCTCTGTTTCCTGTCTTTCAACCAGTTAGCAATCTACTCATGTACTTGTCCCCTTATCCCATGACTGCTATGTTTTCTCAGGAGACTTTGATGAGGAACTTTGTCAAAAGCTTTTTGGAAGTCCAGGTATACTATATCAACTGGATCACCTTGATCCACACACTTGCTGACACTCTCAAAGAACTCCAAAAGGTTTGTGAGGCATTATTTCCCTTTGCAGAAGCCATGCTGTTTCTCTCCCAGCAGGGCCTGTTCTTCTATGTGCTTTACAATTGTATCCTTGAGGATGCTTTCCATCAATTTGCCTGGAACAGACACTAAGCTAACCAGCCTATAATTTCCCAGATCAGCCCTGGATCCCTTCTTTAAAATCAGTGTTACATTTGCTACTTTCCAGTCCTCTGGTACAGAGCCCGATTGGAGGGACAAGTTATATATTTTAGCAAGGAGATCGGCAATTTCGCATTTGAGTTCTTTGAGGACTTTTGGATGGCCATAGTGATTTGCTAGTTTTCAGTTTTTCCAGACAGTTTAGAACATCATCTCTTGTCACTTCTACCTGACTCAGTTTTTTATGGAGAGGAGAGCTGATCTTGTAGTAGCAAGCGCGACTTGTCCCCATAGCTAAGCAGGATCCACCCTGGTTGCATATGAATGGGAGACTTGATATGTGAGCACTGTATGATATTCCCCTTAGGGGATGTAGCCACTCTGGGAAGAGCAGAATGTTCCAAGTTCCCTCCTTGGCATCTCCAATATAGGGCTGAGAGAGATTCCTGCCTGCAACCTTGGAGAAGTCGCTGCCAGACAATACTGAGCTAGATGGACCTATGGTCTGACTCAGTATATGGCAGCTTCCTATGTTCCTATGTTTTGCCTCCATCCCTAAAAAGCCTGGTTCAGGAACAGGAATATGCTCAGTATCCTCTGCTGTGAAGACAGACACAAAGAACTCATTTAGCTTCTCTGCAACCTCCATATCCTCCTTAATAATCCCATTCACTCCCTCATTGTCTAATGGTCCAACCACCTCCCTGGCAGGTTTCCTGCTTCTGATGTACTTAAAGAAGTTTTTGTTCTTCTCCTTGATGCTTTTAGCTAAATGTTCCTCAAACTCTCTTTTTGCCTCCCTTATTGTCACCTTGCATTTCTATTGCCAGAGTTTGTGTTGCTTTCTGTTCTTTTCATTTGGACAGGCCTTCCAATTTTGGAAGGAAGTCTTCTTCCCTTTTATGGCTTCCTTGACGGTATCCGTTAGCCATGCTGGCATCCTCCTGGACTTAGTGGTACCTTTCCTCCTTTTGGGTATACAATCTAACTGGGCTTCTAGTATTGTGGTTTTGAGTAAACTCCATGCATTCTGGAGCGAAGTGACTCACCTGATTTTCCCTTTAAGCTTTCTTTTCACCATACTCTGTCTGTGTTAGACTTCCTTGGTGATTCTCTCCCCACACGTATGCTGAATTTGATGACACTATGATCACTGTTCCCTAAAGGGTCGATGACACTGACATCATGCACCAGGTACTGGGTGCCATTCAGGATTAAGTCCAAGGTCGCCTTCTCTCAGGTTGGTTCCAAGACCAACTGTTCTAGGGTACAGTCATTCAGCGTATCAAGAAATTTGATCTCTCTGTCATGACCTGACTGTGAACTTACCCAGTCTATGTGTGAGTAATTGAAGTCACCCATTATTACTGTCCTGCCTCTCCTTGATGCTTCCCTGATTTCCTCCTGCGACTCCCTGTCACTGTCAGCATTATGATCCAGAAGGCCCAGTAGCACATTTCCTTTCAGACCTTGTAGTGTCACCCACAGGGTTTCTGTGGAGGACTCCGGTCCACCTAGGTTTTCTAGCTTCTTATATTCTATCCTTTCTTTAACATATAGTGCTACTCTACCTCCAAGGTGCTCCTCCCTGCCCTTCCAATAATAATAATAATAATAATAATAATAGCCCCCAGTGAGGCACTACCTTGACGTGGTTGTGGGGCTTGTGTGCTCTGATGAAGGTGAGAGCTATGCCAGAGGTCCAACCATAATGGACAGGTCTCACCAGAGGAGCCAAACAAAGAGTGCCTCTCCCATCAACAATATGGTGAGACGTAACTTTAATAAATCTATACCGGATCGTTCGTCACCCGGGTCAACAAGGACCGCGCCAGGTGCTATAGTCCCTGGACATCTGGTGGCAAGTGGGCTACAAGACTCAGGATCTTCAGTTGAGCAACCAGGGCTGGAGACTGCAAGGTTACTGGAAGAAACGTCGTTTAACCGAAAAAAATATACAAAAAATGCCAACAAGGAAATAATGATCTGCTATTACAAGTCTAATCCAACTAGAAGAGGTTATTTAAAAAGAATGTACCAGAACTGCAAAGAGCAACACAGGCTCAAGATATGGAAGAAGAATTACCACCAACTGAAGCAGTTGCTTAGGCGCAGATGGAGGAGGTGTTGGAAATAGAGGATACCACCGTTGCTGAACTGTTTCAAAATCAAAACCAGGCAAGCTCCCCTTTGCCTTCACCTCAAAAACCCAAATGCCGTTTAACAGAAAAGCAACAAGATCTAAAGCAAAAAATAACTGAGCACATGAACCAAACAACCACCAGGGTTCGACTTCCCGCTCTAAAAACAGTTGCCAAAAAACAACTTGCTCAGGCATTAAAAGATGTCAGTGCTGCACTTACAGAAATAACAACCAATAATTTGCAAGAAACAAACCAACTACTGTACAGTGCAGCAACAATAACAACACAAGAGCTCAGATATAAGATCAGTGGACCTGTAAAAAAAGAAAGCAGTACATCACCTAAATGGAAGATTCGATTAGAAAATAAAATCTCCAGGCTTAGATCAGATGCTAGTAAATAGAAAGATATGAAAGACAAGAAGCTGAAGAATGAAAACACCAAACAGTATCTGATCCAAAAATACCACCTATATTCAAGGAAAATTAGAGAAGTCCTGGAAATAATAAAGCAGCAAATAACAGCAGTGTCAAAAAGATTAGCAGATATGAAGCCAGAATTACAAAACACCGGCAGAATCTCCAATTCCAGTCAAATCAGAGACGTTTCTACGAAAGCATAGAAGGAGAAACTGCAAGAAACGTAGAAACACCAAATAAAGAAGAAACAGTGCAATTCTGGCGGAAATTATGGGACAATCCAATAGATTATAATAAAAAAGCAGGCTGGATGAAAGAGGTCAAAAAATGTAACCAACAAATGCAAGATCTAAGAACACCAGAATTAATAAGTGAAAGAGCAAAGAAAATTAAAAATTGGACTGCACCAGGCGACGATGAACTGCATGGCTTCAGGCTTAAACACCTAACAAGCCTTCATAAACAACTATCAAAACAGTTCAATCACATTATGAAAGGTGGTGATATTGAACAATGGCTAACAACTGGGAAAACTCATCTCATAATGAAAGACCCAGCAAAAGGTGCAGTTCCAAGTAATTATAGACCAATAACCTTCCTGCCAACCATGTTCAAATTATTAACTGGAATAATAGCAGATGAAGTGATGCAACACTTATTAACTAACAAACAGCTTCCAGTTGAACAGAAAGGAAATTGCCCGAACACCAGAGGCACAAAAGACCAGCTGCTGATTGACAAAATGATTTTAGAAAACTGCAAGAGAAGAAAAACCAATCTAAGTGTTGCATGGATTGACTACAAGAAAGCCTTCGATTCATTGCCTCACACATGGATACTAAAATGCTTAGAAACAACTGGTGTCAGCAAAAACATTCAGATATTTATTAAAAAAGCAATGAGCATGTGGAGTACACAGTTAACAATCAATGGCGAGACACTTGGACAGGTTAGCATTAGAAGAGGCATTTTCCAAGGGGACTCACTATCCCCTCTATTGTTTGTAATCGCCATGACCCCACTTTCACAAATACTAAACAAAACAAGCCTCGGATACCAAACATCTAAAACATCAAGTCAAATCAACCATCTGCTGTACATGGACGATCTGAAGCTGTATGGAAAGTCCCAGTCAGAAATCGAATCACTGCTAAACACTGTCCGTCTATTCAGTAGCGATATAGCAATGGAGTTGGGACTAGACAAGTGTGCTGCATTAATAATGAACAGAGGGAAAATAAGAAAAACAGAAGGAATAGAACTGCCCAATGGAAGCAAGATCAAGAACCTGGAAGAGAAAGAACCTTACAAACACTTGGGCATTCTCCAGGCTGATAACATCGCACACACTGAAGTTAAAAGAAAAATTGGAAGTGAATACATCAGGAGAGTCAGAAAAATCTTCAAGTCCAAACTCAATGGCAGGAACATCATACAAGCCACAAACACCTGGGCTATACCTGTTATTAGATACACTGCAGGAATAATAGACTGGACCCAGGCAGAGCTAGAGACGCTAGATCGTAAGACCAGGAAAATCATGACCATCAATCATGCTCTGCACCCCCGCAGTGATGTAGATAGGCTCTACCTCCCTCACAGCTCAGGTGGAAGAGGAATGCTGCAAGTCCATCAAACAGTAGAGGAGGAGAAAAGAGGCCTTGAAGAATATATAAGGGACAGTGAAGAAGATGCACTTCAAATGGTCAAGAACACGAAACTATTCAACACCAATGAAACAAAACAGGCCTACAAGAAAGAACAAGTCAAGAACCGAGCAGAAAAATGGAGAAATAAGCCCCTGCATGGTCAATATTTACACAATATAAGTGCAAAATCAGACATCACCAAGACCTGGCAATGGCTTAAGAATGGCAACTTGAAGAAAGAAACAGAGGGTTTAATACTGGCTGCACAAGAACAGGCACTAAGAACAAATGAAATAAGAGCCAAAGTCGAAAAATCCACAACAAACAGCAAGTGCCGCCTTTGTAAAGAAGCAGATGAAACAGTGGACCACCTGATCAGCTGTTGTAAGAAGATCGCACACACTGACTACAAACAAAGGCATGACAAGGTAGCAGGGATGATACACTGGAACATCTGCAAAAAATACAAGCTACCTGTAGCCAAGAATTGGTGGGACCATAAAATTGACAAAGTTGAAGAAAATGAAGATGTAAAAATATTATGGGACTTCCGACTACAAACAGACAAACATCTGCCACACAATACACCAGATATAACTGTAGTCGAGAAGAAAGAAAAACAAGTCAAAATAATTGACATAGCAATAGCAGGGGATAGCAGAATAGAAGAAAAAGAAATAGAAAAAATCACCAAATACAAAGATCTACAAATTGAAATGGAAAGGCTGTGGCAGAAGAAGACCAAAATAATCCCAGTGGTTATTGGCGCCCTGGGTGCTGTTCCAAAAGACCTTGAAGAGCACCTCAACACCATAGGGGCCACAGAAATCACCATCAGCCAATTACAAAAAGCAGCTTTACTGGGAACAGCCTATATTCTGCGACGATATCTATAACAATTGACAATAAAATTCTGGCATCCCAGGTCCTTGGGAAGGACTCGATGTCTGGATAAAACAAACCAGTCAATAACACCTGTCTGACTGTGTAAACAAGAAATAATAATAGAGTTTATATCCAGGGATAACAGTGTATACTATATATAGTAATATAATACTATATATTATAACTCTATTTCTGTGTTAGCAACCAAGCACTCTTGGCTCTGAGACTTCTGGCATTGGCATATAAGCACCTATATGCTGAATCTCTTACCTAGTGTATGCTATCTTTCTTTGGACTCTTTGACCAGCTGGCACAGCCTTCTGCCTGCTCTTTATGTGGTTCTGCTCTGTCCCCTTCTGTTTTATCTGAATCCTTTGCACCATTGCACTTTAAAGGAAGGCATTTGCCGAACCAGATACTGTCCAGCTCCTGTCAGCTATTCCCCAGGCATCATTTTAAAAGCTGCTCTGCAACTTCTTTGATTTTAAACGCCAGCAGTCTGGTTCCATCTTTGTTCAAATGCAGCTTGTCCCTTTTGTACAGGCCTTGCTTGCCCCAATATGTATCCCAGTACCTAACAAATCTAAACCCCTCCTCCTAGCACCAACGTCTCATCCACGCATTGAAACCTCTCAGCTCTGCCTGTTTCACTGTACCTGCATGTGGAACAGGTAGCATTTCTGAGAATGCTGCCTTGGGGGTCCTGGACTACAGTACACTACCTATCAGCCTAAATTTGGCTTCCAGGACCTCCCATCTAAATTTCCTCACATTGTTGGTGCCGACGTGCACCACAACAGCTGTCTCCTCCCCAGCACTGCCTAACAGCCTATCTAGATGCTGTGTGACGTCCACAGCCTTCACACCAGGCAGGCAAGTCACTGTGCTGTCAACACGCAGATCACAAACCCATCTCTCTATACCTCTAATGATCGAATCACCAACTACAAGGAGGTCTCCACCCCCCAGAGGAGTCTCCCCCGTGCAAGAGGATATGGGCTCATCATCCACAGAAGGGGTCCCTTCTAAAGGAGCATTTCCCTCTTCCTCAGACTGATGTCCTCCTTGCCCAAGACCTTCATTCTCCCTGACAGCAGAAGAGCTACCAGCCCTGGAGTGGGATGCCTCTATCACATCCCTGACGGTCTCGTCCACATGCCTCTCTGTCTCTCTGAACTTCTCCAGATCTGCCACCTTGGTCTCAAGGGAATGGATTTGTTCCCTGAGGGCCAGGAGCTCTTGCACCGAGCACACACCCATGACTTCTGCCCATGGAGCAAACAGTCATACATGTGGCACTCTGTGCAATACACTGGGAAGTGCTCCCTCCCCTGCTGTCTTTCTATCTTCATAATGGTTTTGTTGGCTGTTTACAGTATTTAGAGATAGTTTATTAGAAGGATAGGTCTCAGCTGTAATGGTCAGCTATTTAACTGTCCAAACAGACTTTCTCAAGAATATGAGGGAGAGATCAGTAATTATATGAGGAAGGGATTTGTACTACCTTCTCTTCTCCATCAGGCTCCTTGTGATCACAGGGGCTTGTTCCAGGCTTCCCTGCACACTTCCCACTAAACTCCCACAAAACTCCAAGGTCCTGTTTGCTATCCTTGTTGGCTATGCTCTGTTGGCTATGCTCTCGGGCCTTCACCTCTTATGCAGAGAGTACAGGTGAAACTCGGAAAATTAGAATATCGTGCAAAAGTACATTAATTTCAGTAATGCAAATTAAAAGGTGAAACTGATATATGAGACAGACGCATTACATGCAAAGCGAGATAAGTCAAGCCTTAATTTGTTATAATTGTGATGATCATGGCGTACGGCTCATGAAAACCCCAAATCCACAATCTCAGAAAATTAGAATATTACATGGAATCAATAAGACAAGGATTGAAGAATAGAACAATATCGGACCTCTGAAAAGTATAAGCATGCATATGTATTCAGTACTTGGTTTGGGCCCCTTCTGCAGCAATTACTGCCTCAATGCGGCGTGGCATGGATGCTATCAGCCTGTGGCACTGATGAGGTATTATGGAAGACCAGGATGCTTCATTAGCGGCCTTCAGCAATTCTGCATTGTTTGGTCTCATGTCTCTCATCCTTCTCTTGGCAATGCCCCATAGATTCTCTATGGGGTCAGGTCAGGCGAGTTTGCTGGCCAATCAAGCACAGTACACTGTATACTTTTCAGAGGTCCGATATTGTTCTATTCTTCAATCCTTGTCTTATTGGTTCCATGTAATATTCTAATTTTCTGAGATTGTGGATTTGGGGTTTTCATGAGCTGTACGCCATGATCATCACAATTATAACAAATTAAGACTTGTCCTATCTCGCTTTGAATGTAATGCGTCTGTCTCATATATCAGTTTCACCTTTTAATTTGCATTACTGAAATTAATGGACTTTTGCACGATATTCTAATTTTCCGAGTTTCACCTATAGGTTTCAAACTGAGACACAGGATGTGGGTCAAAGGAATGTGGGGCCTCCCACAGCCCTAGCTGACTCCACCCCCTCCAGGCAGGGGCAAACAAAAATACTGGCGTTTGCTTGCCCTGGCAAATAACAGAGAGAGAGAGAGACTAGGACTTATCCCTTAAAGAGAAACCAGCCCCTCATAATATCTCCTCCTCCTGTTAGTTAGTTTAAGGTGGGGAAAGGCTAGATGTTGTTCTGTTTAGAAAAGCTTGCTCACCTCCTGAAGCTGCTTCTGCTCATCCCAGAGTAGGCTTCAAACTGAGACACAGGATGTGGGTCTAAGGAATTTTTCTATGATAAATTTGTTTGTTTTCCTGGCTATCCATGGTATCCTCAAAAGTCTTCTCCAGCACCAAAGTTCAAAAGTGTCAATACTTTTTTTATCTTGCTTCTTCAAAGTCCAACTTTCGCATCCATAGAGTGTCATAGGAAAAACCATTGTCCGAACTATTCCAATATTTGTAGGTATAGACACGTCACAACCTCTAAATATCCTTTCCAAAGCCTTCATTGCAACCCTACCAAGTTCTAGTCTGTGGGGTATTTCTTGACTTCTGGATCCTTTACTGTTGACCATCGATCCTAAAAGGCAAAAGCTATCTACCACTTCAATGTCTTAATTGTCAATTCTGTTGCTGTACCCGTTCCGTTGTCATTAGTTTAGTCTTCTTTACATTTAGTCGTAGTCCCATTTTTTCACTGTGCTCCTTGACTTTAATTACTAGAGCCTGCAGATCATCTGCATTCTCAGCTATCAGAGTGGTGTCATCAGTGTAGCGCAGGTTATTGATGTTTCTTCCTCCAACTTTAAAACCATGCTCGTCTATTTCCAATCCAGCTTCTCTTATTTATTCAAATTATATGCTGAACATAAACTAAGGAGGAAGTATACAGCCTTGTCTTACTCCTTTGCCCATCTGGAACCAATCTGTTTCACCATGTTCCATCCGGACTATAGCTTCCTGTCCTGTTTATAGGTTTCTCATGAGAACAATGAGATGTTCTGGGATGCCCATTTTCCTAAGGACATTCCACAACTTGACATGGTTGACACAATTGAAGGTTTTTCTGCAGTCAAAAGAGCACATATTGACTTCTTTTTGGTATTCTTTGGCTTTCCCAGTTATCCAGCATGCATCAGCAATGATGTCCCTTGTTCCTTGGCCTTTTCTGAAATCATCTTGAACATCCGGAATTTCCCTTTCCACGTAGGGCTCCAATCTGCGTTGGATGATCCTGAGCATTATTTTGCTAGCATGTGAAATTAAGGATATTGTGTGATGGTTTGCTTAATCTGTTAGGTCTCCTTTCTTTGGTATGGGTATGTAGACTGACATCTTCCAATCTGTTGGCCACTGTGTCGTTCTCCAAATTTGCTGGCATAGTTTGGTTAGAGCCTTGACTGATTATTCTTCCGTCAGTAGGAAAGGGCAAATGAGTATATATTCTTTGACCTTCAGGGCCCAGGCAGCGAAGCAATATAGCCTTCTGGTTTGCTGGAGTAAAATCAGGGGTCTGTATAGTGAGGAGGTAATTGCAAGAATAGGACCTCCATTGTTTCTAGGGAAGAGCAGGTTCTCCTGGGGTGGGCAAGAGAAAAGGTGGTGGTGGGATCTGAGGCATGATGCAGTGGGCATCCAGTGAACAACAGAGTTCAGCAGGATTGATAAGGAAAAGTACCTTCGGGGTTATGCAGGTCAGAAAGCTGTAGAAACAGTCAGTAGCAGCAATAGTAGAATGTAGTGTTTCAGGAATGTAGACCCAGTAATGCAATGTAAGGAAGATGCAGAAAATTTTGGAAGATTTGCAGGTTCACATGCTTAGCTGGTTCAAAATCTCCTTGCCAAATCTTGTAAACACGAAGAAAGCTTATTCTGGTTTAACTAAGACTTTATTCATAAGCAACTCCCATTTTTCCCTTTTCCTCCTTTTTCTTTCTGACCCCACCCCTACACACACACTCTATCTACAGGAGACACTGGGACAAACATCCAAACAACAAAACATGAAAGATAACTAGGTAGAATACAAGACTCATGCATCACAGACTTCTTATATTTAACATTATATGGGTCCGAATGTCTTCATGAATGTGTATTTCAGTCACAGACACATTGCACCATGGGCTTTTTAGTCTATGTTTGCTGCATATACAAATTTGTTTTCATGTATGCACAGTTAGCCATTACACTTTCGACAAGCTGGCGTGGGGGGGGGGGCGGAATCTGGCTTGCTGAGTGCATAGTGTTCTCAGAACTGGATGCCATGAGGATCCCACTGTGCTTTGATGAATTCTATACTAAATCTGAACTTTTTAAAAAGAAAGAGGAATCAGGGAGGAAGGCAGTCAATTTGAATCACCTAAGGAAAGCCATTTATATTTATTAGAATGTACAGTTACCACATTTTTTCTCTAAAAAAGAACAAAAATACATAGATCAGCCTCAGGAGGCTTTTCTCGTTTTTTTGTTTTTGTTTTTAATTTTTCATTTCGTCTTCCTTTCTAATATCCAGCATTTCTGTGTGCTGTTTTAAATGAGCCTTGCTCTGACTTTTATTTGTTCAGAAAGCTGGCATTTCCAGCCAAGGGCAAGCTCAGTGCTGTAAGGAAGCCAGATTTGGGATGCACACATTATGTGCCTACAGGGAGTAGAATTGCCTCTTTCCATGCTTAAAAAGAAGAAGAAAAGTTCCAGTAGGAGGCTTTGCTGGCCTGGCTGGCTGGTGAATGCAAACCTCTCAGTTAAGGATCATCCTTAATTTCTGCGTTTGGCAGTGAGGCTACAGAATGACTTATTGTCATCCTAATTAGATTATTTGTTTTCTGTCTTCAAGGTATCAGGGAGTGATATATTCAGAGGCAGCGAGGATGCTTGCATAAGCTTTTGACAGCAATCCATTACTCTTACTACCTACACCGTTAGACTGAGTTAGGATACCAAGTCGGTTTGAGTCATCTCTCAGAGTGTTGCAGACAGATGACATTGCCTTGTTCATTCATCCACTCATTGTCACTCCTTCCCTCTTAGCTACAGAAGCAGAGGAGTGCGAAGCACACTTTGCATTAAGCGCTGTTAATTGGAAAGAGAACACAATAATGTAACATGACCATTGAAGAGCTTTCCCAAATGGAAACTGGGAAAGGGGGAGGTGATCAGCTTCACATTTTCTTTCACCAGCTGTAGGAAAAAGAACTTTCTAACTCATAAATACTAGATGGAGGTAGATGGGGGAGGGAATCCACTCTCTGGTTGTAGCCCTGGATTTTGAAACATGCATTGTTGTGCCTCTGAGGAGTACTGGCTGGAGTTCAGCACAAAACTAAAGAATTTGATGAATTGTTCCCAGCACTTCCAGTTTTTGACAGCTCAGTAGCTGTGTAATAAGTCTATCCATACTCCCTGGTTTGTTTATTATATTATATTATATTATATTATATTATATTATATTATATTATATTATATTAGTACACCACCTCTAACTTCCATCTCTGGATGGTTTACAGCAACATAAACAGAAATTAAACCTTTAATACAATTTATAGGCATACCTCACTCCCTTATACTTACAGCCACACACATACAGAAATGTTGGAGATGAACTTCCAGTGCATCGACCTTTTGCACCAACTGTCTTAATGACCACTAGAGTAGAGACAGTGAGTCAGGGTCTCCCTATCTGTCCCTACTTTATGACCCCTGAACTGACTCTGCAGCACTTCCTGTGCTGAGTCACAATCCTTCCTTTCCTCCTAGAGAGCAGATGGAAACATCTCTCTCTCTCTCTCCTTACCTATCCACTATGTAGTCCTTTAGATAAGAGATAGGTCTTTCCTATCTAAGTGTATTTAGCCAATAAATATTTAGTGTTTAGTCATACAAGGATCTCCATGTGTTTTCTCTAAATAGCTGCAATATCCCAACCATCCTCTGCTACCTACTCTGTAACTGGAGTGTGTGCTCATTCCTTAGTGCTCTGCTGTTTTACCTATTGTGGGTAAAAATCAACAACCTCTAACAAGAAAAAGCTGTTCAAAATTGCAAGGTCTGACCCCAGTTTCACATATTTTCCTTATTTCCAACAAGCTATGCGCTGACGGTTCATAGATTTTCAGCTGAGTGTTTCTGGGGAAAGCCTTAAACTGGAGCAAACAAGCCTGTTTCAATCTGCAAAATAATTTTCACAGTTTGAACTCTCTGACAAATATGGGGCTTACAGACAAGTCACTGGAAAACATCACCTTGATTCATTTTGGCTGTTTTCAACCAGGACCTTTTTGGATCCAACACTGGCAAGACCAGAGACTAAATGAGGAAAAACAGAGCAGAAGGTGAGAGAAGGTTTTTGACAACAGTATCCCCCTCCACTACTAAGTCTCCCTATCAAACAGGGCTGAACAAGTCTCTGAGTAAATCAACAGGCTTGGGAAGACCCTGGAAGCACAGTAATCAGATTGGCATGCATAATATTATGGAGCCATCTCAGGAAATTCAAACTATTGGGAACCATCTAAAAGTTCCCTTCCCAAGCAATCATCCTATCTGACCAATAAGACCATTTCCCCCAGTAACTGAGTAAATTACCCTGAGGTCAAGCTTCACACCCATAGTGAGATCTTCACCCTTAAACAATTCAGCTTATCTGAATATTAGGATCAGGTGGCAAAACCCAAGAGAAACAATAGACTGCAAGATTGAACCAGAAAAGATAGAGTAAAATTCTAGAAGAGCAGGAAATACCAAGCTCAACCACCCCCAAAGGGTATAAAAACCCCTTCTTAGAGTTAGTCACTCTCTCTCCAACACATTATCTTCACCTGAACATCTCAACCTATAAGGACAGAAATGTGCAGCTCCATCTTGCTGACCCCAAAGACTAAGATCGCAACCCCACCAGTCTCCCCCGAGTCTTCTGGGCCAGCAGCAGGCCATTTTTGGCCTGTTTCAGCCCTCTGCACTAGTGCAGAGGCCATTTTTTGAAGCTCCACACATGCACACGTGCCATTTGCATGATCATGCATTTTGCAAATGACCCATGCGCATGTGCAGAAGTCCCAAAAATTGTCTCCATGCCTGTGCAGAGGCCTGAAATGGGCCACCACCAGCCGAGTAGACTATTCCCTATTGCCTCTTCTTCTAACTTATCTGTACCCCTGCTCATCTTACCCCTGCTAATAGGGCAATGAGGCACCTTTTTAATGTGGGGATTCTCTTTATTTAGCAGGGGGGGAGTAACTGGCCCTATCCAGCCCCAGCACAGTACCTCCAGTGACTGTTGCTGGTGTCTATCTTATGTTTCTTTTTAGATTGTGAGCCCTTTGGGGACAGGGATCCATCTTATTTATTATTTCTCTATGTAAACAGCTTTGGAAACTTTTGTTGAAAAGCGGTATATAAATTGTTTGTTTGTGTGTTTGTTTGTTTATTACGTTTATATCCCACTCTTACTCCAAAGAGCCCAGAGCAGTATACTACATACTTAAGTTTCTCCTCACAACAACCCTGTGAAGTAGGTTAGGCTGAGAGAGAAGTGACTGGCCCAGGGTCATCCAGCAAGTATCATGGCTCAATGGGGATTTGAACTCGGGTCTCCCCGGTCCTAGTCCAGCACTCTAACCACTACTCCTGATTTGCTAGCCCCCATGTCAATTAACCCCTGCCTTTTTTGACACCATTCCTGTTCCAGGTTGCCACATTAAAGAGGCAAGTTTAACGATCAGGAGAGTTGCTAGGAGTCACAGGGGCTATTCCCATGATCAGCCAAAATTGGGCTAGGGGAGCCTAGCCCAATTTTGGCTGATCTTGGGAACCACCGGGCTCTCAGGCGAGCCCGGTGGCTCCCAGGCGGTTAACCCACCTAAATACCCCTCCCCTAAAACCGGGTTTGTGGAGCGAGCGCTCCACAAACGCTTTTTTAAATTGTGAGTAGCCGCAACGTGGCTACTCATGAGGAGACCCCCGGAGGGGAAGTGAAAAGCCGCCTCCCGGTTCCAGGGGTCTCGCCAGCACGCCCTGCACGCTCACGCAGGGCATGCTGGCACTTCCGGGGGCCGATCAGCCCCGCTCCCCCCAGCCCCCACTGGCTCCATCATGGAGCTGGCAATCGTGTGGTCGGCTGATATGGCCACCCAGGGCTCCCTCCCGGATCATCTGTGGGGAGAGCGGGCTTAGCCCGCTCTCCCCGCAAAACCGGCAACAGCAAGTCTCACTGATCGTGAGACCCGCCTCACAGTCTCAGTAACTCTATGGTTCCCCATTCATCCCTATTAGGGTAACTGAATATATTTATTTTCTGTGTCATATTACATGCAAGTGAGTTTAGTCTATTGAAATTCCTTGTGTAAACAACTGAATTTGCTAGCATTACAATTAGGCACCTACTGCATCGTTTCCCCAAATGATAATGTCTATTTTGATTGTTAGTCAATAAATTGCATTAGAAGTTTGTGGCCTCCCCTTTGTATCATTCCCATGTGCGCGCTTAGACTAGCCCTTACTGTAAAGATCCCACAGCATACATGTGTATGCTTCATGATGTGTCATAACATTTACTCTCAGTACATTGCAGCTATTCCACACCGAATTGTCTCTGAAGTGTAACTTAAGCCTCTGAGAACGGAGCATGGCATCACAAACTGTCCCAACTTGTCTTATTAGAAGATCGAACGGCTTATTGTGATGGGGTATGGAACTTGAATGCTTTCTCCTTTATGTTAGACACACCAAGGCAGCCAAGAAGAGAATTCATGATTTACTGAGAGATCAGAGATAAGACAAAAGATATTGACCACCAGTTCCAGTCACTCGGTGACCATGCTATGAAAACAGCCAGACAGATAACTAAATTCTATGTCGTCATATCTGAAAAAGATCCTTTACATCTCAGCCTGTGGCTTGGGTAGTACACACAGGTATCTTGTACTGCCCATCTCTGTGCTTGTATCCATCCATATATTTAATCCCCGTAGACGTGCCTCTGTGGGGATGCGTCCCAGCAACCCAGCAGATTGGCTGGGCAGTGGAGGTGCCGGATTGGCTGAGTGAGCCAGGAGGCCATGGAGTTGAGCTGCAGCTGTGGGGGGAAGTGGCGGTGGCCACAGCGAGGAGGAGGCTGCGGCAGTGGCAGCAGCCGCCCCAGCTCTGGGGAGGCGGTGGTAGCCACCGCAGGCCGCTGCGAGGAGACAGCTGCTGCCACAGCCCTAGCCCGGCCATCGCAGCTGCGGCCTGGGCTGGGAGGAGGCGGGAGGCAGCGGGACAGACTGGCCCTGGTGGTGCCTGCAGGGGTGAGTGGGGAACGGGCGGTGAGGCACAGCTCCCTCACCTGTTGCAGCCTGGGGCAGGAAGGAATAGGGAGGCGGGGCTTCCCTGCTCACCGTCGGAGAGGAGGAACGGTGGCAGCGGGGCCCTTCTTGGCCACCTGCTGCCCGGTGAGGCTCTGTGTGGGAGGAGGGGGGAGGAACGGAAGGGAGGGAGGGCAAGAGTGTGGGCCTGGAGGGACGGGGGGGTGGAGAGAGGAGAGATCGGGGCAGGAGGGAGAGGGAGTGGAAAACAGCCGTCCCCAGAGCGCACAGATGCTCTGTGCCGGTTGGCTAGTCTATTTTAAAAACAAAGAAAAATGGCCAGATTCACAGACTGTGTCCACAATGGTTACAGATATGCTGTGGAAAAGGACGATGCTGCAGCTCAATTCTATGCATGAATGCTTACTCGGGAGTAAGGCCAGCTGTGCTCACTCCCAAGCATTGTAGCAATAGTAATCTTCTCTGGAGAAGATGAGCGGCTGCAGGGAACGGAATTAGGGAAACACTTTCTCCTATTACTTTGATTACACCAACCTCCAATAACTAAATCAAGCCTGCCCTAGGAGGGCAGGTTTAGTGAATCACTAATTCTGCATGGGAGAAAACTCCACACATTTTAAAAACCAATAGACCCTAATATGTTAAATTTCAATATAGATTGGTGAATAGTTATGGCTACTTCCATGCTTTATAAAATAGCCCCAGCATCATCATGGCCAGCAGAATTTTGTCAAATATGCTCCTTACCTCAGTTTGCCCCCTCTTTGTCCACCTTCCAGAAATATGAAAATTTCACAACTGCTTTGGAAATGTTTTCCCCCCTTCAGGCTCTGCCCCCATCCCAGTCGCCCTCACTTGCTGCATATGCTGCTGATCAGTCTCTGCCAGAAATAAATCACTGGCAGAGAAACAGAAATACCCAGGGATCATTTCTTCCTGCTGCTGCATTTGTTTTTATGCTACGTCGGTTCGAGAGATTCTGTAGTCCAGCCTCTCCACTGAAGCTCTCAGAGAAGGTCAAGACACAAATAAAGTATCCCGGACTTATTGGGCTTAAACACAATTGGCTTCTTTTCTCTTTTATTCACAAATGCAAGCAGCCTGTGCTGTGGACTTTAATTTGTGGCTTCCAAACACCTTGAGCAGATCAGACCACAAGTGAAGCTGCATGATGCCAAACTGTGACTGCTGCTCCCAAGCTACTGAAGCTGATGTATTTGCACTTAACCCATTGCAAGCCCATTGACTGTTATTAAATTAACCTGGTTTATTAAAATGAGATTATTGGTCTGATCCTTTGGCCCAGCAGCACTCTATCTATCTCAAGTGCAGGATGAGATTTAAGCACCTACTTGCCAGCACTCCACCATCACAGGCAGTGTGGTACCATTGACCTTATCCAGTCAATTAAAGCAAAAAACACAAAACCCTTGGGTTTACAGGGATGGTTATAGGTGCGGCAGTTCCAACAGAACAGCAAAAAATAAAGAAATCCAATGGCCCATGATGTTCACGCCATGAGGTCATGAGAGCTGATGTCCAGTCTGAGATATTATACTGGCCTACAAAATCATAAGTGGGGGTTAATATCAAAGCAATGTTTTAAAAAAATGTGTTAACATGTGCCTCTGAGCATATGGTGAGTGTCATTAGCTCAATGGGCAACAACTACAGTCATTACAATTAGTAAGAGGTGACAGCACTCATCATATGCTCAGAGGCACATGTTAACAAATGCCCCAGCTTTTGCTGTTGCCATCAGCCTACACAGGTTAGTGGACTGAAGCATGGAAGACCTAGGCAAATTGTGTTTCCATAGTTATGATTTTGCAGGCCAGTACAATATCTCAAACTGGACATCAAGTCTCATACCCTCATGGCGTGAACATCATGGGCTGTTCAATTTCCTCGTTTTTCTTTTTCTTTTCTTTTCTTTTCTTTTCTTTTTTTTTGTTTTTTGTTTTTTGCAGTTCAGTTGCAACTGCCACACCCATAACTATCCCTGTAAACCAAAGGTTTGCTTTAGTTGAAGTTCCTCACTTCTTACGATGGAGGATCCCATACATGCCACACTTAATGTGTGTTCAGTATAAGTAAACAGGGTGGAAAAGTACTTTAACTATTGTTCTGTGCTTCATGACATAACAAGAGTGACATGTTATGCTTCTATAATGTCCACTTAATGCATTGTATGGTGGCTGCATACTGGTTGTGCTATTTTTTTTTTAAAGAATAAATGTATATAACCATGATAACACTTTAAGGACCATAGGCAAACTGGGTTTCACCCACCACCATGCAACTTCTTGCATGCACTCAGGTTATCACACCCACACCCACACACCCCTATCCCCAGCAACAACCTGTGAGGTAGCTTATCTTGAGAAAGGAAATAAACTGCTTATGTGATTCCCTGCCACATGCTGCTTATCCCCAGGCCCTAACAACTACCCTGAGAGGTAGCTCTTGCTTAAGTAGCTGAGAAACATATATCTCAGTGCATGTACACATACACACACACACACAGAGGGAAAGGAATTAAAATACATATACATGTTTCTGCCTCTTTCCATTTCTGTCAGCTTAGCTGCCAGATTTCCCCTCCCCATTTCTCTCTCCTCACAAACAGTTATACAGAGTACTCTTGGCTGACTGTAATTGATCATGTTATCATAGAGCCCAATGAGAGCAATTTTCTTAATTTGTAGAAATTAACAACGTATTTATTTTGACAAACCTATGAAAGGCCCTCATATGAAAGGCAGACCTTTCCCAGAGCAAAAGAGTCACTATTAGTTAGCTCACATTGACTCAGTTATAAATGTAACAAGGGGAAATATCTGACTGTGGTGTAGCAGTTTTCACATATGCTTTATAACTTCTGCTCCTTATAACATAGCCATTTCCCCACAGATTCATTTAAAAAAAAACCTGACACACTTGTTCAGCAGGCAATTCTGAGCTTTAAAATGCCTGTTATAAAAGGAAAGCTCTGAGAAACCACAGAAGGTCAGGCGAGAGGCTGGGTGAAATAACATGATAGAATATTGTTTTACCCTTCCACCTGTAATACACAGGTACTCCTGTGCATGTGTAATTACTGCTACTCTTTCCCCTGTATGGCCCTACTGCAGTGCATGATATGTTTTTTAAAGGAGTGGACAAACTGGCAAAGGCCATTTCTGCCACACTGCAGGAGGCATTTCTTTCTCCATATGAGCATTAATCGTCCTTGAGATCATCAGAGGCAGCCCTGCATGGTCTTCTTCCAAAGGTGATTGAAAGGGGTGGGGGGACGAGAGAGAAAGACACAGTAGGACTTTGACAATGGTAGCCCCTACACTCCTGAACATGCTGCCCAGAACTGCTGTTGCCTAAATCTTAGTTTTAAGAAATGGGACAAAGCTATACATCCAGGAAGGCTTTGGGGTAATATTTAAGTATTGTGAATACTTAGTAGTTTTGCATCAGGTTGAAAAGTTGTTTTTGTCCCCTAGTATGTTTTCATTTCATCTTACAACGGTCGGTGAGCAGCAGCTACAATTCCCAGTAACCCTTGGAAACAGCAACTGCCAGGCTCTTCCCAATTCTCTGAGCAACCCACGGATTGTGAGAAGCAGGCAGCAGGACCTTGGGAAGATACCCTCTCCAGAATTGAGCTTTTCAGGTTTAGCAGCTGAGGAACTGGGTGAATTTGAGGTGACAAGGGAAGATGTTCTAAACTGTCTTGAAAAGCTAAAAATTAACAAATCGCCAGGGCCAGATGACATCCACCCAAGAGTTCTGAAGGAACTCAGTTGTGAAATTGCTGATCTCCTATCAAAAATATATAACTTGTCCCTACAATCAGGCCCTGTACCAGAGAACTAGAAAGTAGCCAATGTGACTACAATTTTCAAGAAGGGATCTGGGGGCGGGGGATGCAGGAAATTACAGGCTGGTCAGCTTAACTTCGGTGCTGGGCAAATTGATGGAAAGCATACTTAAGGACAAAATTGTTAAGCATATAGAAGAACAGGCCTTGTTGAAGGAGAACCAGCATGGTTTCTGCAAGGGAAAGTCTTGCCTCACTAACATTTTGGAGTTCTTTGAGAGTGTCAACAGGCATGTGGATAAAGGTGATCCGGTTGACATAGTATACTTGGACTTTCAAAAAGCTTTTGATAAAGTTCCCTACCAAAGGCTCTTGAGTAAACTTAGCAGTCATGGAATAAGGGGACAGGTTCATGTGTGGATCGGTAACTGGTTGAAGGACAGGAAACAGAGAGTAGGAATAAATGGATCGTTTTCACAATGGAGGGAAGTAAGAAGTAGGTTCCTCCAGGGATCAGTATGGGTACCAGTACTCTTTAACTTGTTCATAAACAATTTAGAAGTTGAGGTGACCAGCGAAGTGGCCAAATCTGCAGATGACACTAAACTATTTAGGGTAGTGAGATCCACAACGGATTGTGAAGAACTCCAAAAAGATCTCTCCAAACTGGGGGACTGGATGACAAAATGGCAAATGTGGTTCAATATAAATAAGTGTAAAGTGATGCACACTGGGGCAAAAACCACCAACTTCATATATACGCTGATGGGATCTGAGCTGTTGGTGACTGACCAGGAGAGAGATCTTGGGATCGTGGTGGACAACTCATCAAAAATGTTGTCTCAGTGCACGGCAGCTGTGAAAAAAGCTAATTCCATGCTAGGAATCATTAGGAGAGAGGTTGAAAATAATGCTAATATTATAATGCCCTTATACAAATCTATGGTGCGGCAACATCTGGAGTACTGCATACAGCTTTGGTCGCCATATCTAAAGATATTGTAGAACTGGAAAAGGTGCAGAAGAAGGCAACCAAAATGATCAGGGGCCTGGAGCACCTTCCTTATGAGGCTAGGCTACAGCATCTGGGGCTCTTTACCTTGGAAAAGAGGTGACTAAGGGGAGAGATGATCAAAGTGTATAAAATTATGCATGGAGTGGAGAGGGTAGACAGAGAGAAATTTTTCTCTGTCTCTCACAACACTAGAACCAGGGGTCATCCCATGAAACTGAAGGTTGGGAAATTTAGGACTGACAAGCTGAAGTACTTTTTCACACAGTGCATAATTAATCTATGGAATTCCTTGTCAGGGGATGTGGTGATGGCCACCAGCTTGGATGGCTTTAAAAGGGGGTTAGACAAATTCATGATGGACAGGTCTATCAATGACTACTAGTCTGATGGCTGTGGGCCATCTCCAGCCTCAGAGGCATGATGCCTCTCAATACCAGTTTCAGGGGAGCAACAGCAGGAGAGACGGTATGCACATACCTCTTCCCTGTGGGCTCCCCAGAGGCATCTGGTGGGCCACTGTGTGAAACAGGATGCTGGACTAAGGGCCTTGTGCCTAATCCAGCAGGGCTGTTCTTATGTTCTAAGATGAGCAGGAGGCTAGCTGAAACAAGCTTCAAACTAGCTGGTGAAATAATCAGAAGGTGACACCTGGGGAAGGGGGAAGCCAAGACACTGAGCAACAGTAAGGTGAAACATTCATAGTCTTCTCTGGGAGGAAATCTGAATATGATTAAGCTCCTACCTTGGCTGTTGTCCAGGGTGATGGTTGTAAATGGGGGTAAGGGTTAGTGGATGAGGTAGTCCCACCTCTGTTTCAGTTGACATTGTTATGTCAGATGTTACTATGCTACGTATTGTAATGCCTCCAGGGCTGCACAGTTTTGGCTCTCCTGAAGGTACCCAACACCTACACCTCCCATCATCTTTGACTATTGGCCACTGTGGCTGGGAATTGATGGGAGCTGTAATCTAACATCAGTTAGTGGGCCAGAGTTGGGCAGGCCTGGAATAAACCCTTAGAAAAGCGGGTTAAATGTCATTAGCTTAATTTTTTTGTGGCTCTTAGCCTTAGGTCAGGGGTTCTTAACCTTGAGTCCCCAGGTGTTGTTGGACGACAATTCCCACTGTCCCCAGTCACAATGGCCTATGGGTCCATTGGCCTTTGGGAAAACCTGCCTTAGGCTGTAATCCTCAGACTGCTCACTGCAGTGGAGTGGTACCACTACAAACAAACAAAGCACATCTAGTGCGAAGGCTGGTGTATCATAGCACTTCATTCAATCCAAATACACCTTTTCTCTCAAAGGTCAAGTTTGGGGGCAGGGGGAGACTGGTTCTGCAGGTTCTCAGCAGAAGCCATTTCCAGATGGAGCTGATTGGCTGGTCATTTGTGATGTCATCAAGCAACTTTCCTCTGTACCCTCAGGGAAGTTTTGCACTACAAGCATCCTTCTTTTTATTTATAAGTTGATGAATGAATGGATAAGCATGCATGAGGCACTAAAAAAATGTTTGTCAAGGTAGACAGCCTCCAGGAAGTATGTAGAAGAGCAAGACTGATGGCTGTATAATTCCCTGGTGTATATCCTGTCATGCATATTATGAAACTGGGAGGAAGCAAGCTCACATCATGGCTGAGAGATCCACTGTAAATCCTATTTTTATATTACATCTGTTTTCAGCCTGAAGTCAAGTCTTCAATAAAGATCCGTCAGCCAAAACGCAGCCCTCATTGGGCAATCTTTGATAAGAGTATTCAGGCTGAAAATGTGACTGCTTCTTGCTTGGCTGGGGATTCTGTGCACTTACATTCTGCATAGGCTGCAGACTCCTCACTTCCCTCAGCAGTGGCGAGAAGTCCCAGGGGCACTGGAGCTGCTGGGCTTTCTTTGGAGGAGAGAGCATACTGGAAGTTTATGGCACTTTTCTATTATTTGTTTTTATTTACAGATATACAAGTGAGGCATAAGCAGGCTGGGCACTCCTACCAGGCAGCACTCACCGCCTCACGTCAGCTCTGCAGAGAGAGACATCCTTACACCTCAGTGTGCCTTCAGCCAACTCTCAGTTCACTCAGTCATGGCCAAACTACTACTACCACCACCACCACTACTAGCATTTACTACACACAACTGCACACATGATGTCTAACTCTTCTTTAGAAGATGTTCTTAATCCTGAAGTGATCCTTTCATGTTAAAAAACAAGCCAAACAGAGCCTTGATTCAGACCAGAAATGTGGCACAATGTGAGAAGGGGGTTACAACTTCCCCTCTGTGCCATTTTCACTCTGAAAATTCACCTGCAGAACCAGTGGCTTCCCACCACCACCATGGCTTATAGCAAACTGCTGCTGGGGGTGGATTTTCAGGGTGGAAATAGCACAGGAAAAATGTACTACACCACCCTCCACCACACTCCTGACCCAGACCATCTGACTTATTCTTAGGGATCTAAGGACCCCTTCCAGTCCACATCTGGGTTAAGCACATCTTCTAACAATGTATTTAATGCTATTGTGTAGTTTGGCTCTCAGTCTCTCTCAAAACAACATAACTCCTGTTTCTTCAAACATACATACCTTGCCAGAGGTGCACCTAGGTAATTTTGGAGCCTGGACCTAAAGGCCTTTGGAGCCCACCCACCCCCCGCTGAAAGTTAAGCATCATCCCCCTACACACACACACACACAGTGACACAGACAGTATTTTTAACTTGGGTTCTTGAGGGCACAAACAGCAACTGAACTCACAAGAATGTATGAATACAGAACACGTATATTACATATATTATGTAAATATGCATTAGCAGAAACATTTCAACACCCAACTTAACGCATTCCCATCCCACTCCACCCTCTGTCTCTAAAGCAGAGGTCACACTCGGCCGCCTGGCACAACATGGCCTGGTGGTGCGGTGATCACAGCACCCGTGACAGACTAAAGAGGATTTGGGGGCCCCCAGGAGGTGTGGAGGCCCTGAAATTCAGCCCGGAAGTCCAAGAGTAAGAGCACCTCCACACCTTGCAGCAATCCCTCCCCTTAGCTGGGGAGGGCATCTTCTTCAAGCTCTAATGGCTAATGTTCCCAAGAGATCTTTGTATATCTCTCATCCTTTAGCTCCCACTGAAGAACCATTACCCAGGCACCCTAGCCTATTAACCCAGAATGTTCCCAACAAAAGGAATGGCTGGTCAACAGTCAGAACAATACTCTTATACCCTTCAAGCACACATACACACATACCCAACATTTTCGCACATTGGCCCACGTTCTGCAGTGTAACACTGTGGGCTCCTGAGGTCTTGCACAAAGAGCTCAAATATTTATAGTAGCACACCTATGCTTCAGGAGCACTACTTACATTATTTCCAGTGTAGGTAGTGCTCTAAAGTGTAGGTGTGCTACTTTAAGTATTTACACTCCCGCTCTTGTGGAAGATTTCTTGCACTTCCTTAGGAGTCTGCAGCAGTGTAGACTGCTCAGAATTGCCCATGTTATACTGTGGTACATATTAGCAAATATATTTACTGAAATTATTGCAGGGGGAAAACAACAACATTCCACATGGACATGAAAACAAGACAATATGGATAAAAAATGAAAACACACCAAAAGTTAGTAAATTAAATACATTAATAATGAGAGAGTTTCATGGTCCTGCCCCCCACCCTCCCGTCAGCCTTGCTTGCTTTTCAGGTGTTTCCAGATGGGTGTCATGAACCCCAAGTCTGACAATGAGGATTCTCAGGATGAGATGGTCATGAAACCTGACCCTGACATTGATGGCTTGGAACTATGTGGCAGGGTTTGAGGGGCCTCCTTCTTCAACATCAGAAACCCCTTTACCTGCTGGCCCCCTCTTACCCTTCTCCTCTAACTCAGAGGATGAAACAGAACCACCACAATCCCTACCAACATCTACCCAGCTGAGCTCCACAACATTTAGCAGAGGCCCTTTAAGACCTGGGACATTCCAAACTCGGACAGGGGTGCATTTTGGACTCTCTGCTTAAGGCTTCAGTTTGCCTCTGCCTTTTGCTGTAGTGATGCTGTTGTGGTTCTGGTTCCTAGTTTTTTGTTTTTGTGATAAATAACCCGCAGTGGCAGGAAAAAAAGGGCAGAAAGGCATCTTCAGTCATGAGCATGAGCGCCCTCCCCCACAGTGGCATGATCCCCCATGGCAGAGCACATCCTCCCTGCCACTCACCATCAGTGGTGCCTTGTTGCTGCTCCTGCCACCACATCTGCTGCCTGTGCTGCCTCCCACCAGCTGGCCGCTCTTGCTGCCCTGCCAGCCAGCCAGCTGCTCCACTCTCCACTCTGGGCTGGTTGGTAAGCAGCAGTGGCTGAGGGTGGACAGGCAGGAGTGGCAGTGGTGGCCACTAGCTGGCCAGCCAGCCCAGAGCTAACTGGGAATGGAGAGTGGAGAGGCTGGCTGGCTGGCAGGGCAGCAAGAGCGGCTGGCCAGTGGGAGGAGGCAGGAGGGGGCAGGTGAGTGAGGCAGCTCCCAGAGCCCGAGCAGCTCCTTTTCTAAGGATGCTTTGGAACATGGATAGCTCCACTCCTGATTCCCCGGCTCCTGACATCCTGCTTGTGTTTGACTCTGGGTTGGCTCACCCCTGTTCAACTGATTATTTGGTTTTTGACCTAATACTTGTAGTTGACTTTGGACTCATTTTGCCCCCGATGGATGCTTCTTGCCTCCACATTGCCTGCTGGACTGCTTTGTTACGCACTTGCCCCACCCAGACATGGCAATAGGAGAAAAAGGGCTGCTTCTGCAACTTCTTGTTGCAGAAGCAGCTTACAAAATAAAAACATATCACCAGGATTAAAAGTCAAATTCAGTCATCATTTCTGAGGCTCTCAGTTGATTCATTGTCTTTTTTGCCCACAAATGCAAACATATTTGTATACGGCAACTTCATCCCCATTTTCAGGTCAACATGGAGTGAGACTTTTTAAAAACAAATATCAGAAGCAAAGGCAGAGAGGTGGGCCCATTTTGGAGGAGGCCACGAGGGCAATTGCCCCAGGCCTCATGGAGGGAGAGGATCACATCTCTATTGACTAGGGTTGCCATATTCTGGCTTTCCAGAACTGGGTGTCTGATTTGCATGTTATGTAAATTGACTTGAAAATAATTTTTGAGCAGAATAGTGACTGCACAATTTGCTCCATAACTCCACTTCTACAAGGGCTAGAGCTTAGCTTGAAAGGAAGGAAGGAAGGAAGGAAGGAAGGACGGAAGGAAGGACGGAAGTTTATTGTTACAGTCACAGACCAGTACAATATAAACAGTACATTAAGTAAAAGATTAAAGGAGCTTAAAATACATTTATATCTAAAACTGAAAAAGTTAAGACAACAGTAATTCCTTATTAACCAATCGCCGACGAGTACTAATAGCAGCAGCACAGTATCTAGCAACAATATTTGTAACTGTAAGCTCAGAGTCTGACAGTAGCAAAGAACAATAAAAATGGCTCTGACGACCTGGAAATTTACCTAATAATGGTGTAATAAATGCTTCACGGATAAGGAAGAAAGGAAGGAAGGAAGCTGAAATCCAACCGAGTCTGGGTGGACTAAGCAATCTGGGTGAGATGCTTAAAATCTGAGTGAAACACGGGATTTGGGGGGGCATGGCCACTCTACCATCGACAAGCAGTACATTCCAGTTGAGAAGAGGAGGAGTGGGGGCCTCTTTTCTGATCTCAAAAGCTGCAGGGACACCATGAAAAAAACCCTACCTAGGACACAAAGATGACAGAGAATGGTTGAGAAATTTTCGAGCACTTCCACCCACCACATACATTTCCTAAAACCTCTCCTTAGAGTCTTGCTTGGGGAGTCATAAAATCTGAAATGCCAATAAACCAAGTCTTAGCTGGCAAAGAAGGAAACAAAGTGTATGTGTAAGCAAGAAAGTTGACTGTGAAGAGATAGTACTCACCACCTGGATGGGAAAGGTTGGCTTTTATTTGCTTTGGTGACTCAAACAGTATTGCATTGCCTCTCCCTCTCATTTCCCCATGTGTCACCATGAATTAGGGACTTCTGTCAAATCCAGATGTGGTGGCCAGCCTGCCACTGTCACTCACTAATTATGCCAGCCACAAGGGCTCAAAAGTGAAATCAGGAGTCTGTGTGAAATAAGTGGCAGAGCTTTTTCCATGAATTCCTGAGGAGTCCAAATGAGAAAGAAAGAGAGAGCGCATACTCTTGGGTGTCCAACCTTTTCAATTTGTGCTCAGATCTAGTTCTTTTAGAAAATAGCTGTGAGCAGGAAAATGTTTCTAGACATTGACATGCAAACAACCCTGTATAGTTCACTTCAGAATTCTCCTCAGCAGAATTGGCGCAGCTGGTAGCTGCTGAGACGAAACAAGGTTTTGTATTCTCCCCACCACCCCCTCCCACCCAATGGATGCATTCATTTCCTTCCTTATTCTTTTCAGGCCAGAAAGTGTAAAAAGCTTTTCCTGCTTTCAGTTTCTATTTCTTTTATTTATGGTTGAAGCCACAATCAGAACACAAAAATGCTGGCTGGAAAAGCATAACTGAAAATACTATAGAGGTACTAAAAGAGCTAAGCCACATGTTGTTCAGTTAAAGGCTTTTTAGTTCATTTACTTCTGATTAATTGCTTGTAACTGATTAATGACTAAAAGCAAATTAATAGCAACATCTAAGTACAGATTACATTTTCTCTTGACTAAACAACCCAAGTCATTACTTGTTTGGGGAGGGGGGATCTTAAATACATTCTTGAAAATAGCTGCACACTGGATTTTTTTTTAATTATACAAAATTTATACTCACTTTCCCCCACCCCTCCATTTCCCCCCAAGACGATGTGGGCTCTGTGCATGACTCTATAACATTTTGTTTAATTCACAGATACAGTGGAGGGGTTAATACAATCTGGGTTGTCTATGTATCCCCTTTCTTGTATGCAGATGCCGACAACAGTGCCCTTACCTTTTCACTGGGGACTGATCTAATTCCAATCTTAGTAAAGGTGTGCATTTTAAATTTCTAGGTAATAAATTAATTACAACTCAGTGCCACAGAAATTAGTGTTCTCTGGACCTCTTTGGTTTCATCCTGAAGTACACACACTATTCAGGGCGAAACAAGAAGAGTTTAAAATGGGGTGGGGGGGAGAGAATGATCTTTGAAGGGCAGGCAGATAGAAATTGAAGCAAAGGTGATAAGCAAAAGGTCACGTTGTACTAGAATCATGAGCCAGAGTTTTCCAACTATGTTGTAAGCTTATGTAGGGACACACAGTTTGTTTGAATGAGGAAATGGAAAGTCCACATAAATGCAAAGTTTGCACAGATGAGGGAATGGAAGAACTAACAACAGAAAGAGGGGAAAGGGACACAATAAATCTTACTAAAGGCTCCATGGCATGCAAAATTGTCACTGGGGCTCTCAGGAGTCCTACCTTCACTCCTATCTAATAAAGGTTTTAATAAAAGAAAAGTGATCCTTCTTTTCTTTGGGGAATATAGCTCACAAGCATTGATTTAATTCCCTTTCAAAAAAACCCCACCTCCATCAAATGTACTTATTTGTAACTGCAATCACATGTGTCATACACTCCAATAGTCCTCATGGACAATCCCTATTTTCTCATACTTGCCTCTGATAAATCACTTTCCCTACAATGTCTTATAGGAAGATTTGTTAAGATAGTAGCATGTTCAATAGAATGCAGTGCTTGATTTTCCAGTCCCTTCTCTAGAAGTTAAATATCTGAGTGGGGAATAGAGCCATGTTTTCTAGTGTAAAAATATATATAAAGAAATGCCACAGTGGGGAAGTAACTTGCCTAGGGAGCAAGAGGTTGCTGGTTCGAATGCCCGCTGGTATGTTTCCCAGACTATGGGAAACACCTATATTGGGCAGCAGCAATACAGGAAGATGCTGAAAGGCATCTTCTCATACTGCACAGGAGAAGGCAATGGTAAACCCCTCCTGTATTCTACCAAAGACAACCACATGGCTCTGTGGTCACCAGGAGTTGACACCAACTCAATGACACAACTTTACCTTTACACCACTATTTAGTGCACCTGAAGTACAGATGAACAAACGTGATAACTACCACAGTAGTTATGCCTATTTCACATCATTGCGAATCTACTCATCCCACACAAGACAGGAGAAGAAACAAATGCAGTAAAAGAATAACCCCAGAAAGGCTCAACTCCATTATTGACAATGGTGGCACTACCAGCATGCATCAATCACAAGGCAGCATGCCAACAACAACCCCATGTGGATCAGGCATCAAAGGAGCCAATTCACTCATGCTAATGGGGAGACATCCCTGTGATACCACATAAGAACAGCCCTACTGTAACAGGCCCAAGGCCTATCCAGTACAGCATCCTCTTTGTGTCATCCTATTTGACACAGTGGCCCAAGAGATACCTCTGAGAAGCCCACAGGCAAGAGGTGAGGACATGCCCTCCCTCTTGCTGTTGCTCCTCTGCAACTGGTATTTAGAGGCATCTTGCCTCAGAAGCTGGAGATGGCCTATAGCAAACCAGGCCAGTAGCTATTGATAGACCTGTCCTCCATGAATTTGTCTAAGCCCCTTTAAGCCCCTTTTAAAGCCATCCAAGCTAGTAGCCATCACCACTTCCCATGGCAGAGAATTTCATAGAGTAATTATGTCCTGAGTGAAAAAGTACATTCTGTCGATCCTAAATTTACAGGCCTTCAGTTGATCTTTCAGTTAGACATTGGGCTGGGGAGGAATGCATCCAGGCAGACATTTAACTGGTGCAGTTCCCCCAATCATTTCCTAGAGGTGCCCCTGATGCATTTATGCCTGATGCATCTCGATCAAGGCAAAGTGTAGGTGCATGAAGCCTCATTTCTAAAGCTATCATCATATAACTGACTGTACAAAGTCTTTAAAGCTTATATGGCACAGATGTTAAGATGGGCACCTTAACTTGCAACTCCCATTCTTTTTAGGGTACGAGTGAAAATGTAAAGCATCTTAACTCTCATTTAAACCAAAGGTTTTTGTACTACTGAATTATTTATATAGAGAAGGCAGAGAGAATGGTACAAGTTTAAAACTACCACAAAAATTGTTATTCAAGAACCCATAAGGAAAAAATAAAGAACGTTGTTTATGGGAAAGAGCAACTTGTTTCCTTCTGTTTAAGTTCAGTTGCTGAACGTAATAGATCCACACTTTTCCTTGTTTAACCAACCAGTGAACAGCCCTCACCTCTTTCTTCAACAGCTGTTGCTAAGCCTACACAGCTGCAACTTATGTTTGCCACAGAAATCATTTAAACTACATGGCAGGACAAAATTGGGTTAAGGAGCTGCACTCCAGGAACCTCTTCTAACAGATGTGTAGCTTTTACACATGCCAAAACTTTGGAACTATTTTTCACCTGTTATCTGTCTTCCTATTAGATGAGGGAAATTATAACTGCATGAGTCCTTTCTGAAAAGAGAGATATTCCTTGCCCCTTAAACATACTGCTAAATAGATTCAGAAATGTGACTTCACGAAGGGAAAGGGGGCTTTAGCAAACAGAGCATTAATTTTCACCAAGCTAAGCCTGGGTTTGTGAAAAGTAAACCAAGGCAGCTGCTATCGTTGACTTTGGGGATATGTTTTATGACTGTAAACAATCTTAATCTGATAGGATCAGAAATAAAATCCTGCAATAATATGCATCTTGTTTCAGGGCTAGTTTTGTCATGCCCTATTTTTGGAATGTAATATACAAACAGTCAATAGAGACCTGGTCAATTCCACTTTTGTGAATGTTCCCACAAGTAGGTTTCATTATTGGAGGCACAAAAGTCCTGGGATTTGAACATTTGATTGATGTGACAAGTGGAAGATATCAGAATTGTAGTTCAAGACTGATAAGTAGGGGTGTGCAATTCAGATTTTCGGTGTTTCAGCTTGGACCCGAGCCGAAACACCCCCGTTCTGTTCTGTGGCCGAATATGGCCCTCCCGAATCACCCCCCGATTCGGTTCAGACCCGAATCGATTCGGGTCCGAATCCAACTCGATTCGGGGCAAAAAAGCGGGTCCCAGGGGCAAAATAGTGGGGTGGGGTGGTAGTGCCCAATGGGTGGAAGCTACCACCCAAATTTCGGGGATTGGTCAAAGGGCTGATTTTTGGTGAATTTTTGAAGTTTTAGTGTCTTTTTGCCCTTTGCCCAATCCCTCTGCAATTGGGGTGGTAACCTCCACCCATTAGACACTACCACCCCACCCCACTATTTTGCCCCTGGCACCTGAAATTCAAGCAGATGTCACATCCAACCTTTTTGCATTGAAGTCAATGGGATGCAAAAAGGCGGAAAATTCAAATAGACGTCATAGCTCAAAATGGAGGGGGGAAAAGAAGGCCAAAAAAAATGGAGGTCCGAATCACCCGAATTTTCAGGCCCAAAATTCGGGTGATTCGGCTCGTGCCCGAAATTTCTCGGATCTTTTCGTGGGTGATTCGGTTTGGCCCTGAATCACCCGAAATTTGCTGTTTCGGGCACAGATCGTTCTGTGCCCGAAACGTTTTGCACATCCCTACTGATAAGGAGATCCGGATTAGACACATTGTGCCACAATGCTTCCTGGCCATGCCTCTGGTTGCCCCCACAGTTCATGCTTGACTGTAGAATAAAGTGACAAACAGAAGAGATCATTGGGAAGTCAAAATTCTAAATCATGGGGAGAAACTCTCCCTGGCCCAGTATTTGCCTCTGTAAACAAGTGCTAAATTACCAAGCGGTGACCAGGAGGATTGGCTAGCTGGCAGAGTGGGCATGATTAGCTCAGCGCTCTCACACTCCCCTTCTTCCCCATATTATCATAGGGATATAATGACTGACAAGATCCATGATACCTGTCTTTGGGTCACTTTCTTCTAAGTGTTGGCAGGATTTTGAGAGGAATGCTTTTTGCTGAGCAAAATACAATGGTGAATGGAGATGTGCCAAAATAGCCGGTCTTAAGAAACCTCCATGACAATGACATAACAAATAACAAAGGAGCAGTATGAGAATTCTTAAAGAGACATTATAAGTAGACTCTTGAGGAGATCAGACAGATTTAAGTAACCAGTAACTTGTTGAAGGACAGGAAACCGAGGGTAAGTATAAATGGAGAGTTTTCACAATGGAGGGAAGTAAGAAGTGGGGTCCCCCTGAGATCTGTACTCAGACCGGTGCTTTTTCATTTATTCATAAATAATCTAGAAGTTGGGGTAAATAGTGAGGTGGCCCAATTTGCAGATGATACCAAACTATTTAGGGTCGTGAAATCCAGAACAAATTGTGATGAGCTCCAAAAGGATCTCTCCAAACTGGGTAAGTGGGTAACAAAATGGCAAAAGTGCTTCAGTGTTGGGAAGTGTAAAGTGATGCACATTGGGACAAAAAACCCAACTTCACTTATACGCTGATGGGATCTGAGCTGTCAGTAACTGATCAAGAGAGGGATCTTGGGGTCATGGTGGAAAGCTCATTGAAAGTGTTTACTCAATGTGCGGCAGCTGTGAAAAAGACCAATTCCATGCTAGGGATCATTACGAAGGGGATTGGAAATAAAACGGCTAATATTATAATGCCCTTATACAAAAATATGGTGCGACCACACTTGGAGTACTGTGTACCATTCTGGTCACCACATCTAAACAAGGACATTATAGAACTGGGAAAAGTGCAGAAGAGGGCAACCAAGATGATCAGGGGCCTAGAGCACCTTCCTTATGAGGCAAGGCTACTACACCTGGGGCTTTTAAGTTTAGAAAAAAGATGACTGTGGGAAGACATGAATGATAGAGGTCTATAAAATCATGCATGGTGTGGAAAAAGTGGATAGAGAGGAATTTTTCTCCCTCTCACATAACACTAGAACTAGGAGTCATCCCATGAAATTGATTGCCGGGAAATCTAGGACCAACAAACGGAAGTACTTTTTCACACAACGCATAATCAACTTGTGGAATCCTCTGCCACAAGATGTGGTGACAGCCAACAACCTGGATGGCTGTAAGAAGGGTTTGGATAACTTCATGGAGGAGAGGTCTATCAATGGCTACTAGTCGGAGGGCTGTGGGCCACCTCCAGCCTCAAAGGCAGGATGCCTCTGAGTACCAGTTGCAGGGGAGTAACAGCAGGAGAGAGGGCATGCCCTCAATTCCTACCTGTGGTTTCCAGCAGCATCTGGTGCACCACTGTGTGAAACAGGATGCTGGACTAGATGGGCCTTGGGCCTGATCCTGCAGGGCTGCACTTATGTTCTTAAGGGTTGGTGCTCTTGTAGCTGAATCCAAGGTCCTCCAAGGTCTTGGTTTTCACTTATTTAAGAGTGATCACAAAATGATAGTAGATGGCATTGTTGGAAACTGTGTCTGACATCCAAAGTTACTCTGTAGTACTACGGAAGAATTACTCTAAAGGGCAACTTAATTTCAGTGGGACTACTCAGGAGCAATTCAGTCTGGATGTCTGCCTGTATTTTGTATTTCTTTCTGTGTATCCTCCTTTCATCCCTATTCATCTCTTCACCTTCATTAATCAGCTTCTGTTCATCATACATTGGGCTCAACGTGCCATATGATTTAAGAGAAGTTAAACTGAGGTGAAACTAATTATTCTTGGTGTTTTCGTTCCACAGACTGAATCCTAAATATTTCTGACAATCACTCTGCATGATCTGGGGAAACAGAGGCTAAGAGGAACTGCTGTTGCTTAGAAACTTCTGAGTATGACCAGCTGGGGCTTGCTCCTGACAGTTGTAGGGTGCAGAGAGGCTACAGGGTAGTAAGATCTGGAAAATCTGTCTTGAAGCCTGGAGGGAATAGCCATAAACTACACATCACCTAATTACATATTCAGAAGCGAAGCAGTATTTGACTCTGGGCAGCAAGTACTTTGTGTAGTAGTCTGCCTGATGATGTCAAACAAATCCCCAAGGAGCTACACAAGGTGCTTTAATTGGTTTAATAGTCAAATCCTGAAAAGCTGATTTAGCTGATGCATGGCAAACCAGGGCTAAAGTGGCATTTAGTTGGACAAAAGCAAAGCTGCCCTGCCCTGCTCTGCTATTAAAGTCCATACTGCAGCTACTACTACTATTACAATTTTATTTAAATACATGGTTTGTGCTCACAATAATTTTTGGACCCTTCAAAGAGCTCACAGGGACTTAAGCTTCACACTTGGTGCTATATGGAGCCATCATTATCCTGTCTATTCCTTGTTAGATATGTTATCACTTTTGCCTCTTTGATCCTATGCAAAGTCCCTTATACTGGACTCAGGGCCAGCTCAAGCACTGGCTGATGAGACATTGACATGTCACCTGTCAGACTTCCAGGGGACAAAGTGAGCTTCTAGCCCTTCTTGAACTCCAGAATGACTGGAGCAACCCCAAAAAAAGTCAGCCTCAGGAACAGCCAGGGGAGGATGTTAGCTTGTCACCTAAGTCCTCCTCCTGGCTTGGTGTATTCAGCCAGTTCCCTCTCCTGGAGAACCCCTGGCTCCCATACTCAGAAATAGCCCCTCATCATCAGCTGCCTTGTCTTTAAATACCCCAGTGCAGAGCTGACAGGGCTTAAAGCCTACTGCCCCATTCCTGACCTTGCTTCCTATTTCCAGCCACACCCAACCTAGCTGTCTCTCTCTCTAGAACTGTTTCCTGCAGCTCTCCCTGCCTTGCCCACTGGAATCCAACCAACCTGGGCCCTTCTCATCCCCAGTGCCCCCTAAGGGGAATGAAAGCCTCAGAGGAGGAATGCCACGCTGTTCTCCAGCCTCCACAGGGCCACCCAAGCGACCAGGTAACATAGCATCCTGACACCACCCATCAGCATTCCTCAGCCAGCGAGTGCTTTGCTAGCTTCCTTTCTCTTACTCTGAGCAAGAGAAAGGAGCTTTCCAGCGAGTTAGAGAAGCACCCACCAGGTGGGAGATGCCAACAGATAACACATCTGTGCTGGCTTGCAATCTAAAGGTGGCAGTGGGTGGAAAGGTAAGGCACAGGGATGTGCACAAAACAGATTTTGTGTTCTGCTTCAAGCTTGAAACAAAATGCAAAATGGCCAAAACATGTCATTTAAAAAGTGGCCAAGCCGGCTATTTCAGCAAAACAACATAAAACATTTCAAGGGTTTTGGCCATTCAAAACACCCCATTATTCCCCATGGGTAGCTCCTAGGGACCCCAAAGTGCATTGGGTGGTAGGGCATGATGCACCCACTTGCCCAAACGGGCAAGTGGGTGCATCATGCCCTACCACCCAATGCACTTTGGGGTCCCTAGGAGCTACCCATGGAAAACAATGGGGTGTTTTGAGTTCCCCATTGTTCCCTATGGCCAGAAAAATCTGCACTCGCAGAGTACACACAAGTATTGCATTGCAATTTGCAATGCATTTTGCAACCCTGCCTTGAAGAACACTACAAAAGCACACAGTAAAAGGGAATCTGTCCCTCCCAACACATGTGAACCACATAGAGCTGGTCTATGGGAGGAGAGTTGGTTTTGTAGTAGCAAGCATGACTTGTCCTCTTTGCTAAGCAGGGGTTGCATATGAATGGGAGACTACATATGTGAGCACTGTAAGACATTCCCCTTAGGGGATGGAGCCACTCTGGGATGAGCATCTGCATGCAGAAGGTTCCAAGTTCCCTCCCTGGCATCTCCAAGATAAGGCTGAGAGATAAGGCTGCCTGCAATCTTGGAGAAGCCACTGCCAGTCTGTGTAGACTATACTGAACTAGATTGTCCAATGGTCTGACTTGGTATATGGCACCTGCCTACGATCCTGTTTAAAACAGTCCAAAAATGGCCAAAAAGTATCACTGGTCCAGAATCTGCTGCCAGCCACAATGCCTGCTCTGCAGTAAGATCAGTAACTGGCACATGTTGCTCTCTCACACACAATTATGAATCCTCACATTAGTTCCTAGCATTGCAACAGCTGCCCCAGCAGCAAGCATAGCCATAAGTGCAACTACAGCAACTTCAGCCACATTCTTTTTTTACTGAGTACACCTTGCAATGCAGATTGCAGAGCAGACCAGAGCAGTGAGTGAAGCACAAATTAATCTCAAGGCTAGACATGGAGCTCATCACAGCAATCAACAAGCAATTACACAACTAGCTTAACCTGTGCAGAGTATCTGCACGCTAGTACTTCACTTGAGCCGCACTCCTGCTCCTGCTCCTCCATTCAGTTGCTTCCATCCCCCTCACCCCTCTTGGTCACTCCTCCTTTCCTTTAGTCCATCCCCTTCACCCCCCTTAATTGTGGCTGCAGTGTTGTTGGTGCCTATTGGCCAACCTGCAGCCCCTTATCCCCAGAGACCTCCCCATTCTCATCCGAGCCCCATTCCTGCTCCTCCCCACAGTAACAGCAGCAAGCAGCAGTTGACCAGGCCCTTCCTTGCTGCTGCCGCCGCCACCACCACGGCCACTCATTTCCCTCAGGCAGCTCCCAGGCCTGTCCCTTGCCTGCCTGCCTCCCTCCGCCAATGGCCTCGGTAGCCCCAGACAGCAGCAGTGACTGACTGGGCCCTTCCTTTCTGAAAATAGGTGCTGCCATGGCCACTCGTTCCCCTCAGACCTCTGACAGGCTCAGGCCCATCCCTCATCCTTCCTTTTTACTCTCTTCCCCTCCCTTCTTTCTCTCTCTTTCTCTCTCCTCCACTCACTCTTCCCCTCCCTTATTTTTTCGTTCTCTCTCTCCCCCCACTCTCTCCCTTCCGGAGTTAACAGATCTTGTTCATCTTTTTCCTCATCTAATTCACACAGTGGCAGCCTACTTCTCCTTAAGGGGCTCTTTCCTCCCTCACGACCCCTCTCTTTGCAGACCACTGCCCACTATCCTTTTATATGTATAGAAGATTCCTCTCCCTTACAATCAAGAACATCTTCCAACCAGTAACAGTTGCATTCCAACTAACCTTAACCATCACAGGCTCCCCCTCCCTACCTAGATATGGAATCCCCACTGCCCAATCACCACGGTGCCACAGGCACCTCCCCCCAATCTGCATATGAAATCTCCACTGCCCAATCGCACACGGGATTAGCCACGGGTATGCCTTAGAGAATGATATAGATAGATACACAGAGAGGGAGAGAGCTGTGACTATCCATTTCTTGCCACAACACTATATCACAAACAAAACAAAGCACAACTCAAGGAAGGCAGGCACCCAAGTTCTGCCTTTTCCAATCTGAGATCCAGCAAAACCACATAGTTATAGTAGCAATAGCACAGCATATTATACTCAGGACTGAGAAAAGAAAACCACAAAATCAAACTTTCCTTCCTCCTTTCCTGATGTATCATCTTCAAGAGAGGCACAATATAAGGGCGCTCTCTGCCTTCCAATCCCTTTGAATACATATTGAAATTCCCTCTTTTTATGTCCCCCCAGAGGCATATCTAGGGAAAATAGCGCCTAGGGCAAGCACTGAAATGGCACCCCCTATCCAAACATCTGACACCCATCTTTAAGATAACTTTACCATAATATCAGCTCAAAAATACAAGTCAAGCTCCTTAATCTTTTAATATTTCAAAAACTATTTAGCAGCGGACGTAGCCAGACCAAAAAATGCTGGGAAACTACCAATTTCAGTATGCTGGAGATCATGAAATACCCAAATACTATGTGGAGGTGTACTTGGAAAACTAAACAGAAGTTCCTGCCTAATTCTCTACTATGCATTGTAGCATCACTATTACATAAGTTTTAAAAATAAATGGAGAATTTGACTTTTCCCAGATACTCTGAAAATAATTAAAGGATATGCAGAGTAAACTGTGTCACTGCTTGGAATATATTCTAGTATTTCTGAAAGACAGTTAAAATTAGAGAAAGAGAGCAAGAAACTCCCAGTGGGTCTTAATACTAAGGATTTCACACTGATTCAAAGACAAACTCACAATTAATAGTCATATTATTAAGACATCACATTTAACTCACTTATCACAAGAAGCAAAGTAGAGCAAATGAATACAATTCTAGCTCATACGCTTCAGCTCAGTATTCACAAACCCTGATTCTCTGTACATTGTGCCAAACCAGATATGTGTACAGTGACTTATATTATATTAATTTAAATTTTTTTAAATCTGTAGCCCCTTCAGGGGGCTTCCTAAAGGCTGGGGGGTGTTTGCAAAAGTTCCCTCTCCCCCGCTGGCCTCTAGAGCCTCGCAGGGACCATTTGAGCATGTGCAGTGGCCATTTTTAAAAATAATTTTCTTAAGTGGCCGCTGAAAACAAAATGGCCACTGTGCATGCTCAAATGGCCTTTGTGAGGCCTGGCATGGCCTAGGGCCTCATAGAGGCCATTTGAGCATGCACAGTGGCCATTTTGTTCTGGTGGCCATTTTTTGTTTTTGTTTTTTTTAATTTTTAAAAATGGCTCCCCCCTTCAAGTGGTGCCCGGGGCACGTGCCCTGCCTGCCCCACCCCTAGATACACCCCTGTGTCCCCCACCACCACCACCCTGCAACAAATGAAGGCACAATTGCCCATGACAACACTAGATTTCTATAACAAGCCAACCAAGAACAAGAAGATAGCAAGCCAATCAGAAGCCTGTGCCAGAAAACCAATCAACAAGGGAAAAACAGGCCTCCAAAATGGTGCTCATTTCAGTCAAAATGGGGTTGCTGTTCCGAGCTTGAAGCATGCTCTTTTAAAAGAGGATGTTCTGTTTCAAGCTTGAAACGGCTTATTTTGAGCCAAAATGTTTCACAGTCAAAATGTTCTGCCCATTCCTAGTAAGGTGAGGTAACACCTGTGGGCAGTAGAGGGCTGGGCAGGATGCTCACACGCACCACCCCAGGGTGCAGGCACCTCTTCTCATTGCACCCTGGCTTCACTTATTAACTTGGGTAGGGATAGGAACATGGTGTAAGCCCTTGCTCAGGAGTACTGATGGCTGATGCCATGTGGGAAGTGAGATCCCCAAGTCTACTCTATACATTGCCAAGTATGCAGTTGAATCCCAAAGCATAGAATCATGTCTGTGTTTGCACTATGGGATGGTTATTATGCATTCAAAAGGTAATTTAGCACAACGAGATCTTTTATTTGAAGTGAAGTCGTGTTACAGGAACATCTGATTCCAAGTTTTTATCAGTAGAGTGCAAACAGGCTTCGAAAGCAAACTCAAGTACTAAAAATGTGAACAAATCATTTAAAAGCCAATATTGTTTAATGTTCCAGGGCTGCAGTAGAGTATTTTCACCCAATATTTTAAAATTGATTCATCTACTGATTCAAGATGTTCAGGGTATGGGTGGATAAAAATGCGTGGTCTTTGGAAGGAAGGATTGAAACCATGTGGGTTGCAGGGGAAGCAATATACAGAAGACAGATTACTTGGAAAGTTGGAATGAAAAACTGTTAAGTATGTAACTCCTGTGTTACCACATTGACAGATTCAACACTATGTTTTTTACAGTGAAAACTTGTTGCTGTAAAACAATAAGCTATCCTTATTCAAACAAAAGAAAGTTAGTGCCTTGTTATGTTATGAATGGTAGTAATGATGCAATATGGACAAGAATGTAGTACTTGAGGACCTCCCCGTATGACGACGACAACTCCTGGTTTTAGTGATGGCCTTCCTTGGCAGCAATCCTCCACTCACTTGTCTGTAGCAGAATCCAGTTGGACTGGGAAGCTATCTTAGGAAAAATCCAGGTTTTGGTCTCAGAGTAACTGGTTTTCTTTTGTTACTAAAAATGCTGATACAGAAGCGAAGTATAACAGTCTTGCAGGGAGATTTTTCCCAATCCAAGAAATGTATTTGTGCCATACCCATGTTACCTAGGAGCTGTCTGAAGTGCTGAACTAGGCTGAGGGCAACATCTTCCAGTATACATTTTAGTAGCCACAACAGGGACACCTATTGACAAACTAGGAATTGAGCTAAGAATTAGGGATAGAAGAACTAGGGTTGCTAGAAGTTTCTGTGTCTGGACCATCAAAGTGCAACAGCTTGGTGAATCTCCCCAGAAGAGCAGCCACTGTCCCACAACACATCTTATTTCTGTTTTGATTTCATTTTCTAGTTTTCAGAATATCCTAAGACAGGGAAGCCATTTGTATATTTGGTATGTAATTTAATTAAGGGAAATGAAAATTTATTTGGGGGACTCCATCAACAGATTCTAAAATTAAGCCCAAATATAACTGGGTTTGCTCTCCCAATTACTAATTCATTGGAGATGTCTTGCTGAAGATGAAGAACATCTCTTGTCAGTGGGAAAAAAATTGATTGGGTAGCATGCATTCTTAATTTAATGTTTGTTATACTCTGGGGTATTTGGTGATGTTTCTATGAATATAAATGTTGCTTTAGTGCCAGCAAGCCAACCATTTTTGTTTGTATACTATCTAAAGAATCAGGTAGCTAGGAGTAAAAACAGTATTTCTGAAAGAATTTTTATACACAAAGAAGCATGTACTTAATTCTGTCATCTGTGGTGACACATACTTATGAAGGCACCAGTCACATTAGAATAAATTCTTATCTGCATCAAATTGGTACTCTTCATCATTACTCCACTGCCACCCCACTCAATGAAATAGTTAAAAATGTAATTGAGTAAGGATCTTCTAAAGCACGTGTCAATATAGTAAGTACTTCTGTTTTAACAAGCTTTTAGCTGTCATTGTCACATATTTTTATACACAAGAATGTTCTGCCAAGGGCAGAATGTGCTCCTTTTTGTGCAACCTTAAGGCTATATGCTGCACCACATCCTTTACTAAACTGTGCTCCAAATCCAAGGCACATACACAACCTAAGGGTGCCTGTAGAAGTACAGTATTGCATTCTTACATCAAAAATACTTTTGCTGTAGTAATGCTGGAGTCTAGATCCTCTTAAAGCAGACCTGCACAATATGCAACCCACAGGCAGACTATGGCTCCTTCCCTGTGTGTGCCTCCCTGGAGAATTCCAAATATCCACTGCATACAGCTTTTTCCTACATCTTTGTGAAGACATGTAAAGCCCATCAAAAGAGTGAGTGGACAGAGGAGAATGCCTACATCTCATTCATCAGAGGAAGACATTCTAGAATGGGTCATTCCTCCTTCAGCAGTAAGACCATACAGAGTAAGTTTTTCACTGGGAGATTTATAACCCTTATTTTTCATCCTGCCTTTGTCCAAGATACATATAAACAGACACGGAGGAAACAGGCTCTTTTTCAGAATTCATCTGAGTTGGACAGAAAAACATCTCTAGTCTCCCTGTAGTAGAACATCTACAGAAATGTCTAAAGTCCAAATTTGACAGGTTAACCTAGAACAGGAGGTTTTACAGACAGGGCTTTCCCCCTGAATCCAATCCTGATTGGAGTATGCCAGTCCACATATTCACTGGATTTAATCTGACCTCCCTGCAGGCTATCAGGGACCAGGACAGACAGATCCCTGATAGATTCTCCCCAATGGAAGCTGTGAATTCTGGCTTAGTCCGATTATGTCCAGGGTAAAAAAAAACCACCTCTATTTCCAGCAGCTTTGTGTGTGTGTGGGTGAGGAACTCCAGGGCTTCTGCTTTCTCTGAAGGTGTTGATGGAGGTACTGATGGCTATGCGAAGGAGGTGCTGATAACTATGCGAATGGTCCCTTGTATTAGAAGCAGATTCACTCTTCAGATACCTTGAGGCATAGAGCCATGTGTGAAAAACCTCCAGCAGGTTTCTCAAGATTCAGCAAAGATTTGATCATCCACTGGTAGATTTGTTTGCCTCCTAACATAATCATTAAGTGGCAAGTTTTTTCATGAGGCCTCACTGAAAGACAGAAGGCATGGATGTTCTGGACAGCAAGTTGCTAAAATCTCTGCACATTTTCCAGTCTGTTGTAGAGGTCCAGTCCCATGCAGGCCTGGGGCACTCCCAGATGCTGGTCTGGGGGGGCTCCAAATGCTGAGTGCCCAAAATGTGGCATCTCTCTGCAAGTCAGTGGGAAGTACTGTATCTTATTCATAATCTCTTCTAAAAATAGAAATAAAAATAGTTTCCTGCTTTCCTTGAGCATGTTCTGGTGTAAAAAACAGTGCAATACAGCCTATCTGGGAGTGGCAGCAGCGGGTGGGGACAAAAGGCCTTTAGGTTCAGGGTACAAAATTACCTAGGTGCACCTCTGGTTGTAGTTAGCTAGTCATGCTGGACCTGATTCCATCAGTGTGTGAACTACTTGGAAAATGAAAGCCTTGTTTGCTATTGCTACTGAGCTCAGTGAGAAGTAGAAATATGTTTTGGGGGTGGGGACAGAACAAAAATATGAGGCTGAAGGAAGAAAAGTTGAGAAATTAAAGATAAGGATGCAAAGAGAAAAAGAAAGGGTAATAGATGGTATTGTAAAGTGATGGGTGATGGTGCAGAGAAGAGAGTGCACAATGGACTGCAGAAAGACTTAAGGTGGAGGTACAAAGGGACCTGAAAAGCACAGAAACAGCAAAACGGGTAGCAAGTGGGTGAGGAGAGGTGTGCTAATGGTTGCATACAGAAAAAGAGTTGGTGACTGAGAAACAGGACTACACAGAGACCTGTGAGCAGGGAAACAGAAAATGAGGGGTGTGACAGAGATGGGGTACAAAAAAGACAGAAGATAGTGCATGCTATGGGGTACACAAAGAGAGTGTGTGCTTTGGGGCTGAGAATGAGAAGGAAGCATGGTTAACAGAGAGGGTTTTAGAGTCATTTGTAGTACAGAAAAAGAAGAATGCACTCTTTCGGGCACACAGAGAGAAACTGTATTAACAAAGCTGGCCAAAAACCCCTGCTAACTTGGCAAAGAGGCACCTTTTAATGTGGTGATTCTCTTTATTTAGCAGGGAGAGAGTAACTGGCCCTATCCACCCCCAGCACAGTACCTCCAGTGACTGTTGCTGGTGTCTGTCTTATGTTTCTTTTTAGATTGTGAGCCCTTTGGGGACAGGGAGCCATCTTATTTATTTATTATTTCTCTGTGTAAACTGCCCTGAGCCATTTTGGAAGGGCAGTATAGAAATAAATTAATCAATCAAAAAGAAAATGCTCAATTGGAAAAAAGTTTCTTTTTCAATTGATCTATGTAATTGATTGTTGAAGTTTAGTTGGATTTTCTCTATGGTTTTTAAAAAGAAAATTAGTAGAATTCTTTACAAAAAAAGAAAATGCTGAGTTAAAATTGCAACAAGTATGCTTTTCCATGGTTAATATACTGATACAGCTCTCTCAAGTTAGTAGAAATATAAAAGCAACCCTCAGGTGGATTTGAGCTGCACACCACCACCCTGGAGAAAAGCTCTTGTATTATACATCTTTCCTTACTGTTATACCATTTAAGTGACTATACATCATCTGCCAATGGCCAAGATTCTATTCACTGCACCACTAGCAATGGTACAAAAATGACAAAGAGAATACAGTGAACCAAGAGGAAGAAATGAAAAATGAATCTGTGGGGCTTTCTCCTATCATTATGGAAAGGAACAATGAAGACATATGAATTTCAAGACAGACATAACATTGGGACAAACATCAAGCCTACCAAAAGAGAAACCACAAGCCATCTTGATGTAGACCCAAACCTTAAGTGCTGTAACTTGCACTTGAGCATAAATGTTGCTTTGGATAATTTGGCAGGCATATGATGAATTCACAATTTGCTGGAAGGTTGCCACCTAGTGGATTATGTGCTGAGTTTAAATTTATACTTCACAGTAGGAGGGAGAAAGAAGAGATGTGAGGGAGGAGGAGAACAATGCAACTTTTAATTTAAAAATAGAACATATTTTTAAAACAGTAAATAGGCCGCTAGTTGCAAGAGGCCTATGCTATTGCCACACTCTAGCTATTTACAATTGCTGTCTGCTCAGCATGCCACTTCCTAATTATACAGGTGGTTTGTTCTTAATTTAAGGAATTAATCAATACCCTGTTGGGAGGAAACAACCTACCACTGCAGTGTTTTTGAAATGCTATGTCATGACTAAGTATTGGTTTGTTTATGGTACAGTGGAATCCATTTAAATAGTAGGCTGATAAACTAACAATAGTGTCAACTGCTAGAACACTGAGGATGAAAGAATTAATGGCCTGGGTAACTATGGGAAGTCATTTTAAATAACATAGGTGGCATTTCCTGTATGAACGGTGTTAGACATTTGCTCTTCTCTTCACAGCACACACACGTGTTCCCTCTGACTTGTGTCATGGAACAATGTTTATCAGTGCCTAACCATGCACTAAACGTTTCTAATCATGCTACTCATGCCTTTGTAAACCTGGAAAATGCTCTCTGTTCCCCTATAGTCCTATGGAAAAACTATTCTTCATTTTCAGTGTGCTGCATTACTACTTCTAAATATCTATTATTCATTTCAAATGTGCTTAAAATTATATTATATTGCTCATTCTTGCAAAGTTACAGGTACCAAAAATAGCTTTTTATGATGCTTTGTTAGGAAATGAAATTTTGAAACAATATTTTGATTTGAAATTTGCTGTTTCAGTGACTCTGGATCTGAAATGCTGAAGTCCCTTCACCTGCAGTGCTGTGTATATTAATACTGCTGCAAATACTGGCTATTGAACAGTGCATTAGACATCATATTACATGCCGTAACCACTCAGGATTAAAGAGCAAGGAAAGATATCCCCAGTATAAAAGTACAGCCCTCTGTACATGACCTTCAGTCTTTTAGTATCTGTTTGCAGAACAAGATCTAAGACTTCCACTGAGCAGTTCTGATTCTTCACTGTCAAGTGCAGTCATGCATATTAAGCACATTCATTGCAGTATCTTGGTGGTAGAGGATTTTTTGTTTGTTTGTTTGTTTGTTTGTTTTAACATAGCAAGCAGAACTTAGCTCAGCAAGAAGCTCCAGATAGTGTATCACTGTTCTTTATGAAATGCATTGTGGATGTTGGTGCCTGGGCCATAATCTCTAGAATTATGGAGGACATGATCCAGGACATGATCCAGTCAAAGTTAAGCATTTTTGAGTGGTAGGAAATTAAACACATGCATGTGAAATCACTATGACTTTAAAATGTGTAATTGGAATTGGGCCATGCCCATATACATTAGAAAAGTAGACAGATCCTTTTAAAAGGTTTATCACTGCTATAATAAACACATTTACTTGAAAGCAAAGCCTATTGAAATCATATACCAATCAATGGCTGACATCCTGATAAAATGACTAGAGGATAGCCTAATGAAATTTAGTAGTCTTTTTCAGTAACTCCTGAGTAGTGCTACTGAGTAAATTAGTCAGGATGACTAGATTACTTACACTTCACATATACTGAAAATGCCTTTGCTTTGGAGATTCTAACCAACAGCCAGATCTGTAACATTACTATGAAACTATTTTGTCTCTGGTTTAGCAGAAAAGGTTTAAATTTGAAGACACTAGCTTGTTTTGCATTACAATGTTGTGTTAATTAGAGTTATTTACATATCCTAGTGTGATGGTGAAGAGAAGCCTTTTTAATTCCCCTGTTATTACTATAATTACTGACAAGTATATGAAGACGAAATAAAACATTCAGTTATTGAACTCTGGCAAAAACACAATGAATAGGAGAAGAAAAAAGCTGCAGCTGGCAAACAAAAGGAGTATTAAAAAATACGCATAGTTACATGTACAGTAACTGGTAGCTCAGCGGAAAAACTGCAGTTAACTCTTTGTGCTGAGTAGACATTTCACAGCATCTTTACAGGCACCATTTTTGTTCAACTTGCACTGTTTGCAGCGAGGAGCAAAGCTTGAACCCTCTCTTTAATATCGTTAACTCTGGCAATTCCTGTATCATCCCAAATGTCCTCTCTAAGGCCACAAGCCTGTGTACGTTTTCCTGTGTAAGTCCATCGACTTAAGCAGGACTTGCTTCATAGAAGTCAGTTTCGCTTTTAACGGATGCAGAGCGTCACTCTAACCGGAGTGAGTGGAGTAGGTATGTTCATGTCTATGTCCACCGAGGCGTCGGGGGGACGGGGGCAGGTGGAGGAAACACTTGTCCTCCCAGAAGTGAGCTAGTTGCCACTGAGTTCAATGGGGCATACTCCCAAGGAGGGAGCTACTGGATTGCTGGCTTTGTCCCCCTCCCCTCCTGGAAAAAGTCCTTGCACCGAGGCTGCCTTCTTATTATCGATGAACCAAATGCACACTGAGGCATCACCACCACCAAGGCACCAAGTCAAGAATTGCAGTTTGGGGTTGCTTGATGGCACTCTCCTCCGTTTTACCACGTTAATTCTCAGACACCGCTACACACACACACACACACACTGCAAGCCTTACTTTATTCGTGTATGTTTTACGGTTTGTAAGCCATCTTCCCAAACATATATCGCTTAAGACGTTTTCTAGATAAAATGCTTAAGAGCCCTCCTCAATTTCCTCATCTTCTGTACCGTCGTCTTCTGAACTACCACAATTCCCAACACACCCACACTACAGCCTGTAGGCGCCGAGTATTGGCGTCCTCCACTGCAGGCACCGTTCGCTTATGACTAGTTCAGGGTGAAAAGGCGGCAGAAGGTTCCACGCAATTCACTCTCCCTCGACTACCATCCGCTTCTGGCTCTGCAGTTCCACCAACCCAAAGGGAAGGCTGAGGCCAGTACCATTTACAGGCGACGGGGGTAGAAGCCGGAGTTGCCACGCTCTGGCATCCTCTCCACGCCGGGCACTAGCAATGGGCGTGGTCTGGCTGGAGGTGTGGGCGGAACGGTACGTGATCCCCCCCCCTTCGATCGCGGTGGGAGTGGTAGTGCCCACCCCTCCGGAGCGGAAGTGCCTGACGGACCGAGTTGGCGCTCGGCTGGCTCGCTTGCTGGGGCTGCTGTTGCGACCGCTGCCGCCCGCCGCCGCCGCCTCAGTCCGTGAGGAAAGTTGGGCTCTGGCCCCTTCTTCGCGCGGACGGTGCAGGCGGCGGCGTCTCGGATGCGGCGGAAGCAGAAGCGGCTGCTGCAGGCGGTGGGGCTGGCGCTCGCCGCCCTCGTCTTTCTCCCCAACGTGGGGCTCTGGTCCCTCTACCGGGAGCGGCAGCTGGACGACGGCGGCGACAGCAGTGGAAGAGAAGGGGGAGGCGGCGGCGCGGGGGGAGCCCGCGGGGTGGCGGCGGCAGCTGCTGCTGCTGTGGTGGCGCCGCCGCCGCCGGGAAGAGCAGCCGCTGGAGCAGCCCGAGGGGAGGCGCAGGTGAGAAGCGGAGCCGCATCTCCCCCACCCGATTCCACCCCTGTGGCGACCCCACCACGCTGGTTACTCTGGGGAAAGAGCTCCCCCCTTCCACCACCCCCCCAATGTCACGGTGCGGGATTGGGGGAGAGAATGAAGGCGACTCCGTTTATTCCCCCGTTTCTGTGGCTCGGTGACGGAAGAGGAAGCCCTCTCTCTGGGGTGAAGGGCCGCTGGAGGGAGGGGGGGAGGAAGGGTGGCTTGGCAGGGTGGAAGGGAGAGACCCACACGCCCGTCCCGGGTGCAGGAAGCTGAACCTTATGAAAGGGGCCGTTGAGGATCGAGAGGGAAGTGAAGGAATCGGCAGTTCCTTCTCCTCCTTTAGGTTAATTAAGGGCACAAGGAGGGATGTGTAGCCTGCAGAGAGAGGAGGAAGGGGCATTACAAGAAATGCTAAAGATAGATGTTGTAAATACGTTGGGGTGAGGTGAGCCTGCCCTGCTCTGTTAGCCTACATAGCGAATGCTGGTGAACTAGGCGGTGGTCGCAGCAGCAGTTTCCTTAGATATGCACGATTTTTTCTCTTTCACCCACCCCACCCCAAATCTCTGGGTTTGCAGGCTCTGTTCCACATCCATTCCCCGTTCCTGGCCTAGGTTTAAGAGATCAAGGTCACCTGTTTCTCAGGTAGGATTTGTGGCTATAGTGGATCCTTCATTTTGCCTAATCTGCTAATCACAGAGTAATAAAAAGCTTTGGAGCTGGAGAAAGTAAGGCAGAGTATATGCAGTTCTGCTTCTTTGGGAAGATAAAAATAGGCAGTTTCCTTTTCTGTACCAGATGGAATCATAGGGTGACTTTGGAAGTAGACAGGTGGTTTAGCTAGGTTGTTTGAGTCTGAAATCTTTCTTAAGAGACCTCTTTCACATAGGGGTTCCTGGATTTCACCTTTCAGTTAGCACCTTATCATTTTGGCACGCTGTCCTTGAGGAGAACTGGAACCTAAGGAGCGTGAACTGTCACTGTCAATGAAGCGCCTTTGTGGTAAGGCTCTAAATGTTCAGGTCATCTTACACCTGTATCTGTCTATGGTTGCAGTCCTATGCACCTTTAACTTGGGAGCACATTCCAATGATGTAATTGGCTTTTATTTCTGAGTAAATATGCATTGATCAAGCTTTTATTTTTTCCTCCTGTGAGTTTTGGCATGAAGACAGGACTACAGTGATGGGAAAATGTTACTGGACTACACTTTCCCCAAGAATAATTGTTTTCCTGAAAAGATGTTTGTTAGATACCTTGATGCTGTTTTGCTGGATGATAACTACTGTCCTTTGTTTCTTCCTAATGGTAATAAAGGCAGCCAGGCCTTTTTATTCAAGTCAAAATGTCATCACACACACAGACTCCTAAAAACACTGAGCACTGAGTCTCAGCATTATGCTCAACAAGTGCTGAAAGTTCATATTGGAATGCTGCTCATCTGCTCTTTCTTTGTACACCTCAAACTTTGGTCCTTACTCTTGTTGCCTCATGCCTGTTTATCCTTCTGTGTTCGTTCTTCATTCCTCTTACTCCTCCCTCAAAACAAAAAATGCTCTAGGAATAATAATCTTCTGTGTCTACAATAACCAGATGCACTTAGACTTACATCTTAGACTGGGATTGTGGGGAAAGGGCCTTCTGCTATGCTTGCCATTTTCTGGTGGTAGATAGTGCATCTACTGGCTTCACATAGTAAGTTCCTTTTTCAGAATAACCATTAGGCAAAACATTAACAATATAAGCAGCATAGCATAAAGATTTCATGCCAGTGACTTAGTAAATTTTAAATTTATTTTGACTGAGAATAAATCAATAGGGCATATATGAGCCATTAATTTATCATCTTCTCATGGCAGACAAATATATTAAAAATTAAGCTATGATAATGATGTATGTTCTAAAAAGAATCAATGTACATGAATGCATCTGCTTACTTCAGTAAAGAGGATGCAAGCAACAAATAATGTTTTGCATTTACTTGGATTATATCATTTGGGAGGGAATTGTTGTGAGAAATCAGTGACTTAGCAGATGCTATGGTGTGCTTCATAATCACCTGTCCTAAAACCTTTTCAAAATTGATCACAGTCTCCATTTCATTGGTCCATTTCATTGTGCCTGCCACACAACTCATTCTACAATGGTGGAATGTAAACTAAGCTGTGGAGCCTGCAGGTGTGTAATTACCAGAAGGGCTACAAAATGCAGTTCTTCTGTATTGCAACATTAGCTTATTATTGAATAGCCTGGCAAAACTGAGAACAGTTGGATCATAAAGCTTGTAACTAATAATGTATTTTCATCTTTCCCCTCATTAGGAAAACATTTGTTAGATTATTGCTGCAAAGCTCTACTAATTTTCTAAAGTGGTTACAGTAGTCGTTAGCATGGCAGTCCAAGCTGGTCCAACAACATAGATCTGCAGTTTCCAAATGCATAGATTTGTAGATCCCTGCAATACAAGCTTGTCTTGATTATTGCTATGTTGTACCTATGGAGGTACAACATTAGTGTCATTGTGGTCAGAATTATAACATATTATGGTGGAGGCATGCAAACTGAGTTTTCAGAGCCAATTTTTTCATTCCAGTCTTCTTGTTAATACTTCCCACAGCCTCTAGTAAAATTAAGCAGACATATGTGTATATTTTGGCAAGCATGTAAAAATGTAATCTGCCACTCTGCCATGTATATTAGATCTATAATGTGTCTTAAAGATAGTCCCGAGGCAGGGCTTGACAAATCCCAGGTGCCAGGGAGCCATGACACCTAGAAATTTAACCATGGCACTTAGACTAGGATATTCAGAGGAAGAGTTGCTTAATAAAACTTTATTTGTCCCAGGCAACCCTGTTTCTATTCTAAGTATGTTACTTTTAAAGGGGACAAAGAGAACCCTCTCCCGCTCCCAACAATGTCCGTCACTAAGTCTAGTAATGTTATCAAATGTCCATTGTCTGGCTCCTAGATTCAAAGAAAATTTGTCAAGGTCTGACCCTGAGGTATTTAGGACAGTTTAGGATGTTCAAAGTACTGCTGCAACAATACCTGTGTCTGATCTGGATCTTTAAACTGTGAAATCAAAACTGAAAATGTTTTTATTTTCTAATGGTCCATGGTACAGACTCTTGGTAACAGTTATGTTTCTTTTCTGTTATCTGGTGAAGAAAGGCTGTGGTGTAAATGGTGAAGTATAAGGAGACTGTGTCTGAAGAGTTTTCTTCAAAGCAAATACTTCAGAACTAGAATTATTCTTTAAGTGTAGAAACTAATCAAATTAATGGGTTTCTATTTCTCTGTGTACCTGTGTGGATGATGACTGAGATCACCGGCTTGAAGACTAGATGGTCAAAACTTTATAGAACCAAGGGATGTAGTGACCTGAAAGATCAGTGTTTTTTCATGAGTTTAGTAGGTAGTTATTAATAGTCATAATTCCAGAACTGAGCATACTCCAAATCTCAGGTAGTTTAAAAAAAACAAATTGGGATTATATCAGCCAGAAGGATAATGACTGGGTGCTGGTGCCAGGGGTAGGTTCCAATGCTAGTTATAACTTATCAGGCCTTGTTCCTGTGTGTTAAGACAGTGGCAGTGTATATAGTACAGGGATGCATTTATTTTTATTTCTATCCCCCTTTTCATATATGAACATATGAAGATGCCTTCTACTAAGTCAGACCAATGGTGCATTTAGGTCAGTGTTGTGTACACTGAGTGGTGGTGACGTTCCAGAGTTTCATTTGAGGGTCTTTTCCATCTCTTATCTGGAGACGCCAAGGATTGAATCTGGGACCTTCTGCATGCAAAGCATGAGTAATGAGCTACAACCCCATCGATCAGAAAGATTCCCATAAGGTGGTTTACATAAAATAATACAATATAAGTACATTAAGGCAGCTTCTGCCTCTTCCAGTGCAGAATGCCATATTAGTAACTGGTGTCAAAAGGCAAATATTTTCACCATGGTTTGCTTTTATTCAGTGTGTCTGCTAGAGGGTCATGTATGTGTTAGAGGTTATTTGTTTGTAGTAAATGTAGGTTTCTTTTTAAATGGAGTCATTTTTAAAAAGAGAGAGAGAAAAGACAACTGAAAAACTTAAATTATTGATTTCAGTTGTTAGGGCATGATCCATCTCCAAATGGGTACTGCCAAAATATGGCAAGATCTCCATAAGGTTTATTTAACAAAGTTCTGCCTTCATTCCCCCCTCTGGCATACATATAGGCAGCACCACAGAGAGTTTGGGGAACAAGGGAGGTCTGGGTGTGCCTCTCACAACCCCATCCAGCTCTCCTTTCCACTTGGTAAAATTACTTGAACATTCCACATAATAGCTTGTTCACTAGCCTGTGCATGTGCCATAGGGAAAGACTGAGTTCAGTTAAGTTCTATGAGAAATGCTCTACTTATGGTCACTGCACCCCCATGGGGAAGCATTTTGCCCTGGATTTTTTTAATCCACTCAGCTTTTTGGTCTACTTAATCAGGATATCTTCCTTTTGAGGAAAAGTTGATATGACTGAGTAAAACTTATGTAGCTCCATACTGAAAACTCACAAGCCAGTTGGACTAAAGTATAAAATACTTCTTAAAGAAATATTTATTTATTTTTACATTTATATCCCGCTCTTCCTCCAAGGAGCCCAGAGCAGTGTAGTACATACTTGAGTTTCTCCTCACAACAACCCTGTGAAGTTGGTTAGACTGAGAGAGAAGTGACTGGCCCAGAGTCACCCAGCTAGTATCATGGCTGAATGGAGATTTGAACTCGGGTCTCTCCGGTCCTAGTCCAGCACTCTAACCACTACATCATGCTGGCTCTCTTAAAAATATTCTTTTAAAACTCCAGATTTATTTATTTCATTTGTATACCTCCCATCCTAAAGCAACTCAGGGCAGCTTACATTAAATATTCAAACCATTTAAAATATTAACATAAAGCATAAAATAAAAGCAGTAAATATTAACATAAAACTCCTTTTAAAAACCATTTTAAGCCAGGCTGAAAAGATGGATCTTTGTGGCTCTTGTGAAAGCCTCCAAGTAAGATATATCTCTTATACCCATGGGGAGTGTATTTCACAATCTAGGGGTGGGCAGCTGAGAAGGCCCGATCCCAGCAGATGAACTGGTGGCACCTGAAGACGGATCTCTCCTGATGATCTTAATATGGTGGGGATCTTGCAGAGAAAGGTGTTCTCTCAGGTAACCCAGGCCTAAATTGTTCAAGGCTTTAAAGGTAATAACCAATGCTTCATATTTCACCTAGAAACATAACAGTAGGCAGTGCAACTGTCTAAGAACGTGCATAATGTGGACTCTCTGAGTTATCTTGGAGGTCAATCTGGCTGCCACACTTTGGACTAACTGAAGATTCTGAACTATATACAAAGGTAGCCCTACATAGAGTACATTGCAGTAGTCCAGCCTGGAGGTTACCTGCTGTTACACCACTGTTTTGAGGTTATTATTTTCAGGCAATAGACAGAACTGTCATATCAGCCAAAGTGGGTGGAAAGCTCTCTTGGCCATAGATACCAAGCTGAGACCAGAATCCAAGAGCACTCCCAAACTAAATACCTGTTCTTTCTCAAGGAGTGTAAACCCATTGAGAACTGGAGAGTCTGTCCCATCCTCCAGATAATGACACCCCCCCCCCACACACACACACAATGAGCACCTCCATCTTGCTTGGATTCAGCTTCAATTTTTATAATACCTCATCCAGCCCATTACTGCCTGTAGGAAGGCATTTAGGGAGATAATGTCATTTCCTGGTAATGACATGAGATATAGATTCGAGTGTTATCAGCATATTGATAATACCCAGCACCTAATCATCAGATGAAGCCACAAGAAGCCAATTAGTTTCTTGGCATTTTATCCTTTTTTTTAACTGCAGACATTCTTTTGAAAGATAATTGCAATAATCTTACTGATAATTTCAAAAAATGCTAACCAGCTATTGGCATTTGTGTGTCACTGGACAGATTAAGTTATGGCTTTAGTCACCAATTTGCCAGTTGGCTACTTTCTCTCTCTCTGGCTAACAAACAGCCCTTCCAGTTCTTTAATTTGTGCATTTGAGCTTGTGTGTGTGTTTGAGATATTTAGCACAGGGTTCATTAATTGCAATATGATTTCATGTTGCCTTAGGGAGGCTGCAGGCATGCATTTCTTGCCTCTAATGAATTGCCTCTAGCTACTGTTTAGAAGTGTGTAGCTAGCTAGCCTGAGAAAACCAGTTAATCCTTCATTGCTGAAAAAATGTATTCAGAGGTTCTCGGGTTCTATCTTATTTCTCCTTAACTTCTAAACCAGGAAGGCCATTACAGGCACAGAAACCTTCTATAGCAATATTGCTTCTTATTGCAATATCATTTCAAATGGCAGAGGTTTTTCTCAGTTTTTACAAAGAAATACACTTGCTACACAAAATCCACTATTTGCAAGTGTTTATGAGTAGCACAAACCTAGGATCCTGCCATGGGAAGAGAGTGGGGTGGATAAAAGACCATGTAGAGAGAAACCAACTCTGGTGAGATAGCATAGACATTTGCAACAGTCTGAACACACTTGAAGGTGGTAGAGCAATGCTTTTCCATTCAGCAGCTAGAGGGAGATGATACTTCAGATATACTAGGCATTTGTTAGAGAAAGTGCAATATGAATAATGCAGCAGTTGCATACTAGCATTTTCCTCTACTTTCTGGTATTCTTAAAGTTTTCTAGGATAGCTGGATGCCTTCATTTAATTTAAGAATATTCAATTCACTTTGAAATTTGAGTCCATTTAACACAGTGAGCTAGCATCACTGCTGGGCTCAAGAGAGTGTTTGGCTAGTTACTCAGTTTTAGAGCATTAATTTAACACAGTCCTAATAGATATCCATAAAACCTGTTCTACAGCAAGATGAACAGCTATTGCTGTTACAACAGTGGAATGTTCTTGTCCAGGAGGACTAAATATTATGTGAGAAGTGTATTTGGAATGAAGTTTTGTTAGGGGAGTCCTTTAGCCTCTTCACACAAAATTTAGCTAGCTAGAAAAATCATTTAGGAAATCATAGATTAAACTGTTTGAGCTTTAGAACAGCTTTACTTTTTGTCTATGTGTAGTTCTGTGTTTTTTTTAACTTTTTTCCTTGGTCATTTTTTGGGAGAAACCAACTTGAATAAACTGCTTCAGTTTTCAATGGAAATGTGTAGTGATGATCTATACTTATTAAAGTCTTTCAGTAGTAAGGCAGTTGATCTGTTCTTTCTTTATTTTGAGTTGAAAGTCTGTTTCTGGATTTCTGTTGTATGCTGGCATGATGGTCTCTCAAAAGCTTTCTGGATTTCTGTTTGTGTAGATAGTTGGCACATTCTTGTGCATAGATGTGAGTGCATGAACAAGTGTATCTGAATGCATATACAGGTGGCCCTCATTATCTGCGGTCCTGGCATCCATAATTTCGTGATACATGGTTGGGCAATGGAGACATGACCTTGTTATCTGCTGATACAAAAATACTTATCTCCAGACCTTTTTATTGCATAACTTAAAAGAAAAATATAAAAGCTGCAAGCAAAGAACAAACTTTTCTAAGTACAGACGTCAACTTCAGTGTTCCATGTCTCACTGGACATGGTATAGTTACTCAATAGTCATGGTGTAGCTCCTTCCTTTTCCCTTTGTTGGCGAGTGGACCAAGAGAGAAAGTATGAATATCCTCCTTTTCTCTTTCCCCTGCTCCCCCTGATGAACAAAATTCAAATTAAAGTTACATTGGTATAGGCTGAAATTATTTTTCTTCTTTTGTGGGGGGGCTTACTGTGACAAATGTTGGAGCCCTCAGTTTATTGCCTTACAATGCTAGTGTAAAAAATTCTTTGATTGTACAATGTGAAATGCTTGGAACATTTTGAAACTTGTTTTGAATGCTAATAGCAAACTCCCCCAAATCCAGATGCAGTATATTGTAACTGCATGGGTGGGGGGGGGGGTTGTTATTGAATCTGGATTTTTCACGATTTGTCCAAAATATTCTATTTTGCAAGTAATCTTTCCAAACTATTGGAATGTTTGACTCATAAAGCAGGAATCCTGATAATTTTCTTTTGGTTTACAATGGGTGAAACAGGATCCATGCTTGGGAAAGTCTGAGGTCCAATTAATTGAATCAATTTCATGGGACTTCAGTGTGTGTGTTTCAGTGTGACTCATTTTAGAATAAGCCCAGATCAGACACATGGTTTTGATTTTGCTGTTCAAGAATTGGTAGAATATAACAGACAGACAACTTTATTTTCCTCATGTTTTATAATCAGTTGCATATGTTTTAGACATTAGCACTTTTTAATGGGTATTCACAATGTCTTCTAAAAACCCAGCTGTTTGGCAAATTGTGAATGGGCTATAAATACATTCTGAAGATGAGACTGAAATATAACTTTATGAATCAAGCTTCATAGAGTCTAAGCTCTGGAGTTTTACCTTCATGCTTTGCTCTCTTTTGAATTTGTTGCCCAAAAGGGCTTTCATAGCATCTAGAAAAGCCATATTGATTATTTGGGAACAGATTCCAAGTTCTCCGACAGGGAAGACAAACTGCTGTGATTCCTTGCGTAGTTGTGTTTAAAACTTGTGTTGATAGATTACTGGTACTGCCCAAGCTATATGGACATCTAAATGGGCTGGGATTGCTAAGGCGTTGCTTCTCATGTGGTATGGTAGCAAATTACATCTGTCTTGCATGAAAGGAAAGACCATTATTCCACCACTACCACGTTCTCGGAATGAAAGGAATACTACCCTTCTGGTTTTGTTCAAACATTTTCTAGCATGTAAACTAAAACAGTTGTTTTTCTAAAGATGACTTAGAAATATTGGCACTAGATTAAATAAATTGATTGTATGCTACATCTTGACCAGTATAGGGCTAATTATTTGCCAAAATTTTCTGGATTTTCCTCATTTGCATACATTTTCTTTCCCAGAAAATTTTACAATGAAAATATTCCTGATATCCTAAATAGATTGTGATTCTCTCTGACATGTTCTGTTACCTATATATTTAATTTTTCTTTTTTAAAAAACCACCATATTAACTTGCACACAGTATCACACAAAGTTTTTCAAGTAGCCAAACAATTGAACTGAAATATTTGGAAGGAGGGAATAAAGACACTTAACATAGTTTAAATATTATAGTGAAACATATCCAGAATGTTATATGTAAATACATTATTTTTATTGGGAAATGCAATAAATCAACAAAACATATATTTCAGAAGCAGAAAACCCGCCAGGGAGGCAGTTTGACATTTAGATTATAAGGGCATGAAAGGGATTAATAAAGAGGGTAAATTGATTGCAGAGAAGCTAAATGAGTTCTTTGCATCTGTCTTCACCTTGGAGGATACTGACCATATACCTGCAGCGGAACTGAGATTGGAGGCTGAAGAACTGAGCAATTTGAGGTAATGAGAGAGGATGTTATAAACTGTCTAGAAAAACTAAAAATTAACAAATCTCCAGGGCCATATGACATCCACCCAAGAGTTCTGAAGGAACTCAAATGTGAAATTGCTGTCTCCTCGGAAAAATATGTACCTTCTCCCTACAGTGAGGTTCTGTACCAGAGGACTGGAAAGTAGCTAATGTAACTACAGGTTTTCAAACAGGGATCTAGGGGGGATCCTGAAAACTACAGGCTGCTTAGCTTAACTTCTGTGCAGAGTAAATAGATGGAAAGCATACTTAAGGACAAAATAAGGACAGTGTTATACATATAGAAGAACAAGCTTTGCTGAAGGAGAACCAGCGTGGCTTCTGCAAGGGCTAGTCTTGCCTCACTAACCTTCTGGAGTTCTTTGAGAGAGTCAACAGCAGTGGTGGCTGGTCAGTAAGGGCAGGAGGAGCAGTGCCCCCCCCCACATAAACAAACAAGCTGAGGGATCAGACTAACCAGCAGCCAAGGACATCTTCAGTGCAGGGAGCTTCTTCCAGCCCCTCCTCCTCTGCCCATAACATGTTTTGGTCTTACTGGCTGGAACAGCAACTGCTCCACCCAATCTGATTCCTAGCTGGCTCCCTCCTGACACTGCCCCCAGAAAGACCTAGGGTTAAAAATTGGTTAATGGGTTAAAATGCACTTCCTGGTTGCTTCAAGGAGTAATATTTTAAACATATTCTCCCTTGTTCCTGGGAGCAGTGCCAGGAGGAGCCTCCTAGGAATCAGATTGACTGGAGCAGCTTGAGGAGCAGCTGTTCCAGCCAGTAAGACCAAAAGAAATTTCAGGCAGAGGAGGAGGGGCTGGAGGAAGTTCCCTGCACTAGAAGATTTTCTGGCTGCTGGTAAGTCTGATAGACTAGCGCACTCTCTCGCTCGCTCGCTCTCTCTCGGTAGGGGAATGCAATCCCTGCTTTCTGTCTTTTGTCCTTTCTTTCTGCCTCTCTCCCTCCTTACAGTTCTGGTCACTTAAGAAGGACACTGTAGAACTGGAAAAGGTGCAGAAGAGGGCAACCAAGATGGTTGGGGACTTGCAGCACCTTCCCTATGAGGCATGGTTGCAGCATATGGGGCTTTTTAGTTTGGAAAGAGGTGATTATGGGGAGACATGATAGAGGTATATAAAACTATGCGTGGAGTGGACAGACAAATTTTTCTCTCTCACACACACAACACTAGAAACTGAAGGCCAGGAAATTTAGGACCAACAAAAGGAAGTACTTTTTCACACAGCACATAATTAACCTATGGAATTCTCTGCCACAGAATGTGGTGATGGCCACTGGCTTAGATGGCTTTAAAAGGGGCTTAGACAAGTTCATGGAGGACAGGTCATGGTTACCAGTCTGGTGGCTATTGGTGATCTCCATCCTCAGAGGCAAGATGCCTCTAAATACCCATTGCAGGGGAGTAACAGCAAGAGAGAGGGCATGCCCTCAGCTCTTGCCTGTAGGCTTCTCGGCATCTATTGGGCCACTGTGTGAAACAGGATGTTGGACTAGATAAGCTTTGGGCCTGATCCCGCAGGGCTGTTCTTTTGTTCTTACATGTACCCTTTCACACACTTCCTAGAGATAATCAACTGAAAATATTAATTGCTATTTGAAAACCGCCAAATTTGCCTAATATTGCAGTGGCATCCATTAATTGTTGTTAATGATTTTTATGAAACAATGTCCAGCATTCAGAGTAGGGTTGCACATATGCAGCAGTGTGAGTTCAAGGCTACTGTGCGCTTGCTTGAGTGAGGGAAGGGTTGGTTTTCAATTATCTCCCCTTCCCTCTGAAGCTACTGTTCATCACCAAAATATTTTCCTGAAGTTCATGTGATCTCACGGGCATATTTTGTTGATGCAAGTTCAGAGGGAAAAATAGATAAATGAAAATTGGCATTCTCTCCAGTGACAGTAAAGCAGTAGCCTGAAACTGATGCATGTGGACAATGCTAGTCCAGATATCAATCAACAGATATATAAAAATGGAAAATTTCCCACAGAAAAATAAATTATGGGAATTTTTTCTGCTTTGGGAAAACTTTCAACCAGAAATTACAAATAATCTTTGGTTATTTGTAGAACCTCAACATGATTAAAGAATATTATCTTGTGCTGCTTACCTATATATCACAAGTGACATGGGAATATTCCTGGCCCTGTGACTGAACATTAGATTACCAATTTCCTCTCTGGTTTTATATTCGCTCTGGTTTGTTTACAAGTGGCAACTATTGGGAAATGAGTAAATTAGTAAACACTGCAATGAAAATTTCGTTATTTATAGCTCTTTAATTATTTATGGCTAGAATTGTGCAGATAGTCATTTAATCTCCCCCTCAAGCAACAGCCATTCTGAAATGACCTCTGGTTTTAGGAAGCAGGAAATGCTTTCTCTCTGTTTAACAGTGCTGCTCTTAACAGTCAACATGAAACTGCTGCTTAGAGATTTAAAGCTGGCCCCATGCAGGTTTACTCAGAAGTAAATACTGAAAATTATGTTGCTGACAGTCATGCCTCTTCAGGAACATATTTTTCAGGCTGGTGTAGGGCACTTCCAGAGGAAGGAGAAAGTGGTGAAAATGCCCCCCCACACACACACACACTCATTGTTGGGTAATCAGCATGACAAAGCTCAGGAAGCTCACCACAGTGAGGATGCTTTTTCCTTGAGGTGCAAGTGCACCCTTAGAAAGTCAGCCAATATTTTCATGTGTGCAGTAGTATATTGCGGTGTCTATAACATAAATTTCTGTACTTGCCTTTCATGGATGTCATGTCTTTGATTCTGGTAATTAGAAAAACTGAAACAAATATTATGCCAGACTCCTCCAATCTTTCCTTATAAAGGTTGGGAAATTGAATCATTAAGGTTTTAATAACCCGTTTGTCATTTTGCTTGCAGTCTTTCTTAAAGACTAATAAAGGGGATTATTTAAAGCACGTTGCTATAGAAACTTTATTGGACTCCTTTGCTTTCTCCCTATACTACAATACTTGCTGGGCCAATCCCAGTATCAGTGGCAGTGATGGCATGAGTCAGCCATGCTACTCATACTGATGCTGCTTTGCTCAGTACTACACCCCCACAACAGTGTCTCTAGAGAGTCTGTGTCATTCTAGGGCTTCTGGAGGAGTTTCTCATTGGCTAGTAGGGAGGCTTGGAGAAGAGGAGCTGCACTACCACTGAAGTAACCAGCAGTGGCGGAAGCTCCTCTTTCTTCTTCCCATCCTCCATCCCCATCGGCGAATTGAAACCACACACAATGGCAGTTCGCTGCCCTCTTTAAGGGCTGAGGAAGAGGTGCTGTTGTTGCCAAAGATCCCTGTTATTTGCTGATTTACTGCCCACCAGTAACCTTTGTGGGGTGCGAGGCCCAATATGTCATTGCAGTACTTTGTCCCAGCCTCTTCCCTCCTTGGTTGTCTTGTGTCAGCCTCATGTTCCCAATTGCTTGGAAGAATTTCAGCTTGGCAGTATGAATACATTTGTGTTTCTGGGAAAGTGTAGAATGTGTTTCTCTTACCACGAAGTAACCACATTCAGTACTCTTTCTTGTGGGATTAGGGAAGAAGAGAACCAGCTGGATATGTGGAACTTCAAACCATTTATTTTTCAAAGTGAGAGCTAAGACCTAGATGGGATTCTTCAAAGACAGGTGGGAAGTACTGATCTAAAGGAGAAGATTGAAAATGCTGGAGAAGTGGACAGGACAAGAGAGGAGAAGGTGATGATTAAAAATTGAACTGTCTCCTCACAGCTTGTAAGATGTTTAAACATTTGGTGGTGTCTCTTTTGGGGCAAGGCTTGATTCAGGAAGCTATGCCGTGGTTTTGCTGTACGTCTGGAGCAGGTGGAAAATCAAGGTTAATACTAATAATTATTAAATGTGATGTCTGCATGAGGTCATTTCATCTAAGTAGTGTCTGAAAACACGGAATCTTTGTAACATACTTTATGAACTAATTCCAAAAAATGATTGCTGCGCTGTTCTTCACTGCTTGTTCAAGTATCCTAGGTAACCGTTAGAATGTGATTTTTTTTTAAAATGAAGATCTTCATGTCTTTTGTATTACTATATATTGTCTTAGCTATTTAAGCTGCAATTTAATTCATTTTGGGAAAGGGGGAGACAGTGCCAAGTATTTAGATTTTATTTTTGTTGCAGTTGTGTGTGACTGGATCTTTACAATTTGCGAAGTCTATCTTTGGGTAAATAAACACGTCGCTGTTTGTACATATTTACAGCTATATAGGGCATATTTTGTGCTTTGCTTCTTACACAGTGGCTTACTGTTGGTGCGTGTCAATCAAAAGGTTAAGACCACAATAAAACCAAGATGTATAAATAAGCACTGATTAAACACAAATGGCTTAATTAAAATATTGCTATACTTTTTAATACATTTCAGCACAAGAGTTACCTTGTATTAAGACAAGTGGGAATGTACACGAAACAGATTTTGCGTTTTGGTTGAAGCTCGAAATGGAACACAGACTGCCAAAATATTTTGTCGAAACAGTGGTTGACCTGAATGTTGCGATGGAACAAAACTTGAAACAGTTCAGGTGTTTTGGCCCTAGGGAAGAATGGAGAAACTCTAAACACCCCATTGTTCCCCATGGGTAGCTCCTAGGGACACCAAAGTGGGGTGGGTGGTAGGGCATGATGGGTGCTATCTACCACCAACCCACAAAAAAAATAATTGCCACACCCTTAATTCCATAAAATCAGTCATTGGGCTGAATCCAGTCTAAGTTAGTTATGACTAAGCAACATATGTGAGACAACTTAATCGTGACTAACTTCAGTCCCGTCAGTGTCATCTTGATCCTGCTCATAGAACTTGGAAGGGACCAGATTCATTGCCTCAAGATAAACCTTGGCAGAAGATGAAACCAGCTGTGCTGGTTAAGGTTATTCCCTCATATATTATACATGCAATCTTGTTAATGGTGGGCCATTGTCGGAGCATGTATAGTGGAGCAAACTGCTTCCAATTAATTTTAGGTGATTTAAGTAAAAGAGCTATAGCAAAAGCCCAACATAGCAGCTACATTGGCCAATCTGGAGGGAAACACCTTGCTCACACTTTGGCATATACCTAAGGTCATCTGACCAGCAGGCAATTTGGAAAGGAAACTGAAAGGTTAAAAAATGTCCCTATTGTAGTTCAGTATTGATATTTTGTGCAGCTGATACACAAGACTTAGGTTGCTAAGCTAAGTGAAACATGTATGTATGTATGTATGTATGTATGTATGTATGGACAACAATGGCACAGGATGGGCAACATTTAGCCCTTCCAAAAACCTCTTTTCTAAGCTGCTCTGTCTGTGATTGGAGTTTTCCTTTAGGATCTCTGACCAACCAGGCTTTAGGGGGTTAGGACTTAGTCATTTGCAAGTCTAGATCCAGCCAGCAGGCAAGTGGGATTTGAAGTTGCCCATCAGTGTGTGTTATTACAGTGTGTGCAATAATTGCTGAAATGAGCAAAGGATACCTATCCAGAACCGATGGTTCTTAATGATCTCTACACTCAGTTTGTTGATGGGAAATGAAGTTAATTGAGGTTTCCAGAAAATAATAGGCATGGGACATCTCCCTGGGACTCCGCTGCTGTTTCCTGAAATATGATGAAATCAGCAACCTCTTGTCATTTTTAGGGCAGTTTGACAGGTGGCTAGTGTATCAAAAAGTATCCAAAGAAGAGGTTTTCCCTCACACTCCAGCTTTTTGCAACTAAAATTTCAATGTGTGTATACCCATCTGAGCACCCACTCACCCACCCCTTCCTCATCTCGGCTCCTCGGCCATTCCACATCTTTGTCACTCCCCGAGACAAAGGAAGGAGGGGCCACCTGCCATTAGTTCAGCTTTGTATTTTCACAGCACAGTACAAAGAGTGCTGCTCTTCTCCTTTCCCTACAGGCTTTAGTCTAGAAGAATGAATGGCAGCCAAAGTGTAGTCTCCATTAAGGCTGTGCTATGGAGATTTTTTACCAAGTGGTTATGGAGGTCCTCAGGCCTTTTCAGCTCATGACTCTTAAGGCTGGAGGAAAGGTAGATGGCCAACCTGTGCTGCCCCCAGAATGCCAGCCTGTCTTAAACAGGGCTCCTTTGTGAAGGCTGCATGTTATGCTCTGTCTCCCCTATATCTGTTTGATTTTATGATGATCTCCAAAATATATCTTTGTGCCAGGTGGAAAGTCATAGTCTTATGACCAACTATAGATTAGACCCCCCCCCCAAAGGTACTGTACTTTTTTACTTTTTAAAAAAGTCATTCCTACTGGGAACACAACTAACAACCTCACTGTATGAAATGGTAGAAATGTCCCTAGTTCTAAAGAATTAGACCGCCCAAAGACGAAAGTTTGGGCAGTATAGAAGTTAAATAAACAAACAAGGTGTGGACCACATACTTGTATGGAGTTTGCTGAGCCCAGTTTATTTACCTGGTTATATAGGTGTTTCAACCATCTAGATCAAAGGCTTTCTTGCCCACTTCAGATGTAATTTCAAGCTATAGTTTGTTGTCATGGGCACAAGCAGATTTGAGTCTTGGGCTCCCTCTCTTCTTCCCATGCAAGGGGGAGAATTTTAAAGATTCCATTCATGATTTGTAACAAACCGCAGTCTTCCATTTTGTCCAGATATGAGAAAATGTGGTTTGTTTGAACCATAATGAACAAATCATGATTAGATCCTGGATTATAGTTTACTCATTAATGCCTTCAAATGAACCCATATTTATCCCTTTGCTAGCTCTTTTGATGAGAGAGAAATTCTGCAATGTGAGCGGGTTTGCCAGGGAACAAATTCGACTGTATCAAAATGAGATTCAGCATGTCGGTCCTCTCTTTTATTCTGTCATGGTAGTCATATTGGTTTATTCTAATGCTTCCCTCTTAGCCAGCAGTGAATGAAAACACTATGTAGTGTGGACTAGCTGAGGCTGGGAAATTGATGTACAGGTGAAACTCAAAAAATTAGAATATCGTGCAAAAGTTCATTAATTTCAGTAATGCAAATTAAAAGGTGAAACTGATATATGAGATAGACGCATTACATGCAAAGCGAGATAAGTCAAGCCTTAATTTGTTATAATTGTGATGATCATGGCGTACAGCTCATGAGAACCCCAAATCCACAATCCCAGAAAATTAGAATATTACATGAAACCAATAAAACAAGGATTGTAAATAGAACAATATCGGACCTCTGAAAAGTATAAGCATGCATATGTATTCAGTACTTGGTTTGGGCCCCTTTTGCAGCAATTACTGCCTCAATGCGGCGTGGCATGGATGCTATCAGCATGTGGCACTGCTGAGGTGTTATGGAAGACCAGGATGCTTCAATAGCGGCCTTCAGCTCTTCTGCATTGTTTGGTCTCATGTCTCTCATCCTTCTCTTGGCAATGCCCCATAGATTCTCTATGGGGTTCAGGTCAGGCGAGTTTGCTGGCCAATCAAGCACAGTAATCCCATGGTCATGGAACCAGGTTTTGGTACTTTTGGCAGTGTGGGCAGGTGCCAAGTCCTGCTGGAAAATGAAGTCAGCATCCCCATACAGCTCGTCTGTGGAAGGAAGCATGAAGTGCTCCAAAATCTCCTGATAGACAGCTGCGTTGACCCTGGACTTAATGAAGCACAGTGGACCAACACCAGCAGATGACATGGCTCCCCAAATCAACACAGACTGTAGAAACTTCACACTGGACTTCAAGCATCTTGCATTGTGTGCCTCTCCATTCTTCCTCCAGACTCTGGGTCCTTGGTTTCCAAATGAGATGCAAAAGTTGCTCTCATCAGAAAAGAGGACTTTGGACCACTGAGCAACAGACCAGTTCTTTTTTTCTTGAGCCCAGGTAAGACGCTTCTGACGTTGTTTGTTGTTCAGGAGCGGCTTGACAAGAGGAATACGACATTTGAAGCCCATGTCCAGGATCCGTCTGTGTGTGGTGGCTCTTGATGCACTAACTCCAGCCTCAGTCCACTCCTTGTGAAAGTCCCCAACACTTTTGAATGGCCTTTTCCTGACAATCCTCTCCAGGCTGCGGTCATCCCTGTTGCTTGTGCACCTTTTTCTTCCACACTTTCCCCTTCCACATAACTTTCTATTGATGTGCTTTGATACAGCACTTTGGGAACATCCAACTTCTTTTGCAATTACCTTTTGAGGCTTTCCCTCCTTATGGAGGGTGTCAATGATGGTTTTCTGCACAACTGTCAAGTCAGCAGTCTTTCCCATGATTGTGATTCCTAATGAACCAGACTGAGAGATCATTTAAAGGCTCAGGAACCCTTTGCAGGTGTTATGGATTGATTAGTTGATTGGAGTGGGACACCTGGAGCCTAGACTGTTGAACCTTTTCACAATATTCTAATTTTCTAGGATTGTGGATTTGGGGTTTTCATGAGCTGTACGCCATGATCATCACAATTATAACAAATTAAGGCTTGACTTCTCTCACTTTGCATGTAATGCGTCTATCTCATATATCAGTTTCACCTTTTAATTTGCATTACTGAAATTAATGAACTTTTGCACAATATTCTAATTTTTCGAGTTTCACCTGTACATCGCAAAGTCATGAATTCATTGTACTTAGCAGATCCAGGTAAGCTCTAACAGCTGTTCTTCCCACCCCAGCAGGTTACTCCTCAAGTCAAATCCCCTTAAATCAATATAGGGATGCTTGGACTGCATCAATTCAATTGCAGTTGAATAATTTTTCCTTTCTTTGATGAGACCATCTTTCCCACTGTACAGGTCGTGGATTCTGAACTTGAAGGGACACAACAATCTGGCATGCAGTCGTTTAACAAAGCAGAAGTGTAGTTGTTGAACAAGACAGTTGAACACAACCCTATGTTTTACTGAAGAGCTTAGGAGAGGACCTCAGTCCTTGAATTCTTGAGCTTGAGTTCTTTATTCCCCATGCAGACCTTAGATAGTGAACACTGAGGTGGATGGGCAGGATGACTGTATGCTGTGTTTGGAAAAAACATCTCTACACCAAAGTCCTGTTGAGGCATTCTCTCCATGACTGAGAATGCTGGGCATTCAGATGCACCATCTGGATACAGCATCCACAGTTTTATAATGTTAAAGCAGAGGCCATCATATTTAGAACTGGTCTGGTCTACTTGTATCATTGTGGGAGCTCTGGAGCCATAATATTTGGATTTTCTTTCATTCATTTATTCATTCATTCGATTTCTATACCGCCCTTCCAAAAATGGCTCAGGGCGGTTTTCTGTTGGAAAATAAACAGTGACTATTCTATAGAGCCTCTGTTTCTGTTTTTAGCCTACTTCCCAGTAGGCTTATGAGAACACCCGGCTGAGTGAGTGAGTGTGAGAGAGTGTGTGTGTGTGTGTGTGTGTGTGTGTGTGTGTGTGTGTGTGTGTCCGTCCGTGTCCCATCAACTTCGCAACATCTGGACCAATATGAACCAAATCAGAAACAGTTGTAGGGACACATGGGACACTTCCGTGGCGTAGTTTGTGATGATGTCATTCATCCTGATTAAAGATGGCCGGCGTGTGAACTTTTGAGGCACAAGTGTGCTAACTTGAGGACCGTCTAACCAATTTGAACCAAATTTGGTACAATTGTAGTGAGTGACACACACGGACACCTCAGTGGTGTAGTTTGTAATGATGTCATCCACCCCAGTCCAAGATGGCGGACGTGTGAACACTTGAGGCAGAAGAGACCTAACTTGTGGACCTCGATTTGAACCAAATTTAGTCCAGTTGTAGAGATAGTGAAAGTAGGCAGATTTTTTTCTTACTAGAACAACTTGTTTGATATGTCCTTGCTTGGCATTTTGTTTCTCCCTTTTTCAGCCTAGTGGTTTCGAGATTTAGTTTTTACAGGACAGTGTAAAGTGGGATCAATAGCCTAGCCATTAGAACAATCTCAAACATCTCTCACCTCTCAGACATACAAGCATACCAGAACTGACAAACCTATCTTGCTTTCTTCAACTTTCAGGACAAAATTCTAAGGAACCCTCTCTGATAAGGTTTTTGCTAGATAAGCGAGCCTGCTTTAAGGAGAAATACTGTTAAAAACTGTTTTATCCCTCCTTCCTAGCCAAGATAGTTTGCTAGCCATATAGTTCTATATGTGGAATCACTCAAAGAATAGAATCAAATGTATTCCCAATAATTCCAGTTCTTTGAGAGTAGTCAAATTACCACCTTCACAATTTGGAGGCTTCACAACTCTGTGCTTTGCTTGGTGGTTTGAGTCATAATGAGGGAGAAGAACCTTCGCCATCTCTTTATAGCCTCATTTGTCAGACTAATGAGGGTGAGTTAGATCTCTTATAAATATTTTCAGCTGATGACTGGATGTTGAGCACTTAAACCCTCTAATTTTGTAAAGAATGATTATTAGTATTTCTCTTCAGTCATCACTATGGTAGATTTAATTTCAAGATATGATCAGGAATAAAGTTGATAACCCATATTATATAAAAGATCATGTGTATACTTCTTCTATTTTATTGTTGATTCCATGTGGCTTTTGTATAAATATGTTTACTGAAGAGGCTGAGAATGCTATGGTTCTTGGATAACTGGACCTCAATATTCACGGGAGTTCCATTCCACGGCTGTGCCATGGATATCGAAACCGCAAATATAGAAGCGTTGATCCCTGTGGGATCATAGGGTTTAGATTCCCGGTTGGCCATTTTTGACTGAAAACAGCTGAAAATTGGCCAGCTTTCACAAGCGAGAGCTCCTTAGCTCTGCTGCTCCCTCCAAGTTGCACTGTGCTCCCCAATGGCCTAAAATCGGCCAAAAATTGCCTGGTTTTCATGGGGGGCACTGTTCCCTCTAAGGCATGAACATGTGCGCATGCTCACAAGTTTTCTGGTCCGCTCAGTTAATTTTAGATCCTGCTCATGTTGAATTAGGAAGGCCCCACTCTGAATGCAGCTGCTCACACAGTGCCTTGATACTGCCAGCCAGAACAAAACTCATTCCGCACAGAGATGAAAAAAATTAGAGGGACCATTGATGGGGGGGTTACCTTGCTCTGCTGCTCCCCCCCAAGACATGCTGTGTCCCAAAATGGCTGAAAATCACTTTGTGTGTGTGTCTGTTTTTTTATGGGAGCCATTTTGTGGCACCAATTCCTAAATTGGTGGCTGGAAATGACCTCCATGGACATCTCCGGCCACCCTCAACCCACGGATACACAAGGTTGATGGTGTGTGTGTGTTTCCGCCCGCATATGCTGCAGTCGGGTCCTAACCAGCGTGGTGTAGTGGTTAGAGTGCTGGACTAGGCTCAGGGAGACCCGAGTTCAGATCCCCATTCAGCCATAAAACTAGCTGGGTGACTCTGGGCCAGTCACTTTTCTCTCAGCCTAACCTACTTCACAGGGTTGTTGTGAAAGAGAAACTCAAGTATGTAGTACACCGCTCTGGGCTCCTTGGAGGAAGAGCGGGATATAAATGTAAAATAATAATATAATAATAATAATAACTGCAGATATGTGAAACGGTGGATACCAAAATTGCAGATAAGGATGTCCACCTGTGTATTTATTTCCATCATTTTTTGTACAGAAAGCAGTTGGATTTACATCTCCATCCACTCTTCCCTTCTAGCTGGAATCAGGCACACTAAATAGTGATTAAACAAAGGATTAAAATTCCATTTTTGTGTATCTTTAGCTGTTGAATACTACTAGATTCCTTTGGCAGTATGTTAAGTAAAGTCTGCTAGACAACAGAAGGGGCTATTTACAGCACTCCATCTAAATCCATTTTCTATGTAATGCCTTTGTACTCAAACCTCAATTGCAATAAAATGTGGGGGTGGGTGGAAGATTAACTTCAGACTATAATTCAGTATTTTAAATACACTTTACTCTGAGGTATGAACTAAGGAATAACTGGATGAAATCCTGTAGATTGTTAAAGCAAAAAGCAAAGCCAGATTGATTTGTCTTGTTCTGAAACACAGAGCTCTAATTTGATGCTCTTCTGAGTCAGCCACCCACAATTTGTTCTGGCAATCCAAAATGGCCAGGTACCCTAAGACCATATAAACTGTAGTACTGCACTATCGGTATCTATGGAGAGTTAATTCCAGCCCTACTTGATTTCAGTTAAGGACATTGATCTGTACTGGAAACAAATGCCATGTCTGTACTTTTGATGCTGTATTTGTGCTTTGTGTACACATCTGTGTGCCCAGTGTGTGGTGGGTTCATGTGATGTGCCAGCTATATCCCTTTCTGAAGAAAGCACCTCTGGTTTACAATCCCATACCTTGGTCACAACTTGGTAAGATGATTGGAATGTTCTCTGCATGGGGCTATCCTTGAAAAACATTTGGAAACTACAATTGGTGCAAAAAGCTTCAGCTGCAGTGTTGCTGGGGATTTCCAGATCAAAGCATATTACTCTGTTTTTGTCTGAATTATATTAGCTTCTCATCTGCAACTGGGCTGTTTTCATGGTGCTAGTAATTACTTCAATTCCCTATATGTCTTGAGCTGTGGATACCTGAAGGACCACTTATTGCAGGGCTGCACAACTCAAATGCCCTGGAGGGCCGGAACCATTCACAACTTGGTGTACAGGGGCCGAGGTCAATTTTTAGCACAGTATTGCATTAAAATTAAAAATATTATTATTAGTTACTTGTGGATCTATTCCCCCTGTCAATGGACCCCTAGTTTCAACCAAGGATAGTGGCCAGAGAAAAGGTCTTATCACTGCTCAATCAGTGGGGCCCCTAGAGTGCATGCCAGCCCCAAACAAATGCCAAGTCCTCTCCTCTCCCTAAATTTTTGTTGCTTTCAGGCTGCAATGCTAGGCATGCTTACATGGGAGTAAGCCTCACTGGGCACACCAGTGGAGCATATTTCTGAGAAAGCATGCACGGGATGGCACTATAAGGCAGTTTCCAGCTCCTGTATTGCTGCAGGATACCTGGGGGCCAGTAAAATAGTCCCTGCAGGCCAAATCCGGCCCCCGGGCCTTATGTTGTGCAGGCCTGACTTATTGCCAGGTGATTCTCCCTGCCTGTTGAGATATTCTGAATTGTTTCTGCTCTGTGTGCCATCACTGAGTAAGGCTGATTGGCATGCATGCAGGATAGGGCCTTCTCAGTTGCAGTCCCCAGACTTTAGAACTCTCTACCACAGGGATTTTTGATGCCTCCCCCCACACAAGCCTTCAGGAAAGCTTAAAAAACTTAGCTGATTTGCAAAGCCTTTAGTAGATGACTGCAGAGGACCTCAACATATGTTGTTTAAATACAGCACTTGATATTGTATGTATGGCTACATATTATTACGTTAAAGGTAAAGTGTGCTGTCAGATCGATTTCGACTCCTGGTGCCCACAGAACCCTGTGGATTTCTTTGGTAGAGTACAGTAAGAATTTGCCATTGCCTCCTCCCGTGTAGTATGAGTTGATGCCTTTCAGCATCTTCCTGTATTGCTGCTGCCCAATATAGTACCAGCAGGGATTCGAACCAGCAGCCTTCTGCTTCTTAGTCAAGCATTTCCCTGCTGTGCCACTTAGCCATACTGAAAAGCTACAAATTGGACTTTATGGCTCCATCATCAGCATGCTTCAATGCAAAGATTAATTCAGGGCTCCTGATAATCCACTTGTTCAGCCATTCAATATGGGAAGTATAGTTTGTTTATTATTTATTTAGGCCCCAGTTCTGTGAAGCCATTCTGCAGTGTGTGTGTGCGAGCGCACGCACACACACACACAGACACACAGCGCGCGCACACACACACACAGACACGACCTTTGTTTTTTACCTCCTGTATTTTGCTTCCCTTTTCCATGTTCAGTTGAACTCATTGTTCTCCACAGAGTTTTTAAAAACCCAGAATTTGATCTTCTTTCCCCCTCCCCCTCATCTCACAACTTTTAAAAAAATAAATATATGAAAGTTTTAAAAATATATACAATTTTTAAAATTGTAAGCTTTTAATGGAAATCTTCATTTATTATTCTCAAGACTCTGGTCAAAAAGTGGGATATAAATCTATTAGGTTCTAGTTCAGGTATCCAATATTTACTCAGATATAAATTGGATAAATTGATATCAGTTTTGAGCACAATAGGAGTCCCCAGTATCTTGAGTGGGCACATAACATGTGTGGTTTGAAAGGAAGAGAACATTGATCATAGGAAACCCCATTATATCTTCTTCAATTGTTTGTTGGATACATGGCATGTGCCCACCTGTACGAAAGAGAGGGCAGAAGGTTTTTTTAGTTCCTGGACCTCCCCAGATTTAGAAGAGATACATCTGGCTTGAAAATGGGAGGCTTCCTGCATTTTTAAAAAACTCTTCTACACTTTAACACATCATAGGTCTTTGAAGATTATTTGTGGTATTCCAGACCTATTGAATGAGTTGGATGTGAGTCCATGCCCTTACAAAAATGTACAGTTGAGATGAATAGGAGTTCTAAGAAATCGGATTTCTCTCAGCTCTTTATTAATCTGGTTTATGTGACTGTGTAATGTGTAGGAAAGGTGTGAAAGAAGTGGTATTCAGACAGTTCACTATTAAAGCATCATTATATGACCCAGAATTTTAGACTATGGACTGAACAATGGCTGATTTTGTTAATATTTGCTATAGCACTAGGTTTGTTCAAAGTATTTGCTATATATTATCCTACAACAGCCTTATAAGGTGTGTATATATATATATATTCCTTACAACAGCCTTATAAGGTAGGTCAATGGGAGTATCCACATACTGAGATGGGGAGAGTATCTAATGAGTTCATTATCTGAATAATGGACTTCCGGCTCACCACTCAGTCACTTAATTACTTTGGGGGAATGAAATTAGCAAAATATTGTTGAAATTGAAATTCTAGCTTGCTTTGCAAAAGTATAATAGGTATCATTTCTGTTTAAAGGGGTCTCATGCAAGGCAAAATAACAATGCTTATATTGGCAACGAGCAAAGGAAAAAGGACTGGCATGACAGAGAATTTATAAGAAGAGACTTAGAACGTACAGGTATGTATGATAGCTTTAGGCCTGTTCATTTAAACATGTAATACTGTGGTCCCCTAGTCAGCAGCCTGAAGGTAGAATGGTGTCAGTGCAAAGTGTTGGGATGGATGGAACCCAGTATCAATTACTGATGGCACAGTTCACAAGATAAAATCAGCAGGCCTTTGCTAATAGCTGACTCAGGCAGGTGCCAGAGGCACATATTGAGCAGGGGAGCCCCCTACTCTTCTTGCATGCTGTGTTCCTTCACATTGCTTGATGATCAGCTATAGCCAAAAGCCTATATGAAGGATGGGTTGTTCCAGAGGAGAAAACTGGGGAAAGTGTTACAGTGGGAAACACTGATGCTCTTCCTCCCCTCCAGGCCTACGAACAGCGTGCCGTTGTTACCTGGGCAGCCACTCTTGTCTGCTGCTTTCCTCTTCCTAGCCTCTGAACAAGCATGAGGAATTCCATAGACTTTTAGATCTAGTCGTTTGAATGAGACTGCAGTATAAAGTGTTACAGTGTGTCGGGGAGGGAATGAGAAACAGTGTTCCGTCTAAGGCATGTGCATGCGCTCACACAGTTTTTGATGTCCACTCAGTTAATTTTAGATTCTGCTCAGGTTGAATCAGGAAGGCCCCACTCTGAATGCATGTGCGCGCACACTGCCTTGATACTACCACCCAGAACAAAACTCATTCTGCACACAGATGAAAAAAAATTAGAGAGAACACCAATGAGAACTATATGTAGTGCCCCACCCGCTAGGTAAATAACAGCGCGAGTTAGGGAGTGTTCTTTAGCAGGCTGAAGTCCACAGGGTTCTACTGCAAAAGCCATAGAAGCATGAATTAAATACAAAAAGGAGAGAAGTTTGTCACTATGCCTGGCTGCACCCCTGTACCCTTGTATCTCTTCCCCACCATGACATACTTCAGCATGCCCAGGTCTGGCTCCAAGATGTGGGAATGTGACCTGCATTATACATTATTCTTAATGCATTTCTGCAGCCTTAGAAAACAAAAGTCTCAAAATGGGTCGGGGGAAAGCCATTTTGGTGCTGCAGCAGTCTGAGGGAAAGGCTAGTTGTACAAAGGACTGATTATGGGTATTGGTAAATATATGCATATCAGGAAAGACTTGGCTGTCTTCAGCCAGTTAATGGGCGTTTCCACCATGGATCCAGACTCAACTCTGCCCCAAGGGCAGGGAAATGCCATAAAATATCCCCTTTCCCAGCTCCAAAGTGCACTCAGATCCCTTGTGTGAGGTGTGCGTGAACTGTTTATGTGTGCTGTCTTGAACTTCTCCATGTGTCCCAGGATTAGCAGGTTCCAGAAGCTGCATTAATTCAGTCTTGTTCTTGCATCACTGAGTTTCTTCTGAAGTAAACTAGTGTGGGTTTCTCACATATGTCCAAGATCTGCTTAGTCCCTTCCGTAACCCTCCAAAATAGCCTTCTCACCTCCTTCTACCCAGCATCATCCTCATTCTCCAGCTTCACAGACCAGCCTAGAATAGGTATGATTGTGACTCTCTCCCTTTCAGTCTTTCATTCCTCATCTCCTCTGTGCTAGGATCTTCTCAAGTTTTTGTCTGTTGGAATTAATTACTGATCTTAAGGATCAGCATCCTGTTGTCAGGACCTCCATTGTTGGTTCTCTGGGAAATAACCAACTACCACTTGTATCTTGTAAATTTTTGTTCTTTAATAATGTAGTGTCTATTTCTTAAATAAACCAGTCTTAGTTCTGCTGCTGTCTGATCAGCTTTTTGAAACAACATAAAACAACATGACTGTATGCACATTTGCACCTAATTCGTTGCCCCACCGTAAGCCAAAGCATAATTACGAAGTGTGGTAACAATTGCATATCAGAGCAGACATGGTAACAAGCTGTAATTGATGTCAAGCAAAGTAAAGAGTGACTTTTCTCTTTTGAAGCAAGATGAAATACATGGGCATGGTGGGTGTGGGAGCCACTCAGTACTTTATCTGGCCTGGCAGGAAGTCATCGGAGTTCCTGCCTTTGGCCCCAGTCCTAGAAGAGGCCATGGCTGCAGGGAAGGGGAAGGTCATGGGGAAAGGGCAAGTCGCAGCAGAAGCCACAATAGCTATAGCCTGGGCAGAGATTCACCTTCGAAACATTGAAGCTGAAATGTCTGCACATCGCCTGGGGCCCATTGGGGCCTGCATACTGGGGAGGTCCACTAAAGGGATTCAGAGCTGTGAGAAGCCCCAGTGATAATGTGGAAGGTGCACAGCAAGGCATTCTGCAAGTGCTGGAAAATGTAGTCCTTCCCAGCACATTTGCTATAGAGAGAGCGCCTTCCAAGGTGTCACTAGGACTTGCTGCAGCTCCAAACTCTTTAATGGCCCTCCCTGGTGCTGTGCACAGGACTATTCTGTGCAGAAGTAAGCACTGGCAGCAGCCGCCTCCCCATGAGACCAGGAGCAATGTACAATTTGGCTTCAATGCTTCAAAGCTGAATCTTTGCATAGCCCTAACAGCCAACTCCCACTTGAACCCATCTGTCTGACATTCACTACAGCAGCAATCACAATAACAGCTTCACCCTCAATAGCTCCAGCTAGAAGAAATTTTGTGGAGGAAGGGAAGATTGTGTCAGTAGCACCTTCAGCTGTCCCAGAGCAGTAGTAGGCAGAGAGTGATGGGGAATACATTCTTCAACAAGATGAGTGTTTGAATACTTGGGGGCAATTGCCAGACCAGGATTGTTGTGTCAGAGGCCAAATTGCAGGACTAATAGAGAATAAGAAGCTGTGGGGAAATAATTGCCTTTAAAAATTATTCAGATATGATTATAGGTGAACTGTTGTCCAATTTACTGTATTGTAATTATTAATGGCTCTGATCTCCCTATTGTCACTTGTTTTACATCATGTCTGTAGGAAATGGAGAGCAGGGGAAACCGTTTCCAATGACAGACACTGAGCGAGTGGACCAAGCATACAGAGAAAATGGCTTTAATATTTTTGTGAGCGAAAAAATTTCTCTCAATCGCTCCCTACCAGATATAAGACACCCAAAGTGAGTACAACTTTTTATTGTTAGTGAATAGATGGAAGTTCTTAGTTCTAGAATGGATTTTTCTGAATCTTACCTTCAAGTTCTATTGCCGCTAGTATTGATCTGATTTGTCACAAGGTTGTTATCTAATATATTAAACAAGAAACCTGTTGGTTCAGCAACCCTTGTTAAGTTGTATCTCAGCCATTGCAAAAGGCAAGAAATAAAAAGTATTAACTGTAATTTTTCTGGGTGTCTTTTATCTTATGTACTGGTTTTTATTTGTTAATATGTTGATTTGTATTAACTTCTTTGTGCTTGGCTCCTCTTCTTTTTCAGTTTTAAGTGGTGCAGAAGAGAATGCTATTGTGGTTGGCACAGTTTAGGTGTCTTTTGCTCACACGAGCTGATGAAAGGTTCTTATGAGTCTTTTGCTTGTTTTTTTTTTCCCTTTGTGAAGAGTTAGGTTACAACTACTGCTGTTTTTTTGTAGCTAGGTATAGTTCAACTTGTGCAGTATTTTTTAGCTTTGAAATGTCTGAGTTGCAGCTTAGCAAGGGTTGTGAAACCAACCATATTTCTGTGTTTTGTTCTGTGGATTACGCTGCTTAAAATCCAGAACATTGGGTGTATGTTTTGTGGGGAACATATTCACTGTAATCTCACCCTCATCTTTTACTGAAGCTAGATGCCAGGCTGTACCTAAGTCACCTATTTTTGAGCTAAACAAGACAACTGTCCATATCCCCAGAACTGCAAACAGCTTAGGGTGAGGCTGGATGCCCATGCACACACTGCACCCCTGATCAGACTGGGTGTGTACCTTGTGTGTACCTCCAGTGGCCACCTGTGCCCCTTAATACACATTCATCCAAAAACTCTCTCTTCCACAACACATCTAAACAAGAGATTGCAGAAGTTCAAGAATACATACCATGCCAACCTCCTTCGTTCTCCCCTATATCCCAAATGCACAAACGGTGCATTAGCATGAGACACAGTTTGAAACTTTGAACACTAAGTCATAGCGTACTTGGATAATGTAGCAATAAAGTCTGTATTTGTGTGTGTTACTGTTTGACCTAATGAATGTTTTGGCTTAGGTTTTTTTTTTAGCACCATATATAATTTAAGTGCTGTTTTGTGAAAATGAAACCTATCCATTCGAATGGCAAAATGTGCATATGAGACGGAGGAGAGTTGTTATAGGTATATGGGGTGGGGGAAATAGTTTATACAACAACTGTTAATACATCTGAAGATATGTCAACTAATGACTGTCAGCTATAGCTTATGAAGTGAAAGAATAGGTCACTAAAACTATGGTCTGAATCTGTGTTGGGTCATATTAAATAAGCTATGTTTTTGTTCTAATAGGAATCTACTTCACAAATTATGTTCTGTAGTTTGCTCAACATTCAGTCGAATTGCTAACCAAAGCTAGCAATACATATGTAGAATTCTATTAATGTCTTTTAGCCTCAAGATATATTTTTTTCTAAAAGAGGGGACTTGTTTTGTTTGTTTATCATGTTTTTATACCACCGGATATGTACAGCTCTGTACAAAATTTAAAATATTTAAGTCACAAATTAAAATACATGACAATAAAAACAAAAGAATAAAATAATTATTAGAACAAGTTTTAAAATTATTAAAATTCTAATTAAAAGTCTGAGAAAACAGGAGAGTTTTGAGGTTCTTCCTGAAAACAAACAGAGAAGGAGATGCTCTTATTTCAGCAGGGAGCATATTCCAAAGCCCTGGGGCAGCCACAGAGAAAGCCCAGTCCCGGGTTGCCACCAAACGAGCCAGTGGCAACTGTAACCAGACCTCTCCAGAAGATCATAACAGGCAGCAGGGATTATGACAAAGGAGGCGCTCTCTCAAATAGCCTGGACCCAAGCTGTTAAGGGCTTTATAGGTAAGAACCAGCACTTTGTATTTCACCCTGAAACATATTGGCAGCCAGTGCAGTTCTTTTAAAACTGGTGTTATGTGGTGCTTTTGTGTTGTCCCAGAGACAACATGAACTCCCAGATGACCTTGAGAGGCAGTGGGGTTGACGAAGAAGAAGGTGTTCTCTTAAATAGCTCAGATCCAAGCCATTAAGGGCTTTATAGGTAATGAGTAGCACTTTGTATTTCGCCCAAAAACGTATTGGCATCCAGTGTAGTTCTTTTAAAATGGGTGTAATATGATCTCTTTGGGCAGCCCCAGAGACTAACCTGGCTATTGCATTCTGTACTAACTGCACTTTCCAAACTACGTACAAAGGCAGTCCCACATAGAGCACATTTCAGTAGACAAGCCTGGAGGTTACCAGCATATGTACCACTGTTTTACATCATTCCCTTCTAGAAATAGACGTAGCTGACATATCAGCCAAAGCTGATAAAAAGTGCTCCTGGCCACTGCCTCAGCCTGAGAAAACCAGGGAGAGCTTTGGGTCCAGGAGCAATACCAAGCTATGTACCTGATCTTTCAGGGGGAGTGTAACCCCATGCAGAACAGGAAGATCTAAACGATCTCTTGGGTCCCAGCCTGCCCCCCCCACCCCCGCCACGCTCTCAGCACCTATGTCTTATTTGGATTCAACTTCAGTTTGTTATCCCTCATCCAGTCCATTACAGCCTCCAGGCAGGCATTTAGGGAAGATATGCCATTTCCTGATGAGGTTGGCATGGAGAAGTAGATCTGGGTGTCATCAACATATTGATAACACTCAGCACCAAACCTCTTAATGTTCTCTCCCAGCGGTTTCATGTAAATGTTTAAAAGCATTGGAGACGGTATGGAGCCTTGTGGGACTCCACACTTCAGTTCTCGCTTAGCAGAACAATAGACTCCAAGTCCAGAAGAGTCCAATAGACTCCAAGTCCAGAAACTACAGTTGGTACAGAATGCGGCAGCCAGATTGGTCTCTGGGACAATGCCTGCCTCCAGGCAGGCATTTAGGGAAGTTAGACCATTTCCTGTTGAAGCTGACATGGAGAAATAGATTTGGGTTCCATCAGCATACTGAACACCCTGCACTAAATCCCCTGATGATCTCTCCCAGCAGTTTCATGTAGATATTAAAAAGCATTGTAGACAGTATAGAGCCTTGTGGGACTCTGTACTGTAGCTCTTGTTTTGAAGAGCAACAGTCTCCAAGTGACACTATCTGGAACCTACCCGAGAGGTGGGAGTGGAACTATTGCAAAGCCGTGCCTCCTACTTGCAACTCCTTCAGGTGTCCCAGAAGGATAGCATGGTAGATGGTATCGAAAGCCACTGAGAGATCCAAAAGGACCAACAGAGTTACACTCCGCCTGTCAATTCCTAATAGGAGATCATCCAGCAGGTCGACCAAGGCCATCTCAACCTCATAGCCTGCCTGAAAGCCAGTTTGAAATGGGTCCAGATAATCCACTTCCTCCAAGACAGCCTGGAGCTGAGACACCACCACCCTCTCAATCACCTTGCCCAACCATGAGAGGTTGGAGACAGGCCTGTAGTTGCCTAATTCTGAAAGATCCAATGCAGGCCTCTTCAAGAGTGGTCTAATAATCCTGCCCTCCCTCAGAGAAGCATTAATGATCTCAACAAGACTCTTTCCAATAACTTCACTTCTAGATTGTATAAGCCATGTTGGGCAAGGGTCAAGAGGACAGGTTCTCATCCTTGGGAGTCGCAAACTGATATTGATCCAATTTAACCATGCAAGAAGAGCTTCTGGACACCTCCACAGTATTTATTTATCTATTTATTTATTTATTTTTGCATTTATATACCGCCTTTCGTTAAAAAGATAACCCCAAGGCGGTTTACAAAAGTTAAAAACATACAATAAAAAGACAATAAAAACATGTTAAAATGTAAAAACATATAAAAACAGGCATAAAAACAATACAACAAATACAACAAATAAAAACACAGAGAAGCTGCAGTAGAAAACGATCATGTAAAAGCCTGGGTAAAAAGCCAAGTCTTTAAAAGCTTTCTAAAAGCCGTGATGGAGTCCGAGGAACAAATGGCCACTGGGAGAGCATTCCAGAGTCTGGGGGCAGCAACAGAGAAGGCCCTGTCCTGAGTGCACGACCGCCGGGCCTCCCTCATTGTCGGCACCCGGAGCAGGGCCCCCTCAGATGTCCTTGTCAAGCGGGCAGCAACCCTTGGGAGCAGGCGGTCCCTCAAATACCCCGGGCCCAAACCGTTTAGGGCTTTAAAGGTCAAAACCAGCACCTTGAATTGGACCCGGAAACGAACCGGCAGCCAGTGCAGCTCTTTCAAAATGGGGGTGATATGTTCCCAACGGGCAGCTCCGTATAAAACCCTCGCTGCCGCGTTTTGCACTAGCTGCAGTTTCCGGATATTCTTCAAGGGCAGCCCCACGTAGAGCGCATTACAGTAATCCAGCCGCGACGTGACTAAGGCGTGGGTAACCGTGGCCAGATCTGCCTTCTCGAGAAAGGGACGCAGCTGGCGCACCAGCCGAAGCCGTGCAAAGGCACCCCTGGCCACCGCCTCCACCTGAGCTTCCAAAAGCAGAGCCGGGTCCAGAAGTACCCCCAAGCTGCGTACTTGCTCCTTCAAGGGGAGTGCAACCCCATCCAGAACTGGTAAAATCTCCTCATCCCGATTGGATCTCCTACTGACCAACAGTACCTCCGTCTTATCCGGATTCAATTTCAGTTTGTTAGCCCACATCCAACCCATCATGGCCTCCAGCCCCCGATTCAGGACATCCACTGCCTCCCTAGGATCAGATGACAAGGAGAGATAGAGCTGAGTGTCATCCGCATATTGCTGACAACTCAGTCCAAATCTCCGGATGACCTCTCCCAGCGGCTTCATGTAGATGTTAAACAGCATGGGGGACTAGACCGATCCCTGCGGGACCCCACAGGCCAACGGCCACGGGGCCGAGCAGTAGTCCCCCAGCACCACCTTCTGGACCCTCCCCTCAAGAAAGGACCGAAACCACTGCAACGCAGTGCCTCCGATTCCCATACTCGAGAGGCGGCCCAGAAGGATACCATGGTCGATGGTATCGAACGCCGCCGAGAGGTCCAGCAGAACCAACAGGGACGCACTCCCCCTGTCTAGTTCCCGGCGTAGGTCATCCACTAGGGCGACCAAGGCAGTCTCAGTCCCATACCCGGGGCGGAAGCCAGATTGAAAAGGGTCCAGATAATCCGTATCATCCAAGACCCTCTGCAGCTGGGACGCCACCACACGCTCTATCACCTTGCCCAAAAAGGGGAGGTTAGACACAGGTCTATAGTTGTCCAGGTTGGAGGGATCAAGGGAGGGCTTTTTTAATAGAGGTCTTACCACCGCCTCCTTAAGGCACGATGGCATCCTGCCCTCCCTTAATGAAGCATTAACGATCACCTCCAGCCATCTACCTGTCCCCTCCCTGGCAGCTTTTATTAGCCATGAAGGGCAAGGGTCAAGAGCGCACGAAGTCGCCCGCACACTGCCCAGGATCTTGTCCACATCCTCAGGCCGCACCAACCGAAAAGAATCCAACACAACGGGACCAGATGGTACCAAAGGCACGTCTGCCGGAACTGCCAAAATTCTGGAGTCCAGGTCAGCACGGATGCAAGCGACTTTATCTGCAAAGCGACAGGCAAACTGATCACAAAGAGCTGTAGATGGCTCCTCCCCCATTGTCTGGGGGGATGTGTGGAGCAAGGTTTTCACCACACGAAACAGCTCTGTTTGCCTGCACTGAGCAGACGCAATGGAGGCGGAGAAAAAGCATTTCTTCGCCGCCCCCACCGCCACGGCATAGTCCCTAAAATGGGCTCTAGCCCGTGTTCGGTCGGATTCGTGACGACTCTTCCTCCAGCGTCGCTCCAGCCGTCGCCCGAGTTGCTTCATCGCCCTAAGCTCCGAAGAAAACCAAGGAGCCGAACGGGCTCCACCAAGCCGGAGAGGGCGCTTGGGGGCAACCGTGTCAACAGCCCGGGCCATCTCTCCATTCCAGAGATCAACCAAGGCCTCGACAGGGTCACCAGCTCTGGACACTGGAAACTCCCCGAGGGCCGTCTGAAATCCAAGCGGATCCATAAGCCTCCGGGGGCGGACCATCTTAATCGGCCCACCACCCCTGCAGAGGGCAGACGGAGCAGTCAAACTAAACCCCACCAGGTGATGATCTGTCCATGACAAGGGAGTGGTCTCAAATTCCCCCACCTCCAGATCATTTATTTCCCGGTTGGCAAAAACCAGATCCAGATTGTGTCCCGCCACGTGGGTAGGGCCCGATACCAGTTGAGACAGGCCCATGGTTGCCATGGAGGCCATGAAATCCTGAGCCACACCCACCATGGGGGCCTCAGCGTGGACATTGAAATCCCCCAAAACAATAAGCCTGGGGGAACCCAAGGCCACCTCCGAGACCACCCCCGCCAGCTCAGGTAGGGAGACTGAAGTGCAGCGGGGTGGTCGGTACACCAGCAGAATCCCCAGCCTATCTCGGAGGCCCACCCTCAAGGACAAACACTCGAAATTCTGAGATGGCCTGACCGGGCACCTGGAAACGGGGGGAGTCTCTCGAAAGATGACTGCAACGCCGCCTCCCCGACCCTCGAGGCGGGGCTGCTGCACGATCTGGAAACCTGGAGGACAAAGCTGAGAGAGACCAACCCCGCCCAGCGGATCCAACCAGGTCTCCGTCATGCATACCAGGTCAGCACGCTCATCCACAATCAAATCGTGGATGAGAGAGGTTTTTGTGTTAACTGACCTGGCATTCAGCAGCAGCACCCTAATCCTCGAAGGAGTGTTCCCAGAGCTCCCTAGGGTCAGAGGGTTGGGAGAAGGGCCGGAAAAAGGAACAGGCCTCAATTGCCTGGACCGATTTCCCCTGTAACGGCCTGCCGAACTCCCACCGCCATACCTCCCTCTGCCCGCTACCCGTGATATTGCCGCCCCCACTCCAGACCCACTTTTTCGCTCCCCCAGGCACATCTCCCCAGAATAAACCACCACGGCTTCTTGGCTTAATAAAAAACCAAGACCAGACTTGCGTGATCTCCTGCTAGCTTCTTGATTGTGGGAAGACAGATCTTCAGGGCAGAAGGAAAAGATCTTCAGGGCCCCAGGCAGCTCACCCCACGGCTGAGAGTCACAAGGACGAGAGCCCTTGTGCTCTCGCCCTTCGGCTCACGCCAAGAGGCTCACGCCCCTGGCCCAGCCTGAGCTTCAAAGCAGCAGAGTCAGCCCCATAGATTGAACACACCTGAAGAAAGGTAGGGCAGAAGCAAAAACACAGTCACTGCCAGCCCAAGATCTTCCCTCTTCCCTTCTTCAGGCCCTGGCCCAGCCTGAGCTTCAAAGCAGCAGAGTCAGCCCCATAGATGGAACACACCTGAAGAAAGGTAGGGCAGAAGCAAAAACACAGTCACTGCCAGCCCAAGATTTTCCCTCTTCCCTTCTTCAGGCCCTGGCCCAGCCTGAGCTTCAAAGCAGCAGAGTCAGCCCCATAGATTGAACACACCTGAAGAAAGGTAGGGCAGAAGCAAAAACACAGTCACTGCCAGCCCAAGATCTTCCCTCTTCCCTTCTTCAGGCCCTGGCCCAGCCTGAGCTTCAAAGCAGCAGAGTCAGCCCCATAGATGGAACACACCTGAAGAAAGGTAGGGCAGAAGCAAAAACACAGTCACTGCCAGCCCAAGATTTTCCCTCTTCCCTTCTTCAGGCCCTGGCCCAGCCTGAGCTTTAAAGCAGCAGAGTCAGCCCCATAGATTGAACACACCTGAAGAAAGGTAGGGCAGAAGCAAAAACATAGTCACTGCCAGCCCAAGATCTTCCCTCTTCCCAGTAGACTTTGCAGGAACTATAGAGTCTAGTTCAGCTTGAATATGATATATTTTATCTGCAAAAAAACTCCTTTAAAAGGTCACAATGAGTAACTGATGGATCCAAATACTCATTCAGGGGAGGAGGGGCATGTACTAGCCCTCTAACAACCCTAGACAACTCTGCTGGATGTGAGCTTGCAGAAGCACTGTTTTGACAGTGGTTGAAATATTAAATATGGTTTCAAAAGTAATTTTGTTAGAGTTAATAGTTTTTATTGAAGAGCCTCATTCTAGTGAAAAGTATGACTATCCTTTCTTCTGTCCAACTGATTCAATAGATCATTTCCTTTATTTTAATAGGACTAGGAATTGTTCACTCTAAATATGTGGATGCAGTTACTACTTTATCCTTCATTAGTAAACTAATAGAAGGTTTACATGTTCATATATGTTTCCTGATTGAAGTATAGTCCTGTCAGCACATTGCTTTAACTCTGAGTATACCAAATTCTGCTCAAAGAAAATGTATTTGTCGGTTTGCACGATTTTAATGCTAAGTATCCTTTTGCATGTCATAGTTGCAGAGGTGCACCTAGGTAATTTTAGAGCCTGAACCTAAAGGCCTTTGGAGCTGCCACCTCCCTTTGGAAGTTAAGCATTATCTCCCTACACAAGCAGTACTTTTAACACAGTATTTTAAACACATTTTTAATGTGACCACACTATCTGGGACAGACTAAAGAGGATTGCAGGGGTGTGTGGAGGCCCTGGACTTCGGCCCGGATGTCCAGGGGTAAGAGCATCTGCATAGTTGTTGCTGCCCTGAATTCTTCGGACTATAAAACTGAACTTGCACTGCTACTCTGTTTTTATAAGCACATATGAAAACAAACGGGCCCATGGTGTGGGTAGTGAGGCTTTTTTCAGACTGCCTCCTTTCTACTTTAGGTCCTACTTCAAGACATTAGTGGATTGTACAGAACAATGTTGAATTAGCTAAAGGGATTGTGACTGGAAGGAAGAATTGGCTGGGTGTGTGTGTGTGTGTGTGTAGATTAAATGTGTTCCAGGGATGCTGGCCATAGCATTTGGAATATCTAAGCATGCACTGCAAGACAACAGAGAAATGCAGAATGACATAGGACAATATAGACTGTAGAGCAGATTATGAAAAGGGAATAAATACTTGTATCAGCAAGGAAGGGACACTGACCACAATGCAATCTGTTTCTGATTATTTGAAGCACTAATTGGCTGTTTTCTCTGGCTTCAAGTAACACCTGTTTGCAGTTTTCTGTCAGAACTGCTTCTTGAGCAATTCTGCATGTATTCTGCAATTCAATTCTGTATTCTGCATTAAGCGGATAAAATTGTTTTAAATAACTGCTTTTCATTCTCCTGCTTGAGGCAACTTCTTTACTATTGTTCATTATGACCAGTCACGTATAGACCAAGTGATACAATGCAAGCAAGGAAGAGAGGCTAAGCCAACAAATATTTCTGTTGTAGTTACTATTCATTGCTGACATTTCTGTGGCTTAAGCGTGGTGCTATTGGCTGATGAGCTCAAATTACTTTACAGTGCATGTGAACTTCCTTGACTGTACGCTTCTCAGAACAGGAGAGGACAAATGCAAGTTCTGTGCCATATTGTTATGAACAACATTCCTCAGGCTATTAAAAGTCAGTTTGCAAGCAACAGATGGAATTGAGAGCCCAAAATATGCTGTTCCAGCCAAGGGCTGGCCCTCTCTTTTCTGCATCTTTATACTTGCACAGCAGCACACCTTTCTTGGATGTCAAAGAGCACTGGTTATTTTGGGAGGCATTTGGGGGCTTTTTCTTCTCTTAAATGTCATAAGAGCCAGGTTAGTGTGAGTGAAGATCTGAAAGATCCATGCCTGACATGAGCCTTTGAGATCTATCCTTCATTCTTTTAATACATGCCATAATACATGCTATATGTCAGTTGGATGTATAATATTTAGCTATGTCACATGATAAAAGGATACTTACTTTGCTGCAATAGTAAAATTTCATGTATACTGATAAAGCTGATAACTGTGCTTATCCTTCTTCTAGCTGCAATAGCAAGCTGTACCTAGAAAAACTCCCCAACACCAGTGTAATAATCCCATTCCACAATGAAGGATGGTCATCTCTTCTCAGAACAGTGCACAGTGTTCTAAATCGTTCTCCTCCTGAACTGATAGCTGAAATTGTGCTGGTGGATGATTTCAGTGACAGAGGTACTTTCATTTCAATACTTACAAATGATGTGTTTCAGATTATTTTCCACATTAGCATGATGGGTTGTAACGAGAAATTGTTCCGTCTGGAAGAAGGAGCCCATCTTTCCAGAGAATGGGAACTTTTGACTACAACCCACAAAGTTTAGGAACATAGGAAGTTGCCACATACTGAGTCAGACCATTGGTCCATCCAGCTCAGCACTGTCTACACAGACTGGCAGTGGCTTCTCCAAGGTTGCAGGCAGGAATCTCTCTCAGCCCTATCTTGGAGAAGCCAGGGAGGGAACTTGAAACCCTCTTCTGCTCCTCCCAGAGCAGCTCCATCCCCTGAGAGGAATATCTTACAGTGCTCACACTTCCAGTCTCCCTTCATATGCAACCAGGGCGGACCCCGCCTAGCCAAGGGGACGAGTCAAGCTTGCCAAGTTTAAAACAGTTGGATTATTAAATACTTCCTGTTTTAATTAAACTTTTTCAGTTTACTAACATCATGCAGTATGACTCTGTTTTTCTGTGTGAGAAACATATCCAATTATTTAGTATGGGGGAAACCCTTTTTGCTGAATTGCAAACACTTATGTAATATTCTAGTATTAATTTTTGAAACAAAGTTTCAAACAAAATATACTTTCGTTGGAGTTACCCAATATATCCTTTCCTGTCAAATAAATAACAAGTAACTGTGATTTAATTGGATTGTTAACTTACTGAACTATACTGAGGATTTTATCTGTGAACACTTTAATGTAGTAGTACATGGTCTTAGCAACCAGCTACCATTTATAATATGAAATCTTTTTACATTAACCTAGAAAAGGAAATGGTATCGTTATTCATGTTTTAATCTGTACATATTGATTGGGTTGCTGGTGTGCAGCACCAGGATTGCAGGCAATCCCAGTGCTGCCTCCCTCACAAGCCCAGGAATTTACCCCAGGCTGTAACCTGGGTTAAAGTGCACCCTTTTACCTCAGATTAGGGGTCATGAGTATGCTCAGGCTGCATGCCTAAAGCACTCGACTCCCGGGGAAATCCCCCAGTGCACCATGCTCATCACGCGGTGCATTGTGGGATTCCTGAAGCCTGGGAAAACAAGTCCCAGTCACCAGGGATCTGTACTGCATGGAGCAGAATGGATCATGTGGGTGTGCACCAACATGCTAAAGAAGTTGTCACCGATCGTCTGGGGGAAAGGTAGGTCCATTCCTGCCTTCTCCCTGCCTGCACTCCCCACCCCTTTTGTGGTCATGAGAACAACCTCATTAAATGTGCAAGGGGAAAAGATTACCTAATATGACTCAGTGTATTATTTATTTATTTATTTATTTACACAGTCAGACAGGTGTTATTGACTGGTTTGTTTTATCCAGACATCGAGTCCTTCCCAAGGACCTGGGATGGCTGAATTTTATTACCAATGTTGTTGCTGTTATTATAGTTATCGTCGCAGGTTATAGGCCGTTCCCAGTAAAGTTGCTTTTTGTAATTGGTTGATGGTGATTTCTGTGGTCCCTATGGTGTTGAGGTGCTCTTCAAGGTCTTTTGGAACAGCACCCTGGGCGCCAATTACCACTGGGATTATTTTGGTCTTTTTCTGCCACAGCCTTTCAATTGCAATTTGTAGATCTTTGTATTTTCTGATTTTTTTTCTATTTCTTTTTCTTCTATTCTGCTATCCTGGTATTGCTATGTCGATTATGTTCACTTGTTTTTCTTTCTTCTCGACTACAGTTATATCTGGTGTATTGTGTGGCAGATGTTTGTCTGTTTGTAGTCGGAAGTCCCATAATATTTTTACATCTTCATTTTCTTCAACTTTGTCAATTTTATGGGCCCACCAATTTTTGGCTACAGGTAGCTTGTATTTTTAGCAGATGTTCCAGTGTATCATCCTTGCTACCTTGTCATGCCTTTGTTTGTAGTCAGTCTGTGTGATCTTTTTACAACAGCTGATTAGGTGGTCCACGGTTTCATCTGCTTCTTTACAAAGGCAGCACTTGCTGTTCGTTGCTGATTTTTCGACTTTGGCTCTTATTGCATTTGTTCTTAGTGCCTGTTCTTGTGCAGCCAGTATTAAACCCTCTGTTTCCTTCTTCAAGTTGCCATTCTTAAGCCATTGCCAGGTCTTGGTGATGTCTGATTTTCCACTTATATTGTGCAAATATTGACCATGCAGTGGCTTCTTTTTCCATTGTTCTGCTCGGTTCTTGACTTGTTCTTTCTTGTAGGCCTGCTTTTTTCATTGGTGTTGAATAGTTTCGCATTATTGACCATTTGAAGTGCATCTTCTTCACTGTCCTTTATATATTCGTCAAGGCCTCTTTTCTCCTCTTCTACTGTTTGATGGACTTGCAGCATTCCTCTTCCACCCGAGCTGCGAGGGATGTATAGCCTATCTACGGGTGTGAGAGCATGATTGATGGTCATTATTTTCCTGATCTTACGATCTAGCGTCTCTAGCTCTGCCTGGGTCCAGCCTATTATTCCTGCAGTGTATCTGATAACAGGTATAGCCCAGGTGTTTATGGCTTGTATGGTGTTCCCGCCATTGAGTTTGGACTTGAGGATTTTTCTGACTCTCCTGATGTATTCACTTCCAATTTTTCTTTTAACTTCAGTGTGTGCAATGTTATCAGCCTGGAGAATGCCCAAGTATTTGTAAGGTTCTTTCTCTTCCAGGTTCTTGATCTTGCTTCCATTGGGCAGTTCTATTCCTTCTGTTTTTCTTATTTTTCCTCTGTTCATTATTAATGCAGCACACTTGTCTAGTCCCAACCCCATTGCTATATCGCTACTGAATAGACGGACAGTGTTTAGCAGTGATTCGATTTCTGACTGGGACTTTTCATACAACTTCAGATCATCCAAGTGCAGCAGATGGTTGATTTTACTGGATGTTTTAGATGTTTGGTATCTGAGGCCTGTTTTGTTTAGTATTTGTGAAAGTGGGGTCATGGCGATTACAAACAACAAAGGAGATAGTGAGTCCCCTTGGAAAATGCCTCTTCTAATGCTAACCTGTCCAAGTGTCTCGCCATTGATTGTTAACTGTGTACTCCACATGCTCATTGCTTTTTTAAATTAATATCTGAATGTTTTTGCTGACACCAGTTGTTTCTGAACATTTTAGTATCCATGTGTGAGGCAATGAATCGAGAGCCTTCGATTCATTGCCTCACACATGGATACTAAAATGTTCAGAAACAACTGGTGTCAGCAAAAACATTCAGATATTAATTTTAAAAAGCAATGAGCATTTGGAGTACACAGTTAATCAATGGCGAGACACTTGGACAGGTTAGCATTAGAAGAGGCATTTTCCAAGGGGACTCACTATCTCCTTTGTTGTTTGTAATCGCCATGACCCCACTTTCACAAATACTAAACAAAACAGGCCTCAGATACCAAACATCTAAAACATCCAGTAAAATCAACCATCTGCTGCACATGGATGATCTGAAGTTGTATGAAAAGTCCCAGTCAGAAACCGAATCACTGCTAAACACTGTCCATCTATTCAGTAGCGATATAGCAATGGAGTTTGGACTAGACAAGTGTGCTGCATTAATAATGAACAGAGGAATGTTAATAATATTCAGAGGAACAAAGGAATGAATAATAATAATAATTATTATTATTATTACATTTATATCCCGCTCTTCCTCCATGGAGCCCAGAGCGGTATACTACATACTTGATTTTCTCTTTCACAACAACCCTGTGAAGTAGGTTAAGCTGAGAGAGAAGTGACTGGCCCAGAGTCACCCAGCTAGTTTCATGGCTGAATGGGGATTTGAACTCGGGTCTTCCCGGTCCTAGTCTAGCACTCTAACCTATACCACGCTGGTTCTATATATGGCAGTTTCCTGTGTTCTTAATGGTATCCTGGTATGAATGAATCATAGTTTTATATTAGCATTTCTGTGTGGGATGTGTAATAAACTAAAACCTGGTTCAGAGCATCCATGAATCTGTGCATCAGAAGTATACAAGAATTGTAGAGTGCTTTGTTAATGCTGCTTCAAAAGGCAGCATTAATGGAGAATATTTTTGTGAGAAAAGTTGTTTGATCTTGAAACTCATAAATGCATAGGCTCTCTAATCAGCTGGTGTGAAACCCATATTGACTTAGATTATTTCTTAACATACTGCCCTACAGCTATAATGGCAGATCTGAACTGTAACTCTTTATACCTTGCAGGCAGAGCTTGTGCGAGAGAACATTCATTATGCATTGAGTAGAAAATATTTCCATACTGATCTCCAATAAACTCCTTTATTCTTATTAATAAAACTGGAAATCGTTTAGATCAGCTTATTAAATAAGGTTACAGCATGAAAGCAAACTTTACTTGTTTCTGATTAGGTTAATTTTTCCCTTTAGGATAATAGGTTTTTCTCTCATTCCCTCCCATTTCTGCTAGAACTACCTCTCCAGCAACTGGATGGCTTTTGCAACTATGTAAAGTGGATTTCAGACTCTTCCTTGTGGTGCTTAGAACTTCTAACATCCTATAGAGATGTGATTAAAACCGCTTGGATAACATAGGAGTTGCTTCTTGGATACCTTGGCTCTTTCATGTTAGCAGTTGTAGAGAGAATTGTCTTACGTTTGGAGTGAAGTTTAAAGTACTACAACTGAAAACTGAAACTGAAAACTTACTAAATGATTTTCTCTTCCTTGTTGGTTGCATTTGTATTCTCCTCTTCCTTGAGGAGCACATGGAATAGATTTTTTATCCTCTTAAAATTCCTGTGAGTTAGATCAGACTGAGAAAGAGTGACTTGCTCAAACTCAGGTCCTCTGCGAGGGAGCTTCCTGGTTCAGCAAAGATTTGAATCTAAACAAACTCAGTTTAAGTCCAACCAGTGTTTCAGTGATACGCTTCATTACCCCTCCTATACAAAAATTTTAAACTCCAAAACAAACTTTGAGATATTTTTCTATAACTTACCTTTTAACTCTGTTTAAAAAACTGTAGCACTACTTTCACTTAAAGACAAAACCCCTTCTGATAAATTGCTGGTTCTGATTTCTTTATCTTCAGTTTAATAGTGGTGTGTGATATATGTGCACGTTGACTCAGAGCAGATAACTATGCCAAACAGTTGTGCTAACTATCCATATTTAGGAACTTACATCATGGTTTGAACTTAAAACAGTCAAACAATGTACAACAGGCAAGCCATGGTTTAAAGCAATTTCTATGCTTCTCTACATCATTCCCATCTCAATATCACAGCAGCCTTTTGAAGCATGCAAACATCATAACAGTGCTTTGTCAGTAGTTTTTTAATTCATCCATGACGGCAAGCCACACATATGCAAACTAGCTTCAAGCAATGATTTGACATCTTAGTTTGACAGCCCTTCATAAACCATGCTTAGTAAATTGGCAAAGGTGCAAACATAATGGCAAATGACAGTTTTTGTTGTCATGTTTGAATGCAGCTATTGAGACTTCATATTGCTGACACTGAATAAAAATGATACCCTTATTTTCATGATGACCTGCTTAACTGATATAAAAGTTGCCCTGAAACATTTAATGTTACGTTTGTAATGGCAAAATTGCATGGTCATGATATTTGCTTGATTTAACTTGAGTCATATACCTTCCAGGCAGGTGCCACAGATCTAGTTAAATACAAATACAAAATGCTTAATAGAATAGAAGCAGCAATCAAAATACTTTCATTGTAAACTGACTTCAGAATCCCTGATGCTTAATTTGTACGTTTATGGCTTTTTGATTTAATTTCAACCACTATTCATTAATGCTGAACAAAATTAAGCTGCTTCATATCCTGACTTGCAGGATGCTAATTATATCTTCATGAGCTTGTTATTAGGATGGCTCAAATAGCTAGTACTTTCGCAGGTATGCACATTGGTGGAGAAGGTTTACATTTTCATTAGATTTTACAAATGTTAAATAGTGATTGGGTTTGTGTTATGAACCACAGTGGTTCTTGCCCACGCTATAGAACCTTTGCCTATGGATGCGTGAGGAGACTTGAGGAACCAGACCACGGATGTAATTTGTGATTACTAGCTGATCCGGTGCAAAGCATCTGTGCCCCTGCTTCAGCCCGAGTCTGTTTTCCTCCTCCCAGGCCTCTTTCCCTCCAGCAGCACCTTCCCTTGACAGCTGGCATGGCTGGCACTTTCCCTCCCTCCCCACCTGCTGGCAGTGCTTTGTCTTGCCGGTCAGCCAGGGCTTCACTTCCTTTCCCCACCTGCTGGCCTGGCCGTTGCTTTCCCTTCTCTTCCCCACTTGCCAGCCTGTCCGGCACTTTCCCTTCCTCCCCCCGCTAGTGGTTCAAGTGGTTACAGACAAACTGGGTACTGGCAAGCAGGGAATACTACTGCTAGCTTACAGACAAAAAACTCTAAGGGAGGGGATGGACAGAAGAATGGGAAAAGGGAAGGGAGAGAGCAGTTTACCAAGGAGCAGGAAAGCACTGGTGGGTGGCCAGCCCACAGCTTTCCCGATGATATCGAACGCTGAGCAGCATTGGAGAGGGGATGAGATGCAACTCTCTGCATTCAGTATCAGTCCTCTGTCCTGGTCTGGAGCCCGAGTTGTTATACTCTTCTCAGCCTTTGATGGTCTTTGATGTCATCATGGAGTGCAATTATGCCATCTCCAGGGTTGTCTCAGAAGATGTTGTCCAGTTCTTCACTTCTCTCACCCTGATGTCACAGTTGGTCCATCTTTACAGATGTTATCTTCTGTACCCAAGGCCTGGAAAGGGAAGTTCCTTCCCTTCCTGCGCTCCTCACATCTGCTCCAGTCTTTAACCTTGATTGATAAGGATGAGCTGTCAAGCACACAATCGCTCTTTTCCTGGCATTTGGGCTTTAGGTCCCTAATTGGAACCTAAAGGAGGGGAGAAGAGGTTACTTCCCCAGTACAGAAGCCAAGGGCCCGGTACCCATGTTAAATACATGAAATACATAACTTCTCAAATTATGGCCCTAACTTTACCCCTGAGAGGCACCTTTTAACGTGGTGATTCTCTTGATTTAGCAGGGGGAGAGTAACTGGCCCTATCCACCACCAGCACAATACCTCCAGTGACTGTTGCTGGTGTCTATCTTGTGTTTCTTTTTAGATTGTGAGCCCTTTGGGGACAGGGATCCATCTTAGTTATTTATTATTTCTCTGTGTAAACCGCCCTGAGCCATTTTTGGAAGGGCGGTATAGAAATTGAATTATTATTATTATTAATACACAGATTAACTAACTAAGGGCTCGGTGGTTCTAGCTACTATCAAGTGCATAAGCAGCAATCAACAAGGCCTTGTGGACCACACGGCGTAGTTTGGCTCATAACATCAGCAGGCAATACATTGTACCTTACCGATTAAAGCAGGGGTACAGGCCCTCTACAGAACATCAGAGGCAATGTGTGAGAATCAAGACAATGCAAAGGAGACCAAATTTGGGGGGAGGACTGGGATGCTCACCACACTTGGATATTTTCTTAGCTTTAGGGTAAGATCAGGCTTCCTAAGCTCAAGGTTTACAACTGCTTCTGATTCAGAACCTAGTTATATGAAAATGGACAAGAACTGCTCATTGCTGGTAATTTGTGGATAGTAATATTGGGCTGCAGGCAAACAAAGTTTAGTCATGATTAAGAATGATTGAAATCAAAATGACTAACAAGCCCCATTAATTTCATCTAACTCTCTTTAGATGCAACTCATTTGCATGTTGACTTGGCAATTCCCTCTCCTTGCAGCTTTCTCTCTTGTTAATTGGACAGAGAGGCACCTTTTGAAAGTGGTTATTCTCTGCATATTGAGCAGGGGGAGAACTGCCCTGTTCAGCTCCAGCACAATATTGCCCTAATAGCTACTGCTGGTGTCTGCTTTGCATTTCTTTTTGGATTGTGAGCCCTTTGGGCACAGGCCACCATCTTATTTATTGTTTAGTATAAAACACTCTGATAAACATTTTGTTGAAAAACCATATATGAATATTATTTGAAGAGTTAACTTTTGACTCTTTGAAAGAAAGGCACTTGGATCTTGTGTTCGCTTATCTGATGTAGATTGCTAGATGTAGGTCTCAGTGTAGTTCTAAGTGATTCATTCTATCTTTACATGTTGTCCTACACTTGAATTTTAGACCTCTCATGCTAATTTCTGAAGAAGCAGCCTAACTCAAGTGAATCCAAGGGTAAAAAGTTCATGGGGCTTGTGTTGCAGTCAAAAGATTAATTGAAAAGTGGTGAAGAAGGTTGCTTACATTATTAATAGTGCATTTATAGGTGAACTAGTTGCTTGTTACACACATATCTGATTTCGGTAGTTGCACATACAAGTGGCTCCCGTTATTCGCCAGGGTTCCATTGTCACCTATAGGCGCAAATACAGAAGCCATGAATAACGATACCTTGACCCTATGGGAATCTAGGGGTTAGATTCACACATTTAAAAAAGCCTCCCCCCCCCCAAAAAAAAAGTTAACGGAGGCAGAAATAAGAGGAGAAAATCACTGATAAAGAAACTGGGTTTTTAAGACCCAACTGTGGATATGCGAAACCAGGATCTGCGAGTCCATGGATAATGAGGGCCACCTGTAATTACTCATCTGTGTGGTTTTAATTGATTTGTGTTCTTTAATTGTGTGTATAATTGTTTGATGGGTTAGTAAACACTAAATGGACTTTTTTAACCTAAGGTTTGTAGATAAAATGAAGAAATGACAATGGCCCTATTTTTAAGCCAACACAGAATATGCTGGAAGATCTATCTGGCGATTATATCTTTTTGGCCTTGCTGCTGGATGGTGGGCTCTCTGTTGGCGCTTGTAATGTTGCTTTGATGTTGCTGGTGTTCATGTGTTGCTTTGATTTCAGGCACTTGCATTATTTCCCACCTGCTTCATTTTCAATCTTCTCACATTTAGTACTGTTTTGTGTGAAATGGTATACAGTCATCCCTCACCAACTGCGAGGATTCTGTTCTGGGGAAACCTCGCAGTTGGCGAATTTGCTGTAGACAAGCCATTGAGATCAATGGCAAAGAGGAGGTACAGGGAATCGCAGTCACAAAAAGACAGAAAAATACAGTAAAAAATAGGGGGGAAATCCACCCAAATCACTAGGAGTGAGTAAGAGCAGTGAAGGGGACCCCTGAAAATTGCAACCCCCCCCCCCAACAAAATTGCAAAACAAAATTCACCAAACGACAAATACTCAGGTTGCAGTTGGCAAGACCTGCCACAATCTCCCAGTTGCGGAAACTCAAAATTGGGAAACCTGCGGTTGGAGAGGGAGGACTTTACCGTACTTCTAAGTCCAGATGCACCAGTAAACCTATATTTTAAAAATAATAGAGCTATTGGATGTTAACTGAGACATTATTCTAGGTCCTGGAAATATATTTCTAAGGATAAGAAGGTATTGGTGTTACATTTTCTAAAAAACTTTTAACTTTCTTTTTAAGAACACCTGAAAAAGCGCTTGGAGGACTATGTAGCCCAATTTCCCAAAGTGAGAATCCTTCGAACAAAGAAGAGAGAAGGATTGATAAGAACCCGAATGCTGGGGGCTTCGGTAGCAATAGGAGATGTTATAACCTTCTTGGACTCTCACTGTGAGGCCAATGTGAACTGGTTGCCACCCCTGTTGGGTAAGCCTATTTGAATGTTGTCTTTCAGTCAGATAAATACAAGTGTTGATGGTTTTGCTGGTCGAATGACCATACCAATAAAATTTGATTTGACAAGTGTTGATGTACTGAAGGCCTGCTTTACTTAAGCCCTCCTGCAGATGTTGGCCTAGAGCTCCCATAATCCCTGGCTGTTGGCCACAGTGGCAGGGGACTGTGGGATTTGTAGTCCAAAAACAGCTGGGGGGCCAAAGTTGAGCAGGCCTGATATGCTGTCTTGTATCCTTTCTAGACTATATGTTCAGAAACATTAAAGTCTAAAAGCTGGCTCAATAAACTTATAATTTCATTTTAAAAGCCTCTTATTAAAGTATTGTTCTTAGCCTGACCCTGATGTCTTGGGCTGTTGATATTTATTTATTTATTTATTTATTTAAATTACTATTTGGGGAGTGGGAGTGGGTGGTGGGATCTTTTTGCCGCCTGGAAGAGGCAGCTTATATATTCACTGTGGGCCCTCACTTCCATCTGATTATCCTTTGATAGGATGGCTTTTGTTTTGAGATGGTAAGACATTGACCTGATGTTGCGTCAAAAGCTGAGGTGCCATCCTACTCGGTGTCTTCAAATATACTCCAAAAGGGCTTTCAGTGTGTAACATTTTCTAATTGTTGCCTAAAATTTTTGATTTGCTTTTCTGTACCATAAAAACATATTACATAGTACTTCTACAACAGGTTAAATTTCCTTCAACTGCTTTGTTTCATCTAAGACCCTATTAAGATGATACAGATAATAAATAAGGGGAGGGATTCTTAGTCCACTAGAGTCTAAGAAACATTATTTTCCTTTACTTCCCAACTTCAAGAGAAGTAATAAAAGTATTGTGACATGCCATGTTTATATGAACATAGGAAAACAGAGGTCTCAGTTGAATCAAATGTGATATAAATTGGATAAGAACAGGAGAACAGCCCTGCTGTATCAGGCTCAAGGCTGGATCAGACCTGCTGGATCAGACCCAACTGAGGGCCAGTTTGATACTCTGGCCCTCCAGATGCCTCTGGGAAACCCACAGGCAAGAGCTGAGGACATGCCCTCTCTCCTCCTGCTGCTCCGCTGCAACTGGTATTTAGAGGCATCTTGCCTCTGAGGCTGGAGGTGGCCTATAGCTCTCAGATAGCCATTGATAGATTTATTTTTCATGAATTTATCTAAGCCATTCTTAAAGCCATCCAGGCTGGTGGCCCTCACCACACCTTGTGGCGGAGAATTCCATAGGCTAATTATACGTTGTGTGAAAAAGTACTTCCTTTTGTTGGTCCTACATTTCTTGGCAAACAGTTTCATGGGATGACTCCTGGTTCTAGTGTTACGTGAGAGGGAGAAAAATTTCTCTCTATCCACTTTCTCCACACTATGCATAATTCTATAGCCTCTTATCATATTGCCCGTCACTTTTTTCTAAAATAAAAAGGCCCAGGTATGGTAGCCTTACCCCCATAAAGAATATCTCTAGCCAAGGATCATTTTGGTTGCCCTCTTCTGCATCTTCTCCAGTTCTATAATATCCATTTCGAGGTATGGTGACCAGAACTGTACAAAGTACTCCAAATGTGGCCACACCATAGATTTGTATAACGGTATTATAATATAATATAATATAATATAATATAATATAATATAATATAATATAATATAATATAATATAATATAATATAATACACTTTTATTTTCAATGCCCTACTTAATTGGAATTGGCCTTTTCCACAGCTAGCATGGAATTGGCCTTTTCCACAGCTGCTGCACATTATGTCAACACTTTCAACAAGCTATCCACCACGACCCCAAGATATCTCTCCTGGTCAATCACTGACAGCTCAGATCCCATCGGGGTATATGTGAAATTGGGTGGGGTGGGGGCAGGGGGTTGCCCCAATATGCATCACTTCACACTTGCTAACATTGAACTGCATCTGCCATTTTGTTGCCCACTCACCAAGTTCGGAGTGATCCTTTTGGAGCTCCTCACAATTTGTTTTGGATTTCATTACCCTAAATAGTTTGCTCTCATCTGAAGATTTGGCCACCTCTTTGCTTACCCCAATTTCTAGATCATTTATGAATAAATTAAAAAGCACTGGTCTCAGTACAGATTCCTTGGGGACCCCACTTCTTACTTCCCTCCATTTAGAGAACTGTCCATTTATACCTACCCTTGGTTTCCTGTCCTCGAACCAGTTACCAATCCACACATGTACTTTCCCCCTTATTCCATGACTGCTAAGTTTTCTCGGGAGTCTTTGATGAGGAACTTTATCAAAAGCTTTTTGGAAGATCAGGTATACTATATCAAAAGGATCATTTTTATGCACCTGTTGACACTCTCAAAGAACTCCAAAAGGTTGGTGAGGCAAGATTTATCTTTGCAGAGACATTAAGCTAACTGGCCTGTAGTTTTCTGGTTCTCCTGGATTCCTTTTTAAAAAAATCATTGGCTGCTTTCCAGTCCTCTTGTACAGAGCCGGATTGTAGCAATAAGTTATACTAGCTTAACCTGCGCAGAACATCTGCACACTAGTACTTGATTGCTCCCCTCACCCCAGAGATCTATCCACTCTCACCTGAGCCACACTCCTGCTCCTCCTCCTCCATCCCTCTCTGCTTCCATCTCCATCATCCCTCTTGGCCACTCCTCCATCCCCTTACTCCATCCCTCTCACCCCTCTTGGTCATGGCTGCAGCCTATTGGCCAAGCTGCAACCCAGAGACCTCCCCACCCGCACCCAAGCCTCGTTCCTGCTCCTCCATGCAGGAGGAGGAGCGGTAGCAGCTGATCGGGCCCTTCTTCGCTTCCACCACTGCCATGGCCGCTTGTTCCCCTCAGGCCACTGACAGGCCCGGGCCCGTCCCTTGCGTGCCTGCCTCCCTCCCTCCACCAAAGGCCTTGATCGCCCCAAACAGCAGCAGTGGTTGACTGGGTGCTTTCTTGCTGCCAGTAGACTCTGCCATGGCCACTCATTCCCCTCGTTCCCACTCGCTCCCCTCAGGCCACCGACAGGCTCGGGCCTGTCCCTCGCCCTGCCTTCTTCCCCTCTTCCTTTCTTTCTCCTCCCCCCTCCCCCTTCCTGAGTTAACAGACCTTATTTCTCTCCTCCACTCACTCTTCCCCTCCTTTCGTTCTTTCTCTCCCCCCGCTATCTCCCTTCCTGAGTTAACAGATCTTGTTCATCTTTTTCCTCATCTAATTCACATAACAGCAGCCTCCTTCTCCTGAAGGGGCTCTTTCCTCCCTCACGACCCCTATCTTTGCAGACCCCTGCCCACTATCCTTTTATTTATAGATAGATAGATTCCTCTCCCTTACAATCAAGAACATCTTCCAACCAGTAACAGTTGCATTCCAACTTACCTTAACCATCACAGGCTCCTCATCCCTATCTGCATAGGGAATCTCCACTGCCCAATCATCATGATGCTTCTGCTCTCACAGGCTCCTCTTCCCTATCTGCATATGGAATCTCCACTGCTCAAACACCATGGTGCTTCTGTTCTCACAAGCTCCTCCTCCCTATCTGCCCTATCTGCGTATGAAATCTCCACTGCCCAATCACCATGGTGCTTCTTCTCGCAAATTCTTGAGAGCAGCCACACATGGGATTAGCCATGGGTATGCCTTAGAGGATTATATATAGAGATATTTTTGCAAAGAGGTCACCAATTTCACATATGAATTCTTTAAGGACTTTCGGGTGGATGCCACCTGGCCCTAAAGACTTATTGGTGTGGTGTTTTTTTCTTCAGATAGTTTAGAACATCATCTCATCACTTCTATCTGACTCAGTTCTTTAGCCTCTGTCCCTGAGAAGCTCAGTTCAGGCACAGGAATCCTCTGTATTCACACTCCATATCCTCTGTCATGCAAAGAACTCATTTAGCTTCTCTGCAATCTCCATATCCTCCTTAATACTCCCTTTTATGCCTTCATCTAACACATGGATTCTCAATGTTGGGTCAGGTCCCCAGATGTTATTGGACTTGAACTCCCATAATCCCCAACCAACGGCCACTGGGGTTGGGGATTATGGGTGTTGAAATCCAATAACATCTGAGGACCCAACACTGAGAAACCTTAACAGATCAATCTTGCAGGTTTCCTGCTTCTGATGTATTTAAAGAAGTTTTTATTATTCCCCTTGATGCTTTTAGCAAAATGTTCCTCAAATAATCTCCTTGATCCCATATTCAAATAAACATGTTTGAGCACAATTGACTAATTATCTTTCCCTATGGAAGGGGGGCAGATTGGGGCCTGAATAAGGCATAGTTTGAGGAGAGCACCATCTGAACAGAGCCTAAGTTGCTCCCTATATATGTGCTGTGCAGTGATCCTTGCTGCTCTGCTAATCTCCTATATTTTATCGTCTTTTTCCTCTCTACATTTAGAGAAAAATAGTGCAGGAAATAACACTAAACAAGTGTGACAGCTGATAGCAACTGAGGTGATTGCCACAGTTGCTGTGAAGGAATCTGCAGAAGGGTCCTTGTTGGAGCCCACCAGAGCTAGTGTTAGTCCTGTTCTTAGCAGCAGCATTCTTATTTTGGATTTTGAACTACTTGTGCTAGATAACTTACAGACTGTACAAAGGTGCAGTGGGGGATTAAATCCCTTAACTTCGGAGAATATGAGAAGTGCTAGGGTTTATTTGAAATGACATATGCAAATCATCCAATAAGCTAGCCACACAGTTTGAAATCACAATGCAATTTGTAGTCATAAAATTTATTTCAATGGGATTTATATTATTTACATGTTTTAATAAATCTACAGTCTGGGGAGCAGAGGATTTGAATCGGTCTCCTCGCCTCCACCCTTGAAGAGCTGATTGGGGCGCATACATATGCTCTTGTATTTGCTGGTAGTGTGTGGGGTGTTTGCCAGTGCTATGGATGCATGATGAGTATGTCTCTCATCTGCTGGAGAACTGTGGTGTAAGCAGAAGGGGACTTCCAGAATGGCCCCAGTTTGTCCAGTCTGCAAACTTCTGCATTATTTCCATGCCTGACCACAGATTTCCGTGCCTGACCACGGATACGCAGAACCACAGATGTTGGGACCACTTAATAGCGAGGTCTACCTGTACATCTGCAATGTCAAGGTCTGGCTGTCATAGGAACCCTGTGTCCCCTTTTCCACAATACAGCCAGGCCTCACTCTCCTGTCCAGTTCCTTTCTGCCAATAATGCACAGCCACTAAGTGCCCTTGGGTTTGTCCAAAGCGTAATAAATTGTGCGCTTTCCTGCAATTTGCCAGTGCGATCAGACTGGCTGTACACTCTGCTGTACACTGTGTGTGTGTACTCACAGGTTTTCACTCTGCCTGCTTTTATTCCCGGGCCACAAGTAGAACAGGGAGCTTGTGCAATGCTAGCAGCGCCCCCTGCCAGCCAGCTCTTACATTCAGTGATTAACCTGTAATCATCACAGAAGTAGTATGGTTAAAATCAGTATGGCTGGCAGGTGGTGCTGCTAGCATCACACTCCTTGCTTTACTTGTGGCCAGGGAAGAAGAAAGCAAACGGGAGGAGAGTGAAAGCCTAGGGGACTGTGTGTACAGCCAATCAGACCACGTTAGCAACTTGTGAGAGAGCCTACAATTTCTTGCAGTCTGGATACACCCTAAGAAGATCCCTGCTGGATCAGATTAAAGGCCCATCTAGTCCAACATAACTGTTTCCCACAGTGGCCGGCCAGATGCCTCTGGAATGAGAGATGCCTCAGAAGCTGCAGTGCCTACTGTTGTAGTAACTATAAAGGTTACTACAACAACTGGCGAGTAACTCCTGCTCCACAACAACTGCTATTCAGGTATATTTCCTCTAAACATGTAAGTTCCACATTGCCAGTGATAGACTTGCTTTCTTCTCCTGTCTATACATACCTTATTTCTTCTTCAGAGGCTTCTGACTCTTCTGCCATTCATTTAATTCCAGTTCCTCACATTGCTTATTCCACACCCTTCCTTAAATGGCCTTGTTTCTGGACTCGTTGCCCCATAGTTTTCCTGCTTATGGGATCTGTTCCCAAACCAGCATCTATCCCTCAAAGCTACACCTGTGTATGGTTCTAATCTCCTCCCTCTCCACCAAACTGGTGCTATACCCTTCTGTCACAAAAGGTGACCGAAGCTAGTCAGATTGTGAGCTTTGATTCCTGAACAGTTAGAATATTCATGAACGGCACACACCAGCTCAGCAAACTGCTGCCTGAGACTTCACTTTCACAAGCACAATACAGATAGCACTAAACTGTCAAACTGCTTCCCCCACCCCACCAAAGTAGGAGTTTCAGTTTGATTTGTGTTGGTGAAAAATAAATCCATCTGAAATGTATATATTTGGCCTTAGACAATAGTTACCTTCACAGGTGATGCTTATATACAGTTAATAATTGTTGTAGAGGAAATAAAAGATTGCAGGTTAAAGTAGAACTTCTGTACTTGGAATGCAGACAACTTTAGACGTTTGTGATTAGTAGATGGGGCATTTAATGTAAACCTGAACTGTGTGCGTGGTGTGATATCAAGATGAAAAAGGCTGGATGTGGTCATGCTGTAGCAGTACTGAGTACCTTCTTTGTGCTGTACTGTAGATTCATTCTTTGATACAGATGAAAGGGAGCACCAAGTACAACCTTAACACGTTTCTCTGTATTCCTCAGACCGCATTGCTCGAAATCGCAAGACTATTGTTTGTCCAATGATTGATGTAATAGACCATGACCACTTTGGCTATGAAACACAAGCTGGAGATGCAATGCGAGGAGCATTTGACTGGGAGATGTATTACAAGCGGATACCAATTCCTTCTGAATTACAGAAACCTGACCCTAGTGACCCTTTTGAGTAAGTCCTTGAAACAAAGTATCAATAGGTGTCAAACAAGCTAAGCTGTCACATACATGGCAGAGTTGGCACTGGTGTTTTCAGACAGATAACTACTCTTTGCTTCTGTTTTAGGTTATAATTCAAGAGATGTGACCTCTGCCATGTCTCTTATTCTGATTTGTAGTTTGGATATAACTCATTACCATGCTCACTGAAATATAGTTTAGCACTCTTGTGCTGTACCAAGCAAAACATTGTAAAAACAGAGGCTGTTTATGTAGTGTTAAATATGCTTGTTGAATAATTATGATGAATCACAGTGATGCAAAAATAATGTTGCAGTATCCAGCAACTCTTGTTGCTAAGTCAAAATGCTGCATCATTACATTGAAGGCCTGCCTTTGAAGTACTAGTGTTTTCTAGACTATTTGTCTAGAGAAGTTAGGTTTGATTTATGGTCTTTTGCCAACAAATCCAACAAGGGCAGAATATCAATATGCCAGATACCGGATCTTGATTAGAGAAGGTGTGCCTTTTGTCTCTTCACTCATTCTGACAGAAACACTTGATTCCATGGTATTAAAAAAAAAAAAAAGATTATAAAGCAAGGTCTTTGCAGATATCAGCTTTAGGGGAAAAAAATTTAATTTGGAAGAAGTCATAGTGGTGATATATAATGTAATTCATCAAGATCTCTGTATGTATTTGTTTTTAATATGGAGTCTGATTTTTATTTTATTTTTTACTGTAAGGTCTCCTGTGATGGCTGGAGGACTGTTTGCAGTTGATAGAAAGTGGTTTTGGGAGCTGGGAGGATATGATGCAGGCCTGGAGATATGGGGAGGAGAACAATATGAAATATCATTTAAGGTGAGCTATATTTGAAAACTTCCTTTGAAAAGATATAGATAACTAAGTAATGTTTAGGCATGGAGCACCAATTTGCACTTGCTTCCCCCTTGATTTTTCTAACATAAAAAAATAAAATTGTTGAAATTAGAAAGGTTGTGTGGTTCTTCTTGTAATGCACCCTGCAACCCCCAGAAAAGCTGTTGGGATTGGCGATGGTGTGGGATACAGGCAGGGCCATCCTTAGGGTGGGGTGACCAGGGCAATTGCCCCAGGCCCTGTTCTCAGACAGGCCCCACGCTCGGCACACTGGCTGAGCAGCTCGCCCTGCTCTCCCCCCAACCCCCGCCCCGAAATTTCTATTTCTCCCGAGCCCAACTGATCTGTTTATAGCACGAAACTGAGGTGACTGCAGCCAGTCTATGCCCCCCCCTGTCTCCTCTAGTGCAGGGCGGGGGCTGACAGGCTTGGTGACTCCAAGGGCTGCAGCCCTCATCCCAGCAGAGGAGGTGCTCAGCTGTCCTGTCACGGCGGTGGCTGCTGCCTGCTGCAGCATGCCGCCGTGTTTCATCCCACCACCGTCACAGCCACCGAGTGAGTGAGCGCGTGCATCAGGAAGTTCCTTCACTCCAGCCTTGCACACAGCAGAAGCAGCTGAAGCTGCACCTGTGGAGTGCACGCGGTGCCTCCTCTCTGAGAGGAAGAAGTAGTCATTCCCACTGAGCTCGAGTAGTAACTCAGTAATAGTTTTGACTGAGAGTTCGATCACTGAGCCCAAAGGGGCGGCTGACTTGCTAGTAAGTGCCCACAGGAGTGCAGCCGTGTAACCTGATCTTGTGCACGTTGACTCTCTAGTAAGTGTTACTGAGTTGTTCAACGAGCACAGACTCGCCTGCTGTGCATGCACACTTCTCCTTTAAATCTCCTGCTTTCCATCATCCATTTGCCCTTGCGCCCCCCCCCCACCCAATTTGGAGGTAGGCTGCATTGTGGAGTGGATGGATGGCTCTGACCAATCCAGTGCCAGGGATCGCTGGGCCCTTGAGGGAGAACACAGGTAGCTGGCTGTTTGAGAGGTTTCTGCTCTGCATTCTTGGCCTCAGAGTGGTGAGTTACCCAGGAGCTGGGAACTTGTCTTTAAAGGGGTTTGCTTACTCCTAAGTAAGCATTATAGGATTGCCCCCCAAATCAGTGGTCCTTTGCATGTGTCTCTTGTTGTTTGTGCTCAGAATGCAGTGGTGGTGGCTGCTGCAGCAACAGACAGTAGCATGGGTTACTCTTCATCCCAGCTGCTTCTGACACCACCTTTTTCTAGAGAGGAGGTGAAACCTAGGGAGCTGGATTCATTGGGGGGGGAGTGTGGTGGGGGGCAGAAGTGCACAAGGGGGACTTGTTTTCCTTCTTCATGGAGCTGAGCAGGAGATCAGTGCCCCCAACCCGAGGCGCAGGTGGCAGCTTCTCCTCAGTCTCTTCCAACCACCTGCTTCTCTTCAGTTCTGCCAGATCTGGGCCTGAGCTCTGGGCCCTTTCTTGGAGATAGGGGGTTGGAGGGCTTAGCCTTTAGAGGAGGGGTGTGTGTGCATGTGTGCACATGCGCATGCACCCCAGCGGGCACCTGTGTTGGAGGGGGAGAGAGAGAGAGAGCGCGCACATAGCCATATAAATTAGTGATGTCTCTGTGGGGAAGTGAGTGGGGTGGGCAGAGGATAATGCTTACCTTGCGGGAGTGGGGTACAAAAGGGCTTTAGGTCCAGGCTCCAAAATTACCTAGGTGCACCTCTGAGAGTACTTCACACCTAATGAAAGTGGCGCTAACTGTAAACAGCTGAATAAACAAATATGTCTGTAAATGCACTATGATCAAGTTGGTTTGCAGTCCAGAAGATCTGGCTGAGAACTGTGAGGCAAGGGGCATGTGTTGTGCTTTTATTCCTCCCCTCTTACAAATGCACTATATGTCCAAGCTAGTTGGACATGTCCAATAACCTCACTCATGCTATTTACACTGTATGTCATCAGTCAGTATGATTCTGTAATCACATGAAATGTTAAGGAGGCCCTGCACATGCTGATTTGCCCCCAGCCCCACACCCTGCTAGGGACAGACCTGGATGCAGGGAGGGGGAAATTCCCCTGCAGCCCATCACATATCCTTTGTTCTTGCCACAGATCCCTTAGTACTCAGAAAAATCTTTTCTGGGAGCCTGGGGCTGTAGGGAGGAGGAAGGAAAATGGCTTGTGCTGCTGTGGATGTTACCCTATGTAAATTTAGAAGTTGGATATTCACACAACTAAAAAAGCTATACAAAGTAAAATTAATAGAAATCTATGAATGTACAACTAAGTTGGTCAAACTAAGCAATCGTATGACAAATTAATTGGGTACTCGATATAAAGTAGAATTATCCCAGCATTTTAAAAAAAAACACACATGGTAATTTCACTTTGCATCTGTGCAACATAAGTGTGTGGCTAGTTTCTATATACTTCTCTGTACAGTATAGTCTTTATTACAATGTCACCTTAAGTGGTGCAGGGGGAAATGCTTGACTAACAAGCAGAAGGTTGCTGGTTCGAATCCCTACTGGTGCTATATCAGGCAGCAGCAATATAGGAAGATGCTGAAAGGCATCATCTCATACTGCATGGGAGGAGGCAATGGTTCACCTCTCCTGTATTATTCCAAAGACAACCTCAGGGCTCTGTGGGCACCAGGAGTCAAAATCAACTTGGCAGACTTGACCTTTACAATGTCAAAGACCTATTCATGTTTCACATAGTAGCCATCACCTAGGTGTGGAATAATTTCTTGTGACTTTAAATTATTGCCAGAACTCTGGTTGGCATTTTACAGCTAGTGATTAATTTTGAGTACTAAAGCTTCTTATTTCTCTTCTTTTTGGTTTTATAATTTATTATAAGATTGTATTGTGTTTAAAGAAGTTGCTAAGTACCTTGTGGCTCCATTGAGGATCTGAAAGGCAGAACAGAAAGGGTTGAATAAATAAGAGATTGAAGTTCTCTCTTTCCAGAGAAAAATATGACAAGCTACTAAAGTTTCTCTTTGTTATTCAGATCAAAATATTTCAGACAGGAAGCACACAGATACAAGAGTTGGATCGGTAACAAATACTCATCTTCAAGATCTTGTGCAGCATGCAGACTAAATTAGTGATGACTAAGTCCCTGAAATTAAAGGGATTTAATTTAGTCATGACTAACTTGTCTCATTGATTTCAGTGGTGCTTATTTTGCAGATTGCCTCTAATTAGATGACTTTTCACACCTTTAGTATCCAGACTAGCCTTGAGATATATCAGGGAAACGTATACAAAGCTCCAATTTAGAGAATACGCCACTATGTGAGCTGGTGTTCACTACAGTCTTGTGTTGACAATATAAAATAAGCATTCTAGAAAACAAGTTTCTGCTACAACATATATAGAATGTAAAATATAGACAAAGCATAAGACATCAAAATAAAATTGATTACAAAAGACTCTATATAAAAATATTTTTAGAAGCATTACATTGATAATTCAAAACCTTACCATAGCCATACTTGCAAACTGGCCAGAGAGACAAGCGAGGTGCTAAAAAACAACCTTTCTCTCCATTTGGGAGGGGTATGTGTGTATTGTGCGTGTGCGTGTGCGTGTGCGTGTGCGTGTGTGTGTGTGTGTAATACTGGAGAAATAATTCCTTCTATTAATAGAGAACAGGCTCTCATGTAGAGCTTTCCATTGTTCCTCCTCGTGGTATATTACTCCAGCTCAGATATATAATTAATCCCTTACATATAGTTATACATTCCTTTACTAATCTTTTATTTGAGCAATAGAGGGCAACCAGATAGCTGACTACTATAGCTTTAAAACATGCTGAAAAACACAAGCATGAAGTTTCAGATGAAAAGGTTAAAGATAAGGTCATCTTTTTCTAGGCCAGAGCTGAATCAAAATGACTAAAGGAAAGGAGTGATTTTATTCTTAATATCGATGACACCTAGTGATAACTGACTAGTGTGGATGATGCCCCTTATTTCTTCCTTGTTACTGATCACAAGGATTGTCAAAGTAGTAACTATGGAAAGATGTGTCCACACATTTGAGGAGACAACACATTTGGAGGAGGTGTTTAAGTTTTTTGGTGGCATGAACCTGAGTAGATGAGTCAATTCCTATGAATTTATCTTAAATGAAAATGAATAAGCCACTGGTGAGAATTTTTTTCTATTTTTTCTTAAATGAATAAGCCACTGGTGAGAATTTATTTAAAAATTTTTAATGTTTTTTGACATTTTGTATTTTACAATGCCTTTCCCAGTTCCCCACTCCTCACCCTGCCCCTGAGCCCAGCCCTCCCTTCTCCCCACAGCACGGGTTGGGGAGTGAAGAGGGAAGAAAGGAGAGAAAGAAAAAGAGGGGGGAAAGAAGGCAGAAGGGGGAGAAGAGGCAAAGGGATACTCACTATTGCTCTAGTAGGTGTGGGTAGGTCGGAGTTAATGAAAGAAATGAAAAATGTTGCACTCGAGTCACAGTACTGCATTGATCTATGTGATCTCTGTGTTAACCAAAATAAGTGGGAGACTTTTTGGATCCTGCTGCAGTTCTTGTTGTAATTAAAACTACAAGATATTGTAGGATATTGTAAGATATTGAATTTATACAAGCAGTGTTCTGATTTTTTTTTCATCTGTGTGCAGAATTTGTTCTGGGCGGCAGTATCAAGGCACTGTGTGTATATATGCAATCAGAGTGGGGCGTTCTTGATTCAACCTGAGTAGGATCTAAAATTAACTGAGCGGACATCAAATAATGTGTGAGCGCACACGCAGAGGGAACACTGGATACAAAGTCTTGATAAATAGCTTCACTGCCATTTTCAAAACTTCCCCTTTTCACATTGCTTTTGTACTTTCTTTAGACTTAACCAGTTTGCAATTGCCTCTGAGATCATACATGTAATGGTTTGAGTAGGTCCTGTGTCCATTTGAATAAGCCACATGAATCCAACCGAGCTACCAAAGAATGCAATAAATAATTTATCCTTGGTAGTGGCAAAACATCTTCTCCTGATAATTAGATCCATTTGTTTTCTGCTTCCCAATAGTTCCCCGAATCTGGATTCATCAAACTAAAATCATTTGGCAAATAACAAGCAGTAAATGATATTTTCTTCCCATCGTTTATTTACAAAAAACTGAGTAATAAAGACACATTGGAGGTTTCTTGTTTTCCCCTTGAGATTCCTTTACAGTTAGTTCCATTTATCCTTTTTACTATTGTGTATGGAGAAATTATGTAATAATGTAATTCGCTGCAGGAGGGGGTAGTAGCAGTATTCATCTTTTCCAGCTTGGACCTTTTCTAAAACAGCCATTTCCAAGAGTGATGACAGTGATTCTGCAAGCTCTTTGTCTTTGGAATGCTGGAGCAGACACTCGTTGCTTGATCTTCAGAAATAAGACTACTTCATTCATCTGCTCTCTCTCTCTCTCTCTCTCTCTCTCTCTCTCTCTCTCTGAAATACAGTATGTTATTTCAGACCAGAGATGATAATTTATGGTGAACTAAATTCACTCTCATTAATCACAGCAAAATACATCTCTTTCTTGTATTGTGTGACAGAAAATGATGTTTAACTGAAAGAGACAGTGTATTTTCAGAAATTAAGATAAATTGATGCATTCATCTGTGGCTGATAGATTTCATTATTTGCTGAAATTATAAGAATAAAAGCTTTGTTCCTAGCAAAAAAAACAAAACACTAGAATTTATGAAGTTTGACAGTGCACTTTAAAGCTGCATCTGTTTGTAAAAAGAGACTGAGATCTTGTCACTGAAAGAGCACAAAGAATTGACCTAGGGCATCTTCCAAATAAAATTAATGGAAAACATTTTCCATTTTCAAACTTGCAACCCATTCTTAAGGAAGTATTTCCCTTGGTTAATCTGTACCAGATAGCATTCTTGCTAGGGAATCAGTTTGGCAGCAGTGTGTAAGAAAGGGAAACCTTGGTCTTCTAGCAATTCTAGGAGGGAAATTAAGGTACATACAAAAGCAGAGTTTGGGTAACATTAATTACTTTATATAGATCACGGAAACCCTTCAATCTTGGAGGAAACGTTCATGAGAATCTAAATCAGTGAAATTTAGAAATTGAGGGGAGTTCATTATTTATTTATTTATTTTTATTTATTGTTGCATTTCTATACCGCCTTTCGTTAAAAGACAACCCCAAGGCGGTTATCTATTATCTGTTATCAGTTATCTAATTATCTATTACTAGAGCATGTATGCATGATATCATGGAATTGAATTGGGTAGCATCAAGACTAGTTGTTGCATTGGCATTAGGGTACAGTGCACAATCATGTGAAGAAATTTCACCTCTATTCAAGGCTAGTGCTTGAGCTATCTCAGTACCATAAGATACTAAAAGAATTATCTGCTATAAAATGGGCCAAGGTGGGTGGCAGTTTAAGTAAATCATTGACTAATGCTAATGTCTTACCTTCATTCCCAAGAGGAAAGGCCCATCTGCAGGTTCTTGAAGAGGTCCAAGGAAGCAAGTTGACTCAATATCAGTCAGAGATAGACTGAGCCCTTAAGTATCTCTGAGCTCAGGCTGCTATTTCTTGTTTGGAGAGTGCAAGCCTTAAAGAGGCAGACTTCCAGGTTCTAGCCCTAGCCCAAGGCCTATTTAGTCCAGCATCCTGTTTCACAGAGTGGCCCCCATATGCCTCTGGGGAGCCCACAGGCAAGAAGTGAGGGAATATCCTCTCCTGCTGCTGCTCCCCTGGAACTGGTATTGAGAGACATTGTGCCTCTGAGGCTGGAGGTGGCCCACAGCCACCAGACTAGTACCCATTGATAGACCTGTCCTCATAGGAACACAGGAAGCTGGCATATACTGAGTCAGACTATAGGTCCATCTAGCTCAGTATTGTCTACACAGACTGGCAGCAGCTTCTCCAAGGCTGAAGGCAGGACTCTTTCTCAGCCCTATCTTACAGAATATCTTACAGTGCTCACACATGTAGTCTCCCATTCATGTGTAACCAGGACAGACCCTGCTTAGCTAAGGGGACAAGTCGTGCTTGCTACCACAAGACCAGTTCATCTCTCCACCTCAATGAATTTGTCTAAGCCCCTTTTAAAGTTGTCCAAGCTGGTGGCTATCACCACATCACATGGAAAAGAATTCCATCAATTAATTATGCACTGTGTGAAAAAGTACTTCCTCTTGTCAGTCCTAAATTTCCTGATGTTCGGTTTCATGGCATGACCCCTGGTTTTAGTGAGACAGAGAAAAATTTCCCTGTCCACTCCATTCCACACATAATTTTATATACCTCGATCATGTTTCCCCTTAGATGCCTCTCTTCCAAGTAGGCTAGCGTCATAAAGAAGGTGCTCCAGGTCCCTGATAATCTTGGTTGCCCTCTTCTGAACCTCTTATTTTACAATATCCTTAAGATATGGTGACCAAAGCTGTAAGCAGTACTCCAGATGTGGCCGCACCATAGATTTCTATAAGGGCATTATAATATTAGCATTTTTATTTTCAGTCCCCTTCCTAATGATCCCTAGCATGGAATTGGCCTTTTCCACAGTTTCCACACACTGAGTCTGCACTTTCAATGAGCTATCCATCACGACCTCAAGATCTCTCTCCTGGACAACAGCTCAGATCCCATCTGTATATATGTGAAGTTAGGTGTCGTCTTTTTTACATTGAACCGCATTTGCCATTTTGTTGGCTACTCCCCCAGTTTGGAGAGAGCTTTTTGGAGCTCCTCACAATATGTTGTGGATTTCACTACCCTAAATAGTTTAGTATCATCTGCAAATTTGGCCACTTCGGTGCTTACCACAACTTCTAGCTCATTTATGGACAGGTTAAAGAGCACTAGTCCAGTACAGATCCCTGGGGGACCTCACTACATAGTTCCCTCCATTGTGAAAACTGTCCATTTATTCCTACCCTCAGTTTCCTGTCCTTCAACCAGTTACCTATCCACACATGAACATGTCCCCTTATCACATGACCTTTACTCAAGAGCCTTTGGTGGGGAACTTTGTCAAAAGCTTTTTTTGGAAGTCCAAGTATACTATGTCAACTGAATCAGCATTCTCCACATGACACTCTCCAAAAAATTGCAAAAGGTTAGTGAGGCAAGACACCCTTGCAGAAGCCACAGGGGTTCTCCTTCAGCAAGGCTTTTTTTCTTTATGTTTAACAATATTGTCCTTAAGTATTCTTTCCATCAGTTTATTGGACACCGAAGTTAAGCTGACCGACCTGTAATTTCCTGGGTCCCTTTTTGAAAATTGGAATTACACTGACTATTTCCCAGTCCACTGGTATGGAGCCTGATTATAGGGACAAGTTACATATTTTTACTAGGAGACCAGCAATTTCACATTTGAGTTCCTTCAGAACTCTTGGGTGGATGCTATCTGGCCCTGGCGATTTGTTAATTTTTAGTTTTTCAAGATGGTTTAGAACATCTTCCCTTGTCACCTCAAATTCACCCAATTCTTCAGCCTCTAAACCTGAAAACCTCTATTCTGGGGAGGGCACATGGTCAATATCCTCCGCCATGAAGACAGATGCAAAGAACTCATTCAGCTTCTCTGCAATCTCCTTATCCTCCTCAATAATCCATTTCATGCCCTCATCAAATAAGGGTCCAACTGCCTCCCTGGCAGGTTTTCTACTTCTGATATATTTAAATAAGTTTTTGTTCCTTGATGCTTCTAGCTATGTGCTCTTCAAACTTGTCTTTTTGCATCACTTATTGTCTCCTTACATTTCTTTTGCCAGAGTTTGTTCCTTCCTGTTCTCATCATTTGGGCAGGACTCCCATTTTCTGAAGGAAGTCCTCTTCCCTTTTATAGCTTTCTTGACTCTGCTTGTTAGCCATGCTGAAATCCTCCTGAACTTGATGGTACCTTTCCTTCTTTTTGGTATACATTCCAACTGAGCTTCTAGTATTGTGGTTTTAAATAAGTTCCATGCTTTCTGGAGTTATTTGATCCTGGAGTGACCTTTCCCTTTCAGCTTCCTTTTTTACCAGCCCCCTTATTTCTGACAAGTTTCATCTTCTGAAGTCCAACGCATCTGTGTTGGACCTCCTGGACAATTCTACACTTGCATACAGTGAGGGAAATAAGTATTTGATCCCCTGCTGATTTTGTCCGTTTGCCCTCTGACACAGAAATGACCAGACTATAATTGGAATGGTAGGTTTATTGTAGCTGTGAGAGACAGAATAACAACAAACAAACCCTCAAAAGCCCAGTGCCCAAAAGTCAGCGATGGATTTGCATTGTAGCGAGGGAAATAAGTATTCGATCCCTTCACAAAAGATGTCTTAGTACTTGGTGGCAAAACCCTTGTTGGCAATCACAGAGGTCAGACGTTTCTTGTAGTTGGCCACCAGGTTTGCACACAACCCAGGGGGGATGTTGTCCCACTCCTCTTTGCAGATCCTCTCCAAGTCAGAAAGGTTTCGAGGCTGATGTTTGGCAACCCGAACCTTCAGCTCCCTCCACAGATTTTCTATGGGATTAAGGTCTGGAGACTGGCTGGGCCACTCCAGGACCTTCATGTGCTTCTTCTTGAGCCACTCCTTTGTTGCCTTGGCTGTGTGTTTTGGGTCATTGTCATGCTGGCATACCCATCCACGACCCATTCTCAATGCCCTGGCTGAGGGAAGGAGGTGCTCACCCAAGATCTGACGGTACATGGTCCCGTCCATCGTCCCTTCGATGCGGTGAAGGTGTCCTGTCCCCTTAGCAGAAAAACACCCCCAAAGCATAATGTGTCCACCTCCATGTTTGACGGTGGGGATGGTGTTCTTGGGCTCATAGGCAGCATTCCTCCTCCTCCACACACGGCGAGTTGAGTTGATGCCAAAGAGCTCGATTTTGGTCTCATCTGACCACAACACTTTCGCCCAGTTCTCCTCTGGATCATTCAGATGTGCATTGGAAAACTGCAGACGGGCCTGTACATGTGCTGCCTTGAGCAGGGGGACCTTGCGGGCACTGCAAGATTTCAGTCCTTCACGGCGTAGTGTGTTACCAATTGTTTTCTTGGTGACTATGGTTCCAGCTGCCCTGAGATCATTGACAAGTTCCCCCTGTGTAGTTCTGGGCTGCTTTGTCACCATTCTCATGATCATTGCAACTCCACGAGGTGAGATCTTGCATGGAGCCCCAGACCGAGGGAGATTGACAGTTATTTTGTGTTTCTTCCATTTGCGAGTTATCGTGCCAACTGTAGTCACCTTCTCACCAAGCTGCTTGGCGATAGTCTTGTAGCCCAGTCCAGCCTTGTGCAGGTCTACAACCTTGTCCCTGACATCCTTCGACAGCTCTTTGGTCTTGGGCATGGTGGTGAGTTTGGAAGCTGAGTGATTGCTTGCTTCTATGGACAGGTGTCTTTTATACAGGTACTGTAACAAGCTGGGATTAGGAGCACTCCCTTACAGAGGGTGATCCTCATCTCAGCTCGTTACCTGCATATAGTGAAAAGACACCTTGGAGCCTGAAACCTGCTGCTTGATAGGGGATCGAATACTTATTTCCCTCACTACAGTGCAAATCCATCGCTGACTTTTGGGCACTGGGCTTTTGAGGGTTTGTTTGTTGTTGTTCTGTCTCTCACAGCTACAATAAACCTACCATTCCAATTATAGCCTGGTCATTTCTGTGTCAGAGGGCAAACGGACAAAATCAGCAGGGGATCAAATACTTATTTCCCTCACTGTATATGCTGAATTGGCTCACACACTATGGCCACTGCTGCCCAATGGTTCTGCAACTCTGACATCTCACACCAGGATAAACCAAACCAGGATCCACACCAGGCACCACTCAGAGTTAAGTCCAAGGTTGCCATTTCTGTTTGGTTCCATGACTATCTGTTCTAAGGCACAGTCATTTTAGCATGTCTAGAAATTTGGTCTCTCTTTCATTACCTGAATGTGAATTTACCCAGTCTTTTAGGATTGACCAACAACAGTAAAGGATCCAGCAGTCAAGAAATACGCCACAGACTAGCACTTGGTAGGGTTGTAATGAAGGCCTTGGGAAGGATATTTAGATGCTGTGACATGTCTATACCTACAAAGATTAGTATCGTTCAGACAATGGTTTTTCCCGTGACACTGTATGGATGCGAAAGCTGGACTTTGAAGAAGCAAGATAGAAAAAGTATTGATGCTTCTTCAACATGGTCTCTTGTGTTCAACACGATTGGGCTTTGTGCCTGCGCAGAGACCTCATCGAAGATTCTTTAAGCTAGATCCTGCCCTAGAAGTTTTGGTGGTAGCTCCAGCTCCTCAGGTTATATACAGCTGCGCGGGCTTCCTTCCTTGGTCTTTTTTTCATCCACGGACAAATCAACTTCTTGTGAGTACTTTGAGTTGGAGAGTTTTTGAGAATTTCTTATCCCTTTCCCTTCTGTTTATCTTCCATTTATTTTCAGTTCCCTCTTTCCACATTAGCATTTTTATTTCCTTCTGTTCCCTCCCCGCCTCCTCCACTCCCTAGTCCCTCGGGGCTTGGCATTTCACTGGCGTTCCGCAGCTTATGGCCACTAAACTTATTTTCAAACATTGTGCTTGTTTTCGGGCAAAACTCCCAGTTTTGGACGGCCACAGCCGGTGTTTATTTTGTCTGGGAGAGGAGCACTGTGTAGACTTGTGTACGCATTGTAAAAACTTTACCAAGCAGGCACAAAAAAACCGGACTTCCCACCTTCTGTCTTGGTTGTGGGAACAAGCCTTGAAATCTTCAGCCACCTCTGTGCAGCCCGCGAATATACAAACACCTTCCAACATGCATCAGGGCTCGCGCTTCTAGCCGCTATCTTCCCCTTTGGGGCCGGCTCTCATCGATATCGAGGCCACGTTGCCTTCGGAGCCTAGGGCTCAAAAACCCTCTTCGGATCCTTCACTCCATTCTGACCTTGTTGTCTCGATCCCGAAGACTTCGGTACTGAGTACCTCTGCAGCTGTTCAGCCTATAAAACAAAAGAAGAAGAAAAAGAAGGCTCGTGAGGACAATGACCATCCCCCTAAGAGGAAGTCCCAATCCCAGATCGACCCTGCCCCAAAGACATGGAAAGCTGCGTTGGCTACTTAGTCTGCAACTGAGTGTTGCCTCCAAAGTACGGCTCTAGGTACCGTACAGGCCGAAAGCATGATCCAGTCTATGAGTCTGAGCTTCCCTCCAAACCCAACAAACCATTGCAGGACTATGCCAAGGAACATGACGCTGTCTATGAACCTGATGCTTGGTCGGAGGCTGACTTCGAACAGGACTTCAAAGACCTCCACCCGCGCTCTACTTACCTTTACTCCCGGGACTGTTTGAGTACCTGTCCTCCTCCTACTGCGGCTACTTCTTACTGCAACTCCACACAACCTACCTCTCAGTCTCAGCTGCACCAGTGGGACGCCTGCTCCGGAGCTCAGAACTGTTCCCACTCCTTCCACCTTCCTCCGAGACCTCCACCTCCGCTCAACCTCACTGCTTCCCCCACCAGTTCCACTACAGAACCACCCTATGCAACTTCCATCTACCTTGTGACCTCTCCAGCGGGACCGTGTTGATTCACGGGTTCGAGACTTGTCAGTACCAAATGAAGACTACTCTTCTTCGGGCTCGAGCTCAGATTCTGAAGATCCTGAGGTAGCCTCCACCTCTTCAGAGCCTGTGTCGCTAGGCTCCACAAGAATTTCTCACTGAGTGGAGTCCAAATTATCCTTCAGAGGATTATAGGCTGTTAGTAGATTATGTAACGCGCATGGAAAATTCTTTGGGAGTGCAGATGTCCCAGCAGGACACAGAAGAACCTGACCCCTTGTTCCATTTAATCGAAGCAGATACCAGGGCCCCTGTTTCACTCCCACTTAACTCCTCTCTACTGAAGACCACAAGGTCCTTCTGGGACAAGCCTTCCTCTCTACTACAATCCGCGAAGAAACTGGATAATTTTTATAAGGTCCACTCAGCAAGGGACAAGGATTCTGCCTTCCTCAAGCGCCACCCCAACACCCAATTCTGTGGTTGTGGAATCTTCGCTGTCTAAGGCCCGTGGTACTTCTACATCTATACCACCTGATAGAGAGAGCAGGAAATTAGACTCTTATGGCAGGAAACTTTACTCTATTTCCACGTTAAATCTCAGAATAGCCACATACCAGGCCTACAGTGCCAATTACAGTCATTTCCTGTGGGAACGAATAGCTCCTTTGCTGGACCATCTACCCACCGAGCATAAGGAACCAGCTAAAGTGTTCCTGTGGGAAGCTGCACAACTTACCGAACAGCAACTACACAATGCACACCACGTGACTGAATGCGCATCTAGAATCCTTGCTACTTCTGTTGCCATATGCAGACATTCTTGGCTAAGGTCTTGGGAACAAAATCGGAGGCCAGATCTCGTATAGAGGACCTGCTCTTTGAGGGTGATGCCCTTTTTGGTGAAAAAACTGACAACACTGCAAAAGATCCAATGCCTTAAAAATACTGCTAAATCTATGAGCTACCAACCTCCATCGTACCGTTCTTTTCACCAAACTCGTTGGCAGCAAAGTCAGACCCAACAAAAATATGCTCCTACACCGCAACCAGACCTCTCCTTTCGGCAACCCCATTTTCAGCTCTACCATAAACGCAACCCCTTTCCCTCCAATCGAGCCTTGGCACCCCGACCTCAAACTTCTCCCAGCAACAACAAACAACAATGACTCTGTCCCCCGTCTCAGGTGGGGTACAAGACTTTCCCCTTTCCTCAGAGCCTGGGAGAAGATCACAACAGACTCTTGGGTGTTCACCATTATACAGATAGGTTACGCAATTGATTTCTCTGCCCCCCCCTTCAGTCCTCCGGTCTCCACTCACCCCACTCCGGTCCTCCTTGCCGAGGTGGACCTTACCAAACAAGCAATAGAACAAGTTTGGAACCCAGACTCCCAGGGTTTTCACGCCACGTACTTCACTGTACCGAAGCCAGACAGCTCCCTGCGTCCCATCCTAGACCTGTGGGACCTGAACAAGTGCGTCACCTACAAGTGCTTTTGGATGGCTACCATCCCCACTATCCTCTCCCTTCTCCACAAAGGGGATTGGTTCGCCTCCCTGGATCTTAGCGACGCCTATTACCATGTCACATTCCGGCCACAACATCGCCGCTACCTTTGCTTCCAAGTGGCAGGGAAGATGTTTCAGTTTTGTGCACTACCTTTCGGGCTTGCTTCAGCGCCCCATGTATTCACCAAGTGTGTTGCCCCAGTGGTAGCTCACCTCCAGCAACAGGGGATACAAGTATTCCCTTACTCGATGACTGGCTCCTGGTGGCTGGCGACCCTTGGACCCTCCAGGCCTACCTCAACACCACCATAGCCCTCCTCTCCGCTCTGGGCCTCCAAGTCAATTACAAAAAATCCAAACTCACCTCGTCACAGAATATGTTCCTAGGGCTTCTGTTTGACTCCACCACTGCACACCTCTTCCTCCCAGACCGGAGAATTCAGTCTATCCTGAATCTTTCCGCCGCCATGTTGTCTCGTCCCCAACAATCAGCCCGAACCATTCAACAGATGTTAGACTACATGGCGTCTACCACGCATGTCCTGCAGCATGCCCACTTACGGTCCCAAGTGCTTCAACAGTGGTTCATACGCTCCTTCGCTCCACACAAAGAACCGTCCTCACATCTTCTACAGGTTCCCTACCAGGTCCTTCGCTCCATCAGGAACGACCCCGACAATCTCGCGGTGGGTTCTCAGTTTCATCCTCAGAGACCCAGCTTCACCCAGCCTCACTCTCACCACAGGCACATCCAACTCGGGATGGGGTGCCCACCTCCACGACCTCTGCCTCCATGGCCTCTGGATTCCTTTAGAAGCCACCCATCACATAAACTTCTTGGAGTTTGGGCCATATTCAAGGCCCTGAAGGGTATCCTTCCGCTTATACAGGGCTCTACTATTCTCATTCAGACAGATAACACTACCGTGAAAGCTTACCTGAACCGGCAAGGGGGAACTCCTCCTCCTCCCTGCTCTGCCTCTCCAGCAAGATTTGGTTGTGGTGCATCAGACAGAGTTGGTGGCCAGGGGTGCCTTTGCACAGCTTTGGCTAGTGCGCCAGCTGCATCCCTGTCTCGAGAAGGCAGATCTGGCCACAGTTACCCATGCCTTAGTCACGTCAAGGCTGGATTACTGTAACGCGCTCTACATGGGGCTGCCCTTGAAGAACATCCGGAAACTGCAGCTAGTGTAAAATGCGGCAGCTAGGGTTTTATCTGGAGCTGCCCGGTGGGAACACATCACACCCATTTTGAAAGAGCTGCACTGGCTACCAGTTTGTTTCCAGGTCCAATTCAAGATGCTGGTTTTGACCTTTAAAGCCCTAAACGGTTTGAGCCCAGGATACCTGAGGGACCGCCTGCTCCCAAGGTTTGCTCCCCACTTGACAAGGTCATCTGAGGGGGCTCTGCTCTGGGTGCCGACAATGATGGAGGCCCAGTTGTCATGCACGCAGGACAGGGCCTTCTCTGTTGCTGCCCCCAGACTCTGGAATGCGCTCCCGGTGGTTATTCGCTCCTCGGTTTCCATCACAGCTTTTAGAAAAAATGTAAGATCTTGGCTGTTTGCCCAGGCATTTATTTGATTCTCTGCTGCTGCTCTTTATAATCTTTATTGCTTTTATGCTTTTTGTTTTAATTTTTTTAATCAGAATTGTTTAATATTTTTTCCCCACTTAATATTTTAATTGTGTCTTTTTTTACCATCTTGTGTTAATTTTTTTTTGCTGTAAACAGTCTTGGGATTGCTTTAATGAAAGGCGGTATATAAATTTAACAATAAATAAAATAAATCAATAAATAACCCCTTCAGTGGCAAACATACAGGGTGTCCTGAATACTCAGGCGGACACTCAGCAGAACAGTCCAGCACTCCCACGAGTAGCGTCTCAACAGGAACACTCTGCTTTTCCTCTTTCATACATGGTTCACTCCCGAGATCGACCTCTTCGCCTCAGAGTGCAACGCACAGTGCTGCCTCTATTGTTCAAGAGCAGGCATCTGTCTCCACTCTCTCGGGGACGCTCTACCAATTCCCTGGACACATATTTCCGCTTATCTGTTCCGACCCATTCCATTGCTCCCCAGGGTGCTTCAAAAGATCTCGCAAGACCACCTGTAATGCTTCCTGATCACCCCCTGGTGGTTTTCCCACCTGCTTCACCTCCAACGGCCATTACACGCACCTTCCGGACATTCCAACCTGCTCAGCCAGCACAACGGCCAACTTCTCCACCCAGACTTACACCTCCTTCACCTGATGGCTTGGTGGATCCGGCCTCCTTCCCTCTGAATCTACGACGAGTCCTCTTGGCCACGCATAAACCATCCACGATTAAGGCTTATGGGCACAAATGGACCCGCTTCTCCAAGTTCCTGGATTCCAGGATGATTCCCGTCTCACAGGTGTCCTCCCAAGTCATCTGCTCCTACCTTCTACACCTCAGAGAGTCAGGTCTCAAGCTTACCTGCGGGGAGACATGATAGAGCTCTATAAAATCATGCATGGTGTTGAGAAAGTGGATAGAGAGAAATTCTTCTCCCTCTCAAACAACACTAGAACCATGGGTCATCCCATGAAAATGATTGCGAGGAAATCTAGGACCAGCAAACAAAAGTACTTTTTCACACAATGCATAATCAACTTGTGGAAATCTCTGCCACAAGATGTGGTGGCAGCCACCAACCTGAATGGCTTTAAAGAGGGGTTTGGATAACTTTATGGAGGAGAGGTTTATCATCAGCTACTAGTTGGAGGGCTTAAGACCACCTCCAGCCTCAGGGGCAGGATGCCTCTGAGTACCAGTTGCAGGGGAGTGACAGCAGGAGAGAGGGCATGCCCTCAACTCCTACCTGTGGCTTCCAGCGGCATCTGGTGGGCCACTGTGTGAAACAGGATCCTTGACTAGATGGGCCTTGGGCCTGATCCAGCAGGGCTGTTCTTATGTTACCTTCCTCCGGGTGCACCTCATGGCCATAGTTACACACGCTCCTCCAGGCTCCCTGTCCTGGTTCCAGGACCCTGTCACTAAGAAATTCCTTAAGGGTCTATCACACCTCTACCCCGATCCACCTACAATGACTCCTACGTGGGACCTCAGCCTGGTTATAGCATGCCTTATGCGTGCCCCCTTCAAACCTCTGGCGTCCGTCTCTCCCAACTTACTCTCTTGTAAAGTCACATTCCTCATTGCTATTACCTCGGCCAGGCGGGTAAGCAAACTCAGGGTCCCTACGAGTAGACCCGCCCTACCTCTTCTTTCACAGGGACAAGGTCGTCCTTTGCGCCAACATTGCCTTTCTTCCAAAGGTGGTCTCTGCTTTTCGCTGCTCTCAACCTCTGACTCTACCAGTGTTCTTCCCCAACACGTCTGATGACTCCCAGCGTTGCCTCCATGCTCTGGACGTCCGCCGCGCCCTGGCCTTCTATGTGCAACGAACCTCTGCTTGGCGCAGGTCACCCTTCCTGTTCGTGATGCACTCTGGTCCTAACGGGCACCCAGGCTTCAGCACAGACTATAACCCACTGGGTAGTGTGTACCATCACTCTGTGTTATCAAATTGGCCAAGAAGCCACTCCCTCAATCCATCAGAGCTCACGCCACTCGAGCGGTATCTGCCTCTGCAGCCTCTGAAGGCTCCGTTCCTTTGGATGTTATCTGTCAAGTGGCCACGTGGGCTTCTGAACACTCTTTCATGCAACTCTATGCCCTGGATATACGCGCTCACAAGGATGCATCCTTGAGCCGAGCAGTGTTGCAGTCACTCTTGGCCTGACTCTCATCTCCAGGTAAGATTGGCACAGGGTGCAGCTTGCTATGCACCCAATCGTGTTGAGCACAGAAACCCCGTCGAAGAACGACAGGTTACTTACCTGTAAATTGGGTTCTCCTAGTGGTCATCTGTGCTCTTACACGCCCACCCATCCTCCCCTCTGTAGTCTTTTTCAGATCATGGACTCAGAAGACTGGGGAAGGAAGCCCATGCAGCCGTATATAACCTGAGGGGGCTGAGCTCCCGCCAAAACCTCTAGGGAAGGATAAAGAATATCCAAGGTCTCTGCACAGACGCAAAGCCCAATTGTGTAAGAACACAGATGACCACTAGAAGAACCCAATTTACAGGTAAGTAACCTGTCGTTTTGAACTTTGGTGCTGGAGAAGACTTTTGAGGAACATAGGAAGCTGCCATATACTGAGTCAGACCAGTAGTGGCAGTGGCTTCCCCAAGGTTGCAGGCAGGAATATCTCTCAGCCCTATCTTGGAGAAGCCAGAGAGGAAACTTGGAACCTTCTGCTCTTCCCAGAGCGGCTCCATCCCCTGAGGGGAATATCTTAAGTGCTCACACTTCTAGTTTCCCATTCATATGCAACCAGAGTGGACCCTGCTTAGTTAAGGGGACAAGTCATGCTTCCTACCACAAGACCAGCTTTCCTCTCCATAGATTCCACTAAGCTATGCCTCCAGCCCCCAACAGGAGTATCTTATAGTGCTCACACATGTAGTCTACCATTCAAATACAAACCAAGACAGACCTTGCCTAACAAAGGGGACAATTCATGCTTGCTCCCACAAGACCAGCTCTCCTCCCATTTCCTGTCAATTTTTGTTTCCACTCCTCTGACATCGACCAAGTTCTGTATTGGTTTTTGTGTTTTTAAAAAAGCATTAAAGCTTTTAAAACACTGAAAATGTGGCCACTGCAGGCCTGATGGTCAGGACGGTAAAAGTGTGCAAACACTTTGCTAGCTGAAAATATTGCAATGCTATCTAGGAAACGCTATCTAGGAAAATACTGCAATGCTATCACCTCTGGGAATGTAAACCTAGTCAAAAATCACAATGAGCATTGGTCTTCTCCAGGTGGTACTGACCACCCCTGTTGGCTCATGCACTATTAGCAGCCGAGCCAAAATTTGTGGTTGCCAAGATCCCAATTGTGGTCTGATTGCAGTTTGTTTATTCCTACATTATATCTTACTCTTCTGCCAAGAACTTCAGAGCAGCATATATGGTTATGTGCATCAACAAGCCTGTGAGGCAGGTTAAACCAAGAGTCCAGTGACCGACCCAGAGTCACCATGGATCAACCCAGGATACCATGGACAGCCAGGAAAACAAACAAATAGATCATAGAACAAATCAATCCAGAATTTTCACTCGAGGCACAAATGACCAGGCTCATACTATCATACTTTGGACACATTATGCAAAAACCCAGCTCCCTTGAGAAGTCCATCATCCTGGGGAAAGTTGAAGGAAAGGAAAGAAGAGGAAGGCCAGCAGCAAGGTGGATGGACTCGATTACGACAGTAATGAATGCACCACTGAGAGATCTTAAAGGCCAAGTTGAAGACAGATCATCCTGGAGAGAATCTATCTATGTGGTCACTAAGAGTCGACACCAACTTGACATTACTTAATCAATCAGTCAGTCAAAATGTGTGGGTAGTCACCCATTATTACTGCCCTGTCTCACTCTCAGCATTTTGATCTGGAGGGCAATAGCACGTCCCTAGTAACACATTTTCTTTTGGTTCTTGTATTGTCAACCATAATGATTCTGTGGAGGTCTCCAGTCCTCTTAGGTTTTCTAGTTGTTGGAATCTATTCTTTCTTTAATATTCAGTGCAGCTACTCCCCCAATCCTCCCCTCCCTATCCCTTCTGTAGAATTGATATCCAGGAATAACTATGTCTCACTGGTTCTTACCATTCTACCAGGTTTCCCTTGCACCCACTATATCGGTTTTAATTAATTAATAACCAAGCACTCCAGATCACCTTTGTTCGGAAGCTTATAGCATTGCTATATAGACACCTATACACTGAGTTCCTCACCTGGTGTTGGCATGTGCTATCCCCCTTACCATCATTTGACTTTTTTGGCCAGCTGTCAACTCCTAGCTCTACTCTGTCCCCTTCTGGTTTACCTGAAAGATTTGCATCCTCATACCTAAGGGATTTTGCTTGCCAAACCAGATACCACCCAGTTCCTGTCGGCAATCGCCCAGGTGTCATTTTAAAAGGTGCTCTGTGATTTTTTTATTTTAAGAGCCAGCAGTCTGGTTCCATCTTGATTCAAGTGGAGACTGTTCCTTTTGTACAGGCTTCGCTTGCCCCAAAATGTATCCCAGTCCCTAACAAATCTAAACCCCTCCTCCCAGCACCACCGTCGCATCCACACACACAGATCCCTCAGCTCCATCTGTCTCACTGGCCCTGCACATGGAACATGTAGCACTTCAGAGAACGCTACTCTGGGGCTCCTGCACTTCAGTATGCTTCCTAGCAGCCTAAATTTGGCTTCCAGGACCTCCCGACTGCATTTCCCAGCATTGTTGGTGCCACTGTGCACCACAACAACTGACTCCTCCTCAGCACTGCCTAACAGCCTACCTAGATGCAACATGACATCTGCAACCTTCGCATCAGGCAGACAAGTCACCATGCGGTCTACACATGGGTCACACACTCATCTCTCTATGCCCCTGAATCACCCACTACTAAGAGCCCACCCCTGGAGGAGTATCCTCTGTGTGGGAGAATATGGGTGCATCACCCCAAGGAAGGGGTCCCTGCTAAGGGAGTGTTCCCCTCTTCATCAGACTGATGTCCTTCCCTGAAACCCTCATTCTCCATGACAGCAGAAGCACTGTCAGCCTGGTAGTGAGATGCCTCTGTACATCCCTGAGGGTCTCATCCACACACCTCTCTGCTTCTCTGAGCTTCTCCAAGTCAGCCACCTTGGTTTCAAGGGAACGAACATTCCTTGTGAACCAGGAGTTCCTTGTAATGAGCACACATCCAGGAGGACTTCCGCCCCTCAGGCAGATAGTCATACATACAACACTCTGTGCATTACATCGGGAAGCACCCCCTTTATTGCTGGCATTCTACCTTCATAACTGGTTTGATTGGCTATTTAGAATATATATAGGGCTTGTTCACTTGAAGCTTTGTATTGGGTGCAAGTGTCAGCTAATTAAATGTTTTAAGCTTTGTTCTCCAGGAAAATTACGAAAAGTTGGGTGCCCACCTTATCCTTGTGCTGTGTGTCTCCTCTGTGATGAATGGGGATGACTTGTTTTCCTTCCTACAAAGTTCCCTGCCAATCTCCCGTTAAACTCCTGCAAAATTCATTCGATATCTATTTCCAAACCCACGTCCACAAACGCCCTCTGGTCTGAACTTTGTCTTCAAGATCTGCTGGCAATCTGACTCTCCTCAGGAATGTGATCCCTCACAAGCTGAGTCACTCACCTGGAGTTAATCCCCCACTCAGGCTAACTGCTCTTCCTCTGTCAAAACCACACACTTCTAGCCAGAAATCAAACCCTAGAAAGTTACTAGCACTAACAAACTTAGCTTCTCCTTTCCCTTTTTTTCCCTTGCTGGTTAATTAATCAATTTCCTTTCTTGATATCTTCTTTTGGAGAGAAATACAAGCTTGCTGCCTCCTCTGTCTTCAGGATGAAAACAATCTTCATTTCTCCTTCACTCTGTCCTCTGACACTCTCCTCCACTCTGTTCTTGCTAATCCTGTTGCAGGCACTGGTGTGCAAATACCACGGGCTGTGCTCATGTGGGAGAGGCCAGCTCTACAGTGAGCTCAGATTCCATGAGTGCTTTCTCAGGAAGCTCAGGCCTTGAGGAGCTATCTCTGGAGACACCAGCTCTGGGGCACTCCAGAATCTGATGTCAGGATCCAGGGCTCATGCGGTCTCCATCTGTTCAGGTTCTGATCTGGTATCAATATCCAGGGCTTGTGCTGGTCCTGCTTCCTCAGCATCTGACTCGGTTGCTGCTATGAGCAGGGCTGTGTCAGTCTGGGCCACAACAGCTACATAAAGTTCTGGAAAGATGTAATAGGTCTTGCCTATTATTCCAGCTGCACTAAAAAGAAAAAACACATTGGCAAAGAAGAGCCATTCCATTTTGTTGGCTACGGCTGCAGCTGTAGTGCTATCTGCTAAAAACACTGATTTAATGGGCATTCAGCCAGTCTCATTCCTTTCACTCACTTATACTCTGTTTAGTCCATCACATTCATTTATTTCACATACAGCAGCCTTCTGTTCTTGCTTAGGTGGTACTTTCTTTAACTGTAGGAGACTAGCTTCATTTCTGGGTCTGACTTGCTTTATTTATGTTTATGTAAGTAAGTAAAGTGTGCCATCAAGTCAGTTTCGACTCCTGGCACCCACAGAGCCCTGTGGTTTTCTTTGGTAGTACTGCCTGATATATACATCACTAGGCAGTGTACATAATCCATTGCAGTATATATATTTTTATATATTTTTTAAACCTTTCACAGAATAAAAACAATTCAGAGTGAAACAATTAAAATAATTGTATTGCTTACATTGCCCTACCCTTTATCCAAGAAAGTAGCTGGCTGCCATTATGCTTATTTTTATGCCAAAGTAAAAGTGGCTTCTAAAATGACTTCTGCTCATACTCTGAAGGTCTAATTTCAACATTACAATGTGGATCTTTTGCCATTTCATTACAACTTTCCTACACACTTACTCCTCCTTAAAGCAAAAGTGAGAAAATATATTGGAAGCACTGATGTGTTTGGAATCCAGTCTGCATCGGGGGGCGGGAAGGCGGGCAGTACTTTGCATTTAAAGGGAAATGGAACTGTTTCCTAGATTGAGAATGTTTTTTTGGGGGGTGAAGGTTTTCTGTGCCTTCGCTTCTGCCTGCCTAATCATCCTTCATTTTTCCTTTGCTTGAAATAGTGATTTGCCTAAGACCCTTCAAACTTTGGCAGAGACTTGAATTGGAACTTACCAGATCAAAAGGCCACACTTAACTCGTTGCACTTCGTTGGCCCTCTGAACTTAGAGGATGATAAATCCAGTACTGCAAGATTAGAAATCGGAGTCTCAGTTCTGGGACATCGGGGGTGAGAGAAATCCAGATCTCAATTCTGACTTTGCTACTACTCTTTACTCCTTAAGCTAGCAACAGGGTTATTGTGAGGTATAAAATGTGCGCTTGGCAGAAGTGCAAAAAAGTATATTGCCTTCATTCAAAATTTGTATGTTTATATCCTGCCGTACAATATAAAATCTAGGGGTATGGACAAATCAATATCTGCAATTCAATTTTAGCTTGAATCGCAAATCACCTCTGATTCATTGAAAGCAGCTGGTTTGGTCAGCTGCCTTGATGAATTTCCCCCGATTTGACCCAAAGTGAATTGGCACCATTTTGAGGCTTGTTTTGCTGAGAAAACAGGCTTCAAGTTGCTTTTCTGTGTAGACCAGTTCTCCAGGACGGGCTGACACGCTAAGTCCAGAATGAAGGGTTGGTCTACCTACCGATCCCAATTGGTATACCAATTGGTAGACCAATTCCCAAGCTCTCCCCAGAAAGAAGCACCACTTTGAGGCCCACTTTCCCAGGAAAATTGGCCTCAAAATGGTGCCCAATTCTATTTGGGTCAGATCGGGGGATGATTCTATGCTACTCTGAATCTGACCGAATCTGACCCCTTTTTTTAAGGTTAATCGATTTGGGGAAGAATGATAAAATTGCCCGATTTGACCCTAATCACTTGGTGGGTGAATCAGTTTGTACATCCCTAATAAAATCCCAGGCAGCTATTAAATGTTAAAGTGCTATACACAAAATACCTATCAAGTTTAAAAAAAAAGAAAAACAGCATATTGCAGAAAGTAAAGAGAGGAATATATTAAAATGATCACAGCATTAGCCAGTGCAGCAATCAGAGTCCAAAAGCACATGAGAACAGTAATGCCTTTGCCGGCTACCAGAAAGGCAAGCAGGGTTGGAAGAGAGGGGAACAAACAGCCATGAAGAGAGCATCCCATAATTTGGGGGCAATAACAGAATATTTGGAGTCTAAGCAGTTAAGGGCTTTAGAGATAATACCAGCACCTTGAATTGGGCAGCCAGTGCAGCTCTAAGGATGGGAGTAATATGCTTCTACACAGTGGTCCCATTGAAAGTCCTGGAAGCCACATTTTATACTAACTGGATACTCTTCAAGGGCAGCCCCATGAAGAATGCATTGCAGTAGTTCAAATGTGACTTGACCAAGACATGGGTAACTGACCTCTAGACCTCATCTCAGAGCCTCTACTGACTCCTTGGGATCAGATGGCATAGATCTGTGTGTGGCACTTCAAACCAGACAGCCTCTCCCAACAGAGGCTTCAGACAGCCTCTCCCAAAAGTGCCATGTAGGTGTTAAACAACGTGGGAGACAGGTTCCTCAGGGTTTGAGCTCCATAAGCTGAAGAACAAGCCTCCAAGCAGTACTTAACCTTCTGGAAACTCCCCTCAAAGTAGGACTGGAACCAGTCTTCCAGTCTTCATTCCTGAGAGGGGATAACCATGGTCAATGAAATTGAGTGCCACCAAGAAGTCCAGCAGAACAAACAGGGAATCACTCCCTCTGTCCAATTTCCAGCATAGGTCATCCACCAGGGTGATCAAGGCATGTTCAGTTCCAAATCCAGAGTGAAAGCCAGATTTCACTCACCACTTCACCACCACCTTGCCCACAAAGGAGAGTCGAGAAACTGGCTGGTAGTTCTCCACGTTGGAGGGCTCAAGAGAAAGTTTCTCTCAAAAAGATCTCACTTCCACCTCCTTGAGGCACAGTGATATTCCATCTTCCCTCAAGCATTAGAGAAGCATTAACAATCACCTTCAGTCACCTGGCTGCCTCCCAACCTCCAGCTGCTTTATTAGCCATGATGCTCAGTGGTCAAGAGTGTGTAATATTGCCCTCACATCACAGAGGACCCTGTCCATTTCCCAAGACTGAACAAAACAAATCCATAGCAAGATGGTGCCTGGAGGAAGTCACAATAGCCCTGGAGTCTGGGTCAGAATTAATGAGATTGACTTTATCGACAATGTAACATGCTAACTGGTCACTGCGGGCTGTTGAAGGCATACCCCCACCCCTCCCCAGTTTCCCAGGGGCCTGAATGTAGCAGTAAGTAGTGCACTGACTGACAATGAAAAAGATCTTTCTGAGTTCACCCCATCTGTCTGCTGGTTGTTCCTCATTATCCCTAGAGCTGTTGCTTGATGGATGCTTGATTCCACCACCACCACCCCGCACCAGCACTGCAGCTTCTTCGTTCCTTCTGCTTTTTGCTTCCAATACATGAGGCATTCCTCTTCTACTGCCCTCCCCTTTTAGAGATAAGAACTGATAATTTTCTTTGTGCAGGTTGTAATGAATTCTGTCATCACACAAAGAAGCTGCTAATAGAATGAATCAAAGCAGCAATGAACATGAACAGGAAGCCTGCTTTTGAAATTAGATTTATATTGGAGTGCCATATCATCAATTGAAAACCTGAGCCCATTTTTTAAAGGTGCAGAGTTGAACTAGTTGAGTACAAGGGGGGAGTATTTGCAGCGTACGATTTCAGAGGATTACTGTTCTGTTCATTAGCCATGGGCAGACAGGTATTTTGTGTCATCAGAAAAGTAATCATGTTCATGTTTCATATTAATGGAGTGTGTTAATATGCAATCTCCAAAATAAGGGTTGGTCCTTCTGAGAAACCAGGTACGTCATTAGTTACCACTGGCCTCATCTTTCTGAATGTTTACAGCTCCTGCACATTATTTTATCACAATTTAATGCTAGGCTCTAAACAAGTCCTGCTGTGATCAGTAATCCTTGCTACTCTGCAGTGAAGCATTTGTGTAGCTGTGAGACAAATAATAAAATCATATATGCCCACCCTGCAAGGCAGGAATCCCTCTTCTTCCCTCCACATTATTGGTTTGGAGGAGGAGGGAACCCTCTCTTCTTTCTCCAGTCAGACTGCTGGAGGCCCATCACTGGGAGGGAGGGAGGGATCAGCTTCTCCTGGACTCCAAGGCAAGTATTTGAAGGACATATTTAAGGTTTAGACACAGAACATCTCTGTTTGAGCTCAGTTGTGTTGGCTAAGCTGTGCTTGGCCAACACACTTCTCGCTCACACTGTGTCACATACACCCATTCCTGCTCAGGGGTAGCACATGCATATCGTCCTGATAATTCTTAGAGAAGATGCTACCTTGCCAGCCCCAGTTTGGGGCGGTGGGGTATGGGCAGGCGAGTATTTCCGGCCACCATTTTAAGAAACAGCCATTTTGTGGCCCTTCTGTTTTTTGTTTCTAAATTCCTCCGATTTTCATGGTTTGGGAGTGCATTTTGGGATGGGGGGGGCATTCCTGGGCACATGGATGCAGAGCAAGGTGCAGTAGATACTTTCAGATATCTTTGACCTCCCCCCCCCCCAATTCTGTAACCTAACCCATTTTCCATAGGCATAATGCTTCACTCGTGGTTTCATTACTCATGGTAGTAGGCAAACAGAACTCATACAAACCTCATTACTTGTGGCAACAAGTAATGAAGTTTGCCTGTATGGGTCTTTTAAACATTGACACTGTGTAGCTATAATGCCTGGAGAGAAGCAACAGAAAAATGGCTAAAATTCATTAGTGCAATCTTCCTGCTCAGATCCTGGACATTTTGTGTCCAGAACGCTTTTGCTACCTCCTAGACAGGGTAGGATTTTTTTTATTTAAAAAACCTTAGTAGAATGGTAAAGTCTTTAGAGGTAGGGTGAAGAAAAACAGGTGTGTGTGTGTGTGTAAATATATAAAAGAGTACATATGTTTGTTTATATATAATATATAAACAATAAATATTTTGTTTTTACACATTTGTACACACACACACACACCCAAGTCCTATTATGCTGCCTCATCGTGGTGGTGGTGTGTTCCTGGGAGGGATGAGGAAAGTACGCCGGGAGGTATACTCCCAGTAGGGTCACCCAAAGCGCAAAGGTCATCCCAGCTGCCCAGCTAAAGCAAGTAGGCACCTATATTGGGCAGCAGCGATATAGGAAGGTGCTGGAGGTAGACGATCACTTCATTGACAACGACAAAGGCATCACTTCATATTGCGCAGGAGAAGACAATGATAAACCACTCCTGTATTTTACCAAGAAAACCACATGGATTGACAAAATGGAATGATTGTCAATGCAGTGCCTGATGATGTGCCCCTCAGGTCGGATGGTACTCAACAATGCTACTGAGGAAACCGATGGTGTTTATGATGCGGTTAGACTAAAGCCTTTTCGACATCTAGCAGCTGATGTTGCCGTGCAGGAAAAGAAAATCCAAAGCTGCAAAGACAAAATTACAATGGGAACATGGAACATAAGAAGCATGAATATGAGAAAGCTCGACACAGTGAAAGATGAAATGAATCAACTACAGATTGACATCTTGGGCATCAGTGAATTAAAATGGACTGAAATGGGACACTTTCAGTCAGAAAACCATACCATTTACTACTCAGGATGTTGGCGTGCAAGTCCAGTTAGCACACCAAGAAAGTGGAGGTCCAAACCAAAAATCAATTTATTCTGCAGAATAGCAAAGGTGGCACTTTGGGAATAATTTCACAAAGCAAAAGCGCACCCCTCCTTCCTCAGAGGGGTTTTTTATACATTTTTTGAATGATTACAGCATTTTACACATGACAAGCTTTCCCCGCCTCCTTTCTCCCCCTCCCAACCATTACTTAATGCTGCCTAAATATTTGTGTTAATATCAGCAAGTTCAAAAGAGCATGTTAATGCAATCATATCCAACTGGCATGGGGTCGTGTAGCAATGTCTAACTGCCTACTTCCTCTTTTTTCCAGACACTGCATCCACCCACGTGTCCATTATAGCTATTCTTGTAACATCCTCTGGCAATTCTGTTCAAAGCCCTTAGCTGTCAACTTTTAAACTGCAAAAAAACCAAGTGGGCGTGTGTGTGAGAGAGACTTGTTTGCACACAAAATGGAGTCAGACACAAAATGGAGTTAGTCTGGCCTCCTCATATCAAGGACATGAAAACCAAAGAAGAAACAGTGTTGCTTTTATAGTCAGGGAGAATATAGCAATGACAGTACTTGGGTACAATGTGGTCAGTGACCGACTAATATCAATTAGTTCTAGTTGGTGCTGACAGGGACATCTCATGGGTTATCCTTCTTCTCTAGATCCAAGGCAGGACAGATCTGATTAGTTGAAAAATATGTACACGCCCACCTGACTCTGAGGAGGATAACCCTGCCCCATTCCTTTCTGTCCTCGCTCAGCTCCAGGCACCATTTCTCCTCTTCTCCAGTCTTTGAGATCTATAATAGCTTCTTTCTGTCACCTTTTCGCTCCTTGTTCGACTTCAGTGTTTTTCTATTTTAAAAAAGACCAAAAAAGGGGGGAAAAGAACCGCTCTTCTTCATCTATCTCTCCTGTTCCCCCCCCCCCCTTTTCCCTTCCTTGCATGGAGTTGGGTGCGTGGTACAGAATAGTTCTTGTACCACGAGGTTGTTGGCAGAGCCTTTTCGGCCCCAGTCTTACCAGACCTTTCAGCGGGCCTACCGCCACCTCCCCACCAGGCAGAGCCCCTGCTATTTTCCTGGACAAATCCTCCAGGGCAAAGTCGGGAAGCGGAGAGGGAGACGCAGATGGCCCCTGATCGGTCCCGTGCACCTTTCCTGAGCCCAGTCGCAGAGCATTTGGGAGCGGTTGCGGCTGCAATATCGCCGCCCAGGCCGCTCCGGGGCACGGCGACGGTTGCCTCAGAGCCACCCATGCCGCTTGCTTTTGAGAGTGCCACGGAGGATCTGCCGCCAGACCTGGTCTTCGACAGCCCATCGCAGCAGCCAGGTCGTATTTTGCCAGGCCCCTCTAGCCAACTGCCCTCCTTCGGCAGCAGAGATCCGTGCCATTTCTGACTCCTTTATCGGGAACTGAGAAAATGGCAGCTGCCCAAAAAACTGTGCAAAAGACTGGCTCGGGCGCCATTTTGGGCCAAGAGGACTCTGAGGCCCAGCAGCAGGTGGCTCCCTCTGCCCTTCCTTCTTCCTCGGGGGAGGGAGTGGACAATGCCCCAGAGCAACAGAGGGCTGAGGGAAATTCCTCCAATTCAAATAGAGAGGGTGATTCCCCTGCCATAGCAACTTCTAATGCCTTGCCTAGGGCAGTGCCGCCTGAATGGCAGGCTTGGTTCCACAACGCGATTGTGGATACCGTATACCAGGTTCGGGCCCCAAGGAAGAACAAAAAGAAATCTAAGAAGAGAAGGCTAGTTAACTCTTCTCCTGATTCTTCATCTTCTAGTGAGTCAGTCAGGTCCCTTCCCAGAAAGGCAACATCCAAACAAAAGCATTTGAGCAGGCACCAGTCCCTTAGAATCAAGGGTAACGGTTCACCTCATTCCTCTGAATTATCAGGTCAGGACTCGGGGGATCCAAAGCCCACCAATCTGAGACCTATACTGCTCCCCAAAAAACGCTCTGCTGTAGCTCTGACTGGTGAGCGGATTTCTGACGTAGAGGAGGTTCCGGTTAGGTCTGCTAATCAAGACCCAGACCAGAATCCAGTACGAGATAAGGTGGAGGGGGAATTGTCCAGGGGGAGGAGAGTGAACTATCCACTGTCGACCAGCACATTTTTGTGGCAGAGGATTTCAGTCCCCTGATGTCCCGAGTTCTAAAGACGATTGGCCTTCAGCCAAAGGTGGCATCTGAGCCTAATGCCTCAGATAAGGGGTGGGGGTTAGTTTTCCCCAGAGCCAAGCATAGGGTTATGCTTCTGCCTCTTCCTGATTTATTTGCAGAAGTTGTCAGGCAAGAATGGGCACTGCCAGCAGCTAATAGGAAGCAAATGTATACTACTAATAGTTTATATTCTTTTGAGCAGGAGGCTTCTGATTTTTTTAAAACCCCTAACACAGACGCACCGGATCGCACAGCTGATGTCGAGATCCCTTGTCCCTAGGGATGGTGAGATGACACTGAAGGACCCTGCAGATAAGAAAACAGAGCTAGCCTTCAAACGGGCGCACGATAATTCCTCCTTCGCTACGAGGGCGTCTGCTGTGGCATCTATGGTGTCCCATGCTTCTCTTCTTTGGATCGATGACCTTCTGTCAGATCCCTCGCTTGATCCAGTTAGATTATGCCAGCAATTGGTAAAGTTGCAAAAGGCACAGGCGTTCATCGCTGATGCCACACTGGACTCTAATAGGTTTTGTTCCCGAGTCTCAGCGGCTGCAGTACTTAGTCACAGACACTTGTGGCTTAAAAACTGGCAAGTAGATAGCTCCTCAAGAAATAATCTGACAGCAGTACCCTACGATGCCACCAGGCTTTTCGGGGAGACAGCTTTAAAGGACATTCTTGTTGACTCAAAAGACAAGAAAACGACCATGCCGGCCATTACCCGCAAAGCTGACCACTCTGCCCCGAAGAGGGGTTTCAAACAGTTCCAGCCTTTTCAGGGTTACCGTCCCTTTAGGGGACGGGATAGAGATGGCAGGTCGCAGAGAGGCTCCTGGAACAGGCCACATGCCCCCTTCAGGAGTTACAGGGGAAACCAGCAACAGTCAAATCAGCCCGAACAGCAAAAGTCTCAACAATGACTCATTACTAACCAGGCTGGTTTAGCCAGTTTCCTGCCGGCCTGGGAAAGATCCACCTAAGACTCATGGGTCTTAGGGATCATTCAGAACGGTTACAGAATAGAGTTGGACACTCCCTTCCTCCAAAGGTTCCTGCCAACCCTAGACCTTGCTCTATTTTAAAGCATTCTCAAATGCTCCACGCAATTCGCCACCTCGTGGATATCGGGGCAGTGGAGTCAGTTCCCAGGGAACAGGAGGCCGGGGGTGTCTACTCTGTTCTGTTTACTGTGCCCAAGAAGGACGGAACGAGACGGGCAGTGCTCGACCTAAAATTTGTGAACAAATGGGTCCGTCAAGAACAGTTTCTCATGGAAACTCCGCGATCAGTGTCAGAAGCCCTACAGCACTTGGACCTCTTAACATCCGTCGATCTCAAGGAGGCGTATCTACACATATCTATTCATCCGGAAAGTTGAAAATTCCTTCGCTTCAAATATGCAGGCCGCCATTATCAGTATTCCGCTCTGCCCTTCAGCCTGTCATCCGCGCCATGGGTCTTCACAAAGGTGCTTTCCCCCTTGGTAGCCCACCTATGACTACACGGCGTTCAAATTTTTGCTTATTTGGACGACCTGCTTCTGAAATCGCTTTCGGTCCAGGAAGCAGAACGAGATCTACAAACAACTCTGCACATTCTGGCGGTACATGGCTTTCTGATAAATCGCGAAAAGAGCCACTTGTTCCCATCTCACACTCTCTGTCACCTAGGGGTGCTGATCGATACTCAAAGAGATTGTCTCTTCCTTCCTCAGGATTGCTTTGAGACTCTGATCTCAGAGGTGACTCAGATTCTGTCAGGTCAGAGAGCTCCGCTTCCCTCCCTCACAAAGCTCCTGGGCCTAATGGTCGCCGCCATCGAGGTGGTTCCTTGGGCTCATTTCCATCTTTGTGCCCTTCAGTGGTTCCTGCTACCCCATCAAGCAGCCATTGCCAGAAAGAAAAGACTGTACCTGCCACTTCCGAGCCATATCCGCAACTCTCTCCAGTGGTGGTGATCTCTGTTGCATCTACTCAGAGGGAGAGAGTTCCTTGACCCGGAAAGACTGATAGTTACAACGGATGCAAGTGACGGGCTGGGGAGCCCATTGTCTCAGTCTTTCGGTTCAGGGCCTGTGGAGTCCAGCAGAGAGGCATCAGTTGGAGGGAGCTCCCTGCCATAAGGCTGGCACTTCAGGCTTTCCATCGGGTCGTTCAGGGGAAGCACATTCTGATCAAGATCAACAATACCACGGCCAAGGCCCACGTAAATCGTCAGGGAGGCATGCACTCCAGGTCACTTCATCAGGAGGCAATGGAGCTGTTTGCCTGAGCAGAGAAAAACATCAGCTCACTGATGGCTCATTACCTGCAGGGAGAGCTGCATCTGGTTGCAGACTGGCTGAGCAGGGTGGACCTTCACCCAGGGGAGTGGTCCTTGAACCCCTTGGTGTTTGCTCAAATTGTTCAACGGATGGGCAACCCAATCATGGACTTGTTCGCGTCTCCAGCCAACCCGAAGGTCAGAGAGTTCATCTCCCGCTTCCCTTGTTCAAGGGTGGTGGCCATCGATGCCTTGTCCACTCCGTGGCCCTGGGGACTACTTTACGCCTACCCGCCGATGCCTCTACTAGCCAGAGTGCTAAGGAGAATATGTCTTCTACGGGCGTCGGTGATCCTAATAGCTCCACTTTGGCCCAGAAGGCCATGGTTCTCAGAACTGGTCCAACTAGCAGTGGAACCTCCATGGGAGCTCCCAATTCTTCCAGACCTCATCTCGCAAGGTACCGTGCAGCACCCCAATCCAGGTTGGTTGCGGCTAGCCGCCTGGAGACTGAACGGAGACTCCTGAGCAAGCATGGCTATTCAGACGCAGTTCTCCGTACTCTTCTGGCCTCACGCAAACCTTCCACGAACCGTATTTACCAATGTACTTGGAGAGTTTTTTTGCGATGGTCATCTCGCAACTCGGTACCCAGAGGTACCGCCTCTTTACGCCACCTTCTCCAATTTCTCCAGGAGGGTCTGGAACAGGGTTTAAAGCCCAACACTCTTAAGCGGCAGATGTTTTCTCTTGTAGGACTTGTTTCCGGCGACGCAAGGAGTAGGTGGCAGGATTATCCACATCTTAAGAGGTTCATACGTGGGGCGACGCTGTTATCTCCTCTGTCAGTCCATAGATTCCTTACCTGGGACTTGCATGTTGTACTGCAGGCGCTGCAGCTTCCACCTTTTGAACCGATCGCCTCCATACCTATCAAGGTCGTCTTATTCAAATTGGCATTCCTGGTAGCCATAACGTCGGCCAGACGCATGTCGGAGTTATGGGCCCTATCGGTGCATAAGTCTTTCTGCATAATTGAAAAGGAAGTGATCAGGTTGATCCCTGATCCATTTTTTCGGCCTAAAGTTATATCGGTTTTCCACGAGTCACAGGACGTGTTCCTTCCATCTTTTTGCCCCCAGCCAGTCCACCATAAGGAGAAGCTCTGGCACAAGATGGATGTATGACGTTGCTTAAAGACATACTTACGGAGATCGGCATCCTTCCGGACTACAGACTCTATGTTCGTATCTTTCCATCCTCGTTCTATGGGTTCGGTGGTGTCAGCAGCGACGATAGCAAGATTGGTTCCGGGCCTGCATCACCGTGGCTTATGAGGCCCAACGGCTTAAAACCGCCCTCCGGTGTTACTGCTCATTCCATTAGGGCGGCGGCAACTACAGCGGCATTCTTCACCAATGCCTCGGTGCAGGACATATGTAGGGTGGCCATTTGGTCAGTTCCTTCTACATTTACCAAACACTATAAAGTCGATCCCTATTCAGCTGTTCAGGCTGCTTTTGGCAGGAGGGTTCTGCAGCAGATACTTCCACCGGATTAGGCAGGAGCGCTCCCACCCAGGTGTTTTTTCCAGCCAGGCTGTGGTATGTCCCATAAGATGTCTCTGTCAGCACCAACTAGAACGGTGCATTGGTATACTCACCGTGAAGGCTTCTTCTGGTTGGTGCTGACAGGGACATCTCGGCCCTCCCCAGTTGGTGCTCTTGCCTGATCTGGTCTGAACTCTCCTCTCTCCCTCCCTCTCTCTCTCTCTCTCTCTCTCAAACGCTGTAGTTATACTGGCACTTACTAGGGGATTCAAGGGTTTTTTTCCATCTCCCTGGCGCTTCTGTTCTGTTTTTTGCAAGGACTATTCCCTGTTTGGTTTAGTCTGGTTATTGCCACTGTGTTTTTTCTTATATTACTGTTAGTTTGTGTGATTAACTTCTGTGGTCTCAGCCCGAAAGAACTGGGGCAGGGTTATCCTCCTCAGAATCAGGTGGGTGTGTACATATTTTTCAACTAATCAGATCTATCCTGCCTTGGAGCTTGTGAAGAAGGATAACCCATGAGATGTCCCTGTCAACCCCAACCAGAAGAACCCTTCACAGTGAGTATACCAATGCTCCGATTTCATGGATACCTTTAACATGACAGTTCTTCAAGTCTATGCCTGAACTGATTCAGTAGAAGAGGAAGTTGATGAGTTTTATGCTCAAGTCATATTGATGTTGATGAGTTTTATGCTCCAGTCTGAAATTGACAGAACATGCAAGCAGGATGTGATGCTGGTAGTTGGAGACTGGAATGCCAAAGTTGAAAAAGGTAAGGAGGAAAACAGTCGGCCTATATGGCCTAGGAAACAGAAACGAAACAGGAGAACAACTTATTAGTTTCTATTATTGCTGCAAGGAGGTGGAAGAGTTCAGTTATAACAGCAAAGACATGGCCAGAGGCCAATTGTGGATCACAAACTGCTCGTGTGCAAGTTCCAAGTCAAGCTAAAGCGGAAAAACAAAGCTATCCAGCTTCCACAATATGATCTTGAGAATGTACCCACCATTTTCAAGAATAACATCAGGAACCACTTTGAAGTTCTGAACCTCATTGATAGGCAACCAGAGGAACTGTGGAATGAAATCAAAGAAGCTGTTAAGGACGGATGTGAGAATAGACTGCCAAAGACCAAGAGACAGAAGAAAGCAAAATGGATGTCAGAACAGATGGTGGAAATTGCCAAGAATTGGTTTAGCCAATTCAGGTTGTGCTCTTTTTCACAGTTCTGGGGGTTCAGCCCCAGACCATTTCTTCTTGCTGGTGAGTGAGCTCTCCAGAAAGTTTCTATTCTGTTAGTGATTTCTCAACTCTTTCCAGCCCCAGCTCTGATTTTTCTCTCAAGCTGTGCCAGCAGTTCCTTCACTTGGACTCTTCAGTTCTGCACTCATTTTCCAACTTAGACTGCACTCCCTTGGACTTTTCTTCCAACACCAACCTTGTACTCACACTCCTTTACAAGCACTCTTACTCTGCAGAAGGCAGAGTATATACACTTTTTCCCTGTACAATTTTTTAACAAACCAATCAAATCAACTTAAGTTTCCTCCATTTTTCAAAATGTAACCAATAAAATCAAACCTCCACTTCCCTCCAAAATCAAACCAGTACATTTTATCGCCCTCAAAAATGAAACTGCTGTACAGGAGCCATGAACCTCTAACCCTGGCACAGCTTTCTTAACAGAGGGCCAAGGCAATTGTAAACATCAACTCCTGTATACAAAAAGAAGAGGTTTAGGCCATGTTCTTTCACAACTCTGCATTCCGGAACTGATATACATGGAACAGAAGTACTATTGTCTGTCAACACCAGTGGTAGCATATGTTTTCACTAACTGCTTAAATTCATATTTGAGTGGCAAGCAGAGATCTCTTCAATACTGAATTTTCTTGTATAGTATAAAAGCAGGAAAAGTGGAACTACTTGGAGTTCTACTAGCTGCTAGTCTGTAATAGTCTTAATGTAACCTTTGTTGGATCATTAAAATGTTTACCTTCGCAAAAAATGGCCAATCTGTTTATAAATGGGAATGGTACATTTAAAAAGATTAAGTATGTTGGACAAAGCACTTAAATTCATTTTTAAGCCTACTGGAATGCATGTATTCAACAGTAGCTCTACTTCATTTACTCAGACTGGCAAAAATTATATCCATATTTAATCTACGTATGAAAGAGAGTTCTTATAGGCTGTTGGCACAGGTTCAATGTCACTTGCAGGGAAAATAAATTTCTTGGCCTCACTTGGACATTAATTGGGCCATAATTTTGCAAGTTGCATTCAGTTAATTGGTGCTCAGTGTTTGGTTTTTTTAATATGAAATAAAGATTTTAATTTGTTATGGATTGTTGCCAACTGCAAGTCTGCATATGTGTCTCCTCCCAGCATTGGAAGGGCACAATAGTACCAGGTTTGCAACACACACAGCAGAGTATCAATATGAGATCTAAAATGTCTTATGATCCTCGGATAACTCTTTTTGGATTTATTTCATAAGTGGAGGTTAATCTACAGATAAATTAATTTTCTGATAAACTGAGCCTAGCTGTGCATAACAACCAGTCCTCTTAGAAGAACCTAAGGCAGAGCTGTACCCTGCATTTGATGCCTCATGTTCTACAATATTTTCTGGGTGGTTCTTCCTACTTGGGTCTAATGATGCTTTTGATATGATGATGACTTAGACAATTTCAGATATGTACAATTATGAAAGCCAACAGTCAAGTCTTGAAGTACAGATGAGATCTGAATACATTTATGGTCGAGAGGGGAGATATTTAGGGTACAAAGTTACCACCTTCTGTGATGGAAAGCAAAGTTTTGATTTCCATCATACTCAGAAAATTCTAATTTGTGCTTATCTTCCCTGCCCTCCCCCCACCCCACCAGGTATGGATGTGTGGAGGTCGAATGGAAGACATTCCTTGTTCCCGAGTAGGCCATATCTACAGAAAATATGTCCCTTACAAGGTTCCAACAGGAGTCAGCCTGGCAAGGGTAAGAGCCCTTCTTGCTATACTTTCTTTGGATCTTCTCAGGACATAAAGAACAAAGTCTTCTAGAATGTCATTCTTTTCCTTAGCTTGTGCTGTGCTAAAAGAAGTTACCTGTTACCAATGAGAAGCATCCTATATTCATTCCCTCAGTAAAGAGCAAATAAAGTAACTGAAGAAATCTTCATATATCTGGTAGGGAACTTGAAATTAGATTTTCCAGTATGGATCAATTTACAAAGCCTGAAAATCCCAATCAGTGTTATTGATACTAAATTTTCACTTAGACATCTAGAAGGAAGAAGTTTCTAATTTTCAGGATGATTGGGTGTACCTGAAGAATCTAGTTGCTGTGATGGAAAAATCCAGGGTTTGCTCTCCTGCTTAGTACAATTTCAGATAAAAAGAGAATACTTTTATTTTCAAAAATAATCTGCTGCTCCCTCTGGTGGAAAAAGGCAGTAATTAAAGGACAAAAAATGTATCACTCCAAAGTTTTTCCTTCCCTCACAGTTGATTACATAAATTGTGTCCAACTGTACAGTGACTTTCCTTTTCAGTGCATTTGGGGTGCATGGTCTCCCTTCCTTTGTTAGAACTGCTGGCTGTCTGACTTGATCTTCTGTTCTGTATTGGGATGCGTAGACCCAACCAGATGCTACAGAGTGAACTGACTTTTTCTGCAAGTCTGTTCCAGTAATCGGTTCCTTATGCTTGCCTACGTGTAAAGCAGCTAGTCAGTCTCCGAAATGTCATCTGGAGATGTGAAGGGAAGCAAGGAGTTGTTTTCTCTTAAATATTGTTCTCAAAATGTCTATATTGACTGTCTTCCCCTGTTAAATGATCTAATCTTATGGCTAAGATCATAGATAGTTTCTGTTCTAGGCTGCATAGTCAGTTAGGAAAGAGTGAGCAGAAAGGCAATTGCCTTGTCTTCTGTAATATGCGTTTAGGATTGGCCGGTCTTTGGCTTTTGATTATGTCTGTATACTAGATGGAACTGAAGTACACATTTACAGGACAAATTCCAGAGGAGCTAGCCACAGTATGCTAGAAGCAAAAAGTGTGTGACACCATAAAGACTAACACACTTTTTGTGACTTAAGCTTATGCCATGGAGGAAGTGGGGTAATGATGGCCATTACCTCAAAGAAAATGAGGAAATCAAGTGCTGCAACACCTAAGGATCACAACAAAAGAAAAAAAGACCTTACAGATTTCTTATCTGCTCCTCAGTCTCAATCAGAGCCCTCATCAACACAACATAGAAATGATGAAGCTCCAAGCCTGTCAGAATCAACAAACAAATGGCACTTGGCTCCTGCTAAATGTCAAAGCAGACATTCAAAGCAGACAAAGCAGAAAGTCAAAGCAGACATTCTAACACAAATGCAATCATTACTGCAACCTCTGCAGCAAAGAATGGGAGAACTTGAGCAAAAAGATATTGCCCAGACAGCAGAAACAGCTGTGGGAAGTAAGTACAACCTTACAAAGCTGAAATACAAATAATGCAGGAAAATGTAGTAGCTAGACTACCTTTCTCATATTGAAAATCTCAAAAACCAATTTAAAAAGGGACTCAATCCAATTTAGAGGTTTTGAAGAGAGGGTAGAAAGCAGGGATATCACCTCTTTTATCTTTAGGTGGCTAAATAAAGAATTGCAATTGGAACCTGGAATTCTTATAGTAAAAAAAAAAATTATACAATACCCCGATAGCCAAGGTATTGGTTGTATTCAGAAAACTTCAACATTTAGAGGGGAACTAGACAAGACTGCTCATTATCCTCACTTCTATTTGCCCTTTCCATCGAACCTCTGGCAAGTGCAATAAGATCATCAGTAAAAATTAAGGCCAAAGAGCATAATATTAGTCTCTAAGCAGAAGACATCACTCTATACCTAACCAATTCAAACCAAGCATCTTAGAAGTTATCTTAGAAGACTTCAAGAAGGCATCAGGTTTTAGCATCAATAGCAGTAAATTCATAATTGCTAATTATAATACTTCAGTGGAAGAAAATCTACAGCTACAACAGGAGACACAACTCAAATGGGCAAAAGAAAAGTGGAAGTCATTAGGAATTTGGATACCTACTAAAGATACCTCACTTGTGGAGACTAACCATGTACCACTTTTTCAAAAGACTGAACAAGATCTCCATAACTGGAATTCTCTAAAGTTACCATGGCTACAACGAATTCATCCAACTAGCCAACCCCACACAGAGCATCTGTGCGGCGCTTTGGGGCCGTCTGTTTCCCCTTCCCTCTTCCTCCTGCCTCAGTCTCTCCTCTCTCCCCTTCCCTCTGGCCCCGCGCTCTCCAGCCCTCCTCCCCTCCTGTTCCTCCCCCCACACAGAGCCACAGTGGGCGGCCAAGAAGGGCCTCGTTGCCACCGTTTTTCCTCGCCCCCGTCCACCTGCCGCTATGGCTGCTTTTCTCGCCTGCTGCCCCTCACCGCCTTTCTCTCCTGCCGCCGCCTTTCTCTCCCCCTTCCTCTGCCGGCCACCACTTTCTTCCCCCTCTCCTCCTCAGTCCTCACTTCGGAACTCTTGCAGCGTATCACGAGAGTTCTGCCGCCAAATCCTGGGCACACATGTCCCAAGAGAATTAAATATATCTAATAACAAGTTGTTCTAGTAAGAACTAATCAGCCTACTTTCCTTTCTCTGTCTCTACAACTGGACTAAATTTGGTTCAAGTTGAGGTCCACAAGCTAGATCTCTTGCACCTCAAATGTTCACACGTCCACCAGCTTGGATAGAAGTGGATGACATCATTACAAACCACCATTGAGGTGTCCCTATGTGTCACTCACTACAACTGTACCAAATTTGGTCCAAATCAGTTAGACCGTCCTCAAGTTAGTGCATTTGCACCTCAAAAATTCACACGTTCACCATCTTGGATCAGGGTGGTTGACATCATCACAAACTACAGCATTGAGGTTTTCCCATGTGCCCCTACAGCTGTAGCAAATTTGGTTCAAATCAGTTTAGCAGTTCCCAAGTTAGCCCACTTGTGCCTCAAAAGTTTACACGTCCACCATCTTAAATGGGTGTGGTTGACATCACAGACTATGCCATTGAGGTATCCCTGTGTGTCACTCTCTGCAGCTGCACCCAATTTGGTACAAATGGGTTAGGCAGTCCATAAATTAGCCTGCTTGCACCCCAGATGTTCATGCAACCTCCATTTTGAATTGGAGTGGATTACATCATCACACACCATGCCATTGGGGCATCCCTATGTGTCACTAGAGCTGTAGCAAATTTGGTTCAAATCAGGTGGTTCACAAGTTAGCCCACTTGCTCCTCAAAGGTTTATGCATCTGCCATCTTGAATTGGTGTGGGTGAAATCATCACAAACTACGCTGTTGAGGTGTCCCTATGCGTCTTTACAGCTGTACCCGATTTGGTTCATATTGGTCCAGGCGTTGCGAAGTTGATGGAGGGGACACACGTACACACACACAGAATGCCGGGTGATCTCATAAGCCTACTCGAAAGTAGGCTAATAATGGAGGTTTAAAATAGCCAGATTTACTACTATACTATGACTCCATAATACTTTTGTACTTACTTAAACTTATATTGTCTCATGATGACCGAACATGGATGAATCTGGAGAATCAGTTTAGATATCCATACAGTGCTGAAAATTTTTTATGGCAAACCCGGAAAAGCAGACGGTCAACGTGCAAAGAGAATCCATACTTATTAAATACCATTTTAATTTGGGACAAATGGCATTGTATATTTGCTCCATCCCCATCACCTATAATGCCAATTCATGGTCAACCTTTTTTTTTTTTTAAACCTGCAGTGGAAGTTAAATCACTTCAGTATTGGAGAAAACATGGACTTACAAAATTATATAGTTTTGTTAGTAGAAAAAAGATAATCTCAAAATAAGAGTTGATTGCTAAAACAATAATACACATTTTCCATGGCATGAATATATTCAAATAACTCACATAACACCCATACTCAAAAATATTGCTCGTTCTAAAACCTTTTGGGGCGGGGGGGGAATAATGGACAATACTGCATATAACAAAGGACTACTTTCTCAAATACAGTATATGACACTAGCTTAACCCACGCAGAGCAGCGTTGCTGGCGCCTATTGGCCATGCTGCATACCCCTATCCCCAGAGACCTCCTCACCCTCACTTGAGCCCTGCTCCTCCCCACAGGAACAGCAGCAGCAGTGGTTGACCGGTTCTTTCTTGCTGCCGCCATCGCCATGGCTGGCTCGTTCCCCTTAGGCTGCTGAGAGGCCCGGGCCCATCCCTTGCCTGCCTGCCTCCCACCACCAATGGCCTTGGTAGCCCCAAACAGAAGCAGTGGTTGACTGGGCTCTTCCTTGCTGCCAATAGGTGCCGCCATGGCCACTCGTTCCCCTCAGGCCAGACAGGCTCGGGCCTGTCCCTCGCCCTTCCTTCTTTCTCTGTTCCTCTTCCTTCCTTTTCTCTTCTCCACTCACTCTTCCCCTTTGTCTGTCTTTCCTTCCCTTCTTCTTTTTTCTCCTCCCTTCTCTCTCTCTCTCTCTCTCTCTCCCCCTTCCTGAGTTAACAGATCTTGTTCATCTTGTTTCCTCATCTAATTCACACAGCGTCATCCTCCTTCTCCTGTAGGGGCTCTTTCCTCCCTCACGACCCCAATCTTCACAGACCCCTGCCATCTATCTATCTATCTATCTATCTATCTATCTATCTATCTATCTATCTATCTATCTATCTCCTCTACAATCAAGAACATCTGACCAGTAACAGTTGTATTCAACTGAACTTAATCATCACAGGCTCCTCCTCCCTGTCTGCATATGGAATCTCCACTACCCAATCACCATGGTGCTTCTGCTCGCAAACTCTCACAAGAGCTGCCATGCATGGGATTAGCTACGGATACACCTTAGAGAATTATATAGAGAGATATTATTAAATGAGAAATGGAACTGCACCTTGTTATTTAAAAAGAGATATAGACACAAGACTTGGGCCAAGAAATCACTGACAATCAATGGGAAAATATCTGGAAGTGCTACTTAGTGCTTTCGTCCTTAAACATCAAAGAGGAAATTTATAAAATACTAGTAATTTAGCGCCCGTTGTAATAACGGGCGCTAGCCTTAAGGGGAGCTACTGCCACCTCTTGCTGAGGCCGCGGCCGCCATCGGGGCTAGTCGCCCCGCCACCGCCTCACCCGCACTCTTGGTGGCGTCGCAGCCGCCGCCAACGGGGCCAGTCGCCCCACCGCGGCCACAACTACCTTTGGCCGAGGCCGCGGCTCCGCCGCCGCCTCGGCCACACTCTCCTCCTGCCGTTGGCGGCGGCCGCTTCTCCTTGGCCCGCCGCTTCTGCTCCTCCCAGCCCTCTCGCCGTAACGGCGGTGGCCGCCATCGGAGCCAGTCGCTCCGCCGCGGCCACCGCCTGGTCCAACATGGCCGCCCGTCTCTGGGCGGCCGTATCTTTTTCGCCCGATCTGGGCATGCGCTCCGCGCATGCCCAGATCGGGCGAAAAAGACACGGGTGGCACGGACGCACGCCCAAGGCTTTTATGGGTAAGGATTAACCTGATGGCACCTTTCCCCTTCAAACGTAGCTGCATGTCCCACTTGTGTTGGAAAGGCTGCAGGAAAAAATGGGCAATGGTGGTCCTGCTCATTTATATACAAAATTTTGACTACAAGTACATAAACATTTTAAAGCAATATTAAACATAGACCTGGAGTTAAGCCCAGTGAATTATCTATTGGACTTATCGCTACAGTCTCAACTCACCACTTCAAACAACTCTTTAGCCTTCTAACTATATCAGCAAAATTTGTCATCGCTTCTCAGTGGAAGAAAAAAGGGCACAGTTCGATTACAGCATGGTTTAACTTGAATATAGAGCATGGCTCATTGTAGAATATGGTCTCAATGGTTATGGATAAAATTTCTATACTACTGAAAAAGATATCAATCAAACCTAAGTGCATTATACTATGCCAGGTGGAAGCCCTTATGGAAATATATAGAAGAGAGTAAGTATCCAATGCATGACCCTAATACTCCAAACTACGTTTACACTTGGTGAAAGTGAAAGTTCATTACAAAAGCCAGCTGATTCTATTCTTTATGTCCAAACTGGTTATTTAACAATGCAGAGGGAATTGATGTTATGAATATGTGTCATTTTTATTCCATAATTCACCTACCTGTCATTGTATTTTGAAGGGGAAAACTCTAATAAAACTTTAACTTTATTTTTTTTAAAAACCAAAAACTTATGCCACAATAAATGTTATACTTGAAGTTGCCACAGAACTCTTTGTTGGTTTTTATCTATATGGTGCTTTTTCAGCCATAGGAGCTAGACCTTGTGACTAGAAATTTTACTTTAAACTATAAATTTCTTTTCCAATCATTCCCTTGTTCCAAAAGCAGAATTATATTGAGGTTTCACTCGCTGTACCTAAGGTGGCCCACATGAGTGCAAATCTCCTTGAGACCTTCTCTTGTATGCCTAGTGCAAACTCATCTCATGGATATACTTTCTTTTCATTTGTTCCTTTCAAAAATATTGGCATCTATGTAGAACTTGAAGCGTGTAGCTGAGGTGTGGATGGATGAATATGCAGAGTACATTTACCAGAGAAGACCCGAATATCGACATCTCTCTGCAGGAGATGTGACTGCTCAGAAGGAACTTCGCAGTAATCTTAACTGCAAAAGCTTCAAGTGGTTTATGAATGAAGTTGCCTGGGACTTGCCAAAATTCTACCCACCAGTGGAGCCTCCAGCAGCTGCCTGGGGAGAGGTTGGTTTATTCAAGAAACATACCCATTTCTGATGAGATCAAGAAGTCCTATTCAGTACAGGTGCACATGTATGTGTACATAGCTAGAAATGTCAGACTGCAGTATTGCACAGCCTTCCAGTTCAATGTTCCCCATTTTTCTAAACATGCATTTCAAGAGAAAGGGAAAGTAAAGTGCCACATTTGGAATAGAAAACCTGCTGTTCTCTTCTTGTCTAGCTAGTGCTGCATTTCTGATTTGGTGGGGAGAAAGGAAAAGTGTGGGATGAAAGCCATAATGTTTCATAGTTCTTAGCCCAGACTTTGGTTTAAGACTCTTAAATGCAGAAATCTTGCCAGCACTACTCTACAGCTTAGATAAAGAACAAATCAGGGAGGGCACTACTCTCTTCCACAGTTTATATTTATTTATACTTCTCTAAAAAGTGGCTTTGACTAAATCTCATAGTAAAGTTCAGTCTTTTTGTGAAACGATGTGCACTGAACTTCTGGTGCATGCTACTCAATGGGATAGTAAATCTAAGACAATTTGACACTGGCTGTAGACATTGGCTTTATACTTCTCTAGTGAAATTGCTTGTTATTGTATGTGGCTCTCAAGTCCATGTGCTCAGCATGCTGGTTTTAAAAGGAGGAAGCTTGTTCTGAGGTTTTGTTTTGTGTTTTGCTTTTCATTTCTTGTACATTCTTTACCATTTGTAACTATGAGAACTTTTTTAAAAAGTCATTTCACCATGTGTAACTATAGAACTAATTGGTGATTTCTTCTTGCAGATTCGTAATGTTGGGACTGGTCTCTGTGCAGATACCAAACACGGAGCTCTGGGTTCACCACTAAGAGTTGAAACCTGTGTGAAAGGGAGAGGAGAGGCGGCCTGGAACAATGTTCAGGTATTTGCATTCTTTACAAAACACATTCCTCCTTCTTCCTGAAGTTCTACAAGATATATTCTACGCAAACAGAAGCTATGAAAATACTATAATGGCTTCAGTTGTTGCTAGGGAAGTGAAACGTCACCTCCCTTCCTCCCAGCAGTGATGCACTTTCAAGGCACTGGGAATCCCTCCACAAAGCAGTGCAACTGCAGGGATGATCCCTTTTAGCCAGCAGGAAGGGGGCTCCAGCGCCAAGCTCAGGAGGATGGCTGAGGCTTATCGTGCTCACCAGATGGAGGATGCTGTTAATGAACAGCATCAGGTTCTTGGTATGTAACACGCTATAGATGGCATCCACAGTTTCCATTCCTCCAAAGCAGGAATTCCTTGTTTAGCAGGAAGGAAAACTGGATGACACCCTATGAATGGAATTGTCTTTAGAGCTTTAAAGAAAAGTGATAAAAAAATTAGATATGATTTGGAGCCAAGTCTTGAAGTATCAAGAGAGGGTTCCAGTAGTTGCGGGGGGGAGGGGCGGAGAGCATTGATGGAAAGCATCCTCAAGGATAAAATTGTAAAGCACATAGAAGAACAGGCCCTGCTGGGAGTGAACCAGCATGGCTTCCACAAAGGTAAATCTTGCCTCACAAACCTTTTGGAGTTCTTTGAGAGTGTCAACAAGTGTGTGGATCAAGATGATCCAGTTGACATCATATACCTGGACGTCCAAAAAGCTTTTGACAAAGTTCCTCATCAAGGGCTCCTGAGGAAACTTTGCGGTCATGGGATAAGGGGACAAGTACACGTGTGGGACAAGTACATGTGTGGACAGGAAATAGAGGATAGGTATAAATGGACAGTTTTCACAATGGAGGGAAGTAAGAAGTGGGGTCCTCCAGGGATCTGTACTAGGACCAGTGCTTTTTAATTAATTCATAAATGATCTAGAAGTAGGGGTAAGTAGCGAGATGGCCCAATTTGCAGATGATACCAAACTCTTTCGGGTAGTGAAATCCAAAACAGATTGTGAGGAGCTCCAGAAGGATCTCTCCAAATTGGGGGAGTGGGCAACAAAGTGGCAAATGAGGTTCAATGTTAGCAAGTGTTAAAGTGATGCACATTAGGATGAAGAACCCCACCTTCAAGTATATGCTGATGGGATCTGAGCTGTCGGTGACTGATCAGGAGAGGGATCTTGGGGTTGTGGTGGACAGCTCGTTGAAAGTGTCAACTCAATGTGCGGCAGCTGTGAAAAAGGCCAGTTCCATGCTAGGGATCATTAGGAAGGGGATTGAAAATAAAAAGGCTAATATTATAATGCCTTTATACAAAACTATGGTCCGGCCACACCTGGAGTACTGCATACAATTCTGGTCACCACATCTTAAAAAGGACATTGTAGAACTGGAAAAGGTGAAGAAGAGGGCAACCAAGATGATCAGGGGCCTAGAGCACCTTTCTTATGAGGCAAGGCTACACCTGGGGCTATTTAGTTTAGAAAAAAGACAACTGCAGAGAGACATGATAGAGGTCTATAAAATCATGCATGGTGTGGAGAAAGTGGATAGAGAGAAATTCTTCTCCCTCTCACATAACACTAGAACCAGGGGTCACTCCATGAAATTGATTGCCGGGAAATCTAGGACCAACAAACGGAAGTACTCTATCACACAACGCATAATCAACTTGTGGAATTCTCTGCCACGAGATGTGGTGACAGCCAGCAACCTGGATGGCTAAGAGAGGTTTGGATAACTTCATGGAGAAGAGGTTTATCATCGGCTACTAGTCGGAGGGCTACAGGCCACCTCCAGCCTCAAAGGCAGGATGCCTCTGAGTACCAGTTGTGAGGGAGTAACTGCAGAAGAGAGGGCATGCCCTCAACTCCTGTTGTAGGCTTCCAGCAGTATCTGGTGGGCCACTGTGCGAAACAGGATGTTGGACTAGATGTGCCTTGGGCCTGATCCAGCAGGGCTGTTCTTATGTTCTTAAGAGTTAAAATAAGCCAGTGGTTGGGCAATCACTATGCCATAAGAACAATTCATTTGTAAACCTCACATGAAATAAGTGATAAGAAATTATACCAGTGGATCTGCCAGCACATTCTGTAACACATTTTATTAGCTAACACATGATTAACGCCTGTGGATGCTAGGGAGAAATGAAATTAGCCTGGCAATATTTCTACCCCCTTGATGCATGATGTGCCAGAAGTGACAGCTTTATCGCAACGCAGTGGGTGAAAATGTTACTTTAAACATAGCAGTGAAAGCAAGATCAGGTAAATAATGTCATCTGTTGGGACAGTGCTACATAAATCTTTATGGACAAGGAATCAGTTTGATAATATAAAGGGCTGTTGTATATCCATTTGGATGCCTGGCAACTGAAAATTAGACCAGCCTGTGTTGAAACCCGGTTTATTTAAAAAATAAATCTGGGCTTGGTTTGTTTAATGTATGTTCAGTTGTTTAGCTTAAAGTGGATGCTGAAATACCGTTTTTGTTAGTTTCTCCATAAGAAGAGACCAGTTTTCTTTGCTTTTCGTTAGTACTAACAGAGGCAATATGAGGCAGCTATTTCCATCCAAAATGTCATTTTCCCATTACTGAGTGAATGTGGCATTGCTTTAAGAGAAGAATCCTAGAGTGGAAGGGAGTGTTGTAGGCCATCTATTCCTGCTCGTTGCAGGAAGTGCAGAACTAGAGCATCCCCAATAGATGGCTCTCCATCCAGTGCTTGAGACCTCCAGTGAGGGAGAGCCCACCACACCCCCAGGAAAATTGGTTCTGTTGTCAAACTGCTCTTACCATGAATAAGTTTCTCCTGCCATTCAGCCGAAATCTTTTCTCCTCTAACTTAAGTCTATTGGATCTCGTCCCAAAGAACAAGCCTTTGCCCTCTTCTATGCAACAGTCCTTCAGGTAGAAGAGTACTATAATTTCTCCCCTCATTTTTCTCTACTCCAGAACTGGACACAGTGCCCCACATGAGATCTGATTAGTGTGGAATAAACATTTACTTCTCGTGACTTGGAAATGGTCCTATTAATGTAGCCTCAAACTGCATTAGCCTTTTTGCAGCTGTGACATACTGCTGACTCGCCTGCTTATGATCAGTCCAGAGATCCTTTTCAAATGCACAGAAATAGGATGGAGGATAACTGCCAAGCCAGATATTCTTCATCCAGTACCAATGTGTGTGTGTGTGTGTGTGTGTGTGTGTGTGTTTTTATCTAAATGCAAAACTTTGCATTTGTGTCTGTTGAATATCATTTTGTTAGTTGCAGCCTAGTTTTCCTTTCTGTCAAGCTCATTTTAAATTTCATTTCTATCTTCTGAAGTGTTAGCTATCCTTCCCACTTCTGTGCAGATGTAACAAGGATACCCTCTACCCCTTCATGTTGTTGCCAATTCCCATTTTCAAAATCAGTAGGTTTCACTTGAGCATATATTTGTATCGAATTGAAAACTTAGCCCATTCTTCTCCCTTTCCTTTAAGTTTTTTGTCCAAGAAAATGGACACTGCTGTGCCAATGCTGGCATTGTACGTCTGCTTTCTCACTGTTTGGTCACGGGCTAATTATTATTATTATTTATATTATTTATTCAAATTACAGGTGGGAAGTGGGGAGGGGGAGGAGAACTAATTCACCAGCCCAAATGAAATAATTTAGTTCGTTTGCTTGCTTCCATTTCTGGATCAGGCAGCACTTGATGGTGTACTTTTAGTAGCACTCCTCCTACATACCAGAACAATATGCTTCTCCTGTGATACTTGCAAGCAGATCATGACCTTGGGTTCCACAAATCTGTGATCTGCCAGTATTTTGTCACTGATTATAAAAGATAAGAATCTTGACATGCTTACTCCAGTTACTTATATGAGTGTGTAGTAGCAGCTTTTTTGGTTTAGCTACATTTCCTTTTTCCTGTCCCACTCTGAGGTAATAGAATCTATTGTTTACATTGAGCAGCTGTCTGATGGAGAGGTAGGCATAAAGAAGACTGGGGGCTTCTTCTTTTTTGTCCCCACCACTTTTCCTGAGGAATTTATGTCTGTCCTAGCAGGTGTTCACATTCAGTTGGCGAGAGGACATCCGTCCAGGAGATCCCCAACACACAAAGAAATTCTGCTTTGACGCTATTTCCAACAACAGCCCAGTGACCCTCTACGACTGTCATGGAATGAAGGGGAATCAGCTGTGGAAATATAGAAAAGTGAGTGTGTAGCCCTTATTACTGAGAATGTATCAAACCATTATGGTCACCTATGAAACTGAATTATCATGGTTCATACTGTATTCTTTTGGTCCTATAGCTGCAGCAGGAGGGAACTCCATTGTCACTTAAGAAAAGGAGTGCTGTTAGGATATATTACTATTAGCCACACAAAAATAAGGCATAGTAAGCTTTCTACCAAAGATGACAAAAGTAACCTGTGTGCTACAAGAAACAGTCTTCAATGATTCTATGGTAGGAGCTACCTCTCATGCTACTCCCTAGAAAATAACTGTTGCACTTGGTTTACTACTTAAAGTTGGCTTTCTTTTTTTAAGTGTTGGGGACATTTTCCAGATTACAATACTTACACTGCTTAAAGTGTTGCAAAGTGCAACAGTATTCGACAGTAGCTGGAAACCGCGAGTACAGTGTTTCTCAATGCATCATGACAGGGTTGTGGCCATCCAAATTGCCCACCACTGCAGTGGGTTTTCCAGACAGGGGGTGTCCATATTCCACCGGAATCGCATTCACTGCCGGAATTTATTTATTAGAAACATTTAATCTACCGCCCACTCCAAAGACTCTGGGTGGTGTACAAAAACATGCAAAGCAAGACAGCATTAAAATTACATTCTAAATTAAAAACTAGTAACTAACAAAAAAGAAAAAAACAGATAGGTAAACTACAGGGCAAAAGCCTGGCGAAAAAGAAAAGTCTTCAATAGAGATTTAAAAATCAATAAGGAAGAAGCTAAACGAATTTGAAGGGGAAGAGAGTTCCAGAGAAGTGGCGCAGCAACCGAAAAGGCCCTTTCAAGGGTCCTAGTGCCCCGAACCTCTCGGAAATCAGGGACCAACAAAAGGGCCATCTGAGCAGATCTGACCGGACAGGATGTAACTGGGTGGGAGAGGCGGGTCTGTAGGTGGACAGGTGCCAGGCCCCACCAGGCTTTGAAGGTCAAAACCAGGACCTTAAATTGAACTCAGAAGCGAATAGACAATAGGAATCGCATTCATTGTGCACTTGCGCAAGAACCGAAGCAAAAAATAAACAGATATTCATATACAGAGAGGGGCTTTAGATACTAACAAATCCTTGAACTGCGGAATGAGCCCTCTACACCACATGGCATTGAGAACAGTTTGCAGAGCTTCTTTGAAGTAAGCGTGGGGTGGGGGGAGCAGTCCATTGCCTTGCAGTAAGCAAATGTTAAAGATTAAACCACCAGTCAGCCACTCAACTGATAAAGCAAATGGGATTGAACAGAAGTAAATGATTCAGTTCAATGGGCTTCCTCTTAAGTGAGCAGATCCACGCTTGCCCAAAAGCAGAATGCAAAAGGAAGCAACAGTGGAAGAAGAGGCACCACCGCCATGCCGTGCAAAAGCCAGGCTGGGAAGAAAGGCGGGCTGGCTGGCAAGGAAGAGAGAAAGCTGGGAGCAGCCCATATGGGGCCCCTGTCTTGTTCTTCTCCTGGTCAGGCAAGAGGCCTCGCTGGAGGCTGTAGTGAGAGGCTGCTTGAACCCACAGGAGAGTGTGGGGCTTTTCCAGAGGCTGAACATAAACACACACCCCATTCCATGGCCCCCCTCCACTTCCGCTCTTCCGGCTCTGGACAGCTGTGCTCCCTCATTTTTTTTCCTCCAGTCTTGGGGCTGCATCTCCCTTGGGTGGGGGGAGCTCAGGATCTTTCCTCCTCTGCTTGCACCAAAGCCTCCCTGCATCATGGCCCAGCCCTCCCGCCTTCCTCCAAGCTTCTCCCCCTCCCGCCCACCTTCTGTCCCTGCCTGCCCGTTTGCTCCCTTGACAGAGCCTCGCTGCTGCCTCCTCTTTACTTGCCCAAGCTCCGCATCCCGTCCCCCAGCTGCCTCGCCTCCTGCCTGCGCCCCACCCGATACCTCGAGGGGGGCCACCAGCTCCGGCAGCGGGGCGAGAAGGCGAAGAGAGGAGGAGGCAGCAACTCTTGGGATGCCGCGGCAAGGAGGCAGAGGCAAGCATGGGTGGGAGGCAAAAAACATCCACACCACAACACACTGTAACGCATAGACTCGGTTGTAAGCCTCCCTACCATGGAAAAATACAGCTACTTTCCTGTAACATTATTATAACGTTATAGGGACAAAACGCATCAATAAAACCCGAATCAAAGCATCGGAAATATGGATGGCACCCTGGTGACAGCACAGCGACTGCGATGTTGAAACATAGGCAGAGCAGAGGTGGCACTTAGCGGACACGTTGTGAATCTGTTGCAGGGAGTAATCTGTAACACACTCTGAAGGAACAAAAGCATGGGTAGCAAAAACTACCCAAACGCAAGGATATTTAATGCCAACAAAGTATAAAGTGTTGGGGTAGAATTCAAAGGCAGAGGTGGGTAAAACAGTGTTACCAGTTAAGGCAAGACACTCTTATTGATGAATCTCTTCGTCCAGGTCTGATCATCAAGCCCTACTCCAGTAATATGTCCTGTAATAAAAGATAAAAATAAAAGAATGTCCAGTCATAAAAGATAATTCTGACATTCTTAACTCACTTGAAAATGCATCTGTGTTGGGTGGGGTATAGCTCAGACATTTTTAATGTTTGCCTTTGGATGCAAATGTAGGGGGAGCAAATGTAGAAGACAAGAACACAAAATTTAACAATAGAATTCTTTCATGAAACTTGGTTCAGAATGAGGCCTAGTGGAAAATATGTGGGGCTTAGGTGTAGGAAAACTGTCTTCATCCATTCCTGTTTATATTTGTTGTGGATATTTATTTAAAATGATTGTTCAAGGCATCTTACAAAGCACTAAACAATTAATGTGATCAGAATTATAACACACTCTACACATGAGAAGTACTGTTTACTAATAATAGTTGCTGTTCGGTGGTAAGCCGTGGAACGGCAAAGACCTCTTTCCTTGCAGCTATTTGCTGAATGCTCTAGTACATCTTTCAATCTAGAAAATTGATTTCTACTTCTTATCCTCAGGACAAGACCCTTTATCACCCTGTAAGTGGCAGCTGCATGGACTGTAGTGAGAACGACCGAAAAATCTTCATGAACACATGCAATCCTTCAATTCCAACACAGCAGTGGATATTTGAACACACAAACTCAACAGTCTTGGAAAATTTTAACAAGAACCTTGACCTTTAAAGACTGTCTACATATGTATATTCTACAGCTATAGTTTTTACTGGGGAGATGACAATTTTTTAAAAATAATTTTTTTAAAATTAAGGTAAAAGGGAGAATCTCAGGAGAGGGTGTGACTATCAGGCCAGTCTTTACTTTGATGATGCTGCATCTTTATATTTTGGTAGTTGAATCCCATGAGCTGGAAGTCTCGGAATCTGCATTGCCATAATCACACCATGGCTCTCCAAACTTTATTATCTAAGGCAGGATAGAGTCCTTTTCATAATCTTACAGTGCTCAGCTATTGGGTACATTCAGACTAGTATCTCTCCCCGCTTTGGGGTGATATGCAGCTCTGTTCTGCATCACATTGTCTCAAGGCCAAGGCATAAGGATCCATCCTGCATCCAAGGGTGAGTGTGATGGCAATTTCACATTCCTGGTCTAGATGCTTTTAACAGTAATGCTGCACTGGGTTATCCCATACTGCACTGCCCTTTATTTTGATGGTATGAAGTTATTCCTCTCTCATTTTGTGGTATACAGTGGGAAGGAAAGGGGTGTGCAGGCACAGCCTTGGATTTTCTCTCTATTATTGAGCAAGTGGCAGGTCCTCGCACACCTCCTTTCCTCTAACATTCCATCTATCTTCTCTCCCAGCAGCCCCTAAAAATATATAAACATTATTCTAAAACTCTGAAATCTTACCATGTGAATAAAATACAGAAAAGCTAAAATTCGTGGAGACTTCTATAATTTGAATGGGTGTATTCCTCATTCATACCTTGAAGTTCTGGTAAGCTTTACCCAAACCAGTAATGCCTGTACAGAATAGATCAGGATATTTTTTTTTTAAAAGAACCTGTTCAGTAGTTTGAATATGTGATACATAATCTCATGCAGTGACTGGTGTTGCTGATCACCTTATGTACAGAACTAAGCATCTGTACATGAGCATCTCTACCACTTAACCATATCTAGGTACTACCTCCTAATCCATCAAGGAGAATATTAGTTTGCCAATATTACTGAATCTTTAACAAATACAGTTTTCAGATAAGCAAGATGTTAAAGGGAATTGAAGAATAAATGTAAAATACATCTGTGCAATAATTCTGTACACCAAGAACGTTAGCTTAGACCTACTGCATTTTTTTTAAAGGCAATTAAATGGAATTTAGTTGGTGGCCAAACAGCATATATTTATTCTCTCCTCCCCATCGCCCATCGTAAAATATTTTCAGTTGTGGAAAACTGGCTTTTCAGATTAATACACCCCACCATCTGCCTATTATGAACTAGAGTGTGTGTGTGATGTGACAGCCTGCTGCTAGAATAATTGTGCATCATTCAGTAGATCTGCAGTATTGGAATACAGGGCCATTTATAGCATAATATCTCAAGGCATATCTCAGTACAATTATTATTTTAGGGTAAGTAACTGTTGGAGATCAGAATCTGAAATGTACCTTATTAAGATAGGTGTGAGTTCACTAGAGTTGTTGATTGGCACTTGTAAATGCTGGTTGGCTTTGACCCATGGCAACCAGTAGCAGATTGCATAACCACATCTGTGCTATAATTTTTGCAACTAACCCTAGATAGGCAGATCAGGTGTTGTGTAAATTATAAGACTGTCTATCGTATTGTACTGATAATCAGGTCCAAGATTATACAAGCCCTATCTAGCATTTTTCATCGTAAACAATTCTGATTAAAAATGTTTCCAGTGTCATTAGACTATTTGATACAGTATTGGATAGTATCAGGGCAGGGAGTGGGTGGGCTTGCTGTTTAATGAAGATCTGGGTTCTCTGAAAAAAATTGGCTGCCTTCTAGGTAGTGGAAGCATTTCAAATTGCCACTTTTCCTTCCTTGATCTTGTCCTATAATACGCCAGGAAAGGAAGCCATGTCATGGTTTATCCTTTTCCTAGTGTGTTACCTTAGCGTCCCATGGTGAGAGGCTTGCCAGTATTTTACCCAGTACTGTGGGGTTATTTCCATGTGACTGTTGTGTATTTGCCATTGTATTACCTCATTAATCTTGCACTGGGTATCAAAACAGTTTATCACAGTGTGCTCAAAAGCTCAGTGTATGCTCAGATTTACTTTTTACTTTATTCTCTTTGATTAAGGGAAATGCTGCATGCACCTTCAGGGATTTCCCATTGACTACTCAGTCAATGCCTGCACTTAGAAGAAAATGGGAAATCTTCTGGATGTGAAGCCTGCTTCATGCATTTAGGGGCTTCAGTACTCTTGGTCTTTCAAAATTCTATTTTTTATTTTTTTTATTTTTTTTGCAATTTAGTTCATAATCTAACTGGAATTTTTCACTTCCCTGTTTTGTAAACTTGCTGATAACCTGGCTGCATTATCCCTGGTCTTTTTAAAAGATAAATAAGCACTGAAGAACTTAGAAGCCTGTATGTCTTCGGCTATTGCTATTTGCAATGACTGATGGCCAAGTAACAGAAATATGTATTATTCACACTTCATATTCCCCCATTTAGCAATGGAATTGCAAATCCTTCTAGTTACTTAGTAGAATCTCTTATTGTTTCCAAAGACTGGATTCCATTAGCATTTTCTTAAATTTCTTTTTCTTCCTCATGGAAGAAAGTCAATCATAAATATCAATGAAAAAGAATGCCTTGAAATGTGGAATCCACATAGATTTTTCAGGAAATGCCCATAAGCAGAAATCTAATCTTTTACTGAAAGGTGTTCCCTGCAAAAATGGGGGAATTTTGGATTGGAATGGGCAAATTGTTTTAAGTGGCCCTTCTAGTACTTACTGGTGGCAAATCATTTCTGCCTTCATGGTTATATATCCCTCTGCTCTGATTTAAGTGTCCTCTTCAAGAATGTCAGTTAATGAAGCAAAGACAGTCTCCATTGCACTGTTATCTCCCCTCTCATCTTTGTCAATCTAGCCTTGCCATCTGGGCAAGGCTTAGATTAAATCATTCTCTGGTTTTGTAACAACTTACACAAATTGTCCTTCTTCAGGTTTCTGTTTGGGCTTCAAGTTGGCAGGACTATCTCCATTGATGGTGACAGTTGCAATGTGTGTGGTACAGTTCGTCAACCCAGGGTCCAAGCATAAAGCTGGAGGCTACTCTTTTTTCTGTTATACATATGACACCCTTTCTTTTTAAAGTATTGGGCCATAAAACAAACTACGTTAAACATCTTTAGAATCCCCTCTGATCCTACAGCCAAAATATTAAAGAAAGCAATGTTTCAGTTATGTGAAGAAAGAGACAAGCTCTTTTGGCAGCGTTAAGAGATTCTTCTCTGCAGTCTCCTTGGTAGCATAAGAATGTCTACACTTGTTGTGTGGCCTAAAATTTCAAGTAGTTCTCTCTATTTGAAGTCTAAGTTAATAACAAGATTTTTCCAAACTACTTTCAAGATTCAATTGTTCAGCTTCCCCAACAAGTCGTCTTGCTGCAGATTATTCTCACCACCGCCGCCGCCTTTTTTCAATGCTCTGTTAAGTTGCAGAAAGATCAAATAGGACCCAAAATTCAGTGTAATTGTACAGAATCTAGAGTTGCAGTAATTAATCACTTTACACTACTGGGTTGATTGCCGCAAACATGTCAAACTATTTGAGCCAAGAATACTTTTAGTGACATGGCTTTACATGAAATGGATGTTTTATAAACATAATTGTAGTAAATACTTCCCAAAGTACCATTTTGCCTTAAGGTCTAGTGTTTTTTTCACCCCAGGGTACTAATTGATTGATATTCAGAATTTAGATCATGCTTTAGTTTTCATTCTCTACACTTCATAGATAATAGTAATCTTTACAACCCTGAAAGGTAGAGTCAGTGTTAGTTCCATATTGGAATTGAGATGAAAGATAGTGGCTTGCCTAAGGCCACCTAGAAAATTCTTGACCAAGGCAGGATTCTGGCTGGGTAAGTACTTCCCAGCTTACACTCTTAGCCACTACATGGGTGCTTCTCTGTAGGGTGGCAGTTTTGTCAGCCATCTACAGGAACCATAGAGGCCAAAAATTAAAACTTAAAAGCTTCCTTTCTGCAACAATTTAAACAATGGCTTTATCACAAAGATTTTTAATTTCTTTGCAGTCAGACTGAGTAGCATTCCTTGATCTCTTCACGGTAATTATTCATTCAATACCCCTAGAGGACCTGGCTGACTAGTAGAAAATATAGTCACGGTGGGCCACCTGCTGGTTGAGAAATGAAGCTGCCTTTCACCACGTTTATCTGTAATTTGGTCTTTGCTTAATTATTCCACTTTATTTATAAACATAATATCTAAAGCACTGAGTCTGTAAACAAACCATATTTGCATGTACACCAGTGTTTCTGCTGAAAAATGCCATCAGTTAACCTAATTGAAAATAAATGTTTTGCCCCTAGTTTAAGATGTGTAACTAAGAGATGCCTAGCAACACTCCAGTTTCTTAGCCTCTCATTATTGTTGCAAGCAGTTTCCTTGTGCTAAAAAGCTCTTAACCTAGGCTGATACTGGGATTTTGTGCAGACTCCAATATTAATTTGCACATCAGTTGTCGGGTTGTTTTTCCAGCTTTTAATCAGGCCCATTTCACATGTTTGATCTTTGGCACGATTGCTTCCTGAAATGCAACTGTTAAATACAGTTCCACAGGGCAAGCAACTTGCATGAAGTAGCTCTCCACAGAATTGCAATGATTCAACCATGTCATCTCAACTCATTTTTCAAATGTGGTGCCACGGAGTGGTTGAAATGTATGTACTGAAATCTGTCTGTTGCTAGCAATTATATCTGAAATCGTGGTAGTGCAAGGAATTTTTCTGTCTACTTTAGAAAACTCATGCATGCAACCATACCCTCTGTGGTATCGTGGAGGATAATCAGTATCATTAAAACCAAATTAAACAGCATCATTAAAATAAAGAAGTGCCTTTTAAAATGCAAATGTACAGCAAATGCCTAAACTTGAACAATTTCCTAGTGCCTTGCTGGACAAGAGTGGGGAGGGGGGAGAGATGTATGTTCAATGCAGTGTGCAATTAGTGGTGTCTTTTGTGTGGTGGGATTTTTGTGTTTAAATGTCCAATTTCAGGTTCACATTGTAGGATGGGAAAGATACTGATCCTGATTTAGAAGACCAGGAAATTCCTGGGTTCCTGTATCTCACTATATTGCTCAGAACAAAAACTGGAGGAAGGAAATAAAAAGCAATCATCCTTGCATACAAAATGAGGGTTACAGTAATCCTGAGAAGGAACTTCCTGAATGGCTGCTGATCACAGATGGTTGTGCATCAACAAACAAGGATCACCATTCAGTGTTGTGCGCTGGCATAGATACTGACATATCAAAATAAAGTTAATAGAGTACCTCCCATAAAGTTTGAGCCAGACATATTTGCCAGTCGCTAGTCTGTCCTCATAGAGAAACACAAAGTTTCTGCCCTCAAACCTGCTTGAACGTCTTTTCACAGTGGTATCTTTGTTTCATTCAGCTCAGCAAACTGCTGCTAAAAGCTCTGTTTCATTCAGCTCAGCAAACTGCTGCTAAAAGCTCTGGAACCTGAAAGCATCAGTATCATACTGTATGTGTGAAGTGTTAAAAGGTAGCTGTTTGGTAGCAGCAGTGCAATGGAATAGCTTGCTCCTATAGGCCATGGTGTTGTGGCAGATCATTACAACGATCAATAGGCTGCACAAGACATGTTTTCACCAGGAAAGTGATTTCACTGATTTGAATGACACTTTTGTTTTGATATCCTGCATTGTTATGAAGCTGTGACATAGGGATCTCAGAGCTGAAAATAGCAGACTGCATGCAGTAGCTTGCTTTATGGCTGATGGGACCAATCGCCAAGTGCTGACATGGATTATAGCACCTCTGGCTTCAGAAAGTCTCAAGCAGTGTAAAGAGTCGGTGGTTATCCCCTCAGTATTAAATCATTTAATTCAAAGATCACTGTTGAAAAATCCACACATTTGTCTTTGCTTACACATTGCACAACTTGATCTTATGCCTATTTAGTTAGAAATCTCATTGATTTCAGTTGGCCGTATTCCCTAGTAAGGGTGCATAAAATCGCAACCTTAGTTACTCAAAGCCTAGCTATGACTCCCATGCATCTGGTTTACAATTTCTCTGAATAGATCTATAGCACACCAGTACTGATGAGTGCTTCAAATCTCAGCAAGGAGTTTCAGCGAAATCTGGCAAATAGAATAGTAAAACGCCCAAAGTAAATGGTAAAACACCCAATCTACCGAACACTCTCAAATGTTCAGCAAACTTCATAACCAACAAGACTTCACTTTTGATTTTTAAGTTAACAGTGCATCATGCTAACAGGCCAGCTTAACAAAGCACTGTTTCTCATAGGCAATCATTCTAGGTAATGGTACAAGGAGGATAAAATACAATTTCTTTCTATGATGGATCAATTAATTAGCTTTCCATTTTTGCTACTGCCACCTGCTGCTTTGCTCAATGCACTTCTCTGATGCCTCACTTTTACAGTTTTGCCATCTTCATATGTTCCTTTTCTTTGTAAATTGGCTTGCAATTGGCTATGAAGAATTCTGCAAGGTTCCTTAACATGTCTTAAATACTGTGGTATTTTCATACAATTTTATTTCTTTGAGGAAGTTTGGTGTGAGTTAGATGTTTATGTGCAGCCAAGAAGATACCATCAGCATATGGGTGCCTCTTTTTCCTTGTTTCTGAATTTGCACCTATTTTGTGGGTAACTTAATTAGATGAAATGGTAACCAAATGACACAGACCCATCTGTGTAAAAGTGGATCTGTCTCAATCATGGACAAAGGATCTGATCTTCAGAGCAAAAGGAGAATGACTTGTCTCCTTGCAAACCAATCTGTAGATGCTTTCCTCTCAGCTGGAATACATTAGGGAACAGGCTTCAGGGAGATACACCACAGGCAGTGTGAGGGTTCAAGCTCTTCACACTGGCACACCCATTTGCTCTTAAAATCACAAGCACCCTGCTTTGTGACTGGATTAAATCATTTTAAAGAGACTCATCTGCCATTATCATTGTTACAATTTCTAGGTGTCACTCACTAACCATTCTTTTGGTCATATGTCAGCTTCAGGATTACATATGGAACAATATAACTGACAATGTAAAAGTGGTATAAATTGTAATGACAATCTAGATCACTCTTGTCTAATTTGTGACCCATTGATAATGGACTGTTAGAACCACATTCTGTTCTGGCTCCTAGTACTACTGTTATCATTCAGGTCTCCAGGGATTCCAACAGGTGAGGGGTTTTAATCTGAATCAGTTAAAGCTATGCCAGCCCATTACAATGTCGCTACTCGGTAAGAGTTTTTAATCCCAAATTGTAAACAAAATTGTAAACTAGGTCCATGGCATTACATTGTATCTAATCGAGCTAATAGAACTAAAACACTAGTCCTTCCAGCAATAGTATCAAGTGGCCCAATATGTTTGAGGGAAGAAGGAAAAGAGAGGCAGCCTTCAAAGACTTAAGTTGTTTCACATCTTGTAATGCATGCTTAACAATTTCTTTGAAATTGGATGTTGCCGAATAAACCAGTGAATTTATTTTGTGCATCTTGGGACAAGATCCTAGTGTGGTGGTGGGGAGGTAAAGGATGTCTAGCACTTTAATGTAGTAGCTTTGATAAATTGAAAATCATTTGAGTGTAAGATGTAGTGTTTCTAAGAACTGAATGGACTTTCTTTTATAATATATTTAAAATAAATTTTTATTGTGTCTTTTCTGAAGACATGTGGAAGTGTCTAGTCTTGTAACAACCTAGAGTGAGTGTGTGTGGTGGAGAAGACGGGTGAAATTGGTTACACTGAAAGAGCAAATAAAATATTCTGAATTGGGGCAAATGTATACATTCATATTGCCTTCCAGATGATCCTCGCAGTCTCAAAGCTCACTCTGCTTCAGACATTGATCTGTTACTTGTATCACTACTTGTAGGGAAATACTTTTTTCAAATATTCATTATTTCTGTGAAAACTGCAGTTACTCTTGGAAATCCTGGACACAGAATGGTATGATTTGGCTATTGGATGAAATCCATTGCCTCTTATCAGGCAAATCACATGTTAAATAGAAATTGTATTTGGAGCTGATATTATGGTAAAGTTATCTGAAAGATGGGTGTCAGATGTTTGGACAGGGGGCGCAATTTCAGTGCTTGCCCTAGGCGCTATTCCCTCTAGATACGCCTCTGCTAAGGCCTCTACTTCACAAGACAAAGCTTTGTTGAGCATTTCATGAGTAAAGTTCTGTAATGGGGCTATGAAGTGGTTAAATCTGCCCAAGATATTTGTATCCAAACAATACAACTGAATGAGACCATTGTTCACTAAGCTTCTATGAAACAAACACATCAACTTGTGTTGTTTTTTTCTAGATTTTAGTAATTCTACAAGTTCTATTAGACACTGCTTTTTGTTTATCATTTCACTAGATGGTTGTGATATAGGAAGATACTGAAAGGCATCATCTCAGACTGCGAGGGAGGAGGCAAAGATAAACCCCTTCTGTATCCTATCAAAGACAACCACAGGGCTCCGTGGGTTCCAGGCAGGGCCATCCTTAGGGCGGGGCAACCAGGACAGTTGCCCCGAGCCTCACGCTGGCACAGGCCCTGCTCTGGACACACTGCAGTGCAGCCTGACCTCCTCTCCCCAGTCCCAGTCCCTTATCTTTCCCCTCACACTGCCCAGCCAGAGCTGCTCTTTTGTGTGGATGTGCAGCACAGGCTTGAAAGGCTCCCAGGCAAGCTGCTAGAGTTCCTTCTCTCTCTGCCTCTCAGCTATTAGGCGGACAAATTTTTGGTTTTTTTAATATAGATAGATATTTGAATTTTTTTAAAAAAAACACCAAAAAAAGTCCTATAAGTGTCTTGTTTCATTTATTTATTTATTTCTATACCACCCTTCCAAAAATGGCTCAGGGTGGTTTACACAGAGAAATAATAAATAAAATGGCTCCCTGTCCCCAAAGGGCTCACAATCTACAAATAAACATAAGATAGACTCCAGCAACAGTCACTGGAGGTACTGTGCTGGGGGGGGGGGGGGATAGGGCCAGTTACCCTGCTAAATAAAGAGAATCACCATGTTAAAAGGTGCCTCCTTGCCAAGCTAGCAGGGGTTGGCAGTTTTCATGGCAGAAAATTACAAAAACTTCTGGAACAATCAATATATAATATATATTTATTTATAAATGCACAATGCTCAAGTTGATTTGCAACCCAGAAAGTCTAAGTGAGAACTGTGAAGCATGTATTGTGCTTTTTATTTGTATTTTTATTTCTTTATAAATGCACTATATATCCAAGTTGGTTGGCCATGTCCAGAAACCTCACTCACACTATTTGCACTGAATGTCATCAATCAGTATGATTCTGTAATGATATGAAAAGTTAAGGAGGCCCCAAAGATGCTGATTTGCCTCCAGCCCCACACCGCACTAGGGTCGCCCATGGCGCCAGGAGTCAAAATCAACTTGATGGCACACCTTAGATTGTTAAAATAACCATTTTGACACCATCATTGTTTCAATGTGTTTAACATGGGTTTCAACAAAAGGCTGTGCCAGAGAGAACCCATCTGAAAACAAATGCATTTTTTTCATTTAATAAGTTCAATACTTTTCTCGGAACATAACATAACCCGAGGCAAGAACATTGTACAGGAAAAGTTCTCTTCCACAACCAATGCCTGCATAAACTTGTTTAAAAAATATTTGGTATCAAAGAAGGAGACGTTCGTTTTAAATGGAATTTGGCTTGACTTCTACCCTGTCTTTAATGAAAACAATATTAAAACACTTATGGAAAAGAACAAACTGTTCAATTTCCTTATGGCCTTTTTGTAAAGCAAGTCTGGCCCAAATTGAGCCATATGAATTGCTTCTTCCCTGCTGATACTCATCCAGATTAAATCACTAATCTAAAACGTATTTTCATAATGCAGGACAACCTTGGTTTTGGATAAAGCTCTCTTACAATGAAAGCAGCTATGTTCTGGGTACAGTTAGACAGCAACATTTGTTAAAACGGGACATCAAAACTATATTTTGCATCAAAAATTGCATGGACTATATGGTTTTCATTAAAGCTGTCCTCACATATGCACTAAAGATGTTATTGTTGACTTAAGTAGTTTCATTTTGGACCTCAACTAGAGTTAAAATTGGGAGGAATGAAAGCCTAAGGTACATTCTCACAAAACAAAGGGGCACTTCATTATGAGAGTAACAGATGCTATTTAGAAAGCAAGAGTGAACAAATGTATGTACATTGATAGTACACTTGCTCATACACATTAGACACAGCATACATATGTATCTCTGATTTGGTCTGTAATCATGAAAAGAATGATCTAGAAGTAGGAGTAAGCAGTGAGGTGGCCAGATTCGCAGATGATACCAAACTCTTTTGGGGAGTGAAATCCAAAATGGATTGTGAGGAGCTTCGAAAGCATCTCTCCAAATTGGGGGAGTGGATGACAAAATAGCAAATGCACTTCAGTGTTGGCAATTCTAAAGTGATGCACATTGGGATGAAAAACCTCAACTTCAAGTATACGTTGATTAGATCTGAGCCTGTCGGTGACTGACCAGGAGAGGGATCTTGGGGTCGTGGTGGACAGCTCGTTGAAAGTGTCGACTCAATGTGCGGCAGCTGTGAAAAAGGCCAATTCCATGCTAGGGATCATTAGGTAGGGGATTGAAAATAAAACGGCTAATATTATAATGCCCTTATACAAAACTATGGTGCGGCCACACCTGGAGTACTGCATATAATTCTGGTCATCACATCTAAAAAAGGACATTGTAGAACTGGAAAAGGTACAGAAGAGGGCAACCAAGATGATCAAGGGCCTAGAGCACCTTTCTTATGAGGCTAGGCTACAACACCTGGGGCTATTTAATTTAGAAAAAAGACAGCAGGAAGACATGATAGAGGTCTATAAAATCATGCATGGTGTGGAGAAAGTGGATAGAGAGAAATTCTTCTCCCTCTCACATAACACTAGAACCAGGGGTCATCCCATGAAATTGATTGCCAGCATTTAGGACCAGAAAATTTAGGACCAGCAAATGGAAGTATTTTTTCACACAACACATAATCAACTTGTGGGATTCTCTGCCACAGGATGTAGTGACAGCCAGCAACCTGGATGGCTTTAAGAGAGGTTTGGATAACTTCATGGAGGAGAGGTCTATCAACGGCTACTAGTTAGAGGGCTATAGGCCACCTCCAGCCTCAAAGGCAGGATGCCTCTGAATAGCAGTTTCAGGGGAGTAACAGCAGGAGAGAGGGCACGCCCTCAACTCCTGCCTGTGGCTTCCAGTGGCATGTGGTGGGCCACTGTGTGAAACAGGATGCTGGACTAGATGGGCCTTGGGCCTGATCCAGCAGGGCTGTTCTTATGACTGGGATTCTTGCTGGAGATACTGGTGAGTTTCTTCTGTGCTTGTGCCCTCAGCTATGTTTTTCATAGGACAACCTGCACAGAGCTAGATAAGATCCTTATAATGTATATGGTACTTGAAAGCTGCTACTTACCAGTAAGCCCTACTAAACACAGTGGGAGTTACTGCTGAGAAAACACACACAAGAAACAGAATTGAACTGAAACAAGCAAAAGAGATAGGCTGCTTCCTTCATAGTTTACAATGTAGGGACAGCTCCATACTTTATGCAGCAAACACAATTAGTGAGGCTATTCACACAATTGTAGAAAATCGGGCTAGCCTCCACTAACCCGATTTTCTACAATTGTGAGAACCACCGGGCTTGGCTGCGAGCCCGGTGGTTCTTGAGCGGGTAACCCACTTCTTGAGGGTAACCCGCTCAAGTAGCCCACCCCTTAAACTGGGTTTGCGGAGCGAGCACTCCGCAAACCCATTTTTAAAAATCATGAGTAGCCATGGTTACTCATGAGTAGGCCCCCGGCAAGAGGCTGAAAAGCAGCCTCCTGTCTCGGGGGTCTCCCCAGCATGCCCTGCACACTTGCGCAGGGCATACTTGAGCTTCCAAGGGCCGCGCGGCCCCCAAAGTCCCCAGCCCCTGCCGGCTCCGTCACGGAGCCAGCAGTCTTGTGGGTGGCCTATCCAGCCGCCCAGGGCTCCCACCCTGCTCGTGTGCAGGGAGAGCGGGCTTAGCCCACTCTCCCCGCTCACTCTTACACACCGGGTCTCACTGATCATGAGACCCGGCTCAGTGATGATTCAGAAAACATATAAAGTGATATAAATGAACCTTAAACACTTATGGACACACATGAAATAACTCACCTGTCAGGTCTCCCCAGTGCATTTAATCATATATATCTTTCCCATGTTATGAGTTTGCTGTAAAAAAAAAAACTACTACTGCACCAACAGCAATTGTGTTTGCTGCACAAAGTGGACTGCTGTCCTAGATCTTGGCAGTGGAGCATAAGGAGATGCAAAGATAAGGAAGAAATGAAGTTTCATTTGAGCTTCAATCAAATGTGTACTTTTTAGGAAGTAATCCCCATTGAATCTGTAGGACATGCGAGTAAAAATGCATATATGTAATGGATCCTATTTTTAACTGCTCTCAAGGCTTCTCTTTCTGGCAGTTGCTCAGACCCAAGTGTGTGAGGTTCAAAGTAGACTAACTGTTTTAACTGTAGGGTTGTTTGCAGAGTTTATTTGCACAAGAATTAAAACGTTTAAATTAAACATGCTTGTGTTTCCTTTTTCAGACTTTGGGGTCAGTATTACTAGTTGTTAAGGAATTAGGCCTTTACCACTTTTTTGTGCTTTTCAAATTTCTGTAATATATATACGTAATTGCTGACTTCCTATGTTCTGTATTAAGAAGCTGTGTGGGGGTCACAGCTTCTGTTCTACAGTTTGGTTTGGGAGAGAAAATAGATCTGCTGTTTAATTTTTGGAGGGAAGAGAGAGTTTGATTTGATTGGTTATATTTTTTAAAATTTAAGGAACTTTATTTTGGTTTGTTTAGCAAGGGCGGGGGGGCTTGCCTGCAGCAGGAAGTTAGTTAACGCTGGAGGAACAGTTTAACCTTGAGTTAAAGTTGGCATTAGAACTGACTAGGAGTATGAAGACCCTGAGAAACATGACTGGAACCAGGGCCTCCTTTAGCTAGTGCAGGGCCTGTAGCATATGTTATGAAGGGGCCCCAAATTTTAAAAATGCACCTAAATATTGAAACATAAATTATTTACTTGCATAGTAAAGTAATTCAATTTTTTCATTTGCTGTACAGTCAGATAATATGACATATATCTGACACTTCAATAATACTATTACTTACAAGTAGGTTTCAATTTCAAATGTCAAAAGTAAGAAAACTACAATTTAAACGCACCCTGTTCATGCACAGACTGATAGAGAGGTTGTATGGTGTATGGTTGAAAGTATATCATTTTTAGACACTTGCCCATCATTGAATACAATTGTTAGCATTATTTATGCCTTGACATTGCAAGCAAACAAACCCAACAAAACTATGTCGTATCAGCCCTGAGGCCAATGCTTTTTGTGCCATGAAACAATCCTGGCAAACATAAGACAGTGGCAGGGGAACAGCAGGTAAAACAGCGGGTGAGGCATCCTGGTTTGACCCATGGGAAGCAGAGCACTAATCTAATGGGCAGGAAAAAGTTTGCAACAAATAATAACAACCCAAAATTGACTTTTGCTTTGCAAACAACTTTGCAAAACGTCCCCCGCCCCTCTTTTGTGTTCAATAATCCACATGCAGACAGGAGTCACCGCGGCAGGAGCCGGAGGGCTGAGCCCACTTCTCAGCAGTGCACGCTCTTTACATTTCCCCACACATACCTGGCATGCCCAGCAGCAACCCCGGCTCTTCAGACTCATTTTGAGGGGTGGTTAGTGAGTTTGGTTCAGCACACAGGCAGCAGCACACCCTGCGGGAAATGGTGGGGGGTGGCGGCGGGTAGACAGTCAGTGACACGCTCTCTTTGTGACCATACACAGAAGCATGGCGTCACGCACGCGAGAGAGAGAAGGCCCGTGGAGCGGATATGGGTGACAAGCAAGCATGCATTGGTCATCATAGTCATCACTGAATAATATAGGAGGTTGCGTGGGCCCCACAGGCATGAGGAGGGAGGGAGCGCTTGCAGGGCAGGTTGCCTGCACCTATCAGCCTCATAAGAAGGAGCATGCGGGTGACGGGCAGGCAGGAAGCCAACTGTAATCGGGTGGTGGCCAACTCAGGAGAGAATGGGTGGCAGCACCCGGCAGTGAGGAGAGAGGCTGCACGAGTAGTAGAGAGCAGAAAGAAGAGGGGGCAGTTCAAGCCGGGTGTGCGGGGCCCTCAAAAACGCGGGGCCCATAGCAAAGGCTACATTTGCTACTACGTTAATCCGGCATAGGCTGGAGCAGTGGAGAGGTAAGCAGACAGCAGGACAAAACTGATTGGGGCATTAAAAATCAGAGCACTTGAAATAACTGAGCTGGAATTGCTGCAGCATTGGAGAAGACACTGCCAGGGTCTGTAGCTGAGCTAGATGGGCCAGTGGTCTGACTTGATAGAAGGCAGCTTCCTATGAGGCAGAAAATGACTAGGTGGTAGGAGTAAAGGAGCCTGGCCGACTGCAGATGAAAGGAGGACGCTTTAGGAGAAGCTATCCTTTGCACTAAGCCTAGTGTTGCTGTTGCCTAGTTGCTGAGCCTAGTTTGTATAGGCTACTGGTCTTGATTATTCTTTGCTGTTCCTGTTTTGCTCTACCTGAAACTTGTTTTTAAATTTCTATTTAATGTTAATGAACTGTTTCAAATCTAAGATTTTGGGGGGTTTTGAGCTTTCAATAGTGTCTGTCAATTATTTTGTCCTACCCACACCTATTTGCCTAAATTATCACTCTACCTTTTTGTCACACTGACTGAGAGGCTTCAGTGACTGGATGGTAGAACCAATCAAAAGAACTCTACCTGGTCGCAGGGAGTTGTTTTATGTGCAGGGCCCGCTGAGGTGGTACCCACCACACTAGTACTGCCACTTGTACTTATATAGTGCTTTTCATGACGTGCTTGAAGCAGTTTACATAGGGGGAAAGGATAGCTTCCTGTCCCCAAAGGGCTCAATCTAAAAAGAAACAACAGCAACAGCCACTGGAGAGACACTGCAATGGGGCTGGATAGGAAAGCTGCTCTCCCTCTGTAGCCACCACAGGTGCCTTTTTACAGGGTAATAGTATATATAAATATTAATAGGATCCTGTCTATTCCTAAATAGCCACCTAATGGCACAGCAGGGAAATGGCTTGAGGTTGCAGGTAATCCCCACTAGTATGTTTCCCAGACTATGGGAAAGAAAGACCTATATCAAGCAGCAGCAATACAGGAAGATGCTGAAAGGCATCATCTCATATTGAGCCGGGAGATGGCAATGGATAGATAGCACCTCCTGTATTCTACCAAAGACAACCACTGGGCTCTGTGCACTAGGACTCGGGGGCACTTTACCTTTGTTTGCTGTGCTGGTGTCAACTCCTAGAGAGCAGAGCCCCATGGTTGTCTTTGGTAGAATATTCTTTTCCCATATTCTGGGAAACATACCAGTGGGGATTCGAACCAGCAACCTTTTGCTCCCTAGGCAAGTTATTTATCCGCTGCACCATTATAATCACCTGTCCTGAACAAATCTAACAATCTTTTCTACCAAAAAAATTCTACTTCCACCAGCATCTGTCTTATCACTTAACCTCCACCCTCCACCACTCCCCCCATCCCAGCCAGGAATGGCTCACACAGGATTGGGCTGTTAAGCAGTGTCTCTCCAAGAGCTATCCGCGAAGAACGCAGTTCTCTGTGGAGAGACATGGCACTCGGGATCCGACTGTCAACTCCTGCCTCTAGCTTCGCTCCTGAATTCTCAGTCGTGGAGGCTGCAGTCAGCCAAGTGTTTGATCCGCTCTGGCTAATAAATGTGCCCGCTGCACCCCTTTCCGGAAAGGAGGGACCTCGCCGCTGTTGCACATGCCCTAGTCACTTCTCGGCTAGATGCCTCGACAACGCTCTCAACATGCAGCAGTACTGCCCAAGCGCCATGGTTTACCAGTTTTTCCCATTTAATTGTCCCAGTATACCAGTGAGGCTGCACCAGAAAAAAAAGTTGGATGGGGGGTGGAGGGCAGAAGAAACAAACTGTGATGACGGGCGGGCGAACTGTGCTCCACACATGAGACAAGCTGCTTGTTTGAGTGGGCGCTCGCCCTCTCACCCGCCCTCTGGAGGCGCCCTTGCATATAACAGCTGCCGATTCAGTCCAAGGGGGTGGTGGTTTCTCATCCCTGAGGCTGTGCAGCCAGAGAGGTCCCTTCTGCACTCACATCTCCCCGTTCACTGAGGTCTAGTAGCACCACCCGGTTGCAGGAATTCTTCCTCGATAGCCCTGCTGTTGTCCGCAGCAGCAACGGGAAAGCTCGAGGGGCAGCGGCTGCTCCTCCGCTTCACGCTCAACACCTCGGGTTCACTGCGCTTTCAGGCCCCGCCCAACTTCCACCTTGGCGGAGGTCCCCATCTCAGACCCCACCACGAGTCTCTCTCTGCCCCCGCCAATTCCTTTACCACCAGCACCACCTCCTTCTCTCGCACGTCCCTGCCTAAGCAGCGCCGTCTTCCCCTTCGCGACTCCTCTTCTCCCTCGCTCTCCCAGCTTGCTTTTCTCCCCGCCCCCGCAGGCAGGTCTCTCTACCCCGGGGAGCCAAACAGCCGCGTTACTCTGTGGCAGCAAAAGCAATAAGGGTTAAAGACCAACAACAGTAAGGCACACCTGCGCCTATTGCCTCGGAAGTTAGTCCCATCGTATTAAGTTGATCTGACTCCTGGGGAAGTGTGCATAGGATCGGACCCTTAAGCCGCGAGTAGTGGTTAGTTCAGGCTAGGCTGCCAATAAATCTGGCTGTGGTCTTTCAGTGTCCAAACTTTTTCCGCCCGCCTTTTAAGGTCGCTCTCAGGGCTGCCGGACCCCGCTTCCCCTTTTCGGGCAGACTCCACTCACTCTCTCCTTCTCCTATGTGCGGACTTCAAACACCGTCGAGCTACCACCCCTTTGCAGGAAGTAGCCTATAGCCACAGACAGACAGCCCCTGTGGCTAATTGATTGTATGAGCGGCGCCGTAATCCCCACCTTCTGTGCTCCATCAGCCAATGGCGGCTCGGAGGCGGGACTTCCGCTCCGAGTGGAGAAGGAGGTGCGGGTAGGTTTTGTGTGTGTGTGCTGTGTGTGGAAGTGGGAAAGGGGAGAAAAGCGAGCGCGATCGGGGGCGGCGGCGGTCCCGTGTCTCCGTGGTCGAGCGTCTCCTCGGCGGTGGGGTGTAGCAGTGTCCGCCTGACGAGCTCGGCCAAGGGGCCGGCAGCCGGGCACAGAGCTCCGTACCGGGCTGCCGGCTCCAGAGGCTCAGAGCTGGGTAGCCCATGGGGCGCTCTGCTCGGCCGGGGGCCCGTTGTCAGGGCGTCGGGAGGCGAAGGTAGAGGCGCTCCTTGGTGGGGTGTGAAGTGGGGGGAGAGGAAAGTTACCCACCCCGCTCACCACAGCCCGCCACTCAGGGGGGAAGAGCGGGAGGCGAAGAAGGAGTTTGCCAGGGGGTGGGGGTGGGGGGGTGATGGGGGGCCTCTCCTGCAGTCGCAGAGGACTGGGCGATTAGGCAGCGTTTATGATCATCTGAGGCTGGGAAGTGAGTTTCTGAGGGGGAAAGGGGGCGGCCGAGGAACGTGAGGGTGCCACGAAAGGCAGTTTCTGGGGGGGGGCCTAGTGGTCTGGAAGAGTGTTTCTAGGGGCCCCTGGGAAGAGGTCAAGTGGAAGTTGTGAGACATGCCTGAAGAAAATGAAAAGCGCCCCTGTTGACAGGGCTGCTTTGAAGGGTCTCTAGATCTCCCCCTAAGGCACGTGGGTAGTTCAGGAGCAGATAGGCTGGAGGAGGAAGAAGAAGAAGCGGCAGCGGCTTATAGGTACATCTGGACTTGGAAGGGCTTCTTGGAAATCCCAGCAAAGTTGTTTAGAAGCAAGGAGAGGGGCTGCCTCTTTCTTTGTCTCTCCCCGGAGCTGGTGCGAGGCTGCGATGAATGGTTTCAGCACCGAGGAAGACAGCCGGGATGGGCCTCCCACCACCCCTTTTTACGGACAGAGCTGCTGTCTCATCGACGACGGGGATCGGTGCGTCCGCCCAGCGGGCAATGCCTCCTTTAGCAAGAGGGTCCAGAAGAGCATTTCTCAGAAGAAGCTGAAATTAGATATTGACAAAAGCGTAAGTTGCAGCTGTCTTGTGCCTGCCTAGCCGCTTCCTTTACCCTTCTGCTGCATTCTGCTGCTGCCTTAGTGCCTTAGTGGTGCAGGGTTAGCGGGGGCCCTTAGCAGCAGGGAAGTGGGTCAGCTGTGTTACTGCAATCTTTTATTATTATTATTATTATTATTATTTTAAAGCTGTAATATAACTAGCACGGGAGCTTAGCGTCAAATAATGCCAAAATATTTCACTTCTGGCTCCCAGCAGCATATTTCAGATTGATGTATATATATGAAAGTTTGCATATCAATTGGCAGACAGCTTTTACATGCACATAGTGGCAAAGGAAATGGCCCCACAATGTCACCATAGGCATACATCATAGATGCTATAAGTCTCCCACTTTTCAGCCTCTCCAAGTGGACACCAATAATCCCCCAAAGTTTTTTTTTTCCTTTCAAATCGGCCATTTGACTTTTAATGCCACAGATATGTCAAAAAGACACAGAAAGTAGTATCCCCCAAAGGACACACTGTACTGCTTATATTAAAGAAAGGAATATGTATTCCTTTCTTTAACTCACACAAACACACCACTACCACCACTGCAATATGAAATGCAGTAAACCAGGGTTTCTTAACCTTGGGCCCCCAGATGTTTTGGGGCTACAACTCCCATCATCCTCACCCACAAAGGCCATGTCTGGGGATGATGAGAGTTGTAGTCCAACAACATCTGGGGGCCCAAGGTTAAGAAACCCTGCAGTAAACCAAAAACCTTCCATTTAAGATGAGTTGAGATGCTATCATACCTCTGCTGTAAAAAGGATGGAAATTGCAAGTGTAGGTGCCCAACATCCATACCATATGGATGGTATTTATTTATTTATTTCAATTTTTGTACTGCCCTTCCAAAAATGGCTCAGTGTGGTTCACACAGAGAAATAATCAATAAATAAAATGGATCCCTGTCCCAAAGGGCTCACAATCTAAAGAGAAACACAAGATAGACACCAACAACAGTCATTGGAGGTACTATGCTGGGGGTAGATAGGGCCAGTTACTCTCCCCCTGCTAAATAAAGAGAATCACCACGGTAAAAGGTGCCTCTTTACCAAGTTAGCAGGGGTAACAGGACTACACAACTATGAACCTTGTACAGATGTTGGACTACAACTCCCACAATCTCTGACTATTGGCCACTATGGCTTGGGGGTGGTGGGAGTTTTAGTCCAAAAACAGCTGCTCGGCCAAAGTTGTGCAGCCCTCCCATATTATTGTGGGGCCATTTTGGAAAGCACCCTCTACAGGCCACTGTGTGCATATGAGAGCGTGTTTCCTGCTGGATTTATTTTTATTAATTTAATTTATCTATCTATATATTTAATTCTCTAAGCCATACCCATGGCTAATCCCATGTGTGGCAGCTCTCGCGAGAATTTGGAGAGCTGCCGGATAGGTTTGCCATGGGATCGGGGGGGGGGGGGGGGAGTGGGTGAAATGGCTGCAGTGGAAGTGGCTGGCCAGCAGGGGGTGGGGGGAATGGCGCCAAGAAAACAGCGGCAGGCGGAAGGAGGCGGTGCAGATGGATGGGGATGGAGGAAGGAGGAGGGGCAGTGGGCGGGGGAAAGGAGGAGGTGGCGGCAGGCGGGGCATGGCGACAAGTGACAAACTAGAGGCACAGATGCTCTGTGCCTGTCCCAGCTAGTTTAAAATATTTCTAAACCGCCCACAACTGGTGCCTCTGGGTGGTTTACAATTAAAATAATTAACTTCAAATCAATTAACAATTAAAATCATTTAAAACAGTAAAAACATTTAAAACCCAGTATTAAAAAAAATTAAAACTATAAATCAAAAGCTTGGGTGAATCAATATGTCTTCAGTGCCTTTTTAAAAGTTGCCAGAGATGGGGAGGCTCTTATTTCAACAGGGAGCATATTCCAAAGTCCAGGTGCAGCAATGGACAAGGCCCGTTCCCAAGTAGCCACCAAACGAGTTTCCGGCAACCACAGACAAACCTCTCCAGATGATCTTAACAGGCGGTGGGGCTTTGTATACTTCTAGTATTTGTAGTTGTTTATTTGTAGTGTATCTAGCACAAAGGCCTGTGTAAATACAGATGCACACAACAGCTGCCTGAAATATGCTGCTAGGAACCAGAAGTGAAATATTTTTTGCACTATACTTCTGTAATGATACTCCCACTGTTGCTTCACTGGATATAATGGTGGTGCCTTATAGGTAGTGCTAGTAGCTACCATCTTTTTTTATCAGTGCCTCAGTGATCAATCATAGGCCTTTGCCAGTGCCTGAGTTGTTTACCCCTGATGCCACCGCTGTTTCCACTATGTGCTGTTGTGTGCCACTTCCTGGGAATAGTTTGTGTGAGTTGTATGTTGTTGTTTTGAAACTACCATGCAGCGAAAGTATCTAGTGGTTCTAAAGCTTTTCAGAGCCATTTTAATCATTTGTTGCTATTCTAAAACCAGCCCTGTAATTGGAGACTTGTAGCTGTACAACAGTGCTCAACAACACTCTGTTATCTATAACTTCTAGAAATAACCTGAAAATCACTGTCTCTTGGAAATTGTAAATACATGTTGTCACCCCTGCAGTATTTGTAGTGGTTTATGTTTCTAGCACAAAAGCCTGTGAGAATACAGATTTTTCTTTTCTGTTTTCAGGAGTGGGTCTAAACAGTGTACTTGTTTTATTTACAGTTATATCTTGCTCTTCCTCCAAGAATACCAGAGTGTACATACAGTGGCGTATCGGGGGGAAACGGCGCCTAGGGCTGGCCAGCCCTGAAATGGCGCCCCCCGCCTCCCCCTCAGCCCCCACATACCTGGCGGCGGCGCGGCGCCCCCCAGGCGGCAGATCGACGGCGGTGATCAGATCAGCTTGGTGCCGCTCTGCAGTAGTCCTCGGTGGGCGATCCGCCGCGCCGCCGCTCAGCCCGCTACAGGCCATGCCAACGCTGCGCTGCCGCCTGGTCCGCCACCTCCAAATCGCCGCCGTACGCCCGCCGCCACACTCGGCGGGCGATCCAGGGGGTGCGGGGGGGCCCACTTTTTGGCGCCCCCCACGTGACCTGCCGGGGTGGCGCCCGGGACATGTGCCCCCCCTATAGTTACGCCCCTGTGTACATAGTTATGGTTATTCACACTCCACCTTGTTTGAGGTAGATTAGGCTCAGAAATAAGTGACAGACTTAGAGCCACCCAGTGAGTTGCATGACTGAATGGGAATTTGAACTTGGGTCTCCCAGTCCTAGTCTAACACTACACCATGCTGGCTCTCAAATGTAGGATCTCAAATGATACTATATTTTGAATTGTCTTTTATGCCAGCAATAGTGTATATTTTTCTGGGTGGGTTGGTTTGTTAACTGGTTAAAAAACCCCAAACAAATATATAAATAAATGCAATTCTAATAACAGGTGAGGTAACTGGAGATATAGGCAAGATATGTTAGCCAACTGAATTCAAAGTATAAATGCTTTTTAACTGTGTGAGAGGCAAAATCAAAAATTGATTCTCATAACACAAAGTTCATAAGGCTATAATGTCTCCTTACAGGAGGACCTTTCAAGTACAGTTGTCTAATATTTAGTTGCGGGGGGGGGGGATAGCAGTTGTCCCTACTTATCCCAGTATAGTGTGTCTCCCAGTGACTGTTGCTGGTGTTTCCCTTGTGTGTGTTTTCTTTTTTCTTCTTCTTTTCTTTCAGACTGTGCGCTCCTTTGGGACAGGGAACCATCTTATTTGTGTTGCTGTGAAAGCCACTTTGAGACCTTTTGTTGAAAAGCAGTACATAAATATTCTAAATAATACATGGTGGGGAAAGAAAACTACATGAAGGGGATGGAAGAGACAGGTTCCTAGATAGAGTTGTCTTACCTGGTTGAAATGAAGCTATAACTAGTCTAGAACGCTTAAAGATCAGGTTGGAAGGACTTAATGCTATGTAAACACCACTGGCATAATGGAGGACAATTACCATTGGCAATTTAAGGGAGAGGGAAAGCATCCACTTTCTTGTCAAAGGCCAAGGAGTTATATGACAGTTGGCATTACTACAGGGAATTGATGCAAATAATATATCTGTAACTAACTGACAAATGTGACAGTTAAAACAATTGCCTTGCAACAGTTAATTTAAAAGCTGTCAATTCTCCAGCGTTGTTCTGAGGTTTAAAAAAACCTTTTTAAACTGGAGAATTTGCAGGCATGTTTGTGTGGCTAGCACAAAGTGGATTTAACTGCTGCCAGCTGATTAATGTTAATGTTAAGTGACATCTGTCACATCAGACTTCTGAACTGGAGCATCATTATTTGTAATAATAGGGATTGCTTGCATTCAGCATGGTGGTAAATTAGTACTGCTCTGTAAACAGCTCCTTGGTTTAAACCTTGCTTGAGTCAATCTTAAACCCTCAAGGGCAAGCGAGTGGAAAGAAATAGTTTACTGTGTCCTTTTGATTGCATATGAAGCTGCCTTAGAGTCAGACCACTGTTCTCTGTAGCTCAGGATCATCGGACTGGCAGCACCTCAGGATCTAGCTCAAGTTTATCTGATTAGCAGCAGCTCTCCAAGGTTTCAAATGGAAGTCTTTCTCAGCCCTACCTCGAGATGCCAGGGATTGAACTTGGGATCTTTTGAATGCAAACGCATATGCTCTGACCACTGAGCTATAGCACCTTCCTTCTCTTCAAAAAGTTCTAGTTCATTCTTGCAATAACAAGTAGCTTGCCTTATGCACTATCTGGGTGCAGTAGGTGGATAGTCTGGGAAATAGCTTGTTCTTGCCTACCAGGCTGGCTTAGAAATGTTGCCGCCGTAAAGGATGAGATTGTTCTTAAATTATCAAATGTCTTTATCTATCATTCTTTTATCATTCTTAAGTTATCAAGTGTTACCTTAACTTTTAAGAGTTAACTCCCAGTTAATTAACCTCCCAGTTAACTGAGCCCTCCCAGTCCAGCTTGCTATTAGGCTTCATTCTATAAAGCACCCACAGAAATATAAAGGGAAATACTCTAGAACTGTTGCAAGAGATAAGTTTGAAAGTGATTGCAAAGAAGCCATGCCACAATAGGAAAAAAACCCTAACAGTTGTCATGGCAGAACTCAGTTGGAATTCCAACATTGCTGTTGGACCAAGTTAAATACCCCTGCTAACTGGGCAGAGAGGCACCTTTTACCGTGGTGATTCTCTTTATTAAGCAGGGGGAGAGTAACTGGCCCTATCCATGCCCAGCACAGTACTTCCAGTGACTGTTGCTGGTGTCTATCTTATGTTTCTTTTTAGAATGTGAGCCCTTTGGGGACAGGGTTCCATCTTATTTGTTTGTTATTTCTCTGTGTAAACCTCCCTGAGCCATTTTTGGAAGGGCGGTATAGAAATCAAATTATTATTATTTATTTACACAGTCAGACAGGTGTTATTGACTGGTTTGTTTTGTCCAGACATCGAATCCTTCCCAAGGACCTGGGATGCCACAATTTTATTGTCAATGTTGTTGCTGTTATAGATATCGTCGCAGAATATAGGCTGTTCCCAATAAAGTTGCTTTTTGTAATTGGCTGATGGTGATTTCTGTGGCCCCGATGGTGTTGAGGTGCTCTTCAAGGTCTTTTGGAACTGCACCTAGGGTGCCAATTACCACTGGGATTATTTGGGTCTTTTTCTGCCACAGCCTTTCAATTTCAATTTGTAGATCTTTGTATTTGGTGATTTTTTCTATTTCTTTTTCTTCTATTCTGCTATCCCCTGGTATTGCTATGTTGATTATTTTGACTTGTTTTTCTTTCTTCTCGACTACAGTTCTATCTGGTGTATTGTGTGGCAGATGTTTGTCTGTTTGTAGTCGGAAGTCCCATAATATTTTTACATCTTCATTTTCTTCAGCTTTGTCGATTTTATGGTCCCACCAATTTTTGGCTACAGGTAGCTTGTATTTTTTGCAGATGTTCCAGTGTATCATCCCTGCTACCTTGTCATGCCTCTGTTTGTAGTCAGTCTGTGCGATCTTTTTACAACAGCTGATTAGGTGGTCCACGGTTTCATGTGCTTCTTTACAAAGGTGGCACTTGCTTTTTGTTGTTGACTTTTCAACTTTTGCTCTTATTGCATTTGTTCTTAGTGCCTGTTCTTGTGCAGCCAGTATTAAACCCTCTGTTTCTTTCTTCAAGTAGCCATTCTTAAGCCATTGCCAGGTCTTGGTGATGTTTGATTTTCTGGTTATATTGTGCAAATATTGATCATGCAGCGGCTTATTTTTCCATTTTTCTGCTTGGTTCTTGGCTTGTTCATTCTTGTAGGCCTGCTTTGTTTCATTGGTGTTGAATAGTTTCTTCTTCTTCTTCTTCTTCTTCTTGTTAAATGGCCTGTGCAGCGCCTCTCGGCTGAGAGATGCCACTAGAGCACTTAATCTGGTACGGCAAGGATGTCAGGAAATGTCCGGTTTTCGATCTGACCCAGCAATTGTGGTGGAGTGTGGGTGTGTGTGATGTTGGCCCTCCCAACAGTTTTTCTGTTGGATTGGATCTGACATTTCTTAGGCTGCACTGGCATCTAATAAAACACAGCTAAGTGTTTGCTTGCTTGCAGGTGGTTTTCCAACTGACCCAAATACCATTTCATTCGATAGGAAAGGTGTGAGTCCTGAAGATATATTTTCTTTTACATGTTAGTCTGTTGCAGAAAACACAAAATAAAGACTTGAGGGACTTTAAAGATGTATTATGGCAAACATTTTTTATGGATTTGAGCTACTTCATCAGATGCAACTAATTATTACAATAATTGTAATGCTCTGAAGACAAGTGAAATTGGGCTCTAATTTCAAATGTAATGAGCATTTGTCTTTATTTTCTTCCAGTGCTGTATGTGCTCAGAACTGCTATAATATTCTGTGATATGTCAAGCCCCCATACATTTTAAAAAATTGCACTTGTTATAAAATGTATGATGTCTGCATCATAACAAACCCCACTATCCTCTGCAGATGCCCTGTTAAGTAACTTACCAACTTCTGAAACATTTGGTTCATGTCATCATTTTAAAGTTTATTTGCAAACAATTCTGCAATGGCCTAAACTGGTTCCTAATGGTCAGTAAATAGTTCCCAATAATTCTCCAGTTCCCCTTTTGAGCTACAGAATATAAAGTCACATAATATAACCATAGAAGGGAGACAATTTCCTTTGATTTGTGGTGGAGGAATAATTTCAGCTGCTCCATGTGTAATTTGCCTGGCCTCCAGCTTACTTATCTTTGCAGGCTTATATTTGAAGAACTCCTCCTCTTTGGAGCATAAGAAAGGCAAATTGGCAGAACTGGGATGATAAGAAGACTGTCTCTTAGCTTGAGCAGTTGTTAGTTCTGCAAAAGTGAAGTAGCTGCCACATATATTGCAGAAAATTCTCATATATTGCAGAAAGTTTAATGCAACTTTTGCCTCTGAGCATGCAAAGGGGGCAGAGTAGGTCCTGTGATATTTAATAGGGTGTTGGTGCTCAGCAGCCCACAAGTGAACAATCAGGAATTGAAGAAGAAGAAGAAAGTCCTGCATTGGTAAAATTGTGTGAATACTCTTCATATTTTATAAACTCACTATAGCCTTTTCATGTACTGTGCGGTGACCACTGTGCCTTTTCCATAACTCTTAGGTAAGACATCTGTATATATGTGATTTCCACAAGAACTTCATTCAGAGTGTTCGAAACAAAAGAAAGAGGAAGACCAGTGATGATGGGGGAGACTCTCCAGAGCATGAGACAGATGTCCCAGAGGTATCAAACATTCTGAAATAGAGAATTACTGCTATCTCTCTTCATGTCCTGATTGCATTTTCATTGCGACCAAACTTTGCTTTCTTGAGACCTGTGGTGTTCCATTTATGTTGCCCAAAGGTAGCATAGTAAATACACTATCCAAGACCATAAAGTGATTGTGCCTTGTAGATTCTATCTCAGTAATATATCTACATAAGCATTTAATGTTTCTGGTACTGAAATGTTCATTCTGGTTGAGACAGAAAAAAATAACAATGCCTCTTTGAAGGGTTCCTTTGTCTGGGCTTTCCACACCAGAAGAGGCAGATCCAGAGAACTGCTCCCAGAACTGCCACTGGTGTCCAAGGGATGGAGGTAGCTGTGAAGGAAGGCCTATATCTTGCCACTTTTGTTTACTACACATGTTCAACCAATATACGAGACAGAAGCAGAAAGCCCTGCCACAATGTGCTTTAACTTGGCTATATGTGCATGCTCCCCTCTTCTCTTCTCTCCCTCAGCCCTGCCCCTTGGACCACAGTCAGCCCAGTTTAATGGTGAATGAGAATGGTTGTGGGTGTGCCCTGCCAGCCTTGCAGAACAGAGCTTTCCTTCCTTCCTGGCGCATATGTGTCCCATAATGGGGGTGGGTTGGCAGCACACACTCCATAAAAAAAACGGTGGAGGTGACAGACTAATTCCACACTGGGCCAGGAGTGGAGGAGAACTATGCCTGTCAGTTTTGGGGCAGCAGCTGCCACATTAAGAACCTTTCACTGTGGCCCATCTTACATGATGATTGACCAGGAATATTCAGCACAAGATGATTTGACTGTAATTTGGTGGATGCTTTCTTCCAACCTACCCTCCAGTCTTCAGTGCTAGATTTTAGCTGGTTCCTCTGGAGATGGATAGTAATTTTTACCTTCATCCTGTCTATATTGAGCTGCTTATTTAATATTTATTTATTTAACTTATTTTTATACCACCCAAAACCTACGTCTCTGGGCGGTTTACAACAAAATAAAATCAGGAATTAAAACATTAGTTAAAACAAAAAGAAAAAGTTTAAAACATTACAACAATTTAAAATTTTTAAACAATATTTTAAAACAGCATTAAAACGATTTAAACAATATTAATTAAAAAAAACCCTGGGTGAACAGATGCGTCTTTAAAGACTTTTTTAAAGCTGTCAGATATGGGGAGGCTTATTTCACTAGGGAGCACATTCCAAAGCCTTGGGGAAGCAATGGAAAAGCCCCATCCCTGAGTGGCCACCAGACAAGCCGGTGACAAATGCAGATGGACCTCTCCAGATGATCTCAGTGGGAGGTGGGGTTCATGAGGAAGAAGACGGTCTCTTAAATACCCAGGGTCTAAGCTGTTTAGGGCTTTATAGGTTACTAGTATTTTTAAGCCCGTTAAAATAACAGGCGCTAGTACCTGTTGTTGTTGTTTCCTTTATTCTTTTTCCCTCTCTCTTTCGCCCTCCGTTCCATTTTTCTTTTTCTCTCTCTGTCTTTCACTCCTTGTGCTGGTTGCTGTAGCTCCTCGCGGATGACCAAAAAGAACTCTGCACATGCCCCAACGCTTCGTGATCGGGCCCTGGCCCTGCTGCTGGCTCTTCAATGAAAGGCGGATTCTGAACCCTCTGTGGGCTTTGCTCCATTTGACGGGTTGGTGGGAGGGAAAGGCGCAGTTCGGAACCCAGTTGGCTGCTGGTGCAGCAGCGTCCACTGGCTGCGGGGGGGAAAGGAGGAGGGGGCGCCCCCCCTCAATGCACATGGCAAATGCAGAGACAGGGTGGGGTGTGTGGAGAGGGGAGCTGCTGCTGCTGCTGCTGCTGCTGCTGCATTTGAATGGGGCCAGGCGGGAGCCAGCAGCCGGCTGCCGTGTGGCTCGCTCCTCCTGCAGCAAGAGAAGGAGTCGAGGAAGGCGGGCGGCGGCGCGGTGAGGCAGCAAGGCAAGCGGGAGAGGCCTGCGCGCCGGAAGTGAGCGCGCTTGGAGCTGGCTGAGCCCAAGAAAGTTCGGCCGGCGGGACTGCTCGCCGACGTTTGCGGTGGCTGCGGCTGGCTGTGTCGGGCTCAAGAGTGTGAGACGGAAGAGGAGGAAAGGGAAGGAAGTCTCGCCACCGCCAGGAGCCTCCTCTTCTGGCTTTGGGCTGGCACGGCACGGTGGACGGAGGGGGTGGCTGCAGTCTCGGCTAAAGGAAGCTACCACCAGCCCAGCCACCCAAGGCAGCGACCGCTGGCAATAGGCAGGGCATTGAGAGAGCGGCCGCCTCCGCCGCCTGGTCTCCAGCAACAGCCGCCGCCGCCGCCACCCTTAATCGTGGGTGGGTTCATAAAGGAGGACTCGGGGAGGCGGGCGGCCGCGGCCGCTGGGGCAAGTACATGGGCCGATTTGGCCCTTAATCTTAGACTACATGGCCGCCCGTGTCTGGGCGGCCGTATCCTTTTGGGCCGATCTGGGCATGTGCTCCGCGCATGCCCAGAACGGCCCAAAAAGACACGGGCAGCACGGCCACACACCTAACCATTTTATGGTATAGGATAACCAACACCTTGTATTTTGCCCAGAAACATATCGGCAGGCAGTGTAGCTCCTTCAACACAGGAGTTATATGGTCTCTCCGAGATGACCCAGAGACCAACCTGGCTGCCGCATTCTGGAACAACTGTAGCTGCCGGACTACATACAAGGACTACATACATAGAGCACATTTCAGTAATCCAGCCTGGAGGTTACCAGCAGATGTACCACTGTTTTGAGGTTGTTCATCTCAAGAAACGGACGCAGCTGGCTTATCAGCCAAAGCTGATAGAAGGCACTTCTGGCCACCGCCTCAACCTGGAAGACTAGAGAGAGGCTTAGATCCAGAAGCACCCCCAGACTGCGTGCCTGTTCCTTCTGGGGAAGTGTGACCCCATCCAGAACAGGCAGATCAAAATCATCTCTCAAGTTCCGACCCCACAATGAGTACCTCCGTCTTATCTGGATTCAGTCTCAGTTTGTTATCCCTCAGCCAGCCCATCACCGCCTCCAGGCAGGCATTTAGGGAGGTTGTGCCCTCTCCCGATGATGCTGACATGGAGAAATAGATTTTGGTGTCATCAGCATACTAATAGCACCCTGCACCAAATCTCCTGATGATCTCTCCCAGCGGTTTCATGTAGATGTTAAACAACATTGGAGACAATATGGAGCCCTAAGGCAGACTATACAAGAGTTCAGATTTTGAAGAACAGTAGGTCACAGTTGGCAGGAGCAGTTTGAGTAAGGGGGGGTTAAGAAATGGGCTGCGATTTGTGAGTACCCTGAACTGTCAATTGAGAGTGAAAAGGGCTTCCTTAGACCAGTCTCGCAGGGCTTGTAGTTAGGGTGGATGAGGAATAGAATCCTCTTGGTGCATGCATGCCTCTCATACTCAAAAGACCCAGGGGATGGCAATTTGGATATGGCTCCTTCAGCACATTTGGTATATGCAGCCAGGAGCAGTTAAGACAACTGTCCTTGGGTTTGGAGCTAGGGTGGAACTCACCCAGCTGCAGAGATGAGGTGGGCAGAAAATGGGCAGCCAGTCTCACTGCAGGGAGTAAATTGCACAATGGAGGAAACAACATTCTTGTCACCTTGTTTCTGAGTCTGGGTGCAGTGCTCTTTAAAGGCTAGAGGGAAATTGTTCTTGCTTGTTTGCTACCATATCATAATTTTTACAATATGGCTGTATCACCACAGCTTCTCAGTGACCTGCTTACTCTACTACACTGATTTACAGTCTTATATGATTGATGTTTGTGTGTAGCAAGCTTTTTGGTAAGGGTTTTTTTTGGGGGGGGGGATCATGGGAACATAGGAAGCTGCCATATACTGAGTCAGACCATTAGTCCATCTAGCTCAGTATTGTCTACGCAGACTGGCAGCAGCTTCTCCGAAGGTTGCAGGCAGGAGTCTCTCTCAGCCCTGTCTTGGAGATGCCAGGGAGGGAACTTGAAACCTTCTGCATGCAAGCATGCAGATGCTCTTCCCAGAGCAGTCCCATCCCCTAAGGGAAATTTCTTACAGTGTTCACATGTAGTATCCCATTCAAATGCAACCAGGGTGGACCCTGCTTAGCTAAGGGGACATCATGCTTGCTACCACAAGACCAGCTCTCCTCCCATCACTTAAATAAAAGCATAGCTTTCCTTAAGCCATACAAGAGTCTCACAGAATATTGTTATTAGTGGGCAACAAAGATTAATATAGTGTAGTGCACAAGTACTGAGGGAAGAAGTGAGGTTTTCTCCCAATAGCTTTCGAAAGTGAATGAGTACCAGACATCCATAAAAATACTTTCGGAATATTGCCTATTTCCTTTACTTTCAGTGGCCTCTTATTGAGGATTTTGCATCTTTTATGGATGATGCTTAATCATAAGAATATTTTAGAGAAAAATGAGTTATTGGAAGAGACATAGAGGTGACCTGTTTTCCTGAAGCATCTTCTGTTCTGTGTTAAAGGATCCTTAATCCTTCCTAACATTTTAAAGAGTTTTGTTGCTCTGCACAGTTCCTATCTGTCTTTCTGTGTCATATTTTCACTCTGTTCCACAGATGTGATTAATGCTAATTTGTGGTCTGTGAAGACTTGCTAGAATTCAAAATGTTTGCTTTCCTTTCCATGAAAGTTTAGCATTCATGGTTCTGAAGATAATTTTGAGAACATAAGGGCAGTGTGCTTAAAGGATGCTGAAAAGCCTGTATGTTTTCTACACAAGCAAATATCCAAGGACTTGAGAGACCCTCTGTTTACAGTACCATTGCTTATTCTACACAGCAAACTGTCTCCCTGCTTCCCCGAGCCTTGTGCCTCCTTCTGACCCTGAATCTTACTCCCAGTTCCTCATAACCTGGTGCCATAAACTACTGTACAAAATGGAAAGGTTTGAATAAGACATGTTTGTCTGATTTCCTTCTAGTGCTTCAATAAGCCTGTTTGTGACATGAATCATTGCTAGTTAAGCTGATTATAATAATGTTTTTTTTAAAAATGGAAGCACGAAAACATGTAGCGAATGCAGCTCTTTGCAAGCAAAAACCTTTACAATGAAAAGCATATCCCTAAAAGCAATGTTGGGGATTGTATGAATTACATGTAACTTAACTCTAGAGATTGCCTTCCTAAAAGATTATTTCAAGAACTAGCTTAACCTACTCAGAGCATCTGTGCACTAGTACTTGATTGCTCCCCTCACCCCCTGCCACAACTTCTCTTGCCTCAGAGATCTCTCTACCCTCACCTGAGCCGCACTCCTGCTGCTCCTACTCCATCCCGTTGCTTCCATCCCCCTCACCCTCTTGGTCGCAGCTGCAGCGTTGTGGTGCCTATTGGCCAAGCTGCAGCCCCCTATCCCCAGAGACCTCCCCACCCTCACCCCATTCCTGCTCCTCCCTACAGGAGCAGCAGCAGCAGCAGTGGCTGACCAGGCCCTTCCTCACTGCCGCCACCATGGCGGCCACTCATTCCCCTCAGGCTGCTGACAGGCCCTGGCCTGTCCCTTGCCTGCCTGCCTCCCTCCGCCAATGGCCTTGGTAGCCCCAAACAGCAGCAGTGGTTGACTGGGCCCTTCCTTGCTGCCGCCACCGCCATAACTGCTCATTTCCCTCAGGCTGCTGACAGGCTCAGGCCCGTCCCTTGCCCTTCCCCTCCTTTTGTTTTCTCTTTCTCTCTCCGCCACTGACTCTTCCCTGTCTTTCTTCCCCTCCCTTCTTTTTTCTTTCTCTCTCTCCCTTCCTGAGTTAACAGATATTGCTTCCTCATCTAATTCACACAGTGGCATCCTCCTTCCCCTGAAGGGGCCAACTGACCTTAACCATCACAGGCTCCTCCCCCCTATCTGCATATGGAATCCCCACTGCCCAATCACCACAGTGCTTCTGTTTGCAAACTCTTGCGAGAGCTGCCACACAAGAGATTAGCCGTGGGTATGCCTTAGAGAATTATAGATAAGCTTATAGTCCAATGTCAATGTTGTGGCAAAAAAGTGGTTGGAATAGTGAGTTCCCACCATTGTACCTAAGCTGGCCATAATCCAAAGAGCCCATACAAAATGGAGGAATTGTTCTGTTGACAGCAGATGAAAAGAAGGTGCTCCTAACAGAGAGGTATTTAAGCATCCAACTATTCATGTGCCTGTTACTTGTTTTCTAGATCTCAAGTTGAAATGGCATACTTTAAAATAAGACAGTGATGTTTGTTGTGGGAGGCTTCTTAAGAGAAATCTATGTGTGTTAAAGGTGATTGCCTTTGCTCTGATAACCGTGCCATGTCTTTTGCAGGTTGACTTGTTTCAACTTCAGGTGAACACACTGCGCCGCTACAAAAGGCATTACAAATTGCAAACCAGGCCTGGCCTCAATAAAGCTCAGCTGGCTGAAGTGAGTGGGTTAGGAAGTTTCCATACTTGTGTCATAACGTTGAGTGTTTGTATCTCTTTCCCCAGCACTTGTGTGGTTTTTTTCTCCCTACCTGCTCAATTTTGATGTTAATTCTCTTTAATAGTTTCAATTTGTTGTGTTCAAAAATAGCTATACATATATAGCACATTATCACTGCTACTGAAAAGCAATTTGATCATATTAATGAAACTGCTTTTCACTTTTCTTGCCTCCCCTAAATATGCATTTTTTTTAAAAAGACAACCCTGATTGTTTTGAAAGATGGACTACTGCCAGAAAATAAAATTATCTGCCTTTTGTGTATACACTATTAATTCTTAGAAAGCCTACAGCATAGCTTCCGATGGCACCTTAACAAATAATCATGTTCAGACATGAATATTAACATTGCATATATTCTGTGTTCACTGCATAGAGTTGAATATACATTTTAGTGCTTTTTTCTAATTAAAAGTGGTCTCCTCACGTCTTATTTGTCTAAGCTGAGTATCTGTTTTCTCCCACTTTTCAATTGAGAAGAGTTGGATAATTCTGTTGCGCAGGTTACTCTGTAGTAATAGGGATTTGTGTAGCAACGGAGTATTCAAAATCCTTCTGATTCATTTAATCTCAGTAATCCTCAGCAGCCCTGAAAGAGAGATCAATATTACAGTCATTCCTCACCAATGGCGGTTTTCCCAACCGCGGTTTTGAGTATCCACAACTGGGAAATTGTGACCAGTCTCGCCAACCGTGACCCGAGTATCCACAATTTGGTGAGATTATTTAGTGATTGTGGGGGGTGGGGGTTTAGAGGTTCAATCCACTCATTCCTCTTGCTGACCCTGCCAACTTTTTACGATTTAGTGATTTTGGGGGTTTCAAAAGTGCCTTCAAGCAATTTGGGGGGGTTTCAAAATTTTCCAGAGGTTCATTTTGCTCACTCCTCTTGCTTATTCTTGGTGATTTTAAGGGATTCTGGGTGACTTTTGGCAAACCTTTTGTATTTTTTCTTTGATTTTTTGGTCTTTTTATGACCGCAGTTCCCCTAACCCCCTGATTCCCATTGATTTCCATTCTTCGCCAACCATCAGTTTGTCATCAGGTGAGGTTTTGCCAGAATGGAACCCTTGCGGTTGGGGAGGGATGACTGCATTTCCATATTACAATTGGAGGGCTATAACTGAGAGAGATCCTCCATCTTCTTTTGTTATGTATCCTCTGTTTTCTTTTGCTGTGTAAACCACTCTGAGAATGTTTTTGTTGAAAAGCAGTCTGCAAATATTTTAAACAACTTCTTAATAATAATATGACGACTTGCCTAAGGCCATCCAGTACAGAAGCAAGATTTAAACTGGAGAGTATTGATTCACTAGTAATTAAAAAAACAAACTAGTTTTAATTGTTTAGAATATTTATATACCACTTTTCAACAAAAATTCTCAAAGCAGTCTACATAGCAAAAGGAATGAGAAGATGGTTCCCTGTCCCAAAGAGCTCTCAATCTGTTCTTATTGTCAAGAGGGTGCCCAGTAGCAGCCACTGGGAGAGATGCTGTATGGACTGAAAAGTTGCTATCACTTGCTGTCTCCTGGCTAAATATGAGAGCCACAAAAGCACCTCTTTGCCTAGTTCACTGTTAGATGTTGAGTAGGATGACTCTCTGCTTCAATGTATATAGCAAGTATGATGTAGTTAAACATCAACAGCCAATATGTGGTAACATGCATTTGTGCAGGGAGAAAAGGTTTATTCACCTCAATGCCAGCTGTGGGGAAATCATAGACCATGTGCAAGGTCAAAAAACCATGGCTTTCTAACTTGCTTGTCCTTTCAGACTGTCAGCCGCCACTTCAGGAACATCCCAGTAAATGAGAAAGAGACACTTGCTTATTTTATCTACATGGTGAAGAGCAACAAAAGCAGGTTGGACCAGAAGTCAGAAAGCAGCAAACTAGAATGAAAATTAGACAGCTTTTGGATACAAAGGTGTCACATTAAAGAAGCATCAGGTGCATTATAAATATAAAAAGCAAACACTTTTAGTAAATTAAAGTGTTGACTAGACAATAATAAAGACAGCTTTGGTCCAGAATACTAAAATACATGATTCCAGAATGTGTGTGAAGACTTCTGCTATTTCAGAGCTTAACCTTTGACTGAGGGGATAAATATCATCAGAGGAGAAATCAAGAAGTCAAGACAATGACTGTCCAGAGGACTGAAATACATCTTTGATATGATACACATGAGATGAACTGAGCATTACTGGACTAGATCATACCACCCCATATAGTAATATTGGCATAGGTCAGATGTGGCATGGGAATTCTGATTAAAAATCTTGGTCTGTGTCTCATATGATTTAAATATGTTCACCACTTGTTGCCACACAGAATTACTTATTTTAAAATTTCCCACCGTCTCATGGGTAATAGACGTCCCCAAGCCTAGACCTTTTTGTGCGTATGGGCCATGATAGAGGAATGCTAACATTGGCCAGCCTTGCTTACTTGCTGTTCTCAGTTAGAAACTCGTTAATGAGTTAACAAAAGGCAAAATTGTTAAATATTTCAGATTTTTAAACATTTTTCTAAGTTATGCCACTTAACAGAAAATGGTTAGTATTTAGGCATGTTACATGTTTTTAGAGTTAAGCATATACATTTAATTAAGTGTCTTGGTCATGATGCAAAAAAATGGTTTCACTTAAAGTTACTGTGGGTCTTCCATATCAGTATGTGAAACACCAGATTAAGTCTATAAGCTCAGGTCCAAATTGGGTAATTTTTTTGCAGGCTGTTGGAGTTGTAGTCTCAGTCTTGACTTTACAAGGCAGACTTTCATTTTGCAAATGCCTCATATTAATGTCATCTCTGCATGTGAATGTATGAAAATAGCAGCTATGGTAACAGGAAATACTGGTTGGTGCTAGCAATGACCTCTGGGGTAATGGGAATTGGTGCCTGGTTATTTGCTTTTTCTAGATGCACTGCCTAAAATGTGCTGTGACAAACTGGAGCTAGTTGGTTACCATTGTAACTTAAAATTCTGTGCTGCTGCCCATTGAGTTCTGTCCCAAAATGGAACTCTGTATACACTGCAATGCACATGCATACAGCTTCTACCATTTGCTGGGGGGCAGGCACTATTGTGGTCTAAAATAGGCCTATACAACCAGTGGCCAAGCAACCATAGCTTGTCAGGTACTTAACAATCCCATCCACCACATCCTTCTGTCTCAGGCAGGCAGACACACAAACAAATTATTGAACCCCTGGTGGACCACCATCACTCATGGTTGCAAGTTAGACAGACCTGGTCTAAAATAAGACTTGATGTGGAGTTTGAACTCTCTGATTCTAGACATTTCAAATTGACTAACTTGAGGGAAATTACTCAAAGTAGTCCCATTGAAATTAAAAGGACAAGTTAGATAATGACAAACATCCTTTTAATGTCAATGGGACTACTTTGAGTAATTTTCCTCATGTCAGCCAGTAAACTCTGAAACTGTTGGTACCATCTCTGTTACTGCTCTAGCCCTTGGCTTTGTTTTATAAATCACCATGATATGGAAGTAAGTGCTACCTGAATACGTGAGCTGAGTGGTGACATAAGATGCCAAGTGTCTGCTCAAAGGCAATTTCTTGTATTTTAAGATGCTAGCAGGCATTCAAGTATCTTATTCGTCTGCTAACAGTGGGCTTTATTTTTCCAAACTATTTTGCTTTGAATAAGTATAAAAGATGCTTCTTAATTCAGCACAACATGTACTTGTTATGCAAGGATATAGAGATGCAGCAGTGCCCTCTTAAATTGTTTTATGTTTAACAAACCATAAGAAAAACGAGAATTTTTCACTTTGAAATACAAAATTTATTTACAGGGGTTTATATGTGTTTCTGTTGCAAATATATGTTCAAGAAACATGGTTATGTTTCACCATTTCATGTAATATCCCAATTAATTGGATGCCATTTTTATGATATTTTCAGGTAGCCGTCTCATACAAATATGTATGTTTGATGCATATTTTACCACATGTCTATGTATATATGTGGAAACAATGCTGAAGTACTTCAGATTGCTACTTTGTGTGTTAAAGTTTACTGAATGGTACCATTTCCCCTTTTATTGAAAGAATGAATTGAACCAGCCATCTGATCAGTCAAATCATCTTTATAACTGAAGGCTTGAGGGAATGTTGTTTGACCTTTTGTGGCTTCAGCATATTCATGTTTGTGGTCTGATGACCATGACAAAAGAATGAGAAACATTCTTTTCTTTCTAGTAATCTGAGAAACAAACACCACATGCCTCACTTCTAGACCAAAAACATAAGCCTTATAGTGTCAGGGCTTATTTTTGTAAAGCAAATAATGGCAGAACTTCAGCAGCCAGCATCAAAAATACTCTTCAAAAAAAAAAAAAAATCCAGTGGCAGGTGCTATCTCTTCAGAGGTTGCCTTGAAGATCAGATCAAGGATTTATTTATTCCTAAATAAATCAACTGGTGTAAAATTGGACTGCTTGTTTTGTACCAGCAAACTCTCAAGAAGCATGATTTTCATGGGTTTTAAATAGTTGGCAAGGAGACTGGGGAATATCACCATTGGGTCTAAGGAATTGCTGATGCCATAATCCTTGAATCCTATCGTCTTCTTGGGACACCTTTTTATGCCTTATTCTCAGCCACACCAACAAAATATTAAGTAAACGTCTTGGCAGATAAGGTGGGTGGGCCACTTTGTTCTTGTGCTGGGAACTTTAATTCTGTTAACAGCAATATCTGTATTCAGGGAGAAGCTTGTTGTTCTTGAACATCTAGTGTCAAATCGCCAAAAATGCCACAATATGGTTGTTTAATATAATGGCAGATTATGCTGCATGCCATTTAAGGAAATGTTCCAATTCCTTGTGGTTTTAATAAAACCTTGATCAGCATTTTTGAGCTTCAAAGAGTATGAATCCTTAAGCAATGGCTAAAATAAATAGAATATGTGCGAACAGGGTCACATTGACATGTTCATTCATACAAACTGGTGGGTTGTATTTTATTGTGACTTTTGTGTCTAATATGAATTTTGCAAGGGGTATGAGCTATTTAGCAAGTAACCTTGGCCTGAGGTTTCCACATTTAAAGTTTAGTAATGGGAGATCATATCTAGCCAAGTCTATTGAATGAAAGTTACTGCAAACCAAAATACCTGTTGGAAGCCTTCAGAGCAATTTAAGAACCCACTTAATGCTAGAAGAGCCATCTTTTAAAATGGGCTTTGCATCAGAGCCAAACACCTTAATGTGGCACATCTTCTATAATGAGGTTAACTTCATCAGAGATGGTGGTCCTCAGTGCATTATGCATTGTTCTAGTAGCAGTAGTAGTAAGAATTTTTGTTCATCCCTTGAGTTGAGTGAAGGAAAGAGCAAAGGGAAGGGGAATGTGCAATGACAATTACAGTTCCGCAGCGACACTTATGAATACACAGTGCAGTTGACAAAGCAGTCAGGTCCTTACTGGAGAGTGTCTCACTCTGTTGATCCAGCTTCAATATGTGTTTCTGCCGTGTAAATACTGCATCTGACTTATTCAGAAGAGGCAGTCTTGCCATTGTTCTTGCAGAACTTCCTGAGTCCTAGATTCACAAAGCTAAATCAAGCAAGCTTTATTTTCTGCTCCTGAAAGATTTGTCAGTAAGAGAACTTCCTGTGTAGGTGAGCAAAAGTATTAAAGCCAAAGCAGCCCATGGCAAGATTATTTTTCAGACTTGGAAAGCAGAATAGACAGAGCCATGAGCAAGATGTATCCCAGTAATATGGCTCTTGGTGATTTGTTTGAGAGAGAATTTACAAAACAGTGTTGTAAATTTTGCAATGAGTAGACTAGCCAAATGCAAATGTTGGGAGATGGGGAGGGAAATTGGGAGCCTTGCACTTTAACTTGTGTTGATAAATTCTAATGTACCTAAGATGGAAACTCTTGATGTGTGATTGGAAGAAAACATCTTGACAAAGTTGTTTGTCTTAAATGGCAGACTGTTGTATACAGCGTACTAGTGTTGCTTCACCTTGTGAGTTGATATGAGGGACTGACAGATCTTCAGGCCAGTTATACTAAAACATTTCAATGCCCGCAGAACTGATTAAAGGAGTCTACTACGATGAAGCAGAATTTTGCTGCTCCCTCACTTAGGGTAACCCACATGCTCTGGTCTATGTGTGTGTTTGGATTTTTTTTTGTTGTTGTTCTGCAGATGTATAATTAATGGTGCAGGATAATTCTTGCTCTTTGGTAGCATTTATTCATTCATAACTTAAAATGTAAAACCTAACTAAGGAATTTATAACACTTGTGGAGGGGAAGGGTTTTATGCCTTAAATGCGGAATTAATGGAATCATTATGAAATATTTAGCAATAGTTTTCTCTGCAGTTAATTTTTGTTGCATCTTTTAAGCACTTAGGCTTATGAGGTTTGCCTTCTATTGTGTTGCCTTCATCCCTCCTGTCTTGTCCTGCTGCACAGCTGGAAAAACATTAGAAACGTATTGGCTAGTGTGTACTTAATCCCCTTTGAACTAATAGGCTTGCTGGAGGAAAACAACTCCCCTTCCCCTTCATTCATTCTGGTGGGCCTTCATGTGTTGTACTAATCTTTCTGCCAAATGTTTTGGTTGTATTTTTCATTGTGAAATATAACTGAACTCTTAAAGCAATCTTAGTAACTTATAGTGAAACTGTAGAGTACTTTTCTCCAAATTGTATAGTTTCTCCCCACCCACCCCCACTCTGTATGAAACTCAAATTCTGTACTGCTGGATAAAGATATAAATGCCTGGGATTCATTTTTTAAATAAATGATCAATTGAGCAACTAGCCATATTTACTTTATTTGCTTCTCTTGTAGTGCTTTTTGTAACTGTGCAAGACATCCAACATGGATATGGATCATTGAGCCAGAAGTATTTAAACACATACTTGCTGTCAATGTGCACTGTATGAACACAAGATGTTTGGGCAGTGTGTCCTCCTCAGCCCCTGTGGCAGAGTAGGACGTGAAAACAAAATGTAACTTTTGACTTCTCATAACTACATATGTTGCTTTTGCACCTTTCAAACTCCTTAACCATTTTGCGATATTTGACCTGACCTCGGCCACACTCAATTCCTGGCCAGTGTTAGGGACATAGGAAGCTGCTTTATACAGAGTCAGACCATTAGTCTACCTAGCTCAGCATTGTCTGCACTGACTGGCAGCAAGTCTCCAAGGTTACAGACAGGAGTCTCTCCCTGCCCTACCTCGAGATGCTGCTAGGGAGTGAACCTGGAACCTCAGATACTCTTATGCTGAACTGTGACCCGCATCCCCTAAGAGGAATAGCCTTAACCAACTTATATACATATTTCTAATTTCAGTGGACTTAGAAAGTGGGTACAGTTCTATGGCTGAGGCAGTTATTGCCTCCCATTGTTTGGGACAAGTGAACCAGGCCCAAGAACAGCAGCAACTGTCCATCTGCTGCCCACTTTCCTCAAGCCACGGCTGTGTTAAGGGATCACAACTATGGCTATGAATGGACAGTTATGAGATTCAGTACAGAACAAGGTTCTATCTAGTGCTGTCACTAAATCAAGCTGGTCACTTTCTGAAAACAATGTGGGGAAACTTTCACATTAGAAACCCAGAAATTAGTTCTTGAAGCTGCTTGAGTGAAGGCTGAATATACGAATACGATGAATATTTATATACCGCTTTTCAACCAAAGTTCTCAAAGTGGTTTACATAGAAAAATAAATTAATTAATTAAATGGCTCACAATCTAAAAAAGAAACATAAGGAAGACACCAGCAACAGCCACTGGAGGGATGCTGTGCTGGGGTTGGATAGGGCCAGTTGCTCTCCCCCTGCAAAATAAAGAGAATTACCACTTCTAAAAAGTGCCTCTTTGCTCAGTTAGCAGGAGACATATGCTGTTATGAAGCTCACTATTTCTGAATTATTTCGTTGGACTTCTGAATCACTGATCTAGTACATTAGCATCTTGTGGACTGGGACTATTTTCTCTAGTTTCATTCTGTATGCTTTTTGACCATATGAGGGCAGTATCCTCTAAGCAACATGACTGGTTCTGCCTTTAACAGGATAGCACTTGGCTCTTTGGCTGCTCTGTGCTTTGCAGATTGGGCAAGGATACTTTTCCGCAACTGAAGAACGGACCACAGTCATTTTCCTGTCGCACACACGGCTTTTCCAGTAGAAGCTGTTGTATGTGTCAGACACCAGAAGTAGGATTATGCAGTATTAAGGGATGTGGATATCACAAAAAGGGGTTGTTATTTTTAATGGCCTGGTTTGAGAATGAAATGGAACATGTACAGTGGATTGGATCCCTAAAGGAGTATTTTCTCCACTCTCTCCATGATGTTTGATAAAAACCAGGCTTTGATTTTTCTCAGCTTCCTTGTTATAATGGGCAGATTGGAGGTTAGGGGAGATTGTAAATGGGGATTTAATGATTTGGGGGTTTGTCTACATTAAATAAACCACTTTGACTGTTATCAAACAGATTTGAGTTTGAGGAACAGCTGAGGCTGATATTTTATTTTTATTCAGTGTGTATAATAAGGTTTGACTAATGAGCATTTCTAGCCCACTAATACAAGAGCTGGAGTTGATTTCACAACTCTGTGATCATTGGAGACAGGGTTGTTTCTCTTCTAGTTACTATAAAGCCACAAGAGGGGAAAGATTTTTTTTTTAAAAAAAATCTTGGTTTTTAAGCTGTATTCCAGCTTTTATTTTTCTGGTGCATTTTCTTAGAGCCATGGTCATTATAGCAGTAGCACAGTGGAGGGTCTCTGCATGCAATGGCCATAGCTTAAAAAAAAAAATCCATCTCCAAGTTCTTTTCCTGAATAGGTGACCTCAGGATGGCCAAGCCTTCCTACAAGATGCTTCATGTGAAGCTTATCTAACACTTTGGAATTAGCAACTCATCCCCTTGTTGCATCCAGATTGGATTGTTGTGTTGCATTCTATGTGAGACTGTCTTTAAAAGTTCAGAAGCTTCAATTTCTTCAGAATGCACCTGTCAGACAATTGTCTAGTATAAATGTGTTCTAATCACATCAGTGCTGTTTCAGCTGCACTGGCTACTAACATACTTTAATAGCAATAGCAATAGCACTTACATTTATATACTGCTCTATAGCCGGAGCTCTCTAAGCGGTTTACAATGATTTTAGCATATTGCCCCCAACATTCTGGGTACATTTAAGGCTTCATTCAATGTGCAGTCTTAACTCTGAAGGTCCTAAAAGGTGGATTATTATTATTTTATTTTTACATTTATATCCCGCTCTTCATCCAAGGAGCCCAGAGTGGTGTACTACATACTTGAGTTTCTCCTCACAACAACCCTGTGAAGTAGGTTAGGCTGAGAGAGAAGTGACTGGCCCAGAGTCACCCAGCAAGTATCATGGCTGAATGGGGATTTGAACTCGGGTCTCCCTGGTCCTAATCCAGCACTCTAACCACTACACCACGCTTAAGGACTGACTCCTCCTATATGAGCTTGCTGGGCTTGAATTACTTAGGCCAATCACTTAGGCCACTTGCTCAGTTGAATCACTTAGGCCATGTTGATTGTTCTCCAGTCATCTGAAGTTTGAGGGGCAGATATATCAGCGAGCACCTTTTCGACTGCAGCACCTTCATCATAGAATGCTTTCCTCAAGCACTCCCATCGGGTGACCTTGCTGCTCTCCTTTCAAAGAGCAGCTAAAACATAGCTTTTAAGCAAGTTTCTGGTCTGATATATTTGCTGTTGTTGCAAATTTTCTTTTGGCTCTTAACAATTTGATTCTGACCGTTTTTATAGTCCTAATATTTTTGAATGGGTTGTTTTTAAAGCTGCCTTGAAGTCTCTCTGATAGAAGGCAGCCTATACATGCTTTTCAACATCATGAATATGCCTTGCCTGCTGTGGCTAGGGTTTCAGGGATACATTAGCACTTACATTTTATATTGCATTATATTGCATTGCATTAGATATTGTATGAAAAAGTTTGAAAATTCATGGTATTTGAATAGTCAGCACCAAATTTGAATAGTCAGCACCAAAAGACATTGGTTATATAATCAGTATCGTTTTAGTTAAATATGAATCATGTATAAACATACTAATACTGAGTTTTTCTTGTACTCCTTTAACAATAGAAAGCAAATATATAAAGTATGATATTGTTATCACAGGACATGTGGTTTGGAAAGACAGGAACTGGAGTGTCAAAAGGTTTCTGAGTAGTGTAATCTGCTCTTAGTTAGCCGAACACTGTAGGCAAGGGGCTGATATTTCTGTTGCCCTGTGCTGAGGCTCAGAGCCTTGCTTTGCCGGTTATCAGACAAGCTGATGCATTCTCCGCACTGCAAGATGTTCCCAAATGGAATGGTGACAGTCTCTGCCTGGGGAAGGTCAGTTAATTCAAAGTATCCAATAAACAAATGTGCCACTTAAGGACTAAATGGAAGATGTATGATGTTAATCACATTCAAGATGCTTTTAGCTAACTTCCTTGCAAGCTTTCTTCTGGGTCCTTGGATGTGACTAACATAAAGAAATAACCTCTGCTAAGCACCTACTTGCTTCTCTCTGTCTTTCCTCAGACTTTCAAAAGCATAGAATCAGAACTTTGAGGCGAGAAGTCTCATGCATAAAGAACAGAAGCAGGACTGAGTATGCCCTAACCCTACACATAATGTTTCATGGTACCTCTAATGGTTTTCCATCACTGTTGATTTGTCTGCTATGTCAAATATTGATTACCATATGAGGCACAGGACCAGATTATGACCTGCTGGGGCTCTAACCTATGTCAAGCTTAAAAGGCCCCAAAGCATTACAAAACAAAATTATTATTCTAACAAAAAAGGCAATGGAGAGAGAGAAAATAAACCAGTGATCTTGCAATAAACCTATTTACATTAGATTTAGAAATACCTTTAAATACCTTTAGTTAACCCTATCCAACCCCAGCACAGCATCCCTCCAGTGGCTGTTGCTGGTATCTGCCTTATGTTTCTTCTTTTTGATGTATTATTTATTTTTCTATGTAAACCGCTTTGAGAACTTTGGTTGACAAGCAGTATATAAATATTGTAGTAGTAGTACTAAATGAAAATACATTGTGTGAAACTTAAAATTTAGTCATTTTTTAAAAGTTATTCAGAGGCCCCTCATAATGTGAGGCCCTAAGCTATAGCTTGCTTAGTTCATGTCTAAATCTGGCACTGACAAGGCATAACTAAATAATATGGTGATAAGACACTTTGCTCCTGACATGTTGACTGTCAGCCACATGCATTACTGCTGTATGGGGACTGAACCAATTGCCACAACAACTTGGTGCCCTGTATTGTAGGAATGTTTGTGCTAGCACTGAGTAGAGTTGGCTTGTCCATAATGAAACCTCTTATTCTTGGTGAAATGGCCAGCACTGGGACAATCAGGCTAGCCTGAGGGTTCAAAGAAGGGGAATGGCTCTTTCTGCTTCAGCAGTAGAACCAAGTCCCAATGGGCGTCTGTCAGACCATTTTGCAGAGCACTTAAAAGTGACCAGTCTGCTCCGGCCCGAAGTGTGGTTATGGATGGCTTTATCCACCCTGAGGAACCTTGCTTAGGTCAAGAGAACGTTTCCAGTCTGTGTTGACTGTAGGAAGAATTCATTCAGTTGGGTTTTCTTCTGTCAGCACATCAACTCACAGCAATCTGCAGCTGCTGAGGAGAGAGTTCTAAAATTATCTAGGATAATTGTAGGGTCCTAGTGCTGGCCCCACGTATGGAAAAGGCTATGAGAAAGCAATGCAAGGAAGGCATTGTAGCGATTGTATCTGAAAGCCAACCAAGGACCAAAGAGGCTGGAAGGCTAGCCCAGGATCAAAGATCTCCCTGGCTGTAAATCTTTCACCTGCAATTGTTACTCACTGGTGCTTGTGGCCATTACTCTGAGGTCGTGCCCAGGTCAGGATTTCTCTCCTGTCTCTTTCATCCCCACACTCACCTTACTTTTGATGCCATCTTGACATAAAAAACAAATTATGTCCCAATTACACTTCCTGAAGGAGCTATCCAAGGACTGAAAGGCCACCTTAAATGCCAAGCATTGTCGGACTCTTCCTTAAGGAAATGTAGAGGAAAGAGGGAGAAGTGCCAGGGCAGCACACAGCCCATCTTTGCACAATTACCCATCCAGCACACTCCCCTCCGTTCGCTGGCAGGCTGGCTGCCTCATTGCCACAACATCTAATGATGAAGAGCAGCCTCTTCCCCAAAGAACAAAGCCATGCCATTGATCTTCATAGGAGCTCAGGTCAGGAATGGTGTTTCACTGAAGATTTTTTTGCTTTTCACAGAAACAGCTCACAGACTTCACAGACTTTGAAGCCTGCTAATCCTACACAGAACAAGGATGAGTCCAAGCACCCTTCACAACCTGATCCTGCACACTCATATGCTTTACTTAATTCCTCCACACCTGGCTGCAGCTGAATACCTGAACTTACTTTTTTCCATTGACATAGTATGTGGGGTGATGTGAAAATTCTATCTATGGTGTTGGATTGAGGATGGGCCATTCACATACATAAGTCATTACTTAATGATGTGGTCATCATGTTCTCTGAGATTTGAGTCATCAAATGATGAATGTGCATCACTGAAATAGGTCAACACCTTGTTCACATATTAGGTTAGAAGGTATTCACCCCTTTGTTTCTGTGAATGTGTAAAGACTACAAAGTGGTGGGTAGTTATTGTACTCTAGTTTTGTTTTTAAAATGTTGGTAATGTCACTCTTAGATATAAAATGGTACATTACAAATTAAGGCAGTTTCATTACTTCCCATACCAAAATTTACTATTTTCCAAAATCTCACCTGATCTGTGGATCCTACTGCAGCTGCCAGATCTATATAGAGCTGATATTAGAATCCAAAGTTTGTTTGCTTATAACTTTCTGTTAAGACTCTATATTCCTTTTTAGTTTGTTTATATAAACAACTCCAAAGTTCTTTAAAGTCAACTTCAGTTTGAATTTCCTAGCTGCCTAATTTTTCTTTTTTTAGACCAGCAGTCTTTATCAAATCATGGCTGTCCCTGCAAATAGGATTTAGTACTCTCAGTGGGGATCTCTACAGCTATAGTTATAACCCTGACAGCTTCTAGGATCTGTTGGCAGTCAAGGTTTAATCTTAAAACCGGATTCCTTAACTTGGGACAAGATTGTAACAGTTGATCCTGAGTTCCCCAAGTGATTCTCCCAACGGAGTCTTTTCATACCTTCTAATTAGAGCTGACATATCAGAATTGCCTTATTAGTCAAGCAATGAGCTGAGATAGGCATATATACCATAATCAGTTGTAAAGGCTTTGCCTAACATCAAGCTAGGTCTGATGCCTTTATAGCTTGGCAAGCTTTCAAGGCATTGGCTAGTATTCCAATTAATGTTGTGCACACTACATAATCTTTTTCATGAGCAACAGGGGAGGGATGATTTTCAACTATCCTCACCTCCTTCAGCAGTCCTCTGTGTCTCGTGGAAATATGTCCCTGAGGGTCCCACAACCTGCAGGGACATATTTTCAGAGGGCTGCAAAGGGAAGGTGGAATCTGTGAAAACTGCCCCTCCCCCTTTGTGTGTGTGTGTGCGCATGCAGTGTTAACCTGGATGCAAGCCTCTACTTATAGCAGAGGATCATCTCCCGTTTTAAAACATCTGACCTCATAAAGGACTTTTATTAAAACAATGCCATCTACAACACATATATTGTTTGATCTTCTGGTAGGACTGGAAAGCTTGTCATACAGTTCAGTCCCAGTTGTTGTTGCTATACCCCATTATTGCCTAACCTGGCATTAAAGTCAACTGCCAAGATTAACTGCTTTAGGAGAAGACTCTTCTAAAATGGAGATCATAGCAGTAGGAATCCACAAAGTACTTGGAGTTATAAGCTGAACCATATAGGTTTATTTATAATCAGTGCTGATCTATTGTCCACTCAAACTCAAACCATAAGAGCCCACAACCTCCCCTTGAATTTCAAAGTCACTCTTTAACACTCTGTGAAGGAATTTGTGTCTTTGGCATGTAGCCCTAATACAGGGCCCATATTCTGAGTAGTTGCTCAGTGCAGTAAGTTAGCAGAGGCATAGGGTGCACTTCACAAGATTAATCACATGTGGTCTGAAATGGAGCAGGGAGAGTGCCTGCCCCCAGGGGCGTAGCAAGATTGGAGTGGGCCAAGAGACAAGATTTTAAAATGGCCCCTCCCTCACTGAAGAGTGTGTGTGTATATATATATATACACACACACACCTATGTGCCACAATAGAACATCATCCTAAATTATTTTTTAAAAGGTTTTGTAAATTGTGGACGATGCAAGTCATTTAATGGTGCTAGAGAAAGACATGCTGTTCTGGTAGCTCCAGGTCTTAACATCCACATCAGTTTCGGAGGATGAATACAACTGAAGGAAGCCCGGGCGAGTGTGTGGCTGGGGGAGTCAGTCATGTGACTTGCCTTGGGGAGGGCCAAGGCAGTGGGCCCCCAGACAACTGTCTCCCCTTGCCCTATTATAGTTACGCCCCTGCCTGCCGCTCTCCACCCTCCTAAAAGGCATCTCTGATTGGCCTGGGAGCAAGGACCTAACAGCAACTTCCATACAAATGGGGGTTGGGGTTACTTACCATTTTTATATTAGTTCGTCATCGTGTCGTAGTAGTAGTACCACCACCACTCTAAACTAGAGGTAGACAGAAATTGGGTATAAAATTCTAATCTAAAGCAACTTTTCCTGCCTTGAAATTGGTTGCAAATATCCATATGTGTTCTAATGTGTTTCTAATCATCTCCGTTATGAATGTTATTAGGTTTAAGGGGTTTCACAAAGTGGGGGGGAGCAAGTTGATGGTCAGCATTCTTGCATTAAAATTTATTGGTCAAACCAGGACTGGCCTGAGGGGTGGGCAAGCCCAGTGAACTCCCAGAGGGCACCAACCAGATATGGGCGCCCAGCTGAGCCTGGTGGCTTGCTTGCTGTTTGTTGAGAGTACTGTGTGCAGTGAGCTCGGGAGAAGCAAAGCCATGTCTGTAACCTTTTATTCAAACTTCTGCAGGTTGTTTAGGTACTCACTACGAAAATCAGCTTCCATCAATGATCTGTAAAGTATATTCATTTTCCGTTTCACTGCTGGGAAAGTCTGGGAGCATTGCTAAGTTGTACAATTCTATACAAGCCAGCAGAACTTTGCAACACTGATAAGCTAACTGTGGGTGGCGGGGGGGGGGGAGCACCGGAGGTACCCAGGATGCTTTTTCATCCTAGACCAGCCCTGGGTAAAACAAAACAAAAAAAATTTTTTTAAGAACATGAATAAATGCATGAATGATGAATGAACTGACCAGAGGCAGAAAGCATAGAAAAACTGATACTTCTATTATTTCTAATAGAGACTTGTGTTTTGGGCATATACAAGTGTAAGTGTGTGTGTGTGTGTGTGTGTGTACACATGTGTACACACACACACACACACACATCACCCAATAACAACAAATTAACATTTGACAACAAAATTAAAAACCCACCTCATGTATAGTATCTATTCGGATGAAGTACACATCTTCTGTTGGACTTTGCTCTAAAAGAAACCCTCCACATGTGTATCTGTTTTAGACAATGAATATCTGACTTGTTCAGCCATACGTGGAAAATGGCTCAAGGCTCCTTATGACCAAGACTAACATGGCAATCAAATTAAATAATGAAAACACAATAAAAACTATAATGCAGCAGAAAACCACCCGTAAATAAGAAAGCCGGCAAATAAAAACTGATCAGAATAATTAAAGACCTGCTGAAAAAGTATTCCTCAAAGACAAATTTCAAAAACCAAATCTGAAAATGCTTGACCTTCCAAAATGTGAAACCAAATTCTTAATTAATTTATTTATCTATTTATTTAGCGCATTTTTATACCACCCCAACCCAAGGTCTCAGGGTTAATATTGGCCATATTTTGAATGTATGCTTAGCTTCACTAAGCTCTGTTCTAGATTTGTCTTGTAAGATCTTAAATGTCTCTATCTTCCATCAGATTGCAGTCAAGACCACACTTGGCTGCTTAACCTAATCCATCTACATTGGGATCAAACTAGATGTGACATGAAAAATCTGTGGAAAGGGTCTACTACTTAAAAAAAAAAATAACGTAATGGCAGGTACCTGTATGTTTTTCACACAATCAGGAAAACTATATAGGGAACAATGATTAACTGCTCCCCAATGAGTAGTCCTGATCCATTTCAACACCCTTGCCCTGTGGCTCTTGTTAAGAACACATATGGGCTGTTCTGATCATTGATCTAATTTTGTCATTAATGACAGCCCAAACTGGTCAGACATACCTCCACTTAATGTGTATGAGGAGGATATGGAATGGAGGATCTATCCTGCTTGCATTTAATTTCACTTTTTATTCCTAGTATCTTGTATATTATATTCTTAACCTACATCCTTTTCCTGGAATTACAGCTATACTGGCCAGCTATATTTCATTACTATTTTGCTCTGCTCTTGATGCCAAGTTTCAGTATCTGTTCATAGACAAAATCTGGAAAGTAGACATAAATTATCATTTTGAGCCAGGATGGTATAGTGCTAAAAATCTAGGTCTGGGAAGATTTAGGTTCAAATTCCCAATTAGTCATGAAACTCACTGAGTGACCATCACTATTGCTCAGCCTAAACTACCTTACAGAGTAGCTGTGAGGATAACATTGAGAGGGGAGAACACCACGTATGTTGCTCTGAGCTCCTTGGCGGAAGAGAAGAATGAAAAATGTAACCAGTAAGATGAAAATATAAATAAGCATTGCGTGTCCCACAACTGTCATCATAGGGAGGATAGCATCACAGCAACTATTATTAATGATTTGTACAGTCCTCAGACTTACACTTTCCAAACATAAGAATTCACAAGATCATTCTAAAGTTTGGCCTTTTAAAAGGATTTGGTAACCAGTGCAAAGGCAAGAGACACCATGTGTCCTTCCAGATCCTTCCTTATAGGGCAGCCAGTAAATAAAGTTGTTTGTTTGTTCGTTCATTCATTCATTCATTCCAGACTGCAGGTGTGTGCAGTTTTATTGCAAACTGTGTTATGTAAGAAGCTTGTATGCAAGTTCTAAGTGAGACTTTACTCACTCTCTCCACACACCCCTGCAGACTTCTATCCCCAGCAGGATTTCACTCTATGTTCAGACTCCAAGCAGGGACCTTGTGCAGTTTGAACTGGTCAGCATGTGGCACTGAAAAAATTCTGCAAGGTCCCTGCTTGGCACCTGAATATAGTGTAAGATATTGCTGGGAAAGAGGGCAGAAGCCTACAAGAGTGTGTAGCGGGTGAATAAGGTGTTGCTCAGAATTTGCTTGCAAGTTACTCACATTCATTCATTTATTTCATTTGTTGTTCAATTTTATACTGGCATTCATAAAGCATCCCAAGGTGGTTTACAAAAGTTAGAATACAATAAAATCCCATATGAATCATTAAAAACCTTAAAATTAGTAAAAATCATAAAACACCAAAAAAACAACCACCATAAAATAAACAGACGCAGGACAGCTGAAAGGTCTGACAATCCCCAAGGGTTTTACCCTAAGGAGTAAAAAGCCTGAACATATACAAAGGTCTCTAGTTATTTTTTAAAAGCAGTCACAGATGTCAAAGAGCAGACATTCACTGAGAGAGCATTCCTGGCGGCAACAGCAGAGAAGGCCCTGTCCCACGTGCACAACAATTTAGCCTCTCTTAACGTTGGCACACAGAGCAAAGGCTGCCCTGATGACCTTGTTGGGTGGACAGGAACCCTTGGGAGCAGGTGGTCCTTCAGGTATCCAGGCCCAAACTGTTAAGGGCTTTAAAGGTAATAATCAGCACCTTGAATTGGATCTGGAAACAAATTGGCAGCCAGTGTGGCTTTTTCAAAATAGGTGTAATATGCTCCGAGTGAGCAGTTCCAGAAAGAACCCTGCAAAACAGAGCGGGGTGGGGGGAACCCAACTGTGACTAAGACAAAAGTGTATTAAAAATCATGTATATCAAACAAACCATTGGAAATATGTATTAATATACAGTAGGCCAATAGTAGGGTAGTATCTAATTTCTTACACTAATGAGAAAATTAATAATTGAACGAAAGATAACAATTAGAGATGAAACATGAATAATAGCATATACAATAACGATCAAAGACATATAGAGGAGATATTATTGAACAGGGCAAAAATGGGTCTGCTGGATAAAGTAGGGCTCTCAGCTGGCTATCCCTAGCTGGCTAACATAAACATGGCTCAAACCAGTGAAAAAACCAAAAACTCGGGTAACCAAGGAAATGCAAAAATGGCATAACAAGGAACAATAAATGCCAGTATGGAGGGACAAAAGGAAGATGATGTCAGAAACGTGGCTGCCAGAAGATATCGTGAATGGTGTGATCTCAATACCGCCCGTGCAGGAGTAAAAGTCTCAAGTTGCAAAGAGAAGTCCAACTGAGCGTAGCCTCAGTAGAATGTGGGTATCATCAATCACAGACTAAGCCCCCTGATGCCCTTGTAGATGAATGCAGACTTCACATGTCGTACGGCTCTTCCGGATACAAGCCATTTCACGAAGATAGCTTCATCAGTCTCCTTAACATCATTAGTACCAATACCTCACTCCTCAGGCTGAATAGAGCCTCTCAGTATTGTCTGGCATGAACCCTGACAGCTGCATTCTGCACCAACTAAAGTTTCTGAATATTCTTCAAGGGCAGCCCCATGTAAAGAACATTGCAGTAATCCAACCACGATGTAACTAAGACATGGTTAACCATAGCCAGATCTACCTTCTTGAGAAAGGGACTCAGCTGGCGCACTAGACAAAACTGTGCAAAGGCATCCATGGTCACTGCTTCCACCTGAGCATCCAAAAGCAGAGCCAGGTCCAGCAAAAACCCCAATTTGCACACTTGCTCTTTAAAGGGTAGTACAAACCCACCCAGAGCTAGCTGAATCACCCGGTCCCAATTGGCTTTTCTACTGACCCAGGGGTGTATCTAGGGTGGGGCGGGCAGGGCATGTGCCCCAGCCGCCACTTGAAGGGGGGTGCCATTTTTTAAAAATTAAAAATTTAAAAAATGGCTGCCAAAAACAAAATGGCCACCACACATGCTCAAATGGCCTCTGTGAGGCCCTAGGCCATGCCAGGCCTTGCAGGGGCCATTTGACCATGCGTGGCAGCCATTTTTTTCCAGTGGCCATATATATATATATATATATATATATATATAGCCGCTGCACATGCTCAAATGGTCCCTGCGAGGCCCTAGAGGCCAGTGGGAGAGGGGGAACCTTTGCAGACCCTCCACACATGGCCTTTAGGAAGCCCCCCGAAGGGGCTACAGATAATTTTTTTTTAAATTAATATAAGTCACTGTACACATATTTAGTTTGGCACTATGTAATCAGGGCTTGTGAATACTGAGCTGAAGCTTATGAGCTAGGATTGTATTCATTTGCTCTTACTTTGCTTTTTGTGATAAGTGAGTTAAATGTGATGTATTAATAATATGGTTATTAATGGTGAGTTTGTCTTTGAATTAGTGTGAAATCCTTAGTATTAAGGCCCACTGGGAATTTCTTGCTCTCTTTTTCTCATTTTAACTGTCTTTTTGAAATACTAGAATATATTCCAAGCAGTGACACAGTTTACTCTGCATATACTTCAATTATTTTCAGAGTATCTGGGGAAAGTCAAATTCCCCATTTATTTTTAAAACTTAGGTAAAAGTGATGCTACAATGCACAGTAGAGAATTAGACAGGCACTTCTGTTTAGTTTTCCGAGTACAGCTCCACATAGTATTTGGGTATTTCATGAGCCCCAGCATACTGAAATTTGTAGTTTCCCACCATTTTTTGGTCTGGCTATGTCCACTGCTAAATAGTTTTTGAAATATTAAAAGATTAACAAGCTTGACTTGTATTTTTGAGCTGATATTATGGTAAAGTTATCTGAAAGATGGGTGTCAGATGTTTGGACAGGGGGTGCAATTTCAGTGCTTGCCCTAGGTGCTATTTTCCCTAGATACACCTCTGGCAGCAGCTCCACCTTGTCTGGATTTAACCTCAATTTGCTAGACGACATCCAGCCCATAACTGCCCCCAGCCCCCAGTTCAGTACATCCACTGCTTCCCTAGAATCTGATGTCAGGGAAAGGTGGAGCTCTGCATACTGATGACACTTCAGTCCAAACTCCCTGATGAGCTCTCCCAGCAGTTTAATGTAGATGTTAAGCAGCATGGGGAACAATACTGAGCCTTGCAGGACCCCATAGCAAAGGCCAAGGAGCCGAGCAGAAGTCCCCCAGCACCACCCTCTGGAACCTCTCCCCAAGAAAGGACCAGAACCACTCCAAAGCAGTGCCTCCAATCACTATACCTGAGAGGCAGTCCAAAAGGATACCATGGTCAATGGTATCGAACGCTGGTGGGAGGACCAGCACACCCAACAGGGACCTACTCCCCTTGTCAAGCTCCCAGCGTAGATCATCCACTAGGGTGACCAAGGCAGTTTCAGTCCCAAACCCAGGGTGAAAGCCAGACTGAAAAGGGTCTAGATCTATGGTCTCTGTTGTGAGCCACCCAGAGAACAATTTGTTATGGGGTGGCTAACAAATAAAGTTGTTTATTTATTTATTTATTTATTTACACAGTCAGACAGGTGTTATTGACTGGTTTGTTTTATCCAGACATCGAGTCCTTCCCAAGGACCTGGGATGCCAGAATTTTATTGTCAATGTTATTGTAGTTGTTATAGATATCATCTCAGAACATAGGATGTTCCCAGTAAAGTTGCTTTTTGTAATTGGCTGATGGTGATTTCTGTGGCCCCGATGGTGTTGAGGTGCTCTTCAAGGTCTTTTGGAACTGCACCCAGGGCGCCAATTACCACTGGGATTATTTTGGTCTTTTTCTGCCACAGCCTTTCAATTTCAATTTATAGATCTTTGTATTTTCTGGGTTTTTTCTATTTCTTTTTCTTCTATTCTGCTATCCCCTGGTATTGCTATGTCGATTATTTTGACTTGTTTTTCTTTCTTCTCAACTACAGTTATATCTGGTGTATTGTGTGACAGATGTTTGTTTGTAGTCAGAAGTCCCATAATATTTTTACCTCTTGATTTTCTTCAACTTTGTCGATGTTATGGTCCCACCAATTTTTGGCTACAGGTAGCTTGTATTTTTTGCAGATGTTCCAGTGTATCATCCCTGCTACCTTGTCATGCCGTTGTTTGTAGTCAGTCTGTGTGATCTTTTTACAACAGCTGATTAGGTGGTCCACGGTTTCATGTGCTTCTTTACAAAGGTGGCACTTGCTGTTTGTTGTTGACTTTTCAACTTTTGCTCTTATTGCATTTGTTCTTAGTGCCTGTTCTTGTGCAGCCAGTATTAAACCCTATGTTTCTTTCTTCAAGTTGCCATTCTTAAGCCTTTGCCAGATCTTGGTGATGTGTGATTTTCCACTTATATTGTGCAAATATTGACCATGCAGTGGCTTATTTTTCCATTTCTCTGCTCGGCTCTTGACTTGTTCTTTCTTGTAGGCCTGCTTTGTTTCATTGGTGTTGAATAGTTTCTCGTTTTTGACCATTTGAAGTGCATCACTGTCTTTGATATATTCCAAAATATATCTTCACTGTCCTTGATATATTCCAAAAAAAAAAGAAGTCCTCTTTTCTCCTCCTCTACTGTTTGATGGACTTGCAGCATTCCTCTTCCACCTGAGCTGCGAGGGAGGTATAGCCTATCTACATCATTGCGGGGGTGCAGAGCATGATTGATGGTCATGATTTTCCTGGTCCAGGAAAATAATGCCTGGGTCCAGTCTATTATTCCTGCAGTGTATCTGATAACAGGTATAGCCCAGGTGTTTATGGCTTGTATGGTGTTCCCGCCATTGAGTTTGGACTTGAGGATTTCTCTAACTCTCCTGATGCATTCACTTCCCATTTTTCTTTTAACTTCAGTGTGTGCAATGTTATCATCCTGGATAATGCCCAAGTATTTGTAATGTTCTTTCTCTTCCAGGTTCTTAATCTTGCTTCCATTGGGCAGTTCTATTCCTTCTGTTTTTCTTATTTTCCCTCTGTTCATTATTAATGCAGCACACTTGTCTAGTCCCAACTCCATTGCTATATCGCTACTGAATATATATATAGTTTTTAGCAGTGATTCGATTTCTGACTGGGACTTTTCATACAACTTCATCATCCATGTACAGCAGATCATTTATTTTACTTGATGTTTCAGATGTTTGGTATCTGAGGCCTGTTTTGTTTAGTATTTGTGAAGGTGGGGTCATGGCGATTACAAACGAGAGGGGATACTAAGTCCCCTTGGAAAATGCCTCTTCTAATGCTAACCTGTCCAAGTATCGCGCCATTGATTGTTAACTGTGTACTCCACATGCTCATTGCTTTTTAAATAAATATCTGAATGTTTTTGCTGACACCAGTTGTTCCTCAACATTTTAGTAGCCTTGTGTGAGGCAATGAGTCGAAGGCTTTCTTGTAGTCAATCTATGCAACACTTAGATTGGTTTTTCTTCTCTTGCAATTTTCTAAAATCATTTTGTCAATCAGCAGCTGGTCTTTTGTGCCTCTGGTGTTCGGGCAATTTCATTTCTGTTCATCTGGAAGCTGTTTGTTAGTTAATAAGCGTTGCATCACTTCATCTGCTATTATTCCAGTTAATAATTTGAACAAGGTTGTCAGGCAGGTTATCGGTCTATAATTGCTTGGAACTCCACCTTTTGCTGGGTCTTTCATGATGAGATGAGTTTTCCCAGTTGTTAGCCATTGTTCAATATCACCTCCTTGCAAAATGTGATTGAACTGTTTTGATAGTTGTTTATGAAGGCTTGTTAGGTGTTTAAGACAAAAGCCATGCAGTTCATCATCGCCTGGTGCAGTCCAATTTTTAATTTTCTTTGCTCTTTCGCTTATTAATTCTGGTGTTATTATTAGATCTTGCATTTGTTGGTTACATTTTTTACCTCTTTCATCCAGCCTGCTTTTTTATTATAATCTATTGGATTGTCCCATAATTTCCCCCAGAATTGCACTGTTTCTTCTTTATTTGATGTTTCTAGGTTTCTTGCAGTTTCCTTCTATGCTTTGGTAGAAACGTCTCTGATTCGACTGGAATTGGAGATTCTGCCTGTGTTGTGTAATTCTGGCTTTGTATCTGCTGATCTTCTTTGACACTGCTGTTATTTGCTGCTTTATTATTTCCAGGACTTCTCTAATTTTCCTTGAATCTAGGTGGTATTTTTGGATCAGATACTGTTTGGTGTTTTCATTCTTCAGCTTCTTGTCTTTTATATCTTTCAATTTACTAGCATCTGATCTAAGCCTGGAGATTTTATTTTCTAATCGAATTTTCCATTTAGGTGATGTACTACTTTCTTTTTTGACAGGTCCATTGATCTTATATCCGAGCTCTTGTGTTGTTATTGTTGCTGCACTGTACATTAGTTGGTTTGTTTCTTGCAAATTATTGGTTGTTATTTCTGCAAGTGCAGCATTGACATCTTTTAATACCTGGGCAAGTTGTTTTTTGGCAACTGTTTTTAGAGCTGGAAGTCGAACCCTAGTGGTTGTTTGGTTCATGTGCTCAGTTATTTTTTGCTTTAGTTCTTGTTGCTTTTCTGTTAAACGGCATTTGGGTTTTTGAGGTGAAGGCAAAGGGGAGGTTGCCTGGTTTTGATTTTGAAACAGTTCAGCAACAGTGGCATCCTCTATCTCCAACACCGCCTCCACCTGCACCTGAGCAACTGCTTCAGTTGGTGGTAATTCTTCTTCCATATCTTGAGCCTGTGTTGCTCTTTGCAGTTCTTCCAGCTCAACTCCTGTGAATACTTTATTTCTTATTATGAATCTTCTCTGGTCTGCTAGCCTTTGTTCTGTTATTTCTGTATCTGGATGCTTCTCTTTCCAAATTTGGTACATTCTTTTTAAATAACCTCTTCTAGTTGGACTGGATTTGTAATAGCAGATCATTATTTCCTTGTTGGCATTTTTTGTATATATTTTTTTGGTTAAGAGACGTTTCTTCCAGTAGCCTTGCAGTCTCCAGCCCTGGTTGATCAACTGAAGATCCTGAGTCCTGTTGCCAACTTGCCCCCAGATGTCCAGGGACTCCAGCACCTGGCGCGGTCCTTGTTGACCCGGGCAACGACCGATCCGGTATAGATTTATTAAAGTTACGTCTCACCATATTGTTGATGGGAGAGGCACTCTTTGTCTGGCTCCTCTGGTGAGACCTGTCCAGTATGGTTGGACCTCTGGCATAGCTCTCACCTTCCTCAGAGCACGCAAGCCCCACAACCACGCCAAGGTAGTGCCTCACTGGAGGATTATTTTTTTATTTTTTATTTATTTTATTATTAATTTATTATTATTTCTTGTTTACACAGCCAGACAGTTGTTATTGACTGGTTTGTTTTATCCAGACATCAAGCCCTTTCCAAAGACCTGGGATGGCTGAATTCTATTATCAATATTGTTGTTACTACTATAGATATCGTCACAAAATATAGGCTGTTCCCTGTAAAGTTGCTTTTTGTAGTTGGCTGATGGTGATTTCTGTGGCCCCTATGGTGCTGAGGTGCTCTTCAACATGTTTTAGAATTGCACCTAGGGCGCCAATTACTACTGGGGTTATTTTGGTCTTCTTCTGCCACAGCCTTTCAATTTCAATTTGTAGATCTTTGTATTTGGTTATTTTTCTATTTCTTTTTCTTCTATTTTGCTGTCACCTGGTATTGCTATGTCAATTATTTTGACTTGTTCTTCTTTCTTCTCAACTACAGTTATATCTGGTGTATTGTGTGGCAGATGTTTGTCTGTATGTAGCTGAAAGTCCCATATTATTTTTGCATCTTCATTTTCTACAACTTGTTCAATTTATTATTATTATTATTATCATCATCATCATTAATTATTATTATCATTAATTATCATCATCATCATCATCATCATCCAAGACCCTTTGCAGCTGCACAGACACCACATGCTCTATCACCTTGCTTAAAATTTGAAACAGAGATTTGAAAGGGAGATTTGAAACAGGCCAATAAATGCAATTGTGCATTTTATCGCCATTTGGAAGGACCCCGTGACTCATGGGACTGAACTCTGGCTTCTTGGTCAGACTTAAGATTGGCTTCCTAAATCATGTATCTGAATTCTTCTAAAACCAACTTTCGTAGTGACTCTTATAGTTGTTTTAAGCCACTGATATTAGAAATGCCTCAAGGTGTTCCTTTATGCCTTTATTGAAAAGTTGGAATATACCTTTCAAATGTTTGAGATGGCAATGTTTTTAATTCTTGCTCTGTTTTCCTCTCTGCATATCGTATATCCTTATTTTTCTGTATAGTTTGCTTTCATAGTCCCTAGTACATTGTGTGTATTGACACCACATTTTGGGATAGTTCATTTCTTTAAGGAAATCACATGGGATAGAACCTTAGGAGGAAAGGGCATGGTCTTTCCATGAGAAACACTCTTTTGCTGGCAGCACAGGTTAGATTCATTTTTACCTGGAATAAATAGTGGCCAACATCCTGACTAGCACTGTGCTCGTGCAAAAGTGCCTAATATCCAGATGGACAGTGCACCATCGTACGAAGGGCAACTTTTGACTATTTCCCCTTCCCTTTGAAATCTACTGTGCCTCATAAACTTGTGTTCCTGAGGGCTGTGTGATCCTCAGGGACATATTTTGGGGAGGCACAGTGAGCTTCAGAGGGAAGGGGAGAGAAATGAAAACCGCCCTTCCCCTGCCTCACATGACACCACAGCCTTAGTCTGGATGTCACACACTGTTGCACCAGTGCAGTGCAAGTCTGGATGCCAGGCACTGAATGAGTACAACTGCTCCCACACGCCCATACACACACAGTCCTCTCAATCATATTGCAGCCCTGGAGAGCTGGGCTTGTGGTAGCAAGCATGCATTGTCCCCTTTGCTAAGCAGGATCTGCCCTGGTTTGCATTTGAATGGAGCACTGGGCTCACAGTGCTACATGTGAGCACTGTAAGATATTCCCCTCAGGGGATGGGGCCGCTCTGAGAAAAGCATCAGCATGCTTGTATGCAGAAGTTTCCAAGTTCCCACCCCAGCATCTCCAGAGGGGGCTGAGAGAGATTCCTGCCTGCAACCTTGGAGAAGCTGCTGCCAGTCTGTGAGGACAATACTGAGCTAAATGGACCAGTAATCTGACTCAGTATAAGGCAGCTTCCTATGTTCCTAATCTGATGCAGTGTGCTTTTCAAAAAGGTGTGGGAGGAGGGCTGTTAAAACGAGCAAGCTGACTGAGCAGTGTTCCCTCTAAGGTGTGTGTGCGCACACAAGTCTTTTGATGTCCGCTCATTTAATTTTCGCTCCCGCTCAGATTTAACCAGGAAAGTCCCACTCTGAATGCATGTGCACACACACTGCCTTGATACTGGCACCCAGAACAAAACTTATTCCACACACAGATGAAAAAAAAATTAGAGAGAACACTGTGTCTAAGTGTTCACAGCGTAAACTGAGTGCAAGGAACATAGAACAGCCCTGCTGGATCAACAAAATGGCAAATGTGGTTCTATGAAAGCAAGTGATGCACTTTTGGGGCAAAACAACCCAACTTCAAATATACACTGATGGGGCCTGACTTACCAGGACTTACTGTCAGTGACTTACCAGGAGAGAGATTGTGGTGGACAAGTTGTTTTAACAGATTGTGGTGGACAAGTCGTTGAAAGCGCCGACTCAGTTTGCTTGTTGAAAGTGTCAACTCAATCTGTGGCTGTTGTGAAAAAGGCACATTCCATGCTAGAGATCATTAGGAAGAGGACTGAAAATAAAAATACTAATATTATAATGCCTTATAGAAATCTATGGTGTGGCCATATTTGGAGTACTGCATACAGTTCTGGTCACCGTATTTTAAGAATGACATTGTAGAATGGGAAAGGTGCAGAAGAGGGCAACCAAGATGATCAGGGGCCTAGAGCACCTTCCTTATGAGGCAAAGCTAAAGTATTTGTGGCTCTAGTTTAGAAAAGAGGCAACTATGGGGAGAGATGGTGTATAAAATTATGCATGGAGTAGAGAATGGACAGAGAGAAATGTTTCTCCCTCTCACAACACTAGAACCAGGGGTCATCCCATAAAATGGAAAGTCGGGAAATTTAAGACGTGCAAGAGGAAGTACTTTTTCACACAGCATGTAATTAATCTATGGAATTCTCTGCTACGGGATGTTGGATGCTGGCCACTAGCTTGAATGGCTTTAAAAGGGGGTTAGACAAATTCATGGAGATCATGTTTATCAATGGCTTATCCCAACTTCTAGATCATTTATGAATAAGATAAAGATCACTGGTCCCAGTACTGGAGGACAGATCCTGGTACAGATCCCAGAGGATTTTTACTGTTTTATTTTGCTTCAAGTTCTGTTGTAGCAGCCATCAGCTCTATTAGAGGTTTGTTTTAAAATCAATATATTGCAGACTGCTTTAGGTTTAAATAAAGAAAAGCGATGTGCACGTTGTAAGTACAATTTACTGACTGACATGATGCACAGCCTGTGGTCACCATAATGCCCCATTCCAGGGCTGCTACAGACTCATAAGCAGCCCTGATACAATTCAGAACTAGTGGTTTCTCAAGCAGCACGGCCACCATTACGGTGACCGCAGGCTGAACATCATGTCAGCCATTATTTTAAAATAAATAAAAAGACTCCAAGATGAGAGGAAGGGGAATGGGGAAATGATGTATTCTATCTAGTAATCTTGTATGTTTTGTTGTTTAGAAGTTTGTCCCAGTGGGGATCCTGTAGAGAGTCAGAAAGGGGAGGGAAAGGAGAAGGAGAAAATTGAGTTGTTTCTGAATACTCTTAGTTACATCTACATCAGATTACTTTGTCTTTTTGAAGGAAGCTGCTATAAAATGGAAAATGAATAGGAAGAGGGACAGCACAGGATATCTGTCAAAATAAAATGAATCAAAGCTTTAGGCTTCTATCTCTTTTAATTAGCAACAAACTTTTGAGTGACTCATGGAGGCAACTCCTTCAGCAGGCAGGAAGGGCAACACCCATGACACCATCCCAAATTATGTCCTGCCCAGAAGTCCAGTTTCTCTGAAGAGCTCTGAAGTAGGGAAAATGTTCAGGGAGTGTAGCAGTTTCACTATAGTGCTGCCTCTGCAGGAAAAAGAAACTTGCCACCATTTTGCTTCCATACCGTTAAGATAGCAGCCCTTCTCACCCAACCCATGATGTTCAATTATGCATACAAACTCTCCAAGATGATATAAAGTGATGCTTGACTTAAAACTCACCCTGGGTTCTTACCAAATCTCAGGGGCATGCCCCCTCCCAATGCCTTGCTCAGAGCCCCAAATCTTATCAGCCACCTCCCTCCTCCATGACTTCTTCCAGAAAGGAAGTGCAGCAGTAGAGGCACCTGCAGGGGCATATCTAGGGTGGGGCAGGCAGGGCATGTACCCAGGGTGCCACTTGAAGGGGGAGCACCATTTTTAAATATATTTTTTTAATTGCCACTGAAAACAAAATGGCCAGCATGCATGCTCAAATGGCCTCTATGAGGCCCTAGGCCATGCCAGGCCTCACAGAGGCCATCTGAGCATGCACAGTGGCCATTTTGTTTTCAGCGGTCATTTTTAAAAAACCTATTTTTTAAAAAATGGCCACTGCACATACTCAAATGGTCCCTGTGAGGCCCTAGAGGCCAGCAGGGGAGGGGGAACTTTTTCAGACATCCCCCCATCCTTTAGGAACCCCCCTGAAGGGGCTACAGGTAAAAAAAATTAAAAAATTTAATATAATATAAGTCACTGTACACATATTCAGTTTGGCACTATGTAGAGAATCAGGGCTTGTGAATACTGAGCAGAAGCTTATGAGCTAGGATTGTATTCATTTGCTCTTACTTTGCTTCTTGTGATAAGTGAGTTAAATTTGATGTCTTAATAATATGGCTATTAATGGTGAGTTTGTCTTTGAATCAGTGTGAAAGGCCCACTAGGAGTTTCATTAACAGTGTTACTGAACAGTAACAGTATTAAGTAACAGTAACAGTATTAAGAGATAGTAACAGTATTAAGGCCCACTGGGAGTTTCTTGCTCTCTTTCTCTCATTTTAACTGTCTTTCTGAAATACTAGAATATATTCCAAGCAGTGACACAGTTTACTCTGTATATCCTTTAATTATTTTCAGAGTATCTGGGAAAAGTCAGATTCTCCATTTATTTTTAAAACTTATGTAATAGTGATGCTGTTACATGTAGAGATGTAGAGAATTAGACAGGCACTTCTGTTTAGTTTTCCAAGTACACCTCCACATAGTATTTGGGTATCTCATGAGCCCCAGCATACTGAAATTTGTAGTTTTCCAGCATTTTTTTTGTCTGGCTATGTCCACTGCTAAATAGTTTTTGAAATATTAAAAGATTAACCAGCTTGGCTTGTATTTTTGAGCTGATATTATGGTAAAGTTATCTGAAAGATGGGTGTCAGATGTTTGGACAGGGGCGCAATTTCAGTGCTTGCCCTAGGCACTATTTTCCCTAGATATGCCTCTGGGCACCTGTACAGATCATGGGAGAGAGCTCCTAGCCTCACTTAACTCTTTGCTGCTTCCACCTTCATAGGTGCTGATTATATTAGAGACTTTAAAAAAATGTGTGTGTGTGCACGCATGCAGGTATGACTGAGTTTAATTTTCAAAAGGGGTGCTGTAGGCCCAAGCCCCAGATCTTTTAAGTACCTAGCTATGCCACTGCCAAACCCTGTCTCTTGGTTCATGGAAACAGAGAGGAGAACTGGTCTTGTAGTAGCAAGCATGAATTGTTCCCTTTGCCAAGCAGGGTCCACCCTGGTTGAATATGAATGGGAGACTACATGTGTGAGAACTGTGAGATATTCTCTTTAGGGGATGGAGCTATGCTGAAAAAAGTAGAAGGTTCCAAGTTCCCTCCCTGGCATAAGACTGAGAGAGATTCCTGCCTGCAACCTTGGAGAAGACCCTACCAGTCTGTGTAGTCAGTACTGAGCTAGGTGGACCAATGGTCTGACTTGGTATATGGCAGCTTCCTATGTCCCTATGAAATAGTCATGTGCGCCTTTCAGGATCTTTGCCCAGGGCCTGCAGTCTCCTGGGCACAAGCAATTGGTGTTAGTGATCATGTTGGCTTTACATCTCTCCTGAAGATGTGTATTGATTCCTTCATCCCAAAGGCTCTTGAAGTAGGCCTGGGACTGCAGTTCCTATTGGTGTGTTCCATTTTCCTTCCTCGCATGTGGGTGGGATAATGGTAGTTCTGTCCTTTTGAGGCAAGGCAGTGAGAAGAAGCTGAAAGGAGTAACACATGTTTCATTGTGAGTCATCTTGAGCCCAACCAACTGAGCCCATCCAACAGAGCCTGAGCTTTTTCGGAGTCCCCCTTGAATTTCAGTTTTGCTCCTATGTGCCTTTTCCACTTCTGTTTTTCTTTCTATTTTTCCCCCTCTTTGTCAGATTGGTATTTTATTTGGCTCCATGCTGTCTACAAGGCTGTCCCAGTTAACCCTTCCCTTGCTGCTTTGGAGATAAGAATTGGCTCCTTTGAAATCAGATAAACAGTCTCATAAATACCGAGAGAGAGAAACAACAAGCAGGCACTGTGGCTTTCTGAAGGAAACTGTGTGCTAGGGCAGAGGGGGGGAAGACAAGATAATTTGCCAAAAGGCCAAACACTTAAGTGCAGGGGTGAGTCACTGAGTGGGTGATACCCTTCAGGGCTGGTTGCTTACCTTTTCACTGCACAAGCCTATAGGATGACAGTGGAGCAAGAGTGAGTGATGAGCCATGCACTGGGCATGTTAGATGGAGCTTCTATTAAATATAATTAATTTTCTGGCCCTCGGGGTTGCAGAGAAAAGTTTGACAATGAAATGGCTGTTCTAGTGTAGTGGTCTTGAGGGATATGAATTGCATAGGCAATGAACTGGATGTTCCCAGGTGAAATCTTACCTCAGTTATGAACTCACTACGTAGCCTTAAGAAATCTGCTGCCTTTCAGCTCACCTGTATGTAAAATGGGAATAATAACAGTGACCTGCCTTAGAAGGTTGTAAGAATGGCTCATAATGGGTCCAAAGACCTTCAGGTATGTAGCAGATTGCCATATAAATGCGATATACATACATGGTGGTGGTGGTGGTGGTGGTGGTGGTGGTGGTGGTGGTGGTGGTTCATTCTAAAACCTCAGAAAATCAGAAGCCAAGTTAAAATGCAAAATGAATTATTGGATCATGGTCAGAAAGGTAGCTGTTGAAGATGGAGCTCCAATGCATCAACCTTTTGCACCAACTATCCTAATGACCACTAGGGGCATTGGGAGTAGAGATAGTGAGTGAGGGTCTCCTTACCTGTCCTGCTTGCCTCTACTGCTTTACGTCCCCTGCCTTGACTCCTCTGGTACTTCCTGTGCTGAGTCAGTCCTTTTCCTTTCCTCTTAGAGAGCAGATGGAAGTATCTCCCCCTCCCTACCTATTCATTATGTAGTTCATAGTTAGGGTAGGTCTTTCCTATCTCAAATGTACTTAACCAATAAACCTATTTAGTTTAGATTGCACAACAATCTCCATGTGTATTCTTAAGGTAACGGCAACAGCCAAACTCTGCACTACTCTGTAACTGGAGTGGGCAGCTTCCTCTTGGTGCTTTGCTAAATAATTACAGACTTTAACACACTCGTCACTGGGTTTTCATTTAGAAGCCTTTCAAGCATCCTCCCACATGGTGGCCTGATGTGTGGTGGTCTGCCTGGACAAGAAAACCAAATGGCGGCTCTCCATAGAACAAATTTTAGGAACACCTTGGACTCCACTCAAACCAGAATTATCAAAGTATTTCTATAGCAACAATGGCTCCTCGGACAAGTGTGTAGTTGCCATGTTCCCAGTTATGAGAAATGTTGGCGTTGGAGGCCTTTCTCTTAGGAGGAGCAGAATATGTATGTGGTATGGTGCTGCTGAAACAAGTACAGATACAGCCTGCCTTTGTGTGTGAGTTTGTGTATATCTCACATGCATACCAACACACATGCACACACACCCAAATTCAGGGACAAATTCCTGGCCTAGTAGTCCTCCTATAATTATCACACCATTCAAGCTCTCTTTGTAGCTGTACAGTATGTGAGTAGAGAGGAAGGGAAGGATATGGCATGAGATTCTGGGAGATAGAGAAACTCTGAATATAAACTGTCCTTCCTGCCGTCCATTTTAAAGCCCGTGATTGAAAGGTTTAAAAAATAATAATCAAGAAATATCTAAACTGCACAACTGATGAAAAACCAAGCCCACATGTCTATGAAGTGGGGAAGGGGGGTGGAATTCAGGAAGGGGGACCCTCTCAGGTTTCTGAAGGGATAATTAAGCAATAGTGGGTGGAGAAGAGTTGCTATGATTTTGAAAAATGCCTGGACAAGAGTTAAAGCTGTATGGGGATAAGTGTTGACATGATATAAGGCAAGGGTCAGCCTCTAGTATCAAAGAGGCACACCTCATACTCCTGTCCTATGTCCCTTTCCTGGGCTAGTTAAGGGAGATGGGGAGGTTTGTTGCTTCCCTCACGCCCTGTCCAACAAAAACGTTCAATAGTTTTTCTGGAACTGAAAATGCCAATGCAGTGCTCACAGCTGCCTTAAATGAAGGCAGAGAATGCAAGGGCAATTCCCAGTCCAGCAGTTCTTCTGTGTTACAGGTTGTATTCCACTGAAGCTTATGGAGCTTTTGCATGACATTGAGGTGCATTTTAAAGGACTCGGCTGAACAGAAGAAAATGTGACACATATGAAAATGTCATGGGAAGTCACCTCTTTCTAGCCATAGCTGGGCTTCTGGCACAAAACAGTATTTTGCACTGGAGCACAAAGCCCTCAGTAACAGCAGAGAATCAGGGTGTTTCCCCCAGTATACACAAACTAGTCCACATAGAGTGCAGTGTCCTGTGGGCAGTTTCCTCACCACTCATGCTGCTGTATGTATTTTTTTAAAAGATGATATAGTTTTATGCTAGAGTGCTGTTATGAAAATACTTAAAATTATTTCCAATGGCCATAGTGTTGTGCAAACTGCATGTGCCCAACTGCATTTGCACAATTTTAGGGATTTGTGCAAAAGTCCTCTAGCGCAACTATATCAACTTTTTAAAAATCCATGCAGTAGTACGAACAGTGCAGAATCCAACTGAAGGACACTGTGCTGTGTGGGCTCCTGTGTGTGTGTGTGTGTGTGTGTGTGTGTGTGTGTTTCTTTCTTTCTTTCTTTCTTTCTTTCTTTCTTTCTTTCTTTCTTTCTTTTTCTTTCTTTCTTTCAATTCCCCAAGTAATTTCACAACTCTTTTCAGAAGTAAAAAGTTCTGTTCAGTTGTGAATTTCTGACCATTATTTGCCTAAGAATCTGTACTCCAACCAAAATGCATCTCTACAGTGTTTGAAGCATTTACCTCATATATGTTTGCTTAGGGAAGCACTAGGCTGAGTCTGGTACACATCCAGTAGTTGAGTTTGCTGTGTTCATCATGGAAAGACACATACACACATTTCTGCTTTCCAGTATTTCCTGATTCTCGCCGCCCTGTCCCCCCCCCGCCCCCGCAACCTTGCTTGTCCCTTTTTTTATACAACCTTAAATCCTAAGGCTAGGATTATATGAACATCTATGTGTAGATGTGCATATAAATAATGTGTGGATGCTCAGGCAGTAATGTGCATGTAAACCTGAAGCACTATATAGACTGTCAATTGTATGTAAATTATGCAGATTTTTCATTGCATTGTCATTAGAGCTTTTTTTTAAATAAAATCCCCACCAGTCCTTGATTGGACATTGGACTCAGACCTCAACTAGGACCCTTAAGTATAATTGTTTGAGGTTTCTCCTTTCCTGTTATCACTATCATGAGACTGAAACCCAGTAATCTGTGTTGAAAGAATGCTGTGAGCATCTATAAGAATAACAGTATGCTGTACCATTGGAGGTAGATTACTCCATTCACCAGAGGAAGTTCTGCCATTGGCGTCAGAAAATGTCTGCAGACTCAATATCTACATGATCAACACACCCAGAGAAAATACTTCAGGTTGCATTCCATTACAATTGGAAGCATATGTTCTGAAGGTATGGCTTGTTGTTATGCAGCTTGCAAGCCCCCTTGCCTCCAAACAATTCAGACTGGTTTCACTGGGACTCCTGCCTGAATAAAAGACCCATAATGGTGGATGTAAGAAACATCCCATACTTCAGGTAGCACCCCAGACACTGAGGCTGGACAAATTCAATACCCAGGCATGAGATCCTGCTGTCACTTAAATGTCTGGAGTGTGTGTGCATGTGTCTGTCCACCACTGGGTGCCTCTGTCTCTTCTTACCAAGATATACAATTCATTTGTATATCATCCATCAGGTCAACCTGATGGATTATCTCCAACTGGGAATTGACAGAGGAAGTGTGACTCTGTTGGTCCTTTGGGGCCTCTCGGAGGCTTTTGATACTATCGACCATAGTATCCTTCTGGAGCATCTGAGGGGGTTGGGGGTGGGAGGCACTGATTTGCAGTGGTTCCACTCTTACCTCTTGGGCAGGTTCCAGATGGTGTCCCTTGGAGACTGTTCTTAAAAACCTGGATTTTTGTATGGTGTCCCTCAGGGCTCTGTATTGTCTCCAATGTTGTTTAACATCTTCATGAAACCTCTGGGAGAGATCATCAGGGGATTTGGTGCAGGGTGCTATCAGTATGCCGATGACACCCATATCTACTTCTCCATGTCAACGTCATTGGGAGGGGGCATAACCTCCCTAAATGCCTGCTTGGAGGAGGTAATGGGCTTGATGAGGGATAACAAACTGCGACTGAATCCAGATAAGACGGAGGTACTCATTGTGCGGGAGATGAGTTTGTTCCGCCTGTTCTGGATGGGGTCACACTTCCCCGGAAGGAACAGGTATGTAGTCTGGGGGTGCTTCTGGATCCAAGCCTCTTCCAGGTTGAGGCGGTGGCCAGAAGTGCCTTCTATCAGTTTCGACTGATACACCAGCTGCTTCTGTTTCTTGAGATAAATGACCTCAGAACAGTGGTACATATGCTCGTAACCTCCAGACTGGATTACTGCAATGCGCTCTATGTGGGGCTGCCCTTGTGTGTAGTCCGGAAACTACAGCTGCTTCAGAATGTGGCAACCAGGTTCGTCTCCAGGACATCTTGGAGAGACCATATTACTCTCATATTGAAAGATCTACACTGGCTGCCGATATGTTTCCGGGCAAAATGCAAGGTGCTGTTTATAACCTATAAAGCCCTAAATGGCTTGGGCCCTGGGTATTTAAGAGAACGTCTTCTTCTTCTTCGTTATGAACCCCACCACCCATTGAGATCATCAAGAGAGGTCTGTCTGCAGTTGCCACGGGCTTGTTTGGTAGCTACTCGGGGACGGGCCTTCTCCACTGTTGCCCCAGAGATTTGGAACGTGTTCCCTGCTGAAATAAGAGCCTCCTCATCTCTGACAACTTTTTAAAAGTCTTTAAAGATGCACCTATTCACCCAGGCTTTTAATAAAATATTGTTTTAACAGTTTTAACATCACTTTAAAATGTTGTTTCAAAATTTATACTGTTGTAATTTTTAAACTTTTACTGTGTCATTTATTTTGTTGTAACTACTGTTTTAAGTATTTTGTTGTCATTTATTTTAACTAATATTTTAACTTTTTGTTTGCTTGTTGTAAACCACCCGGAGACATGAGTTTGGGGTGCTATAGAAGTGTGTTAAATAAATAAATAAATAAATAAATAAATAAATAAATAAATAAATAAATAGACAGGCAGACAGGCAGGCAGACAGACAGGCAGGCAGACAGACAGATAAATAAATAAATAAGTAAGTAAGTAAGTAAGTAAGTAAGTAAGAGTTGATGGACAAATGCCTGAATTCTATCAGGAAGTGTCCACTAAGCTCTTGTTCCCCCAGGAGGCAGGCCTTTGTGAAAGTTGGTTATGTGCCAAGAGGAATTTGACCCTTTGATTATTTCCTGCAATACAGTAAAGTCCTATAGTAACTAACAATACTGCAGGAAATAATCAAAGGGAGCATGTCTTTCTTGGCCATGGTGAGGGCCACAGTGAAGAACTGGCTTTGGTTCCAGTCTTACACTGACTCTTCTGAAGCCATGTCCTTCATGTCCTTGCTGTGTTGTATCATGAGGTGAGTCTGAACTATGAAGTTTCTGTATGGAGCACAGAAGCTTGATCAATCACTTCCTTGCTTGAGTTGTAGGAAGCAGAAGATGAGATTTGTCATAATCAGATTTAGCAGTCTCACAGCACAGGGTCGAGGTCATCCATATACATATTTGGATTTAATTTATTTGTTGCATTGTTTGGGTCTTTTGGTAGACCAGCTCAGTGACTTACCAGGAAACAGGGAGGGTTGGCAAACATTATGATATATAAGGAAGAAAGGTGGGGGGGCTTACTCACAAGGTTCCTCTTAAGAAATGGCACTAAGGCTTAAGCCAACCAACATGCCAGGTCCATGGAGCACAATAGAAGCCTCCAAACTCTTGGGACTTTATTACATTTGTTAGCAGTTGCTTTCCTTCAAGACCTAGTGACCTTTTATTGAAGGCAACTGTTACTAGGGTTGTGCGCAGACCGATGTCCGCAGTCTGTTCCAAATTCAGACTTAAAATTGCTTAAACTTCACGTCTGCAATAATCTTCTAGAAACATTTACTTTTCAAAGAAAAGGTTCACAATTGTCTTAATTAACTAATGTGATATGTGGTACTATGAGGTGGCAGCTGAGAACTGCAGAATTGTAGGAATGTATCCTTCTGCTTGTAAAACTGAGAACATTATAAATCTTTCTAAATCCCATTAATTCCATTGAATACATTAAGTACATGTTGAAATATTGTCCACTGAAATCACTTGTAAATACCATTTATTTCAGTGGGCAGTATTTAAGGACATGCTTAAGTCTCCCATTGAAATCAATGGGACACCAACATTCATGTTGATTTCAGTGGGATTTGTCTTCAAATAAGGGAACTTAGGATCAGAATAAAACTATTTTTAATCCATGTGCTACCATTTAAAGGGGTTATGTGTGTGTGTGTGTGTGTGTGTGTGTGTGTGTGTGTGTGTGTCTGTGACTAGAAAATGCTCTTGGGGCTCTACAAGCTTTCAAGCATCTATGAGGAATATGAACATATTTCTATCACACTAAGTAAATTGTATATAGGAACAAAGGAACATAGGAAACTGCCATATACTGAGTCAGACCATTGGTCTATCTAGCTCAGTATTGTCTTCACAGACTGGCAGCAGCGGCTCCATCCCCTGAGGGGAATATCTTGCAGTGCTCACACATCAAGTCTCCCATTCATATGCAACCAGGGCAGACCCTGCTTAGCTATGGGGACAAGTCATGCTTGCTACCACAAGACCTGCTCTCCTCTCATATGTTTAGAGCACAATAAAAGCAGTTAGAAATATCAATAAATATAAAGATTTCTCTCTATATATAATGGCTGAAATGATAAGGAAAATTCCTCAAAGCAATCCCATCAGAATTAAAAGGACCAGTTAAGCACCGTCTGACCTGTCCTTTGGATTTCAATGGGACTCCTTTGAGTAATTTTCCTTATTGTGTCAGCAAGAATATTTTTAAAATGCACCTCTGTGTGTGTTTGCACACATATGCATGTATGTATAAATATTATTTTTTTGAATGTATACCTTGAAATATGTGCCCTAAGTCCAGGAGGTTAAAAGCAGTGTACAAATCTAGACGAAACTCCGAACTTCTAAGTACCATACTGAAATCAGTGGGGTGTGAAAGTGCTTTCATATTGACTGGATCATGTCCTTTCCAGAATCTTCCTAGTGCTTGGATATCACTGAGTTTTATTCACTACATTTCAGACTTCCTTGTTCACTTATGTTCTTCATAAATAGAACAGCTAAATATTTTCAGTCCCAAACAGAGATTTGAACTCAATCCTACCTGCCCTTGGACAAGAACTTTCTCCGAGCTTGAGAGATGTGTGTGAGGAAAGTCAATTTTCATAAAGCTTTTATTCATTATTATTATTAATAATAATATTAATATTATTTTTAAATCCGCATAAATATTTGGCTTGGCAAACCTGTTCTCTTAGCAAGTGGTCATACAGATCTGAGGTAGAAAATCCGGTACAGAAAATGTATCAAATGCACTCATCTAGGTAGTTTAAATACATTTTTTAAAAAACAAAAACAAAAACATTTCAACACCAATAGGAGTGGAAGGGTTAGATGGGAGAGAAATTGGTGGAAAAGGAGGACCCAGATGCTGGTGTCTCTATTTACATAAAAAACAAACAATAATGCTAGGCACAATCGAGCCAAAGTTCAGCACGTTTATGTCCCATTAATTCCAACAGGAGTGACCGAATATGTATGTGCTTAATTCTCCCATTAAAATCGGCGGGGCGTTTAAATAGTGCTTAACTGTAGCTAGAGACATACCTGCATTTTTCCCCGAGATAAGTGTAGGAGCCGATCACAAAACTGTGAGAGAAAATAAGAGATCGGGAAAGAAAAGCCGCTCCGTTTTCAACTCAAGTCTCTCGAGTGCATTTTCATACCCACCCGCCGACCACGGTCAAAATCGAGTCCCTGGCAGGTAACGGTGCATTTATCCCAGGACTAAATTCTGGGCCGCCAGCTTGGAAGTGGAACTACGGATCCTGCTTTGGTTCCGAGTCAGAGTCGTGGCCTTTTGATATGAAACCTTCCTCTCTGCGTCGTGTCTCCGCATCTATGTCACTTCAGATGGGGCGGAGGGGAAAAAATGTAAAGTAAAAGGAATGGCGACATAGGCAAGCTAGAGGGCAGGCAAAGCAGTCAAAGCCAGCCTACTTCTTCTACAGCCCCGATCCACACAATCATATTAACCCGACGCATTTCGATCTGAGCCAGTAATCTAGACTGACCTTCAGGGAGTTTACACGAGGAGCCCGGCTGACATAAATGCTGTTTTTCAGTAAAGGGCTTGAGGACGACGACTACCGACCATGCTGGTCCCACTCATATCAAAGGAATAGACCCGGCCAAAGCTCCCCCCACTAATTTCACTGACAGAGAGTTGGTCACAGGCTTCACTTTCTTCTCATTGGAAAGTTAAATTTCCCATTGCAAGTCCCTCATTTGGGCTGCATAGCGTACAAATGCTGGATCTTAATTTCCCTAACTCTGATCTAGGCTGTAACCTGTGTGCATGCCAGAAAGTAACCCCCTTGCTCTTAGCGGGTATTATTTCTGAAGAAATGTGTTTAGGATAGTGAGGCTGCTATCATACCTGGACCACGACACAGTGACTCAAGGGCAATTCCAAGGGTAAGGGAATCAGGCACTTTTTCAATGACTTTAGTCATAAGCAATTTTTCAAGTTGGTTTTATAAATACCTACTGCTAAGAGAATATCTCCCATTATACGGCCATATTTTTGCAAAACCCTTAAATAATATAGATAGCGCCTGAAAGGTGCAAAATACCTCGTAACGGAATCAGAATTTATTTTGAAAGTTATTTCCGATTGTGTTACCCGCGAATTTTGCATATTTCAGATACTATAATATTTATAGGTTTTGTTTTTTAAAATGACCTAAAAGTAGATGTCCTCTTGCCAGCGGATATATATATATAGTATTAACCATAAAAATTATTCATGGCTACAATCTATATATCCGCTGGCAAGAGGACATCTCCTGCTTTAAGGTCATTTTAAATGACCTTATGATCTGTAGCCATGAATAATTTTTCTGGTTAATACTATATATACCCGCTGGCAAGAGGACATCTACTTCAAGGCCATTTCTAAAGTCATTGAAAAAGTGGTAGCACGCCTGATTCCGTTATCCTTGAATTTGCTCTCAGTTGACGTGGATGGGAAGCAAATTTGATTTCAGAGGGAACTACTTATGCATGGGCATACTTAGAATTTCAGTCATACTTTGAAGTCAGTCGCAGCAGATGAGTGGAACTTTGGTCTACCTCAATGTGCCAAGAAGTCGTGGAGAAAGATTCTTGGACTGAAATATTTGGGTGGGAGCGGATGAATACCCCCCACTTCCACCAGCGCCCAATGGAAGCTCCCCCCTCCCGCTGTGTAAAATAGCAGGGGGGTCGGGATCGTGGCCACAGTGGGAGGCAAGGTGTTACAGCCCCACCACCCCGATCCGGCTGGCTCCCACGGCTTACTCTCTGCACAAGACAATAGCCCGGGCGTGTTTGCAAGGATGCGACCCGTCACCCACGTCACGTGTGATTTGGCCCTCGCTTCCCAGTCACGTGTTCAAGGTCGGCTGTTTCACTCCTGCGGCTGAAGCCACTCGTTGTGCAACACGAGATTTCGGGCGGTCTACACACCACCACCCCGCTCAGTCTCCACATCGATTACACCCTGCTGCTTCCTTCACACGTTCCACATCCCATCGGTTCCCAAGGCGCTTCTTTCCTCCCAACGTCGCGGCGGCAGCGGGCTGTTGGCGCGGATGAGTCCAAGTGGCGCCCAGTCCTCGGCTTCATCGCGGATCAAAGCAGCTGGCGGCCCATTTTCTGGGGGAGGGAGAGCTCTTCCCTCCTCCTCCTCCTCCTCCTCCGGAGTAAGGTGTGTAGCACCTTCCCGGCCAGCCCCGCTCTGCAGCCTCCTCATTGCACATCACAGCCAGGCGGTGGCTCTTCCCACGCTCCGAGGCTGCCGGAGGGAGAGCGACTTGCCAGGAGAAAACCACGCCGACGACGGACGCTGCTTCGGAGGATGGTTGGGCTTTAGGGGGCAGGGAGGGGGCGTCAGGCAGAGAGGAGCGACCAGCAACCGTGGAGTTGGGTCTTTCGTCTCGAAAGAGCCGGTATCATTGATTCAGTTCCAGCGCCCAGACCTGCTGAGGCCAGCCAGTCCTGCCTTTAAGCCTTTTCTCTCCGGGGCCTAAAGAGTGCGAGTAAACCTCGGCCGGCTGCAAGGAAAGAAACAAAAACACCAGGAAGGGTGGATTAAGCATGAAAACCGCAGCAGCAGCAGTCACCATCCATAAACAACAACAGTAAATGAAGGCTATTCACAATGTAGCAACCAGATCCAGCCCAAAGGAGGCCCTTTGCATGGATTCCCATTGATTTCCGATGGAAGATTAGGAAGCACGCGAACTCTCCTAGTGGTACCTCTATGGCACTCTCAAGTGTCTCTTTTCGGCAGGATCGCGCCTAATGGTAACAAATAAACACAGCGACAAAGCAAACACGCTGTGTGTGTGGGGGGGGGGTGTCCTTTACACGCGCGTGCCCAGAGCCTGAGGGGGAGATTAGGAGAGGGAAACCCAGGAGGACCTTGTTAGCCCTTGCTACATGACGCCACTGTTTGCTTTGCGGGCTTCACCCGGAAGGTTGTAAATAAGAACCTAAAATTGTTCATCTGTTTATGAGTATTAGATTATCAGGCGGAAGGCAATAAATTTGTGCCTTTATTTGCAGGCCTTTTATAAATAGCCGAGGCCGTGTTTTGGTAAATACAACCGAGCGCTCTACTAAATTATACTCGTTATGAGTTTCTTAATTGCCAGGGCGGTTCTTTTATGTTTCACGAAGAGGAATTAATAAATAATCTACGGTTTACACAGGCGCTTGAAAAGTATAAACTCACATGTATAACATTGTCGAAACTCCCCCCTCCCCTTGGGGATATTAAGAAAACAAAACAAACCATTTACTTTTATTTTAAAATTCTGTTTCTCCTTCCTAGTTTTTCAGTACTGTAGTAGATACACTTTGGGAGGATAATATCTCCAACTGAAGAGAGAACACTTAATATGATGATTCTTTTAAATCACTGATTAACTAATGAAGGAGAGAAATCTACACATGGAGGAAAGAGCTGGACGGTCTTTTCGGATAAAAATTACAACATGACACGTTGAACTGCAAATTGAATACTTTTGATAGTTCCTTAGTAAAAAAAAAAAAACAACCCTAGAAATACTCTCTCAAAATGGTCATCCTATCCAAACGCCATTTGAGGAAGGCAGAAGTTGAGCCTTTTTTTTTTTTAAACCGATTAAGGTAAAAAATTAAAAAATAAAATAACGGAGGGAAAGCGAATTTTAACTTCCCACTGCAATTCCACCCCTCCAGTTACGACAGCTCAGTTGAATAGAATTGATGGAATCCCAGCTGCACCGACCAACTGGTCTGAAACGGTTGCGAATCGGGGCCGGTCCGGGTTACCATCCTGGCAGAAACGTTTAGTCCACTGCAAATATGAAAACAAGGCCTGTTTGGGGTTGTATTATTGAGAGGAGAGGGCCTGTCATGCCTCTGTTTGGTAGTTACCCCCCAGAGAATGTGTGTGCAGTGTATTTGGCGTATCTGTGTGGGAAAATCGTGTTCAAGACCGATTTAATTCTTGTGAAATCCGACCGAGAGGAGGAAACTGGGAAACTCTCTCTTTCTCTGACAACTCAGAGGAATGCCCCAAAGGCCACGTCCGCGTCCTTAGGAAAGGGAAGAGCGGCAACAATTACTGGGAACGTCCTGCTCTTTCCATCGGTTCCGAAGGATCTTTTTAAAACAATATTTAGGCACCGCTTGCTACGGATGCTCGTATTGCGAAGCCCTATCGGAAGTCTGTGCAAAAGACTTTCCGGGAAAAAGTCGATAGAAATTCCAAGGCACGGTTCGGCCACAAAAGTTTCAAGCGGAGCTTTAAATACGACCCCTCCTCCCGGGATCCGCATTTGCCACCCCGGAGTCTCCCAATACTCTCGAGCCGAGCCGTTGGGGACTAGCAAACTCCCGCTGCAGTGCCAGAGTTTCCAAAGACCCGGTTTCAGGCGAGAAGGACAGTGGGCCTTTTCCGATTTGGCCGCCCTTTCAAAAGCCTTCGGCGGCGAGGCACTGGCAGCCTGGTGCTGACTCCTTGGAGTGGGACAGGCATGTTCCCAAATCAGTGTGCCTTGGCTGCTTTATCGCAGCCTTTCACCCAGTACAGTTACCGAAGGCTTCCTGGCAACTGTTTGGGAGCGACGCCGAATATTGGCGTCTCTCTTGTAAGGCGCCGACAGTGGCTGTGAGTAAGAGTAGGAAGAGTGCTGTGTAACGCGGAAGCGTGCATTCAACAAACACTGCTCCATTTTTTTTTTTTAAAGCCACCGCAGTTGAATCTTTGCATGAAGGAAGGAAATATAAATTAAAGGCAACACCCAGAGGATGGCGAATTCTAGTTCTGCCCCACTCTACTACAGAGCAGGATCGAGCGCGGCTTGGGCTCTCCGTTCGCCACAATAAATGGGTGGTTTCTAACATTCCTGCACGCACAAGAAGGCCAAACACTGTTTCTCGTAGCGAGGCATGTTTATAAATAAACTTGCACCCTTCACTGAAGCGGGTTAATCTCCGCATCTTCTTCTTTTTTTAAGTGCCGTTCTGGTATGCGGCGATGGCTGCGGGAGATCTCCCCGCGAAGTGACTGCCAGAACCGAGAGCAACCAGCTCCATTGCTTTCCCTCTCGGATTGGCAGCGTCACTTTGGCTGAACCCTCAGGCTGGCGTTCTTTCGGGGGTTTGACACGTGCCGGGCAGCGTGGAAGTAGGAGAGCTCGGTGCGGTTCAGACCAAAAGGAGCTCGCAGCATGTTCCGCGGCAGAGAGCAAGCAGGCCGCGCCACAGGATGCGGGTCTTAAAGCAAGCAGGATCCAGCGCCGTAGACATGCAAGCCCCCCCCCCGCCCCCTATCAATTCATTCTTGATTATTCTGCCCCCCTCCCCCCACACACATATGCTATAGAGCAGGGTTTCTAAACCTTGGGCCCCCAGATGTTGTTGGACTACAACTCCCATCATCCCCAGACATGGCATTTGTGGCTGAGGATGATGGGAGTTGTAGTCCAATAACATCTGGGGGCCCAAGGTTAAGAAACCCTGCTATAGAGCATTCGGTCCAACAGAACGGACGCCTCGGGCGACCCACGCACTGCCCTCCTAGGCGCGTTTCTCTCAGAAAGCAGGAGCAGGACTGAGCAGGACTGAGGCCTAAGACTGCCATCCCCAAACTCGCTTCCATTTCCAGGCTTCCCAAACCAGGGAGGAAAGTTGCGGGGGGGGGGGGGGAGAAAGCAAAACCAGGCTGCCCTTTAAGATTAGATTGGGGAGGAGCGGGCGAGAAAAGCATTACAACCGCGTTTTTAAAAAAGATTTAGTGTGGTTCCTCGTTTACATCTCGCATACTTCAGGAGCTCCTGAGGAATAATCAGGTGTGGTCTAAAACGGGGGGAAGGGCAAATCCCCCCCCTCCCGCCACACACACACACACACACACACACACGACGACGACCTTACAGTATAGATCGGGTTGACGATCGACTTCATTTACCCTAACGACGGCGTTCTCAAGGCAAAGCTGCACCTCTCACCGCAGGCTCGAACTCATCCGAAACAGCCTTTCATGCTATATTGCAGGCCACGTTACCATGTGACACGCATTGGCTATGCATACTGAGGTCCAACACCCTTCTAGATTTCACTCTCTCGGTACTACGCACACATTCCCATATAAAAACGCTCAGCTACTCCGGAGAAATAGGACCAGTAACTGGAGCAAATGTCGCCAGAAAGTTAAGCACCGACTTAAACGGGGCTGTGACTGGAGTCAAGCCTGCCCTGCCCTCCTCCCGCCGCGCCACGGAACCAGAGGGATTTTGGACTGCTTGGCCGGAGGAGGAGCCCAGTACGGCCAGGCCGGGTTCATCCACCGTGGGAAAGAAAGGCAGTGCAGAGGTCCTTCTCGATGCCCTCTGGATGTGTGCGTCCTCCATTCCGGCCCTTCCCTCCCGTGAGCCTTGGGCCCCTCATAGCCTTACCGGCCCTGCTGCCGCAAGGGATGTAGACACTGCTGGGAAAGGTAACCCGGCGGGAGCAAAGCCTAGTCGTGGGGCGCTCCCTCCCCGCAAATGCTGCCAGAAGAGAACGATCTGTTGGGGGCCCTCAGCCTTGTGGGGCTCCTGCCTGACCTCCCTCCACCCCTGAGAAACCGGGTGTACGGGACAAGGGGGTCTAAAGGCCTGAGAGACATGGGGCGGAATGGCAGGCCGGGTCTCTGGACTGGGGGCTTTTCTCGATTCTCCCTTAACCATCATACAACGAAACACGCAGACATAATTTAAAAGCAGAACCACCAGTCCGTTGGGTTTAAAACAACAAACAAACAAACAAACAAACAACCATTGAGCGTTCAGGGTGGGTGCCGAAACCTCGGCTCTGCCAACATTGCGGCAGCAAGCGGATTCAAAGAGCGTCTTCATCTGGCTGCACATCCCAGACGGGACAGCGCCACTTCGGGACTCCTTGGGGTCCAAAGGGCAGCTCTTCTTGCTTCCTTCCTCCGGAGAGAGGCTGCAGACGCAGCAGCCGCCACGGCTCAGCACAGCACTCTGCCGGCTCCCTCGTTGCCTCGGACTCTCTTCCACCAACGTTGCTTCCTCCTTATTTCCCCAGCCTCAGGAAGACTCGCTCCGTCCACAAGCCACTAAAGGAGGGCATTTCTCTCTATCCGCGAACTCCATTCACAATTCCACTGCCGCATCCCCAAAGAATGACGAGGTCGAAGGCCACTTCCTAAGGACGTTCTCATAAATTCGCTGAGGTTCTGCTCCAGTCCAGCAGAATCATCATTCAAACAGAGATCATTCATTCATTCATTCATTCAGCCTTTGATTTCAATCACTGCGGCCTTCCTTGTCCATATGGGATGTGACCCCCCCAGCCCCGCCCCCCCGTTCGAAGGGACTGACCCGACAGCAGCTCCTAAGACCCAATGGCTTCGTCAGCATTGCCCTGGGAGCCCTACGAGTTACTCCCAAGATGATACATAAGACTCTCTAGGAACCGCACACATTTGGCAGGCCACTGAAACCAACTCCGCTTTCGCCTGAGTAACGCCTTAGGATGGATGTGTGGCCAGGCGCTTGCTCACCGCACTCTGCCTGCGCATCTCTGACACCCAAGCGGCTTAGACTCCCCCAGCACGCCCGGCCTAACTCTCACTTCACTGTCCACGAAAGAGCCTCCCGGACTGAAACATCCCAGCCACAGAGAACAGATCGATGTGTCAAGGAAGCGGGCCCTGTAGGCGAGCCTTCTCCCGGCCATGCCGACTTTTATTTTCATTTTCATGCTGCTTGTTTGGAGGAGCATACAGTCAGCTGAGAGTGAGCCCCCACCAGCAGGCTGAAGTAGAAGAGGAGGGCCAGGCCACTTCCTTGATAAGAAGGCCTACCTGAGATGGGGGGGGGGGCTTCAGGGCTTGAGGATAACTGGAGTGAGTGCGCCCAGTTCAGAAATTAAGCAAGGGTAGAGGGGGTGACGCTCACAGCCTGTTTTACAAGGCCCTGCTCAGACCTAGAACTTGTGAAAGGCACAGGCTGCTCTAATCCTGGGCAGTTTATTTCCCTCACTTTCACAGAACCATGACTTGCCCCTCACATGATGAGGATGAAGTGGTGGCTAGTTTAGCAATGCTCCATCATCATCATCATCAACATCATCATCACCAAAGTATTTTCTGTATCCTAGCTTATGTCTCCAGACATAACCATGCAATGCAAACATACTACAATTAAAAAAAACGGGAATTAGTTTAAAGGGTAGGTCAGGGCTTCCTTTCTTTGCAATCCTGCTAAAGACAAGAGTGTCTCAGGGCTCCTGCAGAGTACATTTCACTCTCCCCCTTAAGGAACCCCACCCCCACCCCCACCCCCACCACTCGTTCCCATGAGTGCCAAGTCCTCTAGCAAAGAGTTGCCACAGAGCATGCGCAGAGTGCTCTGTCCAGGCATTGCGGACTAGGGCTAGAACCTTTTCAGTCCCAACTAGCCGAGCGCCCCACCCCCTCCCCCACACCCCCCACCCGGCCCGGGGCTGCTGCGGTGCCTGCCTGGCGGGCGGCTCTGCTCTTACCAGGTCGCGCTTCCTCTTGGCTTCGCGGGGCTCGGCCTTCTTGAGCTCGGCCTTGAAGCCCTCGGCGGCGGGGCCGTCCTTGGCGAGCACCTCCATGAGATAGGCGATGTAGCTGGTGGCCAGGCGCAGCGTCTTGATCTTGGAGAGCTTCGTGTCGGCCGGCACGTTGGGGATGCACTCGCGCAGCTCGGCGAAGGCGCTGTTGAGGCTCTCGGTGCGGCGGCGCTCCTTGCGGGGAGCGCCAGGCGCCGCCACCGCCCTCCGCCGCCCCAGGCGCCCGCCAAGCTCCGAGGGGCTGCTGCCGTAGGACGAGGAAGGCGAGCCCGATGAGCCCAGCCCGGCCGCCGCTGCCGCCGCGCACACCAGTTCTGGAGGAGGAGGAGGAGGCGGCGGCGGCGAGAGCTCGGCGGCGGCGGCGCTCAGCAGCCAGCCCTGCGCGAAGGGCCGCTCGGCCGCCGGGAAGCATCGCGCTGGGGCAGGAGGCGGTGGCGGCGGCCCGAAGAGGAAAGGCTCGTGGAGCAGGGCGCTGTGCGGGTGATGGTGGTGGTGATGATGGTGGTGGTGGTGGGGATGGGGGTGGCCCTGGTAGCCCCCCACCACGTTCATGGCGGCGGCGGCGGCGGCGCCCCCGACCTTCCGGTGCTACGAAGCCATTGGCGGCGACCGAGCTCGGCCCCGATGCGCGCCCACACGCTACAAGCTGCCTCGGATGCTGCCTGGCTCGCCTCTCCCCCTTCTCTGGTCCCAGCCCCTCTGTACGCCTTTATACTGCGGTGCGCCCTTTGATGTCACTGCGAAGGGGAGGAGAGCAGGAGATGAGGGAGAAAAGAGAGGGAGGGCTCACTGGGGGGAGATTTGCCCTTGAGAGGGTCGCCTGGCCGGGCCAAGGAGGAGGTTTGCTGCGGCGCCTCCCCGCTGGGTCCCCCCCGCCACATTTTGATGAGAGCAACCACCGCAACAGCGTTAGCGAGCAACAGCAACAAATAGGCGCAGATCAGCCCTGCGGCCGGAAAAATGCCTCCCCAGTGACTTTTCTGTCAAATGTGTGGCCCTTTCGGTTTCATTCAGGACAGAGGCACTGATTCCGGGTACCAAAACGCACATTCCTGTACCAAAACGCACATTCCCCTGCTAACTGGGCATTTCCCCTGCTAACTGGGCAAAGAGGCACCTTTTAACGTGGTGATTCTCTTTCTTTAGCAGGAGGAGAGTAACTGGCCCTATCCACCCCCAGCACAGTACTTCCAGTGACTGTTGCTGGTGTGTGACTTTTGTTTCTTTTTAGAATGTGAGCCCTTTGGGGACAGGAAGCCATCTTATTTGTTTATTTCTCTTTGTAAACCGGCCTGAGCCATTTTTGGAAGGGCGATATAGAAATCGAATTATTATTATTATTTATTATTATTATTCAACCAGTCACTTCCAGTGCAGAGCCAGGATTTATTTGGGGGGGGGTATTGCCCCTAGATATGTCCCCATCTACCTGCCCACTGCTGGATCCCTGTGGTTACTTGAAAGAAAGGTACTTTTCTCAAACTCAGACTGATCTCCCCCCACCCCCACCACACCCACACATATATGGATGCGGAGCTTTTCCCTTGGGATGGGATCATTAGTGTGAAATACACCGTTATTAATCTCTCATGTAACATGTGGGACAAACCTGGCCTGGCTGGCCGCTCCCCGAAATGCAGTTCTCCTTTTCTGCATGCCCTCCACTGGCTCTCGACCACCATCTGTCTTAGTATTAATGTTGGTGCCCACTCTATAATTGGCAGCATCTTGGTGGTGGTGGTGGTGGTGATAATGATGAAGTCGTCTTCATGGTGGTCGGATTGGAAACCATGTTAACCACATTCGCAATCAGACCCTTTTCATATTTACTCGGATGTAAAGGCGTGGAAGGTTGGAAAATGAGCACATTTGTAAGTCACCCTGAACACAGTACGACTTACTTCCAAGTAAACCCGGAAAAGATCGAGCTGCCGAGGTTCCACGCTTGGGTTCTAGTTTCATCGTCACGGTGATGTCGAGCAGAATCAGCCTCTGAATACTTAGGAGATTTGCTTGCTTGCCAGGATTCCGTTCTCCTCAGACCATATATGTATTATTTGGCTCGGGAAAGAGAACTATCCCTTCCTTTTATTATCATACCGATGAGAGGCTCCTTGGAAGTCCAGTCCCATTGATCTCTGTGGAACTTGTTTCAAAGGATCACGGCCGAAAGCACCCAACGGGCTGATTGCAATAGACAGTAAGAATCGGGCTTGTTTTGAAGATGCAAAGCCCGACCCAGGAGCGGTCTTTAAACTGCAAGCAGCTCAGCAAAAAACCGAGTTGCGCTTTGCTTTTGCTTTTCAGCTTGGAAAACTTTGATTTGGGGAATAATTAATGACGACGACTCGGGACAGCATGGGCAGTGGCCCTTGGATATATCGTGGGGCCACTGCTAGATACTCCAAAGCATGCTTACTCAGCATTCCCACTGAATTAAACGGAATTTACTGTCCCTTAAAGATGTTCCCCACGCCCAACCCATACACCTGGGAAAGTCATACAATTTCCTATAACATAAACATTGTATTTTTAAATTCAGTAATTCTACCACGCTACCAACGCAAAAGAGGCCTGGGAGGCGCTCGCGGTCGTCCTGAGTTGGGAACCCACATCATCCTGATGGCCTTGATGGCCTTGATGATGTCAAAGAGCTCTTGTTGGAGACTTGTTCTGACGTCTGCGGCTGGAGTGAAAGGTCACTTTTTATGCGACACTTCCCAAAGGCACTATTCCCTTGCGAAGTTTCCATGTTTTATACCAGGTTTGCGGAGGAGAACTTCCCGGTGGATTTGTTCTCTAAACAAAGACAGCGGCCGGCTGATCTTAGCCATGGAACTCCTCTGGGGTTCGATGGGGTTTACTCCTAAGAAAGTAGGCTTCAGATCACAGCCATGATCATGAAACCTCCGCCCAGTGGTTAGGATGGGGACAGTGGAAGTGAGGGTTCAGAACAGGCACATATTGGGAGACACATCTCTTGCCAGATAGAGTGCATAATCGCTCCCCCCACATTTCCATCCACAGCCACTGCGTTAAAGGGGGGGTGAGGAGGGAAACCTTTCGTGGGATTTTATGTTGAAGCTAGGATTCTATTCCTTGCTGAAGAAACAAACGCGTCCCTCGCGATTCCAAAGGTAGAAGACACTGACAGCGTCAGTGACAAAGCAACAGCTGAAGACGACGAGAAGAAAAGGCCACTTATTATTATTTGTATTTGCTTACTTCAGACATTCACATTTGTAGTAGACGGCTTAGAGGGAGCACAGCTTAATAGATTTTTTTTTTTTTTTAAGGACACGATCCGAAAGCGCTGCACTCCTATGTGCCTGTCTTTGGGAGAAAGTCCCATTGAACAAGGCGTGCTTTACTTCGGAGTTAAACTTGCGAGGGTTGCGCTACAACAGTGCTGGGACGTTTCTGAAGGCTGCGGTACAGAGCCTAGAGAGGCTTCTTTCCTGGTCAGCAAGCATGCTTCGGATCGGGCTACATATGAGTTTCACTGCGGTGAATGTGCTCATCCAAACGTAAAAGCAATATTCAAAGCCCGTAGTGGTTTAGTAGGAAGGATAACACATTTTAACCTGTGGAGCGGGGACGGGGCTGGGGGGGGTCTTCCCTATATTTATTTTATGCTAAACGACCTGGAACTGAATAATTAATTGATAACTTGTTTGACTGTCCTTTGTACGTATGTTAAACGGCATTTTTGCGCGTGTTTATATGTTATAATTCTCTCTCTCTCTTTCTCCTCCATATGCCTATTATTCCAAGATGTTTCTAAAGTAATACAGTGGCTTTGCTTATCTCTGCTGATGTTTCCCATTAAGAGAGAGAGAGACTCAGATGGAACCTAATCAGTTCAAACATTGACGCCAGCATAGTTTGCATGTGTACGTGTATATTTCTGGTTGGGATGTAAATATTTTAATATAATGTGTGCATTGGCTCGTTTTCTTTCTTTCTTTCTTTCTTTCTTTCTTTCTTTCTTTCTTTCTTTCTTTCTTTCTTTCTTTTGTTAAATCTAGGGGATAACAAGGAAGTCGAGGCCTTTTCTCTGCTCCCCGCTCAACAATAGCACAGAGTCAGGTTCTAGAGCATGCTTCTAAGGTATAGTGATAATAAATCTCTAATGGTCAGTCAGATACCTTGAGACAAACAAGGATGAAAAGTTATTTTCCTCGGTGTCATTCGGTATTGAGATACACTGCCTTCCTAGATGGAGTCTCAATTTAATTACTATGTTCAAGAACCTCTCCTCCATGAATCTGTTTACTCTTTGTCTAAGAGTAAAGGGGGTCTAAGCTAGCAGCCGTCAACTGTCTTGTGGTATATACTCCATAAGAACATAAGAACAGTCCTGCTGGATCAGGCCCAAGGCCCATCTAGTCCAGCATCCTGTTTCACACAGTGGCCCACCAGATGCCGTTGGAAGCCACAGACAGGAGTTGAGGGCATGCCCTCTCTCCTGCTGTTACTCCCTTGCAACTGGTACTCAGAGGCATCCTGCCTTTGAGGCTGGAGGTGGCCTATAGCCCTCCGACTAGTAGCTGTTGATAGACCTCTCCTCCATGAAGTTGTATATTACATTACTTGTGTGTTATGTGAAGAACTTCCTTTTGTCACTTACACAAAAAATATACTGTCAGTCAGCAGCATTGTGGGACCCCAAGTTCTGGTATCCAGAGGGAGAGAAATGTCCCTAACTCCGTACCGTCCATGATCTTATAAAACTCAAAGATGCCCTCCCGCACTGGCGTCTGGCCATTAAACTGTTGCTGTAAACCGCCCAGAGATGGAAATTTGGGGCGATATACGAATATAATGAATGAATGAATGAATGAATGAATAGCTTTGTTCAGTGTACAAATCTACCAAGTGCCTCAAGGGGCATTTGGTATTTGGAAAACGAATGCTTAACTATAAAACAATTCCTTTGAGGGGAAATGTCCAGAAATAAAAGGAGATAAAAAGAGGGCATCCACCAGTTTATTGATAGCAAGGAGGGGAGGGTAGTTAATCTCCTCTAGTTCTCTGTAGGCTTGCATCCCAGAATTTCACAATCCTAAACATATACGGTCGACGGAAATCGAATTCGATGGGATCTACTGACAAGTGATGAGGATGATCAGTGATATTAGCTTTATTTATTTTAATAGAGCCTGTTTCTACCTACGGAGAGCGGAATAGATGCTGGAAAAGCAAGAAGGCTCACGTGGCTCCTGTGGTGGCGCCACTCACTTCACAGGCCCCGCCTCCTCCCCACCTTCGTCCAGCGTCCTACCAAGAGGAAGGGTCTTGAGTCCCGCCCGCCCGCTCACCAACGCTGGGCCTCGAAGTATTCTAGGCTGTCTTTAGGAGTGCAGTCCTTCCCAGCCAGTACTGCAAACCGCCATTGCCCTGCAAATGCAGTGTAGTGAACTTTGGTGGAGCGGGGAGCGCCAGTGTGGGCCAGCCTATTAAGAGTGTGCTGTGACCTTGTCCATGTGCATCCTTGTTCACCTTCAGCCCGGCCCATATGGGGGGACTCAGCTCAGCTGTAGGGAGCAGCTTATCTGGCCCTCTTCAGTTCTAGCTGCAAGCAGCATTCAGTTATTAACAATTTATAAAAGGGGGCAGCAGGCCCGCTCTACCTGCTGCCCCTTCTATGTGTCTGGGATGAAAGCCTTGCTGGATCAGAGCAGTAAAGTCCAATGTTCTATCAGCAAGGTCCATCTAAAAAAAACTGGCCTGCTAGATGTCTCCCTGCAATGCCTTTCCCTACTGTGTGTTCCAGCATCTGGTATCGCCTCTGAACATGGAGGCTTGGTTTAGGCACCCTGGCTCCAAGCACTCAGAGTCCTCCCCTAATCCCCTTGTAGAGCTGACATAAGGCCCATTCATATGTTATGTTCAGCACTCCTACAAGGAGTGTACAGTATACACAGGTACAGAATGATCCGTACACAGGTACAGTCATTCACATGTTATGCTGAAGTGCACTTTCTGTCTATACTATGCATCTCTGAAGGGCCTGTGCTCAAGTTCACTTTTAAAATGAGCACAGGTATAACCACCTAATGGCTCAGAGGGGAAATGACCTGACTAGCAAGCCAGAGTTGGCCGGTTCGAATCCCCGCTGGTATGTTTCCCAGACTATGGGGAACACCTATATCAGGCAGCAGCAATACAGGAAGATGCTGAAAGGTATCATCCCATACCGCATGAGAGATGCCAATGGTCATCCCCTCCTGTATTCTACCCAAGACAGCCACAGGGCTCTGTGGGCGCCAGGAACTGACACCGACTTGAAGGCACACTAACTTTTACAGCCATTCACACCAACACATGTACGACATCTGTCTGTGCACTCCTACGATTCCATATCTGAACTGGGCAGTCTGTCGAAGCAGAAGCTTCGCTGGGGCCAGAGTCTCCCAGGGTTTCGTCCCAGCCCAAAGAACCGATTTCCAAGGCCAAGTCCGGTCAGCTCTGCCATGTGCGGAAACCCTCTCATGAAAGGGAAGAGGGCCTGATCACTGAGCAGCCCCGAGCAGCTCCCTCAGCTCCGCTCCGCGCCGCCCAGCAGCCCTGCCAGTTCCCTTTAGGGCTCCAGGTCCCAGGCCAGGACTTCGAGGCAGGCGGCGGGGGCGGGGGGGGGACTCCTCACCTCGAGGCACGTTCGGGTCGCAGCACAGGGACAGGGTCTGGGGAGGAGAGCGGCAGCCTCTTCCGCCACCGGCGCTCTGCCGCCCGGCCCTGCTGTCCCTCTTCCCCCACCCGCGCTGAGCCCGCGCTATCCTCCGAGGCCGGTGGCTTTATTCCGCCCATGCAAGAAGGAGCTGAAGGCCAACGAGCAGCCGCTCCGCTCCGGCCTTCCTTGGAGCCAGACGGGAGCCAGCAGCAGAAGGGAGGAAGCCAGCGCGCCTTGGGAAGCGGCCCAAGAGCAGACTGCTGGGAGGCAGGAGGCGCTGTCCGCTGGGGAAGGCCACGCGTCGCTCCGCCGGCTGCCTGCTGGAAGGCACCAGGAGCGCGTGGACCGGAGCCGGAGAGCGCAGCGCCTCTGGGGCGGGAGCAGCGCTCGCAGCTAGCGAGGGGCGCCTCTTCCTCCGTCCGCCTTGCGGTGGAGGCACAGCGAGCTCTGGGCGACGCGACAGGAGGCAGACTGGCCTGGCCAGTGTGTGGGGGTGGGTAGAAACAGACATTCCTACATATCTGCACACAGGTGGAGAATAAAGGCAGGTTTTTTGGAACGGGGTAGGTGGGCCGAACTTAACGCTCCGGATCATCACCGCCACAAAGGAAGGTGTTCGGATTCGAGTGTCCGGCTCATTGCTGCGCGCCGCTGCATATACGGGCCAACCCGTTACGCGGCTCAGGATGGGATGCAAAATAGGCAACATGAGATCTGCCCCACAGGCACCATTTTGCCTCTAGCTCCGCCTTCCCGGCCTGCCTTTGGCACCAGGCCCTGCTTGGTGGGCCTCGGAACCGAATAATGCCCACACCTGATTGAGAGGTGGCTGATATCTCGGCAGATAGGTTCGATCCTGGACCAGGGAGACCTCAAATATACGCTCACAGAGGTACACAGAAACAGAGGTGTGGTTGCCTTCTCAATCAGCTTGTGGAAGCCTGCAATCTTATGCACACCTGCTTGGGAAGCAAGCCCCATTGAACTCAGCGGGACTTCCTTCTGAGTATTCATGCACAGGATCCAACAGAATAAGCTGTGAATCCGACGTACCGGTTCGAATCTCTCCTTTGCCCTGAATCCATGAGGTAGCCTTAGGCAAGCCCTTCTCTCCCAGGTTACCGACTACCGGTCAGGGTTGTTTTAAGGTTGATTGAGATAATGGAGGTGAAGCTCTTTGAGCACTCTTAAGTGCTTCACAAATGCCAAATGTCGTGGCTTTTGTTCTTCTGCAAAACGAACAGCGGCGAAACGTGTTTACTGGGACCTGTCTCCTGGTGGAATCATGCATGTGAAGGTCTGGATTAGGAGGGAGCAGGTTGTCCCCTCAGAAACCGAATGTATGATGGTCTCAGGATCGCAGCCCGACATCTCGATCTTGTTTGTGTGAATGGCTTCACCATGGAACTTAAATTAAATATGTAATTAATTCTTAAACGAGTGGGGTTTAACATGTTGACATTTTTATTATCGTAAACTGTTGTGGGTCGCCTCATAAATCTTGCAACTGAATAGATAAGTTGTGCACAGTTATAAACTTGTAACTAACTGAGTAAATGTGCACTTAGCACATTTTGCACTAACCCAAGGAGTGGGAATGTTGCTATAGTGTGAGGGTTTAGGGCAGACACGCCCTGCTTGTGCCATGTTAGGGTAAATAATCAGTGATGCTGAAAGCTGGCTCTTTTTCGTCTGTGATTAAGCAATCCATTAATTCACCTCAGATTTCAAATGTGCATTTGCACTTGAATTGTCTCTCAGGATAGCTAGTGTATCTGGGGTCCATTTTCTGGAAACAATCTATCATATAGATAGATGGATGGATGGATGGATAGATAGATAGATAGATAGATAGATAGATAGATAGATAGATAGATAGATAGATAGATAGATACTGAGGGTACTCTTTTAATAAAATTATGCACTTTTAAATGTCCACTGATTTCAATGGAAAAGATGTGCAGCCTGAACCTATGCAAGTTTAAGATAAAGGCAAAGTGTGCCATCAAATCAATTTCGACTCCTGGTGCCCACAGAGCCCTGTGGTTTTCCTTGGTAGAATGCAGGATGGGTTTACCATTGCCTCCTCCCATGCAATATGAGATTATGCCTTTCAGCATCTTCATATATAGTACCAGCAAGGATTCAAACTGGCAACCTTCTGCTTGTTAGTAAAGCATTTCCCCCTATGGCTATGCCACTTAAGGTGGTTGCTCTAAAGTAAATCCTACTGTTTTCCGTGGAACTTACTCCCAGATAAATAGGCATAGGCTTGTGGCCTTAAACCCATGCTTCAAACTTTTCTGGTGAAACCAGTGGGATTTAATTTTAGCTGGTGGATTTAGCTCTTATTTGGCACTGAACAGTCTTGGTTCTGAGTATATATTTCAGGCTCATCTCCAAATATATTGAACTTACGTGGAGGGAATCCCTGCAGTTTCCCTCACATATCTTCCAGATGTCAATTGTACAGTAGATTAAATTTGTACTGTACATTCCATTGTACTGTACAAATGTACATTATTTGAATGAATCAGTTTATTGATTAATCAGCTGCGTTTAAAGCTGCTCAAGCATTCATAGCCTATGTAACCAGTTGAAGCTAGAAGAATTAAAATCTTAAACCTAAAGTTATTTTAGTCCCCTCAAAGGGTCCTGATCTACACTTCGACTGTCATTCTGTGCACACTTTTAACAGGACATAAAAAGTAGGACTACTTACTGATAGGTGAATAAGAAGTGGGACTGTTCTGAGTTAAGTCATACGACTGTGCTGTTAGTCTAAGAATTGGTTAGAAGTTAGTCCCATTGGAAGACTATTCAACTCGTTTAGGATTGGGATAAAGGTATTTTAGCCGAATGGGTTATGGGTTGTGTGAGTGAGGCTATTAAAAGTCTTTTAGCTTTAGAAATTCAGTAATAATACTTGTTATTCATTCATTCGATTTCTATACCGCCCTTCCAAAAATGGCTCAGGGCGGTTTACACAGAGAAATAATGAATAAATAAGATGGCTCCCTGTCCCCAAAGTGCTCACAATCTAAAAAGAAACATAAGAGAGATACCAGCAACATTCACTGGAGGTACTGTGCTGGGAGTGAAAAGGGCCAGTTACTCTCCCCCTGCTAAATAAACAGAATCACCACGTTAAAAGGTGCCTCTTTGCCAAGTTAGCAGGGGAATATTATTATTATTATTATTATTATTATTATTGTTGTTGTTGTTGTTGTTGTTGTTGTTGTTGTTGTTGTTGTCATCATCATCATCTTATTTACACAGTCAGACAGGTGTTATTGACTGGTTTGTTTTATCCAGACATCGAGTCCTTCCCAAGGAACTGGGATGGATGAATTTTATTGACAATTGTTATAGATATTGTCACAGAATATAGGCTGTTCCCAGTAAAGTTGCTTTTTGTAATTGGCTGATGGTGATTTCTGTGACCCCTATGCTGTTGAGGTGCTCTTCAAGGTCTTTTGGAACTGCACCCAGGGCGCCAATTACCACTGGGATTATTTGGGTCTTTTTCTGCCACAGCCTTTCAATTGCAATTTGTAGATCTTTGTATTTGGTGATTTTTTTCTATTTCTTTTTCTTCTATTCTGTTATCCCCTGGTATTGCTATGTCGATTCTTTTGACTTGTTTTTCTTTCTTCTCGACTACAGTTATATCTGGTGTATTGTGTGGCAGATGTTAGTCTGTTTGTAGTCGGAAGTCCCATAATATTTTTACATCTTCATTTTCTTCAACTTTTTCAATTTTATGGTCCCACCAATTTTTGGCTACAGGTAGCTTGTATTTTTTGCAGATATTCCAGTGTATCATCCCTGCTACCTTCTAATGCCTTTGTTTGTAGTCAGTCTGTGTGATCTTTTTACAACAGCTGATTAGGTGGTCCACTGTTTCAACAGCTTCTTTACAAAGGCGGCACTTGCTGTTTGTTGTGGATTTTTCAACTTTTGCTCTTATAGCATTTGTTCTTAGTGCCTGTTCTTGTGCAGCCAGTATTAAACCCTCTGTTTCTTTCTTCAAGTAACCATTCTTAAGCCATTGCCAGGTCTTGCTGATGTCTGATTTTCCACTTATATTGTGCAAATATTGACCATGCAAGGGCTTATATTTCCATTTTTCTGCTCGGTTCTTGACTTGTTCTTTCTTTTAGGCCTGCTTTGTTTCATTGGTGTTGAATAGTTTTGCGTTATTGACCATTTGAAGTGCATCTTCTTCACTGTTCCTTATATATTCTTCAAGGCCTCTTTTCTCCTCCTCTACTGTTTGATGGACTTGCAGCATTCCTCTTCCACCTGAGCTGCGAGGGAGGTATAGCCTATCTACATCATTGCGGGGGTGCAGAACATGATTGATGGTCATGATTTTCCTGGTCTTACGATCTAGCGTCTCTAGCTCTGCCTGGGTCCAGTCTATTATTCCTGCAGTGTATCTGATAACAGGTATAGCCCAGGTGTTTATGGCGTGTATGGTGTTCCCGCCATTGATTTTGGACTTGAGGATTTTTCTAACTCTTCTGATGTATTCACTTCCAATTTTTCTTTTAACTTCAGTGTGTGCAATGTCATCAGCCTGGAGAATGCCCAAGTTTTGTAAGGTTCTTTCTCTTCCATGTTCTTGATGTTGCTTCCACTGGGCAGTTCTATTCCTTCTGTTTTTGTTATTTTCCCTCTGTTCATTATTAATGCAGCACACTTGTCTAGTCCAAACTCCATTGCTATACCGCTACTGAATATACAGACAGTGTTTAGCAGTGATTCGATTTCTGACTGGGACTTTTCATACAACTTCATCATCCATGTACAGCAGATGGTTGATTTTACTTGATGTATTAGATGTTTGGTATCCGAGGCCTGTTTTGTTTAGTATTTGTGAAAGTGGGATCATGGCGATTACAAACAACAGAGGGGATAGTGAGTCCCCTTGGAAAATGCCTCTTCTAATGCTAACCTGTCCAAGTGTCTCACCATTGATTGTTAACTGTGTACTCCACATGCTCATTGCTTTTTAAATAAATATCTGAATGTTTTTGCTGACACCAGTTGTTCCTCAACATTTTAGTATCCATGTGTGAGGCAATGAATCGAAGGCTTTCTTGTAGTCAATCCATGCAACACTTAGATTGGTTTTTCTTCTCTTGCAATTTTCTAAAATCATTTTGTCAATCAGCAGCTGGTCTTTTGTGCCTCTGGTGTTCGGGCAATTTCCTTTCTGTTCAACTGGGAGCTTTTTGTTAGTTAATAAGTGTTGCATCACTTCATCTGCTATTATTCCAGTTAATAATTTGAACAAGGTTGGCAGACAGGTTATCGGTCTATAATTACTTGGAACTGCACCTTTTGCTGGGTCTTTCATGATGAGATGAGTTTTCCCAGTTGTTAGCCATTGTTCAATATCACCGCCTTTCATAATGTGATTGAACTGTTTTGATAGTTGTTTATGAAGGCTTGTTAGGTGTTTAAGCCTGAAGCCATGCAGTTCATCGTCGCCTGGTGCAGTCCAATTTTTAATTGTCTTTGCTCTTTCACTTATTAATTCTGGTGTTATTATTAGATCTTGCATTTGTTGGTTACATTTTTTGACCTCTTTCACCTAGCCTGCTTTTTTATTATAATCTATTCTATTGTTGTTTGTTGTTGTTGTTGTTGTTATTTCTTGTTTACACAGTCAGAAAGGTGTTATTGACTGGTTTGTTTTATCCAGACATCGAGTCCTTCCCAAGGACCTGGGATGGCTGAATTTAATTGTGAATTGTTATAGATATCGTCGCAGAATATAGGCTGTTCCCAGTAAAACTGCTTTTTGTAATTGGCTGATGGTGATTTCTGTGGCCCCTATGGTGTTGAGGTGCTCTTCAAGGTCTTTTGGAACTGCACACAGAGCACCAATTACCTCTGGGATTATTTGGGTCTTTTTCTGTCACAGCCTTTCAATTTCAATTTGTAGATCTTTGTATTTTGTGATTTTTTCTATTTCTTTTTCTTCTATTCTGTTATCCCCTGGTATTGTTATGTCGATTATTTTAACTTGTTTTTCTTTCTTCTCCACTACAGTTATATCTGGTGTGTTGTGTGGCAGATGTTTGTCTGTTTGTAGTCGGAAGTCCCATAATATTTTTACATCTTCATTTTCTACCATTATTATTATTATTATTTCTCGTTTACACAGTCAGACAGGTGTTATTAACTGGTTTGTTTTATCCAGACATCGAGTCCTTCCCAACGACCTGGGATGGCTGAAATTTATTATCTATGTTGTCGCTGTTATAGATATGGTCGCAGAATATAGGCTGTTCCAGTAAAGTTGCTTTTTGTAATTGGCTGATGGTGATTTCTGTGGCCCCTTTGGTGTTGAGGCGCTCTTCAAGTTGGTTGTTGTTGTTAGTATTATCCTGATTCATCTCACCAGGGAGTTGTCTCATCCCTGTCCATGTCAGTGGGCATTTTGCCACCGGCTTAGAAAGGAACTGGATGGTTAGATTAGATCCAGTCTCTCTGGGTTGCCAATATTTTCCTGGTTGTTCGGGAGATCAAGACTAGGCGAAACTTCGACTGCTGCCGCCAAATCTCTGGTTTGACACGAGGCTCCTTATTCGTCTTTCTGCCTGGCTTGTGTAGATCAGATCTTGCAGGTTGATCCTGCTTTCATAAATCAGGGATCGGGTCCTAAAAGGGAACCCTGACCTCTCATCTGCTCGCTCGTTCGCTAGAGGCAAGTGGGAACAGGAACCCAAAAGAGAAAAGCCACCTAGGCTTAAAGCCATAGACTAGTAGAACCCCACAAGCTTGAATCTCGAGTAAAACCCTTGGACTAAACTCGTACTGGCAGAGGGGCCGAATTGCCCGTGGGCTTCCCAGCGGCATCTGGTGGGCCGCTGTATGAAACAGGATGCGGGACTACAAGGGCCTTGGGCCTGATCCAGTAGGCTGTTCTTCTGTTCTAATTCAGCGGGCTAAATTGTATTTCCAATTTGAATGTCCTTAGGTAGGAGGAGAGAGAGAGAAAGGAACCGGCAAGAAATGCCGCCTGATCCCCAGAAGGGAATCCCGGAGTCGCTCTGGATCCAAGCAGCTATCCATAGAGAACAGATCTGAAGAGAGGCCTTCGCTCCTGTCACAAACAATACTTTTGTTTTTACAATATTCGTGTGAACTTGCAGAAGATGAAAGTGGCTGCATTTAGCGCAGTTTAAAATAATTATATTCTGTCGACCGTACGCTGAGAGATTACCCTAGTTTCCTATCTTCAAAGCATCACGTACAGTGAGTCGAATACTCACTGCAGCGAGTATACTCACGTACAGTGAGTATGCTGATCTTATTGAGTCTTTTGACTACCACCCCGATCCGAAATATATTCCCTTGGAGTCACACGGAATCGATTTCCTCCTTAAGTACTTAGAAAGGCAGCCTAAAGCCTTTCCTTGGAAAGATGTGCCATTGATATGAACGATATATAGATGTAAACTTGACTGAAATGGAACTTGGTCGAATATCGTTTGTACCATTGTATTCCTGCTGCTGTACACAATGGCTAGTTTGCATTGGCGGTAAATCCTCATTCAAATCAATGGGACTTCCACTTCCAAGTAGTAATAATGCTGAGAACTGGGGTTTCAGCCCAGCGCCTACAGAATGCTTACAACCAGTAATAGGCGAACACGCATCCCCACCCCACGTACGGATACAGGTATAAATCATATATACATATGATCGATGTATATACAGAACGATGATGATCGATGTAATACAGACCGATGATCGATGTAATACAGAACGTTTGCAAACGTTTGCTAACTTTCTGTATTGTCTCCAACACCCCCGTACACGACCCACGTGTATACTTCCACCCACTAGATTTCTGTCATAGCTGCGTGCACTCATACTGATGTTGTTGCAGCCAAATACCTTTGCCATTTTCCACCTCGTTTAAAAACAATAAAAACAACCCTTCCGACTAACCCGAATGCCGATAAAATGGACATTGAAAAGGACACGTAAATACAATCCCCAGGATAATCGGATGTGTGCCTGTGCACGCCTGTGTGAGTGTGTGTGCATATTTAGAATTTACGACGTCTATTTCAAAAGGCATTGAAACGCATTAAACCAATTAGTCATAATAAGTATTCATGCGAGCACTGTTGATGCTTCGCTAGAACAGATGACTCTATAGATAGATGATCCTATAGAAAGATGACACTTGATTATATGGAAGCGGGCAGGTCCACCCTCTTCGTGGCGATGTTTGAACCCGAACCCCGTGGACAATTCTTCGCCTGCATTCCTGTCTGTCAACTGGACTGGGTCGATTCAGGCGTGGGCTGCAAGGGAGGATGCATGTGAGCGTGCAGGAGGCGTGAGGTTGTGTGTTTGCTTGTTTCCAACCTGAGGTGTGCCTTGCCTGGTTTCCTTTAAAGCGTTGATGCATTTGGGCTTTTGAATCCGAAACAGGCCAAAGGGAAAACGACTCGCTTGACTGTAACGCGCCCAGCACGCTGATTAAATCAGCCCAAAAGCGAGGTATGTTAACGATTAAATCGTTTTCAAAGGATTAATCTTGTAGTTTAGGGTGGAAATGTTTTAAGGTTGTTTTTAGGCGCTGATATTAATCATCCAGCCTAACAGACCATTAATGTCCGTTTCCATTTTGAAGATGACAAATTTTATGTGACTTCTTTCCATCACAGCTCCCCGAGAAGTCTCCGGCGGCTTCGGTAGCCACTTAGAGGTCGAGAGCTCGGCCTCCTTGTTTGTTAGCAGAGACGTTTAAAAGCCACTAAGACTCGGGACTAACCCCCCCCCCCAACAACGGATCGGGGACAATCTCCTGTTCCCTCCTGTCGCAAAGGCCGTTAAGCCGGGAAAAGAACGGCTTGTGAGGCTAGGGTCGGCCCTCTCTCTCCCTCGCCCGCCTAGCCTTCGCTTCCAGCAAGGAGGCAGAAGGATCAGGGTTGTATTACAGGACTTTCCTCCCCTACGGCCGGCCCCTCCTTCTGCCTTTGTTCTTTCACCGCGCTAAATCCTCCCCACACCCCACCCCATTGCGACCCCCTTAAACCAACGAGGTGGAAACATTTGCTATTCATTACGGGCCCATTGCCATTTGATAAATGGGGAGAGAGAAAGGCATGCCCTGGGTCTTCCACATTCTGTTGTTTTGTTTTGCTTTACTTTACTTTACAATCATCAACATCCTCCACGATCCAGCCAAGTGAATCATTTTTAAGTCCCATGGTTTTCAGTGGAAGAAAGTTAAACAAATGCCCAATGCCTCCGGCGCAGAAATCAGAACATGGACCCCAGAAAGAGTTATTCTAACGTTGGATAAGGGAGATGGAAGGATCCCAGGAATGGTAGGGCAAAAAAGACTATCGTTGTGGTCAAGGCTGGTTGATAATGGAAGAGAAGAAGCGTGGCCTGCTCTCTAGGACCCAGCAGCCAGCTGCCGAGCGGCCCGAGCCTCGCTTGCTGAGACTTGGAAGCAGAGCTTAGTTAGTTGTGTGGAGGGGAGTCAAGCTGAGCGGAGGAGAACTAATGTGCGCACACACAGAGAGACTTTGTCGAGGATCAGTGCAAGAGGCTGTCCAGGCCAGAGCAATAGGTTTCTAGTCATCATGAATGGTGACTTTTTAGTACAGTTGGGGGGTGGGGTCCTTTTTGTGCTTAGTTTTCTTTAATATTGGACACATGTATAGCCTGCCATCTCATTCTATTCTATTCTATTCTATTCTATTCTATTCTATTCTATTCTATTCTATTCTATTCTATTCATTCAACACATTTCTATACAGCCCAAAACCTGTGTCAGGAATAGATCAGGTAAATAATCCAGTTGCCTGATCCTAGCATGTTCCATTAAGTTCAGTAGGACTTTATCCCAGGTAACTGTGTATAGGCTATCAACTAAGTAAATAAATTGCTTTACAGGCCTCAGCCAGTGCTGGGTAAATTAAACTGTCTGTAAACTGAAGGAAAGCAAGGTAGATCCCATTGGGCTGGTGGGGGAGGAAAGCAAACAAAACAATAAAGTCCAGAGTGGGTAAAATGCCTGTGTCAGAAATCCGATGTTACAAGATTGTATCTAATGGGGAGAGGAGCAAAAACAAAATAGGCATTTCCACCCCCTCCTGCTCACTTTTTCGAAGATTAAAGTTGCCATTAGTTTGCACTTGTTGATTATACCCAATATTTAAATAACAAATGAAAATTGTTCTAGCTTTCTACATGTCCCTCTCTTCTTTCTCCGAAGCTAATAATATTGGTTAGCTTTATCACACAAAGTGTTCCATAACTGAATTCCATAATACCTGAAATATTTGATAAATTTTACTTTGATAGGATCATATCTTTCCCCTTTAAAAAAGCTCAGTTCTCAGATATTTCCCCTTTTAAAAACTGTATGTATTATTGTGATAAACTCAGCTCAAAAATATTGAATGTGATATTTTTTTAAATTATCCATTAAATAAGCAGATGCAGAAATGCACTGAAGAATGAGCAAGATTCATGATGCTCTGGCTGCCATGAGACCTCCCTCCCACCTGGGTAAACTCTTCCTGGGTTCCTGAATCAGTGGGCCTTTGCTTAATTTTGACGGATGGTGACACATCTTAATGGTTCCATTCAAATCAATGACCATTTAAAGTCACCATCCACATCTTTTCTTCAGTATGCAAAAAAAATGCTTATCAGATAGAAGGAAGGTAAATTTCTCAATTCATGCTGATGTCGGGTTTCCCCTCCCGCCTCCTTTGGACATCGGAAGTATTTTAGACATTTCCTTGTAAGGTATTTATTATTCACGTGTTTATCATTATTGTTCACCTTCCTAAAATGTGGAGCCTTCCAAAACAGGGTTTTCTTTTCGAAGGAAAAAAGTTTCTCATTATAGCTTCCCAGGGGATCAAAATAGCCACATCTGGCGATCTCCCCTCCCCCGACGTCTTCCACTCCGCTCCTTGATATGACGACTTCAATCGAACCGTTTTCTAATTGGCTTAAGGAAGAGGGTCGAATTCTTGCAAATCCGCTTCTTTGGCCCAGCTGCCCACTGCCACCAGCGGCTCTTTCCTCATCTGGCTGTCAGGTAGATAGGAAACGCAGCTGCCTTTTCTTCATATCCCGACAAAAAAGCGAAAGCGGGAGGGGGCAGGGGAAGCGCCCCCTGAACTAGAGCGTTGTTTCCTAGCATAACATTTAACGCACAAAGAAGAGAGGCACTCGATCTCGAGCTGCTGCTTCTCCTCCTCCTCCTCCTCCTCCTCAGGATTGTACGGCGAATACTCAGAAGTCAGTCCTGTTGGTTTCAGGGGGTTAGAACTGCAGCTCAGAGAAGGAAGTCTCCCAGCGCTCAACGGGCTTTGCTGCTAAAGGACGCCCGCACAGGCGGCATTGCTAGGGAGACTTCCTCGAAGTCCCGTTACAATCCTCGAGGCTTACCGCTGATTTCGACAAATGAATGAGTCTAGGGCGGCCGGGGGTGTACCCAGTTCCGTCCCGACGCAGTGCTGTAGCGCTGACCGAACCTCCAAACTGTGGAAGACGTGGTAGAGAAAGTTACTTGACGCCCCCGCCCCGCCCAAGGAGTTTACAGTGGAGGAGATGGCAAAATCGTCTCAGCCAAGGATGCAGAGAAAGAGAGAAAGTTTGAGGAGCAACTCCTCGCTTACATTATATTTTGATGTGTGTGTGTTGTGTGTGTGTGTGTAGGGAGGACACTATGGTGGGAGAGATGTGGCTTATTAGTTTTGGCGGAGAGAGTTTTGGCACTCTTCAAATGCCTAGCGGGGCGGAGGAATCTGCAGCACCCCAGGTCTAAGTAACGGGTATTTTCCATTGCTGCGCGATTCTCCAGCCGTTCACGTGGCGCAGCTGCTGATGCGAGAATTTTACCCTGGCTTCTCTTTTCTGAAGAAAGAAAGAGCCGACCCGCGCCCCCACTTTCTTCTCCTTTCCTCTTAGAGCGAATCCCGCCGTTCGGAAACCTCCAAGTGGCTTCCTACTCCCCCCCCCATATCTATTGGGAGGTTTCCACATTTCTCTGCCCACTCCCCCCCCCCGCCAATGGGCCGCCCGCTGGCTCTGGAGAGAGAACTAATCGTGTTCATTTATCTAATCGCAGCCGTTGGCCCCAGACCCAGCAAGCCACAGTGAGTCTGTGCTGAAGGAATCCTATTGATAAGGAAGCTCCAGTCTCTTACGGGGAGGCAGATCTTGAAGGGCCGCCTGGGCTAGGGTCGCGAAACAAGTAATCGCTTTAACCCTTACTTACAGCATCCCAGCACCTGGTTCAAAGAGGAGGAATTCTATCCCAAGCGACGGAGAGGTTACACATTTCCTTCCGGGCCAGAAGTGCGGCTAGGTAATTCCGGACCCTGGACCTAATGAACTTATGCGGGGAGGGGGGCTTGCAAAATCAGCATCCTCTCATTATGCAGTATATAGATTTCACCACAAACCCACAAATCTGGGCCAAAGTGAATTTGCCAAAACAACAACAACAACAACACACAAACAAAAAAAACTACCCAGGCCCCAATGGATTCGCATAGCTTCTTGACCATTCACAAATTAACAAGGACACAGACAAGTGCCCCATGCTACACAGTTCAAACGCAAAACCAACTTGGACATATAGTGCACTCTTAAGGGAACAAAATTAAAACCACAACACATGCCCCTTGCTTCACAGTTCTCATGCAGACCTTTTGGATCACAAACCAGCTCAAGCATAGTGCATTTGTTTTTTCGTTTTTTCTTTTTTTAAAAAAATATTGTTTATTCTGATGGAACAGTTCTACTTTCACTAGATGTGAAGTACTCTATGCATAGAATAACTCTTTCTGGCAGTTTTACTGCAGTAGGAAAAAATAATTAAAATCACAGGATTGACTAATTGCCTTGAAATAAAAATACACAGAGTCCTGCCATCTTGGGCTACATGTGTGCCCAATTTCAGTCTAAGAAATTCTGGCAAAAGAGGGGACATGTTGCACTTTTTAATGAAGGCAAAGGGCAGATTCCTTTACATCGGGGTGGGATGGTGGTCCAGGAGGGGAGGGCAGTCAGTTACAGAAGTTTTTGTAATTTTTTTGCCATGAAACAAGCCACTTTTAGAACTTTGACCTTATTTTTTTGGATTTTTTTAAAAAATATTAAAAAAATCAATAAAAACCAACAGAGTGACCAATCCACTTAGAGTCCTGATAACCCGTCCTACATCTGAACCAATTTCATAATTCTAGGCCAAGCCATTCCAGAAATATAAAAGGGAGTGAAAAGGGTGGGGATGTTTACCCTTTTTAATGAAGGCAATGGGCAAATTCTTCCACGTGTGGGTGGAATTATGGGGGTGGGGGGCTTCAGTTCCAGAAGTTTTGTAATGCCACTTATAGGACTTTTTGAAGTTTTTTTAAAATTAAAAAATTATAATTAAAAATCAAATTGCTGCTGCTTCAAAATCAATGTACAGAATCATGATAATCTTGTCCTAGATCTGTGTGAAATTTCAGAACTCTAGACCACACCATTCAAAAAATATAAAAGGGACACTCTTTTCCCTTGAAGGAAAATCATGGGGCCCGCTAGGAGAATGGGCCCACAGACCTGGGTCCCCAGGTCCATGTCTAATGGCACTCCTGTTCTAGGCTGCTCATTTGAGAAATAAAACTATTATTAACAAGGCCAGAGTAGTGTAGTGATAAGAGAGAGTTGAGCTAGAACCACCATGGACACCCAAGTCCAAATCCCCATTCAGTCATGAAACTCACTGGGTTACTCTGGGCCAGTCACTCATCTCTCAGCCTAACCTACCTCACAGGGTTGTTGTGAAGATAAGCAACTGTGCACATTGCTCTGGGCTCCTTGGAGGAAGAATGGGATCTAAATGTTTATTTAAAAACAAAAACCCAACATTAGTTACAGAAGGTGTAAAAAGGTAAAGTGTGCCATCAAGTCAATTTTGACTCCTGGTGTCCACAGAGCCCTGTGGTTGCCTTTAGTAGAATACAGGAGGAGTTTACCATTGCCATCTCCTGCACAGTATGAGATGATGCCTTTCAGCATCTTCCTATATTGCTGCTACCCAATTATAGGTGTTTCCCATAGTCTGGGAAACATATTAGCGTGGATTCGAACCGGCAACTCTCTGCTTGTTAGTCAAGCATTTTCCTGCTGCACCACGTAAGGTGGTACAGCAGGTGTAGAAATGGTATAATTAAGGAAGATATGGGAGTCGAGCATGTCCAGATGGTGGGGATGTGAGCAGCGGTGCAAAAGGGCCAAACTATGTTTGGCTGGGGTGGGGCTTGCAGGAGGAGGGTCCCAAGTCTTGTTTTGCCCTAAGCAATCCACCTCCCTGCAGCCCTGGATGTGAATACAAAAACATCCAGTGCACACACTGGGAAAGACGGTGCTCCCGGAGAGATGCGGGGTGGGGGTGGGGTTCAAACAGCTTTGGCAGCCATAAGCTCTAAGCTAGGAGCCTAATCCCAGTGCACAGGAGCTGACTGCAGTTACTTGGTGCTGAAGGAAATGTACTAGCTGCATGATCAGAAGCTTTTTTTTTTTTTAACTATTTCAGGTCAGAGCTGAGTGAGTCCATAAAACCCACAAAAATCTGGCATGGAGCCTTGGGCTGACTAGCAGTAGGGATGTGCACAAGCTGGTTTGGCGCCTCCTTTGGCAAGCACCGAACTAGCTTGGGCACCCACAGTCAAACCGATTTGGTGAGGCAGGGAGCAATTCCCTGAAGGAGATACCAGGTATTGAGCCTGGGACCTTTCTGTTTGCTGCAGGAGCCACTGTGGCAAGTGGGGGATGGGTGGGGGAGGGATGGGGAGGTGGGCGGCTCCCGGGGGGGGGGCTAGATGGCCTCACCTCCCTTGACCCGTGTTCAGGGAACGTGAACCTACACATAGAATAGACACAGTGTTACTTGCTCAAATGAGGAGAGCTGGTCTTGTTGTAGCAAGCATGACTTGTCCCCTTGGTTAAGCAGGGTCTGCCCTGGTTGCATATGAACAGAAGACAGGATGTGTGAGCACTGTAAGATATTCTCCTCAGGAGATGGAGCTGCCACTCTGGGAAGAGCATCAGAAGGATCCAAGTTCCCTCCCTGGCTTCTCCAAGATAGGGCTGAGAGAGACTCCTGCCTGCAACCTTGGAGAAGCCGCTGCCAGGCTGTGAAGGCAATTCTGAGCTAGATAGACCAATGGTCTGACTCAGTGTATATGGCAGCTTCCTATGTTCCTATGACAATCATATGCAATCAATCATGCATGTAGGGATGGGCATTTCAATCAGTGTGTTGTATTTGAGTCCAGGACACCCAGCACGTAGCTCAGCAGTACAGCATGTGCTTGACATGTAGAAGGTCCCAGGCTCAATCCCTGGCATCTCCAGCTACCCCTGGGAGAGACTCCTGCCTGAAATTCTGGAAAGCACTGCCAGTCAATGTAGACCATAGGGACCTAGATGGATCAATGTTATGATTCGGTATAAGGTAGCTTCAGGGCTGTCTGAAAGTGGGGGTGGACATCACCCAGGGCTCCACACTGCACACAGCAACGGAGACTCTTCTTTCCCCGGAAGAACTGGAACAATATTGGGGGGGGGGGCAATCCACAAACTGTTTTTTAATCCTGGGACCAGCACAAGCTAGAAACAGCCTGGGGAGCCCCATTTGCTTAAGGAAATATCCACACCATTGCAAGCTCCAATTCATCGACAAATCTCCTATGCCTTCCCAAGGAAGCATCTTTTGGCCAGAGGCCAAAGTATCATAGCTGCAATGCAAAGCTAGTATTTGTGTCACAAACATTTGTTTTTAATTAGCAGACAGAATTTTGGCGAGGGGAGAGAAATGGAAATGTCTTCCCTGTGCATTTACATATTGCAATTGGCTGAAGGTGATTTTATTATTTTTATTTATTTATTTAACATATTTTTATACCACTCAAAACGTACGTCTCTGGGCAGTTTTCAACAAAGCAAAACAAACAGAAAAAGTTAAAACATTAGTTAAAACAAAATAAATGACAACAGAAAAGTTAAAACACTACAGTGATTTAAGAGTTTGAGAACAATATTCTAAACAGTGTTAAAACAATCAAAACAATATTTAATTAAAAGTCTGGATGAACAGATGCATCTTTAAAGTCTCTTTAAAAGCGGTCAGAGATGGGGAGGCTCTTATTTCACAAGGGAGGCATTCCTAAGCCTCCGAGAAGCGGAGGAGAAGGCCTGTCCTGAGTAGCCACCAGATGAGCCTGTGGCAACTGCAGATAGACTTCTCCTGATGATCTCAGTGGGTGTGGGTTTCATGACGAAGATGTTCTCTTAATTAGCCAGGGCCATTTTATACTACCATCACAGCTAATAAGAGCCCTCATTTACTTCTAAAATGCACATGTTCCCTGTTGGTAAGAGAATGTTATAGTATTATTCCTTGACCATTTCTTTAAACTTGGAGCCATCACCTGAATAAATAAAGGGGAACGTCACATTTTTGCAATGAAGAGGGTCCTTTTTGTCCATCACCTTCTAAATTCATGCAGTGGGCTTGCTTTTGTTAACCTTTCCAAGCTCCTCCATAAAGGTCTCTTCTTGTGAATTTATGAGCTAGTGAAATCTGGGAGGGTACCCACTGCTGACACCCCCTTTCTTTTCAGCTCCTGCTCCTTCTAGGAAGAGCTTCAGATACCTGCCCAGTGCAAGTTTGGCCCGCTTGATGCTTCTGCTTACATAACTTCTTTTTTCTGTACTTGTTTACTGCACACTTGATGACTGGTGGCTGAATGCATGAACTGACTCCATGGGAGAGCATTATAGTTCAGGCTGACATGGAGAGAGAGATAAGCAAAGTTCTGTCTCTGATGCATGGGCTACTTTGGCTCATTCACCTGAATGGATCAGCCAGTGCACATCATCTCTTGACACTCAGCTTAATTTGCACAAGGTCAGAGCTGCTTCATATGCTATGCTTTTCATTCAGTGAAAACATTTCTGTGTAAGAACAAGCATTAAACCTGCATATGGAGGTTTCAACCAGATGGAGACTTCACACCTTCTCCTTCAGCATTCTTTCTGTACAGGAAAATCATAAGGTGAGAACAGCCCACATTTGAAGAGCTGCAGAAGACAACAGAAGTAACAATAAATTAATTAGTCCATGCAATTAGTCTATCAGGGTTGCTCAACTTTGGCCCTTCTGCAGATGTTGGCCTACAACTCCCATAATCCCTGGCTATTGGCCACTGTGTCTGGGATTTATGGGAATTGTAGTCCAGAAACAGCTGGAGGGAGGGCCAAAGTCGATAGGCCTGATAGAGCCTCCAGAAATGTCAGTGCTCTGGAGCAATTCCCATTAATTACAGTGGGTCTTTTGTAAGATAACTTCCCAAAGGATTTGTGCCCTAAAGATTAAAAAAGGTTTAATCTCAGATTAAACACCCCACACACACTCAGTCAGTTAGTGGAAGTGATGATAAAGACTTTGAGATTGTTGATGGACTTGTTCTCATCACCAGACTTTATGGAAAAGAAATGCAGGGTGGGGAGGTGACACAAAATTTTCTTTCTTTAAGTGAGAACAATGGACAAGCACCAGTCTCACACATATGACATAGCATTTTTTAATATGTACTAGTAAACCTTAAGTGGCGCAGTGGGGAAATGCTAGCCTAATAACAGAAGGTTGCTGGTTCGAATCCCTGATGGTAATATATTGAGCAGCAGCAATATAGGAAGATGTTGAAAGGCCATCATCTCACACTGCGTGGGAGGAGGCAATGGTAAATCCCTCCTGTATTCTACCAAAGAAAACCACAGGGCTCTGTGGGTGCCAGGAGTCGAAATCGACTTGATGGCACACTTTATTTTACTTAGTAAAGCTGCAATTGGATGCACACATACTTGGGAATAAATCCCATTGAACTTCAAATTTTACCTCTGTATGGTTAAGTACATGCTTCATTTTGGCCTTCGCGCAAAGCTCCAGACAAAATTAAGTCCATTTAAGTCTCGTTGACTGAAGTGGAAGAGTTGTTTAGCTTAGCTCACTGAAATCAATTAGACTGAAATATGCTTAACATTTGCTGGACTGTGTCTAAAATGTACCATATTTAGGTACAAATTTGTAGAAAAATCTGGATATTGTATCTACAATAGCAATGAACCTTGAACTCATTTATTTATTTCAAGCCATTTTCATGTTACCTGAACATGAATGATTCAAGATTCCCAAATGAACATAAGAACAGCCATGCTGGATCAGGCCCAAGGCCCATCTAGTCCAGCATCCTGTTTCGCACAGTGGCCCACCAGATGCTGCTGGAAACCACAGGCAGGAGTTGAGGGCATGCTGCCTCTCATGCTGTTATTCCTCTGCAACTGGTACTCAGAGGCATCCTGCCTTTGAGGCTGGAGGTGGCCCACAGCCCTCCGACTAGTAGCCGTTGATAGACCTCTCCTCCATGAAGTTATCCAAACCCTTCTTAAAGCCATCCAGGTTGTTGGCCGTCACCACATCTTGTGGCAGAGGATTCCACAAATTGATTATGCATTGTGTGAAAAAGTACTTCCGTTTGTTGGTCCTAGATTTCCCAGCAATCAATTTCATGGGATGACCCCTAGTTCTAGTGTTATGGGAGAGGGAGAAGAATTTCTCTCTATCCACTTTCTCCACACCATGCATGATTTTATAAACCTCTATCATGTCTTCCCACAGTCATCTTTTTTCTAAACTAAAAAGACCTGGTAGCTCCAGGTCTTCACACTCACATCAATTTTGGAGGCTGAATACAACTGAAGGAAGCCCGGGCGGGTGCGTGGCTGGGGCAATCAGTCATATGACTTGCCTCTGGGCCCCCCCCCCCAAGGCAGTGGGCCCCCAGACAACTGTCTCCCCTTGCCCTATTATAGTTACACCCCTGACAATTCCTATAGAAATCAATGGGAATGATACATATATTATTTGATTATATATACACATATATTATTTGATACACATATATTATTTGATTTCTTTAACAGTTGATAGCTTAATGTGTGAGCTGCTCCTATGAAAAATATCGTGTTTGGGCTGTGATGACATCCATAAGCAAGCATCAAGCTGTAGTCATCAACTGATTTAGCAAGCATCTATCTATACTACAACCCCATTTGGATTTAAAAACCCTGTTAACTGTAATGAGACGTTGGGAAAATGTGCGAAAGTAATGGAAATTCCTCAAGAACATAACCTTCGGTCAAATAGTGGAGAATCACTCTCCTGATCCACCTAAGTTGGAAGGTGACATCGTCCTTTAATCAATACCAAGTAGGGCTGGGAGAGACTCCTCCCTGAAACCTTGGAGAGCCGTACTACCACTCTGTGTAGACAGCATGACTGAGCTAGATGGACCACTGGTCTGGCTCGGTATAACGTAGTTTCTCTTCTTATGTTCCTGTGTTCCACGGCACCAGCATCATAGGCTTCCTCATCAGCACGCCTTTTCTTTTTCCCTTTCCCCCTCTAGACATAAAACACAGTCTCTTCGTCAGAGAAGCACTGAGGGCGTGGTGACGTTACGGCTGGTTTGGCCTGAAAATGGAAAAACCCAGGCTTAAATCGCCCCGCTCATCAAGGGGACCTTGCCCAAGTCACTGCCTCTCATTGGCCGCAAGAGGCTTTCCCTGTATCCAAACAATGGGAGGAAAGTCTGCTGGCTTCCTCAAATTGCTTCTGATCTTCATCTGCGCTCTTGATTGGCGCAGAGGGAGCGGCGAGTTCCTGTTTCAGCCAATCGTCGCCTACAGCGCTAATTCCCGAACTCCTCAGTCTTGACTCAGCAGTGCCTCTCGTGGCTGCTAGCGGCGCAGCCTTGGCCGTTTCGACTCTCTGTTTTCGTCGCTGAAGCGGCGAGTGAGTGACTCCAAGCGTTGGTGTTTTTCCGCCGGGGGCTGCATTCTTGGGCAGCGTTTACGGCATCTCCGTAGCTGCAGTCCGGCGCAACATCGGCTCTGGCACGTCCTGTGACCTTGACGCCATTGCCAATCCTTTCTCCGGACACCGTTATCTAAATAGGGCTGTAAATCAGGCCCTTGTCTGATGGCGTGTCATTACAGGGGCTCCATAAAAAGGAGCTCTGCGGCGGCGCTGTTTACATTGCAGCCCCGTAAAATATTTCCCCTGTCTTTTGTATTAGCGTCTCACTGTAACATCCCGTAAATCACGGCCCTTCAGCGTGAGGAATGGCTAAACCCCTTACATATTTTTGGAGGCATAAATAATGTCAATTGGTTTCCATTATGCTGCAAGTCAGGGGGAGAGGCAGCCCTGAGGTACAGAAAGACTATACCTAGCACACAGCAGCAAGCCGAGAAAAAGGCAACCCCACGTGATTCGACTCCCCAGCAATCGCGAATGGAAGTTTCCTGGAATGCGTTCACTTGGCACCGATACCGGGTGGGCGTAGGCCATGGGCATCAATATTAGAGCTGATCATAGAGCTCCAGCACCTATTGACTCTTGGAAGCTGCCTCTCGCACAAGGCTCAACCCTCTTTTGTCTCGAGCATGTGCAGAGTACATTTGCTCCTACAGCGTCTGTGGGAAACAAAGATGGCTTCCAAAGCGAGAGTAAAGGGACTGCGCTCCCAAGTCAGAAGGCGCGGCATCCCATCCTGCTGTGCTGGAGCCCCAAGAAAGTAACTGGGAGAGTGAGATTTTGACCTGCTTTATTACAACAGGAAGAAACTGGAGGAAGCCATGTGGTATAACCTATGCACATACAGGGGTGCTCCAAGACATTTTGCTGCCTGAGGTGAAGGACAAACAGATGCCTCCCCATCTGGGAGTGAATGCCCAGCATTCTCAGCCCATCCTGCCAAGGCAGCAGAGGTGGCATGCGGGTACTCTCAGATCCTGGCACCCATCCAGGCAGCAGTGGCAGAGATGTTCTGAGTTCCATTTGGTGGTGGTGGTGGGGGGGGGGCTAGGAAAAGAAGATGTACAGCCCAGTGGGGCAAAGAGAATAACAGCACCCTCCACTGGGGTGCAGAAGGGTGTCAGAGAGGCCCATGGGTGGAGCCCATGGTGGTCAGGAGCCAGTGCTTGCTGCCCCTTCTGCTCCTCTTCACACTTGCACCTGAACTGACTGCCTCACCTAGCCTTGTGGAAGGGCCGCTCCCCCCACCCGTGCATGCCTGTACCCCCGCCAACTGGGCAAATCTTCAGGGTAAATGCCGGAAATGGTAATTTTTAAAAATGTGCCTTACCAGTGTTTTGAAAAATGTATTTTAGATTTTATTTGTAATGCTTTTCTTTTAAGGTGCTGTCCCAGCACTGCTTACAATGAATAGCACAGAACAGCACTATATGTCAACTTTAATTTTTAAATGGTTCAACCCAGGCACTCATTCCCATTGGATTTGTGGGGCCACATTAATGGCCAATTTCTGCCCCCCCCCCACATCTGAATGCTTTCCTTGTCTTACAGTGCAAAATAAGAAAATAAGAGCCAGAGACTCTTGCATTAGAAGTGGGGCAAGCCAAGGAGAATGAATAAGATCCCGGGGGGGGGTTAGCATGGGTGTGTAGAGATTGTGCACTGAAACATTGGGGTCTGCTCTACAACATATATTCCTGTTGTCCATAGACTCAGGCTTCCTGTTCATGTACAAATGCTTGGATCCTCCCATGGCAACACATCCAGGTTTTTGGCACAAGCAGGAATTTCAGTGGAACCCTGTGCCTTTCATAGTGATATCACAGGCCAACACGAGACAGGTAAAGTATAGGATTGAAGGAGGATGGCTGGAAAGAATTCCAGCTTACAACAAACTCTCTTTCAGCCTTTTTTTTTTTACTCTTGCCTCCTACCAATTATAAATCCCTATCCCCACTGACGAATCTTAGCTCCGTGGGATGAATCTTACAAGCCTTCCAGTCATTGCTTCTTTCTTGCTGCACATGCCCAGCATGCAAAAATAGCAGCTGTATTTTTTGGGGGGTGGGAGTTGTGTGGCAGGTCAGCATTTGTCCAGTCTGGGGATAATCAAGTAACCTTTGTTTTTGTTTTATGCAGATCCAGCTATTGCAAATCCAAAAGCAGCAGCACTTTTGTTTGTTACTTGTCTAACCATGATGAGTCTGAAGAGGAAGAAAGGAGAGAGGAATGCCGAGATGTTTGAACTATATGTGATGCAGTTCAAGCACAAAAATGGGCAGCTTGTTAGTGAGAAGCAGCAGGCACTGGGGAGGATGAGGGTGGACACTGACGCATTATAGAAGGCAATGAAGATGCTGGAGCAGGATGTGGCAGATACAGACATCAGGGAGGCGAGGCAGGAGTATTTCCGTGTCCTGTGTCTGAATACTCAGGTTCTGCAGGGCTTGGCAGATGGCATGAGTTAGGTGATTGAGGCCGTCCTGTCAGCCTTGCACCAGCACTGGGCACCACAATACCACTGAGTGCTTGACACATGGTGCCATTTGAAGCAATGGGAAGCACCTCAGTATCCCCCATGCTCTTGCTATGAGCAGCCAAGACAGTGATGGGTCTCTGCCTTGCCCATTTGCGTTACTTGTAGGACACCTTCACCACGCAAAAAGGGATACCACAGGCCCAATATGCCACTGCTGGGAAACCGAACACCTCCCAGGCCCATGGAGATGAGGATTTTGGGAAGTTTATATAGTCTGACACAGGCTATATATGAGCTTCTGCTCATACAGAAATTGTTCATCCGTCTCTGGCCATCCCACACCACAAGTCCAAACCTCTCCCTGGCCTCCAGCAGCAGCAGCAATTCTGGTTTCTCAGGAGGAGAGGAAACAACTCCCATGTAATATCTGGTGGCTAGTGCACCTATTCCTGTGAAGGCTTGGGTGACACACATTAAGAATCCTGGCAGTCATCCATTTCCTCTTCTGTTCTGCTTGAAAACTTGAAAGATGTGTTGCACATGGAAATTATGGAATGGAACATCACAGAGCATCTGCATTTAAGTTAATCAGGTTCGGCCCTATAAGCTGCATATATGGGAGATTGCATGGACTGCGTGCTCCAAGAAGGAAGAGCAGAGTCTAAGTGAAACGATTAGGTAACATATGAAAGAGGTTTGTTTAGCTTCCCGCTTTCTGAGGGCTTCTATTATTCTGACTTCTGTAAGACTCCCCAAATTTCCATATCTTTCCAACTTCCTGACTAATACATGAAGAAACTCTGAACCACTGCTCTCTTTCTTTATATTCAGTTTGGAGTCTTGCATCTCAAATTAGTTCCACTGAAGACTAGATAATGTGCACCTTATTTGTCCAAATGATGGGGACATGAGTGATGAAATAGAAGACCTCTAGAGCAGATCTACACTACCACATACAGAGAATCCAGTGAACTGCCTTTTGGGTGCTGGAAATTCTGTTAGAGATATGTAACCCACTCACAATTCAATGGTGGAGTTTTTCCTTGCTAATTTTGTATGTTTTATCTTTTTGTTCTTTTGCTTGTAAACCATCCTGAGAACTGAATGGTGACATATATTAAATAAATAAACATAAATAAATCCCCTGGGGAAACAGGACCACCAGTTATTCTAGTTTAAGTATGTGCAATGAATATGCCTAGAATCTCATCTCAGATCCATTCACTGCATGGAAACTTTCCTATAGATGTAATGTCAATGACCTTTGGTTCTGACACTTCTAAACTGTCTGAGATCTTGAGAAATGATGTTGGAGTATGTTTTAGCTGAATTTAGAAGATCAATGAATGCTCCGCTTCAGTCAGGAGATAAAAGGTATTTGACCTTATCAGACTGATGTACACTAGGATAATGAGCATCTAGTTTTTATTACGTGGATAATTATGGCATCTTTACTTGGAAATCTGAATATTTATCTGTTAAGGGGGCAAAAACTATTTATGGCAAACCAGCCTGAATGAGCACAGCACAAACAGAGCTTTATGGAAAATGGTCATTACATTTTCCATGTGCTCTGCAAAAAAGCCAGTCTAGCTGTCCACCATGTTCATTTTTTTTAAACCTTCTAAGTTACTAGTCCTGTAAATGACAATGTGTTTACAAGGATTTTTATGTCATCAGAACAAAATCACAGCTCAGCTTCCTCTCTAGTGTGTATTTTATTCAGATGGATGTGTCTCAAGAAACATTCCAACTGAAGAGAGGACTGCTTTATTTGAGAATGTATTTATTTGAAAATCTGTAACTTACAATTTAGGCAAACCCAGTCTTCACATTTATTGCCATTAGTAGGCTTCAGGGATCATAAATTACATCTGGGAAATTGCTGCCTCTAAATACCATGTGCCAAAACAGTATATCAGATGCAAGATGTTTCATTTTATTTCTAATCATGCTAATGACAAACATTGGCAAATGAAAATTGAATGGCAGGTTCAGTGCTGTAGTCCAAAAACATTAAGACAATTATTCTGAATTGGTGTGGTCCTCTGATTCCATTTAGAAGAAGGTCCAGGTTTATTTGTTTAAATTCAACCTCAGTAAAAGACCTGCAGCACTATTATCTCCATATACTATCTACTATCTCCATAATCCCTACTGCCTAAGAAATACAGAGGGAAACATTAACCAGATGACTATCTAGCCTTGAGTTCTGTTTGGTATATTGCATCTCAAATGGATTCCACTGAAGACTGAAATTAATCCACAAAAGGATTGATGTGTTCCTTCCTTAGACATGTTTGCATATATCCATTATCATATGCAAATAAGCTTTATGAGCTGGAAAAAGTAACAATTCTGTTTAGGACAAAGTGAAGTTTCTTCCAGGGGGAACTGGGGTGCCTGCAACAAAATATTGCAATGTATTATCAAAGGAACACTTTTAGGCAGGGTTTTAGCAAGCCAGGAGTAGGAATCCCGTAGTGCTGATCAGGCTTCATGGTGGGATAGATCCAGGAGTGGGAAAAGGACCACGTTTGCTTTTCCCAGTTCTCTGATGCAGCCCCTTCTGTGCTATATAGTGCAGAAGGGGCAGGTTTTGGAACGCTTGCTAGTGCTAGACTTCAGCCTGAGTGCTTTCTAGCAATATAGTGAGGGGGCTTGTGGTTGTGGAGAGTGAGAAAGGGAAGAAGTGCCCTTTTCATTCCTGTCCTCCTGAAATTTCCCTGTACAGCACAAGGAGGGGAGTTTCCTAATACCATGGCATACATCCCACCAACCCTAACTCCCATTCCAGGGTACTTCCTGTAAGCTGTTAAGGGCTTAAAGATGCCAGTGTCCATAGACATTGACAATAGATACATTGAATATCCATCTTAACTACTGTCAGCTGCAGATGTAACTGACAGACTTTCACTGCCTGCCCAACTTCTGGTTCCTTTAGATCCCCCCCACCCCACTGGGGCCAAAGTGAGAACTGCCCGCCAGATAACAATGGAGAAAGTCATGATTTTAGCATAGCAGTAGTTTCCCCTCTCTAGGCAATGAGATGAGTAATAGTATTTTCTTATCTCTGTGTCCCCAACTGTTTATGAGCCTCATCTGAGGTCCTGGAAGCACACATCGTTCCTGGAAGCAAACAGGATCTGTTTGGAGCCTTTCAAATATATATATTTATTTTAATGTACAAACTTATATACTACTGCATTTGTAGGAAGTTTCCTTAGTATTTATTTATTTGCATTTATATCCCACTCTTCCTCCAAGAAACCCAGAGTGGTGTAAATGGTTATGTTTACCCTCACAACAACCATGTGAGGTAGGGTTAGTCTGAGAGATAAGTGACTGGTCCATAGTCACTCAGTGAGTTTCATAGCTGAACAGGAATTTGAACTCGGGTCTCCTACTACCTTGTTCACTACCTTGTTTTTGCATGACTCCATTTTATTTCTAAATTGATAGGCACCTGATCACCTGAGTTTGCTTTGATAGCTTTCTGCCAATCCCTGCCTATTGGAATAGCCTGTGGACATTTCATACTGGTACACACTTGTTTTTGTTTGTCTGTGCAAATAATTTGTATGATTCCCTGAAAAGGCAGTCTTACTCCATTTGAACCTGATGGCAAATCTCTCATTTGGTACAACTCTTGATTAGATAGATAGATAGATAATATCACAAGCCTAGGCAATGCTAGTTTTCCAATATCTGGGCTGAATCAAAATATATGGACTCAGCAAAATGATAAAACTGGTGCCATTCCTAAATCAAACTTAACTGTGAAGAGCATAGGAATGGTGATGTTCTGGGCATGTCTGCTCTGTGGGACTTCTGGGTGCACTCTGGGACTCTCTAAAGTAAAGTGTGCCGTCGAATCGGTGTCAACTCCTGGCGACCACAGAGCCCTGTAGTTGTCTTGTGGTAGAATACAGGAGGGGTTTACCATTGCCATCTCCTGTGCAGTATAAGATGATGCCTTTCAGCATCTTCCTATATCGCTGCTGCCCGATATAGGTGTTTCCCTCTCTACATGATTACAATGTCCTATTTCCCCCCAGATCTGAACAGGGCTTTGGTCTCTGTCCACAGTGCTGATAACTTAGATCAGGGGTGGCCAAGCTGAGTTGCTGCAGCTGTGGTTGGACTGCAATCCCAGCATCCCCATCTGCAACAAAATGCAACTGGGGTGATAGGAGTTGTAGTCTAACCACAACTGGAGAGCTTCAAGTTGGCCACCCCTGCATCTGATGGACAAAGAAGAGGAAAGAGGCTGGATAGTCACCATAAGAAACATGGATGGGCTAGGGAAGAGTGGACCTGTAGTGTCACTCCCACTGAACATTTAGCCATCATGATTCATTCTCTCTCTCTCTCTCTCTCTCTCTCTCTCTCTCTCTCTCTCTCTCTCGTTTAGCCTTCTGCTAATGAAGTCCATATGAAGAGCAGTTCCGTGGACAGAGAAAAAAAATTCTCCCTCTCTCACAGCACTAGAACCAGGGGTCATCCCATGAAACTGAAGGCTGGGAAATATAGGACCAACAAAAGGAACTACTTTTTCACACAGTGCATAATTAATCTATGGAATTCTCTGCCACAGGATATGGTGATGGCCACTAGCTTGGATGGCTTTAAAAGAGGCTTGGAGAAATTCATGGAGGACAGGTCTATCAATGGCTACTAGTCCGGTGGCTGTGGGCCACCTCCAGCCTCAGAGGCCAGATTCCTATCAATACTAGTTGCAGGGGAGCAACAGTAAGAGAGAGGGCATGCCCTCTCCTCTTGCCTGTAGACTTCTCAAAGGCATCTGGTTGGCCATTGTGGTGTGAAATGGGATGCTGGACTAGATAGGCCTTGGGCCTGATCCAGTAGGGCTGTTCTTATGTTCTTAATGTAAGCAAGTGTAAAGTGATGCATATTGGGGCTAAAAATCCAAACTTCACATATTCATTGAGGGGTTTAAGCTGACATGACCAACCAGGAAAAGGATCTTGGGTTCATTGTGGATAGCTCACTGAAAATGTTGACTCAGCGTGCAACAGCAAAAGAATGCTAATTCCATGCCAAGGATTATTAGGAAAGGGACTGAAAATAAAACTGCCAATGTAGTCACATATAAATCAATGATGCAACCACATTTGGAATATACTATGTACAGTTCTGGACAGCCCACCTTAAGAAGAGCATTACAGAGTTGGAAAAGGTGCAAAGAAGGGCAACCCAAATAATCAGGGGGTTCAAATGACTCACCTATGAGGAAAGGCTACACTGTTTTGGCCTTTTGAGTTCAGAAAGAAGGCAGGTAAGGGGAGTCATAATAGAGGTGTATAAATTTATTCACAATGTGGATAAAGTTGACAGAGATAATTTTCTCTCTAGAGAACCCAGGGTCATACATTGAAGCTAAATTCTGGGAGATTCAGGACAGATGAAAGAAAGTACTTCTTTATGTACGTGTTGTTAAATAGTGTGGAATTTGCTGCTGCTGGGTGTGGTGATGATGGCCACCATTATAGATGGTTATAAAAGGGGATTAGACAAATTCATGGAGAATAGGGCTATCAACCTATTGATACTGCTTGGTGGTAGCTATATACTTCCATCAGGGTCAGAAGTGGCATGCCCTGGAACACCAAGGACTAGGAAGCACCAAGGGAGGGGAGAGGCAGAATGCTGGACTAGATGGGCCTTGCTCTGATCCAGCAGGGCTTTTCTGATGTTCTTAATTAATTATGTATTGTGTGAGGAAGGATTTCATTTTGCCGATCATGAACTTGCTTTGGGCAGTTTTGAAGAGCTATGCGGAGGCTTGAGGGTGAATTTTTGCTATAGGAGGATCAAGTGGACAATCCAGAGTTGGCTCCTCTTTTTTGCCATTTCCCATAGTGCAACTTTCAAAATCCAGGGCAGGATTTTGTATGGGTATTGTGTAGATTTTGTATGTGTTTTTGTGCACCAGTGCCACCAACTCCAGTCTAACACTCCTAGAGACTATGTTAATGCATGGGAGCATAAGTTTGCATAGTATACGTGTGTGTGTGTATGCACATGGGCATGCTCTCTCTCTCTCTCTCTCTCTCTCTCTCACACACACACACACACACACACACACACACGATGGTTTTAAGCATTAATTGTGTGGTCTCTTTCTATCCTGATAAGTTCCTATAAGCAAAGTTGTCTTTGACAGCAGCAGCAGCAGCAGCAGAAGAAGAAGAAGAAGAAGAAGAAGAAGAAGAAGAAGAAGAAGAAGTTGTTCTTGTTTACAATCATTGTGAATTCCTTCTGAAAAGATACATGTCAGGAATGACTGGTGGGCTGAAAGAGCTCATCGAATCACTTAAAAATAAAATTTGTCTTTGCCAGTTTACTGCTGGAGGACCAGCATGTTGGACAATAGCCTAGAATGTGTCTCTGAAAAATATAATCTGAAACACATTACAGTCATGACAATACAGTACAAATAGACATCACAAGAAGGTGATTAACACGGCACTGTTATCTGTTACCCTCCCCTGTTTCTTTTTGTCTGTCAGCCCTAGCAGAAAAGGGTCTCAGTTCTAGTTGGTTTGGGAAAAGAAATGCCATCATGACTGGATATTTTCAAAAAACAAACAGGGTGTTTTTTTCAGTTTCCCTCTAGGGAGACCTGCAAAGGAAACAGAATATGGAAAACATCATTTGAATAAAACAGCTCAATGGACAAAAGTCTTCTTTTGGGAGGACGACAGGCTCTCTTTTGGGGAACTTCAGGCATTTTGGCCTAGGAGGGCATCATAGTGGATGGGGTAGGGATATGGCTGGTCTTCTGTCATCATTATGGAGGACTTTGGGAAGCACTCTTTCTTCATCCAAGGCTTAGCAAAGCTGGAGGTAGAAGAGCATTTCATTTCTGAACTGGCCTGGCAGTGTTTGAACTAAGGTATACTACTATGATGACGACGACAAAGAATAAGAATAAGAATATATTAATAAGATGGCTCCCTGTCCCCAAAGGGCTCCCAATCTGACAAGAAATTGAAGGGAGACACCAGCCACAGCCACAAAAGTGATGCTGTGATGAAGCTGAATAGTTGTTATTCCTCTGCTAAATCTGATAGAATGGCCACTTGGAAAGGTGCCCCTTTGCTCAGTTGCTCCAGCATCCCATGGTCCTTCGTAAGAGATGCAGGGGTATATTCCCACTCAGCACCACAGCTTGGCCAGGTCAGAGGCAATGTGAGCTGCTGCCGGCGCCACCTCCAGCTGGGCTGGGTTCCCTGAAGAGGAATCAAGACGATGGTGTTAGCTTTTGGGTGAGGGCTCCTTCGTGGACCAGAGTCCTAGCAATTGCCCACCCTGCTAGCCTTTGGCTCTGGCTGTGAGAAGAGGGGCTTCAGGCAACGGAGACAACAGCTCAGAGCAACTGGAAGGAGGGAGCAAAAGGAGGTGCAGAAGGATGCCTTGTCAAACCTGGTTTGAATAGAACCAGCCCAGTTTGACCGGTCCAGATGTAAACTGGACCAGACTCCAAAAAAGGGTGTTGGTCCGAGTTTGAGCCGAACTGGCCCCAGTTTTAATAGAAGCAGTTCAGAACTTGGTTCAAACATGCTTGTAAAGGGGAATCCGGTGAGAAGCCACCGAGGCCAGAAATGGGCCATGCTGGAGCACCGGGCCTGGTCTAGAGAGTTTGAGGAGCCGTGTAGCTGCCATGCCACCACTTATACTGAACTGCCAGAATCGGTTCCATGCACACCCCTACTCTCAATAAAGGTAAAGTGTGCCGTCAAGTCGATTTCGACTCCTGGTGCCCATTTAGAAATTCCCAGAATCTCCATTAGTTTATTGTTCTTCTAACCAATAGCAAGAAGGAGCTGCTAATTCTGTCTGTGAGATGTCTATGTGCCATTTGGAGCCACAGTTTTAATTCTATCTCCAAGAGGTTGCAGAAAAGCAATGCCTCAGTGCTGCTAAAAGGCCCCTAATACAGAAGGGACAATAAGTAGCTTTTAAAGTTTCCACGGGCTTAACAAAGAAGGAAAATACTTTTCTTCACACTGAAAAAGAAAGATAATCTTTAAGAGTTCTGTTTATTTTGATTGATGTACAGCTCCACATACATTATGCAAGGGCTAGGCAAATTATTAATTTATGTGTTGTATACCGAATGAAATGTGAGAAAGAACTTCCTCATTCAAGCCTGTAGTATCAAACTCTGGCATCCAAATGAAGAAAACAGGGGCCTAGTGAGAGAAACAGATCCACAATGGCCTTTATCTGCCATAATCAGAGAAACATCAGCGGCAAAGCGTGAGGGGAATGCGGTTTACACAGGAGACGCCGCCTGTGTAGGGTTTCAGTTCTGGTTAATGACACTGTAAATCAGGCCTGTCATCTTTTCAAATGATTTTTCTTTCAGCTTGGACTTAAGAAAACAACCACCGTCACCTTCCCAACATGAGATTCCACAGGAACCCAACTTACTCCCTACGTCTCACCCCAATTTTTAATGTAAGGAAAGAGATGTTGTGACTAGGCTAAAAGCCTGAGGAATGATATGAGTCCTAAAATTCTCTTTGCAGTGGTCATTACAGAGAGAGACAGAGAGAGAGAGAGAGAACATGATCACTTCTGCATGATCACAAGTACATGATCACGTCTTTATTGTATATGAGGTTGATGGAAGACAAAATGGCTTCTTTCTAGAATTATCCAAATTCACAACAGTTTCATCTCAGAATAGGATCACTCTCTGATAATTTACACATCAGCAGGCACTCCCCATTCACCTGGGACCCTTATTCTATGGCATATCTAATGCTATTTACATTTTAATTTACCCCTGGGCTACAGCCTTTCAAACATAAACACATATAAACATGTTACAAACTGCAAACATAAGAAATAACCGCCCCCTAACTTTATTATCAAATTAAAATCCCAACCCTGTTCCTCAGCTCAGGTTTCCTTTAACACCATCCACAAAAGTCTAAACACAGAAAATATCAAGACTTGGACTCTGCAACTAGAAGGTATTCCTTCCATAATGGAAGGAATCCCATAAAGAGACTTACAATGTCTCTCTACATACCCTCATTGTACGGACATGCACTCAGTAGGATATTTTCTCAGTCATTTTGAAAGATTGCAATGGGCCATTGTGACAAGGCAGGCTACAGCTTTGTGGGAAAAATTCAACATCTTGCTTCAATCTTATCTAGAAGACAATAGGTAGTCATTGCAATCCAGTGTTGTGACCAGTGCTTCCTCTAACAGGGATTCCCAGATGTTGTTGACTACAACTCCCAGAACCCCCAGCTTCAATGGCTTTTGCTTGAGGATTATGGGAGTTGTAGTCAACAACATCTGGGGATCCCTGTTAGAGGGAACACTGGTTGTGACTAATTTCTGCCACCCCAATACAGGCTGTGTTCTGATCCCACTGCAGCTTTCAACATGTGTCCTATCATGTTAATCTTGTGTCCTACCTATACTTCTAAGAAGCATTTCTTTGGGAGTCTTCATTATGACCCATCACTTAAATACCATCATTAAGACCACCACACACACATTTCACCACTTGTTTTTTCAGAAGATTTGCCCTATCAGTCAATCTGGCCACATTCGCACGTAACACAAAATCACAGTTTAATGCGGCAGAAGTTGGAATTAGTGAATGTCCAAATGTGTGCAACTACAGTTTCGTGGCAAAAGCAACCGGCAGTTTCTCTTGCAAAACTGAAACATTGATTTGTAGTGACTTTTGCCACCCTCAACCTGAAATTGCATGGTGGCAGCGTTACGTCCAAATGCCACCATAATTGCAGTTTAATGCAGTTTCTGGAACCATAATAATAGAGAGGGCTGACCAGACCTGCCCGGGAACTGCGCCTGCTCCATGCCTGCGGAGCTTCTCCCTGGCCATCTCTCCGATAACTTGCCCCACCCCCATTTCCAAGCTAATAAAGCAGTTGTCCGGTAACAGGGATGCCACCATGTCCCAGCCCAAGATTCCAAGCCTGTCAAATGGGAAAGTCTCACAGGGGCATGCCCTCTTCCCACTCAGTCCCATATTCTCCGCTCCTGGCAGACAGGAGAGAAAGGGGACAGGATGGCAAGATGGGCACTATGTGCTTAGCTCTCCAAAAATGAAGCGATCAAAATGTATGTTCACAAGCACATGCAATCGCTGTGGCAACATGAACAGGGCAACCCCATTAGATTGTTGGGATGGTAACAAGCTGTGGGGACAGGAACCCTGGCAACATCTTTCCGTGTCTTGATGACTGCCATGAGGAAGCAGTCAAAGGGGGCCCTCTGCCAGCCTGTCTGCCCATCTGAACATAACCATCTTTATTTTTGCCCAGAACAGCAACTCCACTCTCCTGGGGTCGCAGACAACTGGGGCTCACCTCTCCCATGATTCCCTGCAGTGGCAGACCCGCATATGCCATAAAGCACATCGGAATCTGGGATATTTGAATGAGAGTTCTGTCCCCGAACCCAGTGTTTCCCCAGTCTGCCCATCCAGTTACGCCCCGACACGTGAAGCATCAAAACATGCTTTGGGTGCATCAAAGGTTTCCCTGGAGAGGAGGGGGTTGCTATGCAAAAGATCTATCATCAACCAGGGGGAATGGAGGCCCCACGCAAGTGGCCCCACTTTTTTGATAGTTCAACTCATGAGCGTGCAGTCCAATGGAAGACTGAAGGTTGGCGAGCCTAAGGTCCTCCCCAACAGACTGGCCCTCTCATGAGAGTGCTAATCCCGTGGTGACAAGACACTACGGGGCAGAAGTGTGGTTTGGTCCCCATGGACTGCCTTGCTGGAGTGAGTCATTGCAATAGCATCCTTGGTCACAGCAGGCCAGAACTAAGGATCCTTTGCCCTCCCTCATTTATATATCCTTTCCTAGGAAGTAATCATATTCCTTTCCTTTTCCAGAGTAAGAGAAAAATAGTGCTCCTCAGCCTCCCTCCTGCCAGAAAATCTGCTTGTGTGGGACTGTTTTGGTGTGGGGCTCTTACAAGAGCAGCGGTGTAATTGCTGTCAGAAGAAGGGCTTGCATAGCATTTAAAGGGGCTTAAGTGCCCTTTCCCTGCTGAGAGCTGGCAGAACATTCCCAAAAGGCACAATCGTGCTCAGCACCCCTCCTTGAAGATCGTGGCCAATGGCTGATGCCCTGGAGATGTGCGGATGCCTTACCCACAGTCTGGTGACGTGAGTGCTACAGAGCTTGTTGGGATCCGAGCCTCAGCCGACCAGGAAGAGGGAGGAATTGCCCTGCCCTGAAAATGGAGTTTGCCGAACTGCGGTTGGACATATGTCTGCGATGTGATTCACAGAAAAATTTACCATGGGTTCTACAACTTCCAATTTCATATTAAGGGAGAATGTGTTGAACTTAGGACTGTACATTTAGTCAACTCAGCCCATAGTTAGTGATCAGTCTGTCCAGCTGCAGCAACCTATAACTATGATGTACATCCTGCCAATGCCAGAATTCAATCTAGATCAGTTTTCTGAACTGTAGCTGATCAGGAAGCAAAATCTACAACTGTGTGTTGAAAACTGAGTTAGGCTGAATTCTGTGAGAGCCATCAATATGTTCACAGTAACCTCACTATGGACTGACACAGCTAGAAATAACTATGATGTCTGTAGCCAGAGATGCCTCCTCCTCCTCCTTTTTCTCCTCCTCCTCCTCTCCTCCTCCTCCCGTACTATTCTCCACTTTTCAGCCAAGATTGGCTCCCAGAACATCTTACACTTACAACCCATACAGAGGTATAATATAATCCTTTTCTTCTGTATGTAGTGACAGAGCGAGGGAGAGAAGGAGCTGCACATGAGCTCAGCAACTGGCTGATGTTAAAGATGCCAACCTAGAGAACTGGAGGTGTGTGCAGAGGATAACACTCTCAGCTTCTCTTAACCACTCACTCCTTTCTTACCAAGGCATGCTCCTCTTGTAGAGGAGTACATATCTGGCAAATATAATTTTTATTGTTCTCTGTTGAAAGTTATTAGCTCTGTTACTTCTTATCATAAGAGGAAAAAGAATCTTGCAATTATTGCCTTTACTACAGTAGTATGATACAGGTCCTTCAGTGTGAGCAAGGAAACAGGCACAGGAATGTAAAATGACTTCCTTATGGTCCATTAGCAAGTCACTTACAGTCCTGGGGGGAAAGCCAGTTCTTTTGATCTCTTTTCCAATTTCCTGTGATATGAACAATTAATAAAAGAGAAATATATTATACTGTAATTGAAAATCCATTTTTTCCATGTAGAAATTCTCTAGATACTCTTGGATAGTACCCTACGTCTCTGCAAGTCTGTCTGTCTGTCCACCTTGTCCTCCTGAATCACTTTGTTGGTAATGACACACTGAGAGGGAGCAGGAGGTAGTAGATCTTCAGGGAACCTGCAAGCTTTCATCTGAAAGAGAGCCCCCAAATGTCCCTCTCTCATAACTTCATAGGGACACAACCTCATTTTTCCTTTTAAGGGAGACATACACATCATTACACCAATCTTTGCACTAATTTCTCCGCTGCTGCCCCAAAGCTTTGGAACACACTCCCTGCTGAAATAAGAGCCTCCCCACCTCTGACAACTTTTAAAAAGTCTTTAAAGATGCATCTATTCACCCAGGCTTTTAACTAAATATTGTTTTAATAGTTTTAACATTTTAAAAAATGTTTTAAGGTTTGAATTGTTGTAGTGTTTTAGCTTTTGCTGTATCATTTACTTAGTTTTAACTTGTGTTTTAATTTTTGTTGTCATTTATTTTAACTAATGTTTTAACTTTTTCTGTTTGTTTGTTTGTTTGTTTTGTTGTTAACTGCCCAGAGACATGAGTTTGGGGCTGTATAAAAATACGTCAAATAAATAAATAAATAAATAAAATAAAATAAAATAAAATAAAATAAAATAAAATAAAATAATTTCAGACCTATTTGCAAGCCTAGCAACCAGCACACACCCTCACCCTTAGGAAAGGGGCAAAGTGTCATGCTTAGCAGGCCTAAATACAAAGGATCAAGGATTAGGGTGGGGATGTAAAGTTGAACAACAATCAACATATCTGTTCTCTGGAACACAATGACTTGGGAAAAGAAAGAGACATTCTTCAAGGGCTGGTGAATTTTGCAAAATTTTTGAAGATTTTGATAATGTGGTCACAAGGACAGACTACAGCTAAGGACTGAAATAGAGAGAGGAAGGAGACAGATTACCTAAGGATGTAGGTGAGGCAATGGAAGGAGGTGAAGGAATGGCAGGAAGCAAAAGCCAATAGAAATTAAAGAAAAGGCATCTGGGAGAGAAGGTAAGGAGCTGACACTGCTCCCCCATGGCTACAGCTCATCTATGTGGCCACATTTCCATATATATCATTTGGTGAGCATCTTGCAGTAAAAGACCTGAAATAATCCCATGTCCTTCCCCCGCCCCCTGCCGACACACACTTTTTGCTCAATTTTCTTGCTATGTCATTCATCACCTGAGCATCAGGTTGATCACCACAACGTTGTGCTGCAGCGTCTACATGGATTTATCCCACACACTTACATTTCCCCATTAACAGGCATTCCAGAACAGTATATCTGCATGTAGATAGGATCTGTCTCCTGTCTAGGCATCCCCCTCCTGCCCTGCCCTCTGGCTAGTGCACTGGATGAAATCGGTCCAAGGTGTTCCATTTTGGAATGACTCAGAAATGAGAAGGAGGTTGGTCACTAATGAATTCATTTTGCATAACAAGAGAATAGTGATAAGGAAATGAGAAAGGGGAAGATATAGAAGAAAACGCTACCACTTTATCTATACCCTCAATTTAGAGACAGGCTGAAGGCAGCCTCCGTTCATTTGAGGTTTTCAGTGGCTTCTAGGCTAGCTTGAGCCCACACTCCTCTCCTTTTCCAAGTTATGTGCTGCTCTTGTCACTTGGCGTTGGTGACATTTGTCTTTCTAATATCATAATCATAGACTATTCAAAATACTAGATAGAGCTCAAAGGCTGTCCTCTTTCAGAACTTCCCAAGCCATTAATAAGTAAAAGCTGGAAACAGGCAATAGAATTTAAAGAGAAAAGTGAGCGGAGAGATGCTTCACTTATTGTATAGTACACACATGCAACTTCTGTGCCACAGTTGTCTCCGGTCAACAGGTTGTGCAGGTTTCTGAAATAACTAAAACCCTAAAAAAAGGTATTTATCAGAGGGGAAAGTGGGATGAGGGTACACACCATAAACTGTGATCCCTCGTTCTCCATCTCTCTGCAAAAGCTATTGTTTTTCTCCAACCATTTTTATTACTTTCTGATCCCATCCATCTTCCAAGGAACTCAGGCAGTATAGATGGGCGCCCCTCCCCAATTTTCCCCCTCACAACAACTCTATAAAATACAATAGGTTAGGCTGAGAGAATGATTGGCCCAAGGTCACCCAGTGAGTTTCATGGCTGAGTGGGATTTGACCCTGGATCTCCCAACTCTAATCACGATTCTACACTTCTAATTGTACATGCAGCATGACTCTGAAAGAAACTTGTCACTTCACAGAACAAAGTACCACAACTACTGGCCTGTGTAGGGAATTGTTCTAGGTTGATCTTTAAGAAAAGGCAAAAACTGAATGGGTCATGGAGCAAAACCAGTTCAAAGTGTGTAGCAGACAAGGTGCTGCCAGGTGTTATTGCTCTTGAAAGAGCACCAAAGGGCAGCAGAACTGTAGTCACAAGTCTTGCAATGGAGAAGTCTCCTGTTGTATTATCTGCCAGCAACTATAAGCAACAGGCATTTTCCTATACTCAGGAGCAAGCAACTATTTACATAATGTCACAAGCAGATAAGTTATGTAGGATTCCAAAAGCATGGAGTCTGAGCAGAGTACCTTGTCTCCTCTAGGCACAAACGTAATGGATAGTGTTAGTAAATACAGCCTATTATAGTCCACAGTGTAAGATGCCTGTCTGGTTACCAAAACAAAGTCAAATATCTTAAGGGGCAATTGAGGTGGTCCAGGTAGTCTATTATTATTCTTATCAGAGCTGAGCCAAATAATAGCAGGAAAGGTTATATCCAGTTGAGTCAAAAGAGTGTTAAGCTCTTTCTCATGGACTGAATTTTAGATATAGAGGCTATTCTCACCATGGGAGAAAACCGGGCTGGGTTCCTTTAGCCCAGTTTTCTCCCATCATGAGAATAGCCTCTATAATCCTCTTGATTGCAAACCTGCACACATTTAGGTGGCTTACATCCCAATGACTTCCACCAGGATTCAACCAGTTTAACTGTGTGCAGGATTGCAGCTGTATATAAAAATATATATAGCATATAAAAATAATACAGCTTAATAATATAATTCTGCCTTCACATGAGGCAGAATTATGAGACACAATTTTTTTCTGACTGTACCACACTAGAATTGTAGAATGTGTTTAACCAAACATTGGTTAAATGTTTGAATGCTCCTTAAAAAACCAGCACATAGCAAACTAGCATATCAACGAGAAGGCTAGCCAAGAGACCTTCCTCCTAAGACAGGAATATAGAAACATAGGAAGCTGCCATATAATGAGTCAGACCATTGGTCTATCTAGCTCAGTATTGTCTTCACAGACCGGCAGTGGCTTCTCCAAGGTTGCAGGCCGGAATCTCTCTCAGCCCTGTCTTGGAGAAGCCAGGGAGGGAACTTGGAACCTTCTGCTCTTCTCAGAGCGGCTTCATCCCCTGAGGGGAATATCTTGCAGTGCTCACACATCACCCATTCATATGCAACCAGGGTGGACCCTGCTTAACTATGGGGACATGTCATGCTTGCTACCACAAGACCAGCTCTCCTCTGGTCTAGGATGCTAGTTTGCTATGTGCAAAGAGGTTTCCTGGCATTGAGGGAAGCTTTTGAACATGCAACCCCCCACCCCCCATCTTCAGTTTGAATGGTGCAGTCAATAATATGCTGGCTGTATGGAATGGCTATCAGCTACAGTTCTATGCAACAGGTTAAGTGTGAAACAGCCATCACAGTAGCATCAATTGCTGCTGTTGTGCCTGATGAACCCAGGATCCAACATCGTTTCATAATGAGCATGGCACCAAAAAAAAGATGTTGAGGGACTTCATTGCTGGGCAATGTCTTCATTTTAGGGACTTCATTGCTGGGCAATGGGCTAATTCAAGGTAATGGGCTTACCTGAGGTTTTCAAAGAAACTGCTTTATTTTCCTGTCAAATTGGCAGAACCCCAAATCTCCTTAATGAAACACAAATGCGAATACAAAATCCTGTGCTCAGCCCTTGTCAGTGCCACGTCCTCATTAAACGTTAATGTGTGATTATGTTGGCCACTGTCATGAATCCAGGACTGGAGAGTGTCACAGCGCTTGAAAGGAGTTATTTACTTATATGAGTCAGAGTGTTTCAGGACAACCTCCTGGGTTCAATCACATCAAAAAAAATTTCTATAGTCTTGAAAGCTGATCCATCTATAGCAACAAGGGCTATCCTTCCCCAATGGAATTCCTTCCATTTAGCTTTTCCCAAGGAGAGGAACGCATAGGATCTTGTTTTATTTATCCCAAGTTTTAAAGCAATGCCTCTCAAAGTGTGACTCTGTTGGAAGGTGTGGGCAGTTGCAGGGGAGTGATGATGAGATCCTTCCTGACACCTCCCAGTGTGACTTTTCTAGACCAGAATACTGAGGCCTAGTTCAGGCATTCAGTCCTGCAGTAATATCCATTAAGTGGTAAGAGTTGGGCTGTGCCTCAGGAACACATGCGAATCATGTCTTGTGCCAATTTGTAAGTCATGCACGCATGATTCATCCCATCAGTGGAATCCTTCCCCTGGAGGCTTACAGACAGAGCTTCTACCCCGAATCATCTTCAGAAGAGAGTGTGTGTGTTCACGCACCAGCCAAACCTACCCGAAGTCCCTTCGAGATCCAACTGATGTGTTTAGAAAACCAAAGAAACTCAATTTTTGCTTAGAAAACCTCATTCTAACTTAAAGTAACCTAGCTCAGCTCAGGGACATCACTGCCTCTCACGATTAACGTCATTAACTCTCTCTAGCTAAATTGTATCCATAAAACTTGTTAACACAGCTAAGGTTCCCACTGCTTCCAGGCTAGAAAATAGGATCTAACCACATAAGGAGTAATCACTCGATGAACAATGAATCAGGCATTTGCATGCGTACTAGATACTTAGACCACCATTTTATTGCCATGTATACTGTGTCCAGGGTATCAGCACCATTTAGATTGTTTGTATAAATGTAAGGTGCACTTGCAACCAAACTGTAATTGGTTTGAGAGCATTACCTAGAATTCCAAAATTCTAGGTAATGCTCTCAAACTGATTACAGTTTGGTTACAGGTGCACCTTACATTAATACATTTCCTGGGTGGTATGTAGGCTCCCGCTCAGAAAACATTAACCGGAAGTTTTCCCTCTGTTTGAGCTACTACATGTGACTTAGGAGCCCTAGCGAGTTGATTCCCAGATGCAGCATGTTGAGAGGGAATTTCACAGAATAAAATGGTGGTCTAAGTATCTAGTATGCATGCGAATGCCTGATTCATTGTTCATCAGGTGATTACTCCTTATTTGGTTAGATCCTGTGCCTCCACCCTTCTGCATCTGAAATGCTTACCAGGTGGCTTTACAGACACGGCTTCTACCCCGAATCTCCTTCAGAAGAGGGCGTGTGTGTTCACACACCAGCCAAACTTACCCCGAAGTCCCTTTGAGATCCTTGGACCCACTCCACACACAGATTGGGTTTTGTCTTGTGAATTCTAGCTTATCTCAGTGTATTTCTGGGAAAATAGAGAGAGGCACTGGTGTAGAATCATTAGCATGATAAGAAGGATGCTCTCTTTAGAAATGAAGATATAGCTCTTTAGTAATCTCTCTCCCACCCACCCCCATTGGCTAGAAGGAAAACACGGAGGCATGTGGTGTGAACTTGCAAAAACAAAAACTGAGAGCAGAGGGTAGGGGCTGCTTCCCTCAATGCCACAAGTGTAATTCAAAGTGGCTTCACTCAACGTTTACTCGGCAGCATGAAGCCATGTGTGAATAATTCCCTGGGAATGCGTATAAGACAAATGTTGGACAGGATCCAGATTAAGTTAGTCAAGACTATGTCCCACTGAAATGCATGGGGTTTGTTAGTCAGGACCAATTTGTCTCAGTTGTTTCAATGATGCTTAGTCACGACTAATAGTCTGGATCCTGCCTTCTGTGTAAATTTACCCTGCTAATACAAGACATCATTTGCAGGGTGCCATATCCAAGTGTCTGTTAGGCCTAGTTCTTACCCCCTGATATATCCAAGCAGGGTGTTTTATAGCTGCTTCCCTCATAGACACAAATAAATCTTATGTAGATATAACTAAAGATTTATTCAGAAACTCCATTTTCTCCTTCTCCTTCCCCCCCTTTTCCTTTCTGACCCCACCACACTCTCTACAAGATTGTCACTGGGACAAACATCTCAACAACACAACATAAAATATTACTAGATAGAATAAAATACATCCCTCCCCTTTATAATAATCAGAATTGAATTAATTTAAAATTCAGTGACAAAGTCTTGAAGTCTTTTAGGTGGTCTCCTGTCATGTACACTTCTCCTAAGTTTTGGGTTCTCTGGCACAGGAATTGTTCGTGATGTGTTTTCTGGTACCGAAGATTGTCCATCACTTTCATTAGCCTCCTTTGTGAGGTCAAAACCTCTTTTCTCCAGTTCCTCTCTGGCGATCAGACTCCCTTCCCTCTTTTCTCATAGTATGCATGCTGGAAAGTCTTGAACTGTTCCATTTCTTTCCATCATCCAATATGACAGAATCTGCTCAGATTTTGATTATTTGTTTTGATCCAGAATATTGGGAACTTCTCATTCTCACTTTATAAGACAACCGTATGCAAACAAAGTCCCCCACCTGAAATGTTCACTGTTTCACACACTGTTTCTGATCCATATACAATTTATATTTTTGTTGCTTCTCTCTTACCCGATCACAAACCTCTGCATCCGCACAGTGAGATCCTCAGGAAAAGAAAGCCCTATCACTACTATCACTGCCACTGGGTAGGTTTGGTGGCAGCTTTGTGTCTTCTTAGCAGTACAAAAGGTGATTTTTCCTGTAGTAGAATGAGGAGTAGTTCGATAAGCAAATAGAATTTCATGGATTGTCTCTTTCCAGGGTTGTTGTTGTGTAGTAGCCAGTTGTAAATTTTCATTCACTAATCAATTATCTCCACTAAACCATTCCCTTGAGGATAGTACAAGGAAAGAGTCTTATGTCTTATCCCATGGTTATGCAAGTATTGCTCCATTTCCAATCAGATAAGCTGTGCCCCATTCTCAGCCACTAGATCCAGAGTCTTGAGGCAGCAACAGAGAAGGCCCATCTACACATAGCCACCAGATGAGCTGGTGGCAGCTGCAGACAGAGCTCTCTGGATTGTCTCAATGGGCAATGGGGCGAAGAAGACGTTCTCTTAAATACTCAAGGCCTAAGCTGTTTAGGAGGGCCACCTAATGGTGCAGCGGGGAAATGACCTGACTAGCAAGCCAAAGGTTGCCAGTTCGAATCCCCGCTGGTATGTTTCCCAAACTATGAGAAACACCGATATCAGGCAGCAGCAATATAGGAAGATGCTGAAAGGCATCATCTCATACTGTGCGGGAGATGGCAATGGTAAACCCCTCCTGTATTCTACCAAAGAAAACCACAGGGCTCTGTGGGTGCCAGGAGTCAACACCGACTTGTCAGCACACTTTACTTTACTTTTAAGCTGTTTAGGGCTTGTAGGTTATAACCAGCACCTTGCATTTTCCCTGGAAACTTATTGGCAAGCCAGTGTAGCTCTTTTAATACAGGAGAAATATGGTCACTTCGAGATGACCCAGAGACCAACCTGGCTGCAGCATTCTGTACCAACACCAGTTTCCAGACTATGTACAAAGGCAGCCCCATAGAGTACATTGCATTGAGCGCATTGCAGTAGTCAAGTTTGGAGGTTACCAGCATACATGCTACTGTTCTGAGGTCATCCATCTCAAGAAACAGTCTCAGCTGGCATATAAGTGTAGCAAGGGGCGTAGCAAGGGTGGAGTGGGCCCAGAGACAAGATTTTAAAATGCCCCCCCCCATCACTGAAGCTCAGCTCATGAAGTAAAGAAATTTTAAAGGAGGCTGAATAGTGGTAAAAAAAAGTGTGTGCACACACACACACACACACACACACACACACACACACACACCCCTATGTGCCACAATAGAACATCATCCTAAATTATTTTTTAAAAGGTTCTGTAAATTGTGGACGATGCAAGTCATTTAATGGTACTAGAGAAAGACATGCTGTTATGGTAGCTCCAGGTCTTCACACTCACATCAGTTTCGGAGGATGAATATAACTGAAGGAAGACCGGGCAGGTGCATGGCTGGGAGAATCAGTCATGTGACTTGCCTCTAGGCCCTGCCCCCCAAGGCAGTGGGCCCCCAGACTGTCTCCTCTTGCCCTATTATAGTTATGCCCCTGGATAGAAAACACCTCTGACTACTTCCGCAACCTGGGATACCAGGGAGAGTTGTGGATCCAGAAACATTCCGAGACTGCAAATCTGTTCCTTTTGGGAAAGTGTAACCCCATTCAGAATGGGTAGATCAAAAGCATCTCCCAAGTTCTAGCCCCAATAAGCAGGTCTATCTTATCCGAATTCAGTCTGTTTGTTATCCCTCATCCAGCCCATTACCACCTCCAGGCAGGCATTTAGGGAGGTTGTGCCTTCTTCTGCTAACTGGGCAAAGAGGCACCTTTTAAATGTGGCGATTCTCTTTATTTAGCAGGGGGAGAGTAACTGACCCTATTCACCCCCAGCACAGTACCTCCAGTGACTGTTGCTGGTATCCATCTTATGCTTCATTTTAGATTGTGAGCCCTTTGGGGAGAGGGACCCATCATTCTCTCTCTCTCTCTCTCTCTCTCTCTCTCTCTCTCTCTCTCTCTCTCTCTATATATATATATATATATATACACACACACACACACATACATACACACACACACCACTTTGGAAACTTTTGTTGAAAAGTGGTATATAAATATTTGTTGTTTTGGGTGTCATCAGCATACTGCACCAAATCTTCTGATGATGTCTCCTAGTGGCTTTATGTAGATGTTAAAAAGCATTGGAGACCGTATGGAGTCTGGGCTGGAGGGTGCCATACTAAAGTTCACATTTAGAAGAATGTCATTCTCCAAGTGACACCATCTGGAATCTGCCTGAGAGGTAGGAGCAGAACCACCATAAAGCAGTGCCTACCACCCCCAACCCTCTCAAATGCTCCAGAAGAATACTATGGTTGATAGTATCAAAAGTCTCCAAACAATCCAAAAGGTTCAACAGAGTCACACTCCCTCTGCTAATTCCCAACTGGAGATCATCCATCAGGATGACCAAGGCAGTATCCACCCCATAGCCTGCCTGAAAGCCTGTTTGAAGTGGGTCTAGATAATCAGTTTCCTCCAAGAATGCCTGGAGCTGAGGGGCCACCACCTTCTCAATCACCTTGCCCAGTCATGGAAGGTTGGAGACAGGCCTGTAGTTGCTTAACTCTGAGGGATCCAGCACAGGCTTCTTTAGAAGAGGTCTAATAATTGCCTCCTTAAGGCAAGGATGCATCCTGCCCTCCCTCAGAGAAGCATTTATAATCTCTACCACAATCTCTATTTTGTCAGCAAATGAAACTTCTGGCCACCTGGAATAGTAATCCACCATCACAATAACAAGTCTTTGTTTTGTGGGTTGGTTATCAAAAGGCCCCATTATATCCAGAGCATGTTTCCCCCAGAGACTATTGGGATACTCTACTGGAGTCAAGGGGGTGGTAAAGGTCCTCTGCGATTTGTCAGACACAGTACAAGCCATACAGTGCCTGATTACATTTTCAAGGTGTATGTTCATACCTGGCCACCAAAAACTTTCTCTGATTCGACATTTAATCAAGCTCATGCCCAACATTTAGTCAAGCTCATTACTTTCATGAGCAATTTTGATCACTTTTCATTGTAAGGAGGTTGGCACCACCAAATGATCACTCCGCAGCACCAGCTCATTGAGAAGAGACAGCTCACTTGCTTCTTGCATGTATCATTGAAGATGTTCCGGTATCTTGGTTTTGCATGGCCATCCTTTGATTATATAAGGTTTAAGTTCAGTAAGCACTTGATCAGCACTGAGGGCCGCTTTCCATTCAGAAGTTGTGATCACTCCATGAATGGATGGAGCTATTTGCGCAATATCTACTCCTTCATTCTCATCTTCTGGGATCTCCTCTTGGCCTGGAAGTGGAAGTCAAGATAAACAATCTGCAGTTGTATTCAGAAGACCTGGAAGATATTCCCCCTGGAAATCAAAACCCATGCGCCTGGTGATCCATTTGGCTATTCTTGGGGTTTCTGGACTGGATCTCCAAGTAGTAAATAAAGAAGATAGGGGTTTATGGTCTGATTGTAAAGTGAATTTCTGCCCCACAAGTAAGTCTTGAGGCACCTCACCGCCCAGAAACATGCTAGACCGTCTTTTTCAATGGTAGAAAACACCTTCTCTGAAGCCATAAGCACTCTGGAAGCAAAGGCAACAGTAACTTCCCTGCCCTCTTTTTGCTGAGTCAAGACCTCACCCAAACCAAATTCAGAAGCATATGTGGTTAGAATAGTATGTCTGTTGTTGTCAAAAGAAGTGAGAGCATGGCTTTCATCAATGGTCGATTTGATAGTCTGAAAACTAGTCCTGCAAGATGCATCCAGTTAAATGCTATCTTAAAAAGAATATGATAAAAAGATATGATATAAAAAGAATGCTATCTTAAAAAGAAATGAAAAGGAAGAATACTCAGTGGAGCAACTTTGGAGGCAAATTGTCTAACAGAGTAATACACACAGAGTCCTAAAAATGATCAAAGTGCATCCTTGTTGTGTGGTTCTCGTGCTTTCACCAAGTCTGTTTTGAGATGTACGCCACGCTACTATATTGTGTGTCCCAAGTACATCACCGAGTGTGTGCAAAACTGACATTTTTCTGCAGAGACAGAAAGTGCATGTTGTCAGAGCTTTCTTAAGACTTCTGTCAGTTTAACATCATGCTCCCCAATGGTTTTGCCATACACTAAAATGCCATCCTGAAAGTAAGTGATGCTCTCTGTAGTCCCAAAAATCATTCATTGAAATACTGAAGCTGCAGTGTAAGCAGCATTTCATTGATATTGGCTAATGGGTGACAATCCACTACCATGTTGTAGTTCACATCTCTTAAATCTACACACAACCAAAGTGTAGCATTTATTTCCACACAAGAACAATGGGAGAGATCCAGTCTGATGAATCAACAGGCTCTATGATGTCAAAATGCTATCGTCTTAAGAGCTCCTCCCTAAGTAGTTGGCACAATACTATGGGTACGCTCCTCACTTTGTGTTGTATAGGTATTGTATTTGCCTTCATCTGAATTTTATGTTTGAAGTGTATGGCAATGCCAGGACTATCAGAAAAAATGTCAGAGAAACCAGCAATCATATCAGCATATGGATGCTCCATCATTTGTAATACAGGTTCCGTACTATTTGGGCATAACACTATCCATAGATCTTTCTGATGTTTCCAGCCCAATATTGAGAATCCTTTTTGTGACACATAAACTTTCCCTACTGCAGTATGCCCTCTGTATTCTAGGACAGCAATGAAGTATCAATTTATGGCAATGGGGAACCTCCATATCCCCATGGGTGGATGTCTGAAGGCTGCAGATCTGATGTAGTGAGGAGTTTATTGTTAAGCAGATGGGAAATGATTAGGGATGTGCACAAACCGCGATTTGAGCACTTTTAGGGAAATGGGACTGGGAACTTTTAAAAAATGGAGAGAAGGTCCTGCTGGGGCAGCATGCATCCCAATAACCCCTGGCACGGCGCCAGCATGCATATGGAATCTGTGCATGTGCTGGTGCCATTTGGGTGGCCAGCATGGTGTTGACCACACAAATGGTGCCGATGCATGCATGGACACCATGTGTCTGCTGGCGTGTGCCCCAGCACTGAGGGGTGAAGAGCAATCATAGCTCCTCCTTTCTTGTGCTGCCACTTTCTGGGGCAGTGCCATGTGAAAAGATTGGGATTGGAAGGATTTAGACTGAACAGCCTGGATTTCGGGAGGTTGGTTTTGGGGTAGCAACCTCTCTCTATTTGCTCCGGCGTTTTCAGAAAAAGTAGCTTAAAACCAGCATTTTAGAAACCCAGAAATACAAGACAAAGCCCATTCTGTGTGTGGAGTGGGTCCAAGGATCTCAAAGGGACTTTGGGGTAAGTTTGGCTGGTGTGTGAACGCACACGCTCTCTTCTGAAGGAGATTCGGGGTAGAAGCCCTGTCTGTAAAGCTGCCAGGTAAGCATTTCAGATGCAGAAGGATGGAGGCACATTAACATTTGTATTCCAGCAGAATTTTTTCATGTAGTAGATAACCTAACCTTGTAAATTATTTTGAACATATTTTCATAGTTGGAAGTCTTGAGTCCACCCTTAGACTGTGCTGTATTTCCCATTCCTGATGCTCTAATATACTGGGACGCAGGAGAAAGGCCTGCAGCATCCTTATTACTTGAAAAAACCAGGATGCATAATTTCATTTTCCATCTTTCTTCACAGGGAGAAAGGTCTAAGCGTCTCACCTGCTCTGAATAAGGTCCTCCAGCTACTTTTAAATTGTTTTTAAAATGCAGGGGAGCCTGTTCATGGATCTTGTAGAATCCAGAGGAAAGAATTGTGATATGCAAGGAAAAGACAGTGGCGTTGAATGAGGAATATGAATGGTTTAATGAGACAAGTGCACGGGGCATTCTGGGGAGCCTGCCTCAACCCAACGCTGGACGGCTTGTTGTAGTCTCTTGGTCGTGGGGCTACTCGTGAATCACCATGGCGTGGAGTCGCAGTTTAGCGACACAATCAAACATATATACATATGTATATGTACATGGAGAGAGAGAGAGTTTGAGAGAGGAGAAAGAGGCTGCTGGAGAGAGTCAGAACTGGAGGTTACAGAGGAAATTCAGAGGAGTCCAGGAGAGTGAGTCCAGAGGAGTCCAAGAAAGCAGTCCAGAGTAGTCAAGAGTGAGCAGTCAGCAAGAAGAAGAATCTGTCTGCAGTGGAGTTAGTCCATCTGTAGAAGAGAAGTTGTGAAAGAAGGCTAGCTGAAATCACTGGAAGAAATGGAAGAGCCAGGCTGGATTGAGCCCCAGACCTGTGCTGTAAACAGCAAGCCAAAAGACTGCTCAGCAAGCTAGAAGCTGATGTGTTTTCCCAGTTTTTAAAAAAGTTTTCCCTGACATGCTCTGTAACTGTTTTGAGTTTGTATTTTTTGGTGCAGAAATAATGTTTTAATTGAACTGATTTTTCTAAAAGTAAACTACCTTGTTATATAAAAATTAGAGACTTGTTGATTTGTCTCCACCCCAAGCCTTTCAAGCCTTTCCAAACTACTAGAGTTTTGGGTTTGGGTAATTTTTAAATGGCTGTTGCAGTCAACTCAGCCATACAAAAAGTCTACTTGGTGGCAGCAGCAAAAAGTTAGGAGGGATAGAAAATTGTTCCTCCACATGTAGTGGCAAGTGGTGGAATAGAGAGCTGTTCCTCCACACTCAAGATTCTCCACACACATATCATTCATCATGATGATGGCCATTTTACAGGAAGAGGAGAAGAAGAAATGAGTCAGCAGGTTAAGGCAAAAAGAACATTAAAACATCCCAAGAGTCCTGCTGGATCAGACCAAGGATCCATCTCATCCGGCATCCTGTTTGCAATAGCAACCAGGCAGATGCTTCTGGAAGCTTGCCAATGAGGCATGAAGGCTTGCTATTCTCCAGCCTGATGAGTGAACTTGCTCATGAGAGCTATACTTGTGATGGAATGTGGATCACTTGGCACGAATAACAGTTATACTCTGCAAAAGCATAGCATTCATCTTTTTTTAAAAAAGTGGCTGACATTCGGCACAATGTTATATACGGGTTGCAACGTAATATTCGTGCCATTGCACAAATATGCTCTTGCACAAGTGCAAAAATTGTACAATGTAGTTGTATGACAATATGACTGTTACTTCCAATGTACTGTTGTGGAACTTTGTTTAATTTTTGCACCTGCACAAGGGCACACTTGCACCACTGTGGGCATATTATGTTGTAATGTAACATATGCAAAATGTTGCACAGTATGATAGCATGTCAGTCAGTGTTTTCAGGCCCTAAATTCTTTTGGCTATGTTCAGTAGGATTTCTGTGTGTTCCTTTAAGGGTTTTATTCATATGTGTGTGTGTGTGTGTGTGTGTGTGTGTGTGTGTGTGTGTGTGTGGTTTTATTCATATATATATATATATGTGTGTGTGTGTGTGTGTATACACACACATATGGAAAGTTCTTTTTCTGGGGGTATTGGTGGAAGAGTCAGTCTACATTACTTTGTTTATAAGAACATATTTCCGGTGATTGATGTTGGAGCTGCAGAAGTATGTTTGCAAGTGAGACTTTAAAACATGAATCAAACAATGTTTGGAATATGTATGCTTCTCTGTCAAACATTTCTCTTGGACTGGAGTCTGCCTCTAGCCTGCTTCTCCAGAGGCATGGTGGAGTCCGGATCAAAAGTGATTATTCTACGGGATCATCATCTGTTCTATATGGCTCTCTTCAGGGATAGCTGAGATAACTTATAGGGTGTTCTGTGTAAACATATACGTACAGGATTGCAAGACAGTTACTTCCTTAGACACTAGAGATGATACATCACTCAAAGATGCAACATCATGTCTGAAGTTTTGAAATCAATAGTAGGACTTTACATGGCTCAGCAAAAGATCAGTGCTCATTCTGGAACATTACTTTTTAAGGCTGCAATCCTACGCACAATTACTTGGGAGGCTGATGTGCTTCTTTTTATCTCAGTAAAGAGTGCACAAGAGAAATCCAGTCTGGATTGAGACTGCAGCATGGGGGTTGTGGGAAGGGGTTCTGCTCCTGTCTTCATCTAGATTGGGCCCCACACAGCTACTACTGGCCCCAAGAGGGAAGTTCCCATTCTTGCACTTGCGTGTTTCTTACTTGTATCCCTAAGTAGTATGAATATAATTTAAAATCCTTTGCTTGTGCTAAATCTTTAGTGTACACTCCAGTGTTTTTGGCTTTATATAGAAACAGGCCCCATTGATTTAGTACCCCTGCTTTCCAAGGAAGCTAGACCAGCATTTCTCACTCTCATCATATGATAGTCAGGCCCTCAGGTTGACAAATTCCTCCACATTACCTTACTACAAAATCTATGATATTCAATGCTATATCCACTAATTTTATAAGGATGGCCTTCTGCAAAATGCAATAGCCATCCATATTTTTCTTTTCTACCCAACAGGAATCATAGAAAAAGGGGGAATTGTTAAAATTGAGTTCCTCCTCCTCCTCCTCCTCCTCCTCTTCTTCTTATTCTTATTCTTCTTCCCTCCCCCCATTATTCTAAACCAGACCAAGATTTGAAAATTAGTGATGTTCTCACAGATGGCATGGTCCAAATGAGGAATTACCAGGAGAGTATTTGTACCACTATTCAATTTTTAAAATACTTTTTATTAACTCTCTCTTTCTCTACTTACTGTAATACAACAAACAACCATACAAAGTAAAGCAAGATATGGCGAAAGGAATTAGAGCGTGTTTGGTCTCACAGGGTCTCTTACAATAAAAAATGAAACACAAAGTAGACACCAGCAACAGCCTCTGGGGGAAGGGACATTGTGCTGTGTTGTACAGGGACAATTCTTTTCCTGCTGGGAAATGTAAGAGAGCTACCACTTTAAAACATGCCTCTTTGCCCATTCTATTATATATTATTAATATTACAATATTATATATTATGAGGCTGTTCTCACACACAGGCAAAACTGGGCTAACAAAGCCAAGCCCAGTCTTGCCCATGCATGAGATTGCGCCCAATCCCGGCAGCGCCTCAGCGGCAAACCTGCCAAGCCAGCAACCCTCTTAAATGGGGTGAAGAGAGCAAGCTCTCTCTTAGCCCTGTTTTTTGGATCATCTGCCAGCCCCAGCTGCTTGCAGCCAGGGCTGGGAGACTGCGGGGCTCCTAGCCGGCACCGGAGGAATCCCCATAATGCACCTCACACTCATGTGGTGCATTATGGGAGTTCCGGAGGCTGGGACAAAGCGTTCCAGCCCCCGACCCTGCGAGCTGCCAGCAATCATGTGGATGGGTGATCCGCCCATCCAGGGAAGGATGAGGTATTGTTTGCTGGGAGGTAAGTGCAAGCAGCCTTCCTCCCCGTTCTCCCTTGAGCCTTTTCTCACCGATCGTAAGAAAGGGCTCTATGTATTTTAAGAAATGTGTATACTATTATAATGCACCATATTAATATATATTAGAATTATGCACTGTCACATCATCATTTTCATTGTTGTTGTTGTTACTAAAATTTTCTACAGTTCTTATTTTTCTTAGGTGATACTGACTTATCTAAGACCCCTAGTGACATCATGGAAGAACAGTTATCTGAACCTGATCCTTTCTCAGCTAAATTCTCTGTTTATAGATGATCCATTTTAAATCAATAATCTCCTGAAACCTTTCGCTTTCCTATATACCTTGCTTACAATTCAATCCGTCCAACACATATTTACGTGGAAGGAAGCCCCACTGAATTCAATGCACAATCCAGACTGGATTTCTCTTGTGCACTCTTTACGGAGATAAAAAGAAGCACATCAGCCCGAATAACAGACTTTACGTAATGTGTTGTCTGACCCAAAGATGTGAATTTTCCATTACATCTATGATACAAATACACGTCTGACAGCCAGACTTGACTTCAGATCCTCATCACATTACAGTTGTGGTAATTATCCATCTACCAGCATCTAACATATGAAGCAGCCATTAGCATAAAACCTATTCTTTCAACTGAAATGACATATTTTCTATGAAACTATGAGTAGTCTATAGCCCAAGCTATATGTATGTTGTGAGTCCATAGAAGCACAGAAAAATTGCAGAATGCAGTGCTGCAAAAAGAAATGCATAGAAAAACTGCCATATCACCCAACTTCCTAAGAATCTCAGCTTTCATATGGTAAAAAGCAGTTTCTAGGCTTTATAGCTGTGAAGTTAAGCTTGAAATATATGGGCAATGCCTGATGAAATATCAGAAGCCAGAGGAGCTGTTGAAAGACTTCTACTAGTCTCAAGGGGACACTCCAGTGCCCTGTATGGCTTTCCTTGCCTATCCCATAACTTACAGGAGCAAAAAAATATTATGTATAGTAAATAATGCACATTTGCTTGGCTTGCAGAATTTATACAGGTTGCAGAATTTCACAATTTTTTCTTGTTGCAGAGTTTCACAATTCATAACAAATTTGTACTACCTTGGTATAGGTTTAATTTTTTTTTAAGTTGAGTATACACACCCTGTAGATAACATTCTATCTTAAATTTGATCTTAATCTGTCCCACACATAGCAGTAGATCTGTGCAGCTCCTTTACCTAGATTGTCAATTTCTCTTCCAGAAACCCAAAGAACACCTATTCCAAACTGAAAAGTAAGACATCTGTGTTTCTTTAACTCTGCTCACTTAAGAATCCTGTTTCATGGTGGGACGCGTAGACAACATACGTACACGCTCTCTGTATCCACTTGGCAAAGCAATGTCCTTAACAGGTGACTTTTCATTACTTTTTAGCATGCCCAAGATTTATTCACTTCACAGGTCTTTTAAAAAGGCACTTGCTTTATAACCAGTCTTTCCCTACTTAGGAGAGATTAGGAGATCGTATTTCATGGCCTCTCCTGGATCCCTCTTCTAAAGCGCTAATGAACTATGGTTGAGTGGGCACAGTAATCCAGTATTTGCAGGAGCTTGTTAAAGTCACTGATTCCATTATAATAACCAGCTACATGTGATCAAATTACTTATTGAAATAACGGGTCAGGGTAAGATGTTAGGGCCTGAACTTGCTGTCATAGTGGTGAATGGGAGATTTCCTATTTGCTTCACTGAAGTTTATGCTCTCTTGAAAAACACACGATGTGATGAACAAGAATTACAGCCCCAGCCAAGAAGTAATACTCTTTCCTATGCTTTGCTTTTCTTGGCTCCCCTGCCTGGCATCTCAGCAATAGTGTTGCAACTGTCAGGCATAAATGCTGGGATAAGGCCAGTGAATTATGCTTTACCACCCTGTCCCTGATCCCCACTGGGAACCTATATACAATTTGAACAAGGATTCTGTGAATGGCTTTGTTGTTGCTGTTGTTACAGCCTAAAGACTAGCTCTTCAGGTAACAGGGCTATACTCATGATGATTAATAGGGTTGGAGAAGCCTCCTAGCGATCGTCTGAGAGTCTCACATTTGGTCAGAGGGCTTTCCTCCCTCCTTACTTCCCTCCTTTTCCTCCCTGCTAGGTACAGCTGCTAGGTAAGACGGAGCCCTCCAACAAAACATGAACCTCACAAACAATCACCTCCTCTCCCTCCAACCTTGTTTCTTCTCAAACATGAGCAGCAAATGAGAGTGTGCACCACTCCTGAACTAGGGTAGGAGTAGGCCTCATCAACGCTATTCAACATCATGAGAACAGCCCTAATTCATTAGTAGTTAGTATTCAAACCAAACACTCATTTGCCCAAATCCCCAAACTGAAACCTTCCAGATTATAGTACAATCCAGCATAAAACGTTTTTTAACCCATCTTTAGTTGAGAACTCACTTGAAATGATGACAAGACCCAGATGTTCAAGCAAAAGTATATCTGCCCAAGAATGGAAGTGGGTAGTTGGTTCTCTTTGACCCAATGTTTAGGGACATTTAAGTGTGGGGTGCATATTTTTCTCTGATACATTTAGTATAAGAACATAAGAACAGCCCTGCTAGATCAGGCCCAAGGCCCATCAAGTCCAGCATCTTGTTTCATACAGTGGCCCACCAGATGCCGATGGAAGTCTACAGGCAGGAGTTGAGGGCATGCCCTCTCTCCTCCTGTTACTCCCCTGCAACTAGTACTCAGAGGCATCCTTCCTTCGACAAGATGCCCTCCGACAAGTAGCCTTTGATAGACCTCTCCTCCATGAAGTTATCCAAACCCCTCTTAAAGCCATCCAGGTTGTTGGCTGTCACCACATCTTGTGGCAGAGAATTCCATAAATTGATTATGTGTGGTATGAAAAAGTACTTCCGTTTGTTGGCCCTAAATTTCCTGGCAATCAATTTCATGGGATGACCCCTGGTCCTAGTGTTATGTGAGAGGGAGAATTTCTCTCGATCCACTTTCTCCACACCATGCATGATCTTACAGACCTCTATCAGGTTTCCCTGCAGTCATCTTTTTTCTAAACTAAATAGCCCCAAGTGTTGTAGCCTTGCCTAATAAGCAAGATGCTCTAGGCCCCTGATCATCTTGGTTGCCCTCTTCTGCACCTTTTCCAGTTCTACAATTTCCTTTTTTAGATGTGGTGACCAGAATTGTACGCAGTACTCCAGGTGTGGCTGCAGTTCCCTTCCTAATGATCCCTAGCATGGAATTGGCCTTTTTCACAGCTGCCACACATAGAGTTGACACTTTCAACAAGCTGTTCACCATGACCCCAAGATCCCTCTCTTGTTCAGTCACTGACAGCTCAGATCCCATCAGCGTATATGTGAAGTTGGGTTTTTTTGCCTCAATATGTATCACTTTACACTTGCTAATACTGAACCATAGTTTAGGGAAATCCCCCAGTTTGGAGAGATCCTTTTGGAGCGCCTCACAATCAGTTTTGGATTTCATTACCCTAAATAGTTTAGTGTCATCTGCAAATTTGGTCACTTCACTGCTTACCCGAACTTCTAGATCATTTTTGAATAAATTAAAAAGCACCAGTCCCAGTACAGATCCCTGGGGGACCCCACTTCTTACTTCCCTCCATTGTGATAAACTCTCCATTTATACCTACCCTCTATTTCCTGTCCTTCAACCAGTTAGCAATCCACACATGTACTTGTCCCCTTATCCCATGCCTGCTAAATTTTCTCAGGAGTCTTTGATGAGGAACTTTGTCGAAAGCTATTTGGAAGTCTAGGTATACTATGTCAACCAGATCACCTTAATACACACACCAGTTGACACTCTCCAAAAGTTTTGGAACTCCACAAGTTTTGTGAGGAAAGATTTCCCTTTGCAGAAGCCATGCTGGTTCTTCCCCAGCAGGGCCTGTTCTTCTATGTGCTTTCCAGTTTCTGCTCTGGGCTCCTTGGAGGAAGAGCGGGATATGAATGTAATAATAATAATAATAATAATAATAATAATAATAATAATAATAATAATAAAGTCCCTGTCAGAAATCGAATCACTGCTTAACACTGTCCATATGTTCAGTATATCCAAACATATATCCAAACATTCAGTATATCCAAACATCTAAAACATCAAGTAAAATAAACCATCTGCTGTACATGGATGATCTGAAGCTATATGGAAAGTCCCAGTCAGAAATTGAATCACTGCAAAACACTGTCCGTATATTCAGTAGAGATATAGCAATGGAGTTGGGACTAGACAAGTGTGCTGCATTAATAATGAACAGAGGGAAAATAAGAAAAACAGAAGGAATAGAACTGCCCAATGGAAGCAAGATCAAGAACCTGGAAGAGAAAGAACATTACAAATACTTGGGCATTCTCCAGGCTGATAACATTGCACACACTGAAGTTAAAAGAAAAATGGGAAGTGAATGCATCAGGAGAGTTAGAAAAATCCTAAAGTCCAAACTCAATGGTGGGAACACCATACACACCATAAACACCTGGGCTATACCTGTTATCAGATACACTGCAGGAATAATATACTGGACCCAGGCAGAGCTAGAGATGCTAGATTGTCAGACCAGGAAAATCATGACCATCAATCATGCTCTGCACCCCCGCAGTGATGTAGATAAGCTATACCTCCTTCGCAGCTCAGGTGGAAGAGGAATGCTGCAAGTCCATCAAACAGTAGAGGAGGAGAAAAGAGGCCTTGAAGAATATATCAAGACTTGAAGAAGATGCACTTCAAATGGTCAATAATGAGAAACTATTCAACACCAATGAAACAAAGCAGGCCTACAAGAAAGAACAAGTCAAGAACCGAGCAGAAAAATGGTAAAATAAGCCCTTGCATGGTCAATATTTGCACAATATAAGTGGAAAATCAGACATCAGCAAGACCTGGCAATGGCTTAAGAATGGCAACTTGAAGAAAGAAACAGAGGGTTTAATACTGGCTGCACAAGAACAGGCACTAAGAACAAATGCAATAAGAGCCAAAGTTGAAAAATCAGCAACAAACAACAAGTGCCGCCTTTGTAAAGAAGCAGATGAAACTTTGGACCACCTAATCAGCTGTTGTAAAAAGATTGCACAGACTGACTACAAACAAAGGCATGACAAAGTAGCAGGGATGATACACTGTAACATCTGCAAAAAATACAAGCTACCTGTAACCAAAAACTGGTGGGACCATAAAATTGAAAAAGTTGTCGAAAATGAAGATGTGAAAATATTATGGGACTTCCGACTACGAACAGGCAAACATCTGCCACACAATACACCAGATATAACTGTAGTCGAGAAGAAAGAAAAACAAGTTAAAATAATCGACATAGCAATACCAGGGGATAGCAGAATAGAAGATAAAAATAGAAAAAAATCACAAAATACAAAGATCTACAAATTGAAATTGGAAAGGCTGTGGCATCAGAGGACCAAAATAATCCCAGTGGTAACTGGCACCCTAGGTGCAATTCCAAAACAACTTGATGAGTACCTCAACACCATAGGGACCACAGAAATCACCACCAGCCAATTACAAAAAGCAACTTTACTGGGAACAGCCTATATTTTGCGACAATATCTATAATAACCAACAATATTGATGATGAAATTCAGCCATCCCAGGTCCTTGGGAAGGACCCGATGTCTGGATAAAACAAACCAGTCAATAACACCTGTCTGACTGTGTAAACAAGAAATAATAATTATTATTTTATCCTTGAGAATGTTTTCCATCAATTTGCCTGGAACTGACATTAAGCTAACCGGCCTGTAATTTCCCAGATTGCCCCTGGATCTCTTTTTGAAAATCTCTGTTACATTGGCCTACTATCCAGTCCTCTGGCACAGAGCCTGATTGTAGGGATTAGGTATATATTTTAGCAAGGAGGTCAGCAATTTCACATTTGAATTCTTTAAGGACTCTTGGATGGATGCTGTCTGGCCCTTAGGGGTGTGCACGGAACCAGTCCGGCACTGGGGTGGGGGGTTCTAAAAAGAATAGGGGGGGGCTTTACTCACCCCTTCCAAGAAAGTCCGTATTCTATGTATTAATCGGGTGGCAGGGTGCCGCCCGCTTCAATCTCCGGCGCGGGCTCCTTTTTGTAAACAATCGGGCGGCAGGGTCGCTCCCAGTCCCTGCCGCCCGCCCTCCTCAACTTTAAACGTCAAGCCGAGCAGGCCTCCCTCGGCTGGCGGCCGCCCCCTGTAGGTATCAGGGGGTTCCCCCCTCCCCGCTGCCCCCTTCTTGAAAGATGGTTCCCCCATTACCAAGGGACGGCAGGAGAACTCCCTGCCGTCCCCTTCCCCCTTGCCTCGCTAAAGTAAAGTAAAGTAGCGAGCGGGCGGCGGGAGAGCTCCCTGCCGTCCGCTTGCCTTGCCGGCTGGGCTGCAACTGGCTTCCTAGAAGTCAGTTGCAGCCCAGCCGGCAAGGGGGAAGGGGACGGCAGGGAGTTCTCCTGCCGTCCCTTGGTAATGGGGGAACCATCTTTCAAGAAGGGGGCAGCGGGGAGGGGGGAACCCCCTGATACCTACAGGGGGCGGCCGCCAGCCGAGGGAGGCCTGCTCGGCTTGATGTTTAAAGTTGAGGAGGGCGGGCGGCAGGGACTGGGAGCGACCCTGCCGCCCGATTGTTTACAAAAAGGAGCCCGCGCCGGAGATTGAAGCGGGCGGCACCCTGCCGCCCGATTAATACATAGAATACGGACTTTCTTGGAAGGGGTGAGTAAAGCCCCCCCCCCCTATTCTTTTTAGAACCACCCACCCGAACCAAAACCACCCCGTGCCAGACCAGTCTGGAGGCCTTTAGAATGGCCTCCGAACCGGTCCGTGCACATGACTACTGGCCCTGTCGGTTTGCTAGTGTTTAATTTTTCCAGACAGTTTAGAATGTCATAACCTGTCACCTCTGTCTGACTCAGTTCTTTAGCCTCTGTCCCTGAGAAGCCCGGTTCAGGAACAGGTATACATTCAGTGTCCTCTGCTGTGAAGATGGATGCAAAGAACTCATTTAGCTTCTCTGCAACCTCCATATACTCCTTAATAATCTCTTTCACTCTCTCATTGTCTAACGGTCCAACCACCTCTGGTTACCTGCTTCTGATATATTTAAAGAAGTTTTTGTTGTTCCCCTTGATGCCTTTAGCTAAATGTTCCTCAGACTCTATTTTTGCCTCCCTTACTGTCACCTTGCATTCTTTTGCCAGAATTTGTCTTCCTTTCTGTTCTCTTCATTTGGGCAGGCCTTTCAATTTCTGAAGGAAGTCTTCTTCCCCTTTATAACATTGACTTTACCTGTTATCCCTGCTGGCATCCTCCTGGTTTTGATGATACCTTTCCTCCTTTTTAGTAGTAGTAGTAGTAGTAGTAGTAGTAGTAGTAGTAGTAGTAGCGTTTATTACGGTAAAAAGACCCAAAATACAACAAAAGAACAAAAAACAACAAAAGAGTAATAGCAGTTTGATATACCATTAAATATTAAACGGCCATTTAAGATATTAATTTCCTCCTACGTTTGATCACAGCTGCTAAGAATTTAGCTACAGGAAGTTACCTCAGACCTAGAGTCAGATAAGAGGAATTTTGCATATACTTGAATGGATCGACCAGGTTGTGATATTAATAATGGGCAAATAACATTTGTCTCAAATCAACATACAATCCACAGACCAAAAGTACATGCTCCACAGTCTCTGTTTCTAAATTATTGCATGGATGCAATAATTTGCATGAGTGGTATACCCTGGTATCTCCCTAACAACACCTGCGAGAGAAAAGCATTTAAACAGGCCTTTGCAAAAGCATCCTGATGGAAACTATTAGTAAGATTAATTAAGTATGAAGCCATACACCAATTATTCTGGTAGTTGATATCCAAATGGGCTAAAGAGCAGGACAGACTTAGTTTGCCAACCAACTCTTGTGAGGTTATATCCCAAAGTCTTTGTTTAATTAAAGAGAAGGCTGAAGTGCATCCCATCAGACCAATTTGGCTAATTTTCTGGGATACGGCTTTAAACCAAGAGCTAATAAAATAATCCTCAAAAAGGTGGCAAAGTAACCCCGAAGTGTTTCAAAACACATAAATGCTAAACCAGAGTTTAATTGCTGCTAACCAAGCTTTGGTTTCCAATGGACATTGCCCCGTCTCTAAAAAGATCTCAGCATTTGATACACAACTGGGCAATGTTAACAAAGCTCGTAAAAAATGGGCCTGCATATTACAAAGCCCGTAAGATGCTGCATTTATCCATACAGAAACATACAGAGACACCATATAAAAATTGTGAGGACAACTTTGCCTTAAATGTTTTAATTGCAGCTGGAATGTAGCATCTGCCGTTAGAATGGAAAAAATGCAGAACCCCCCCTCAAAGGGCATCTGATTTCTGTATAGCAGAGCGACGATGCATTGATCAGGATAAAGAATGGTGAAACAGTAAAACAAGATATCTAAAACATCTAATCTCTTCAATCAAGTGATCACAAACCATTCATTTGTGGCATTTTAATCTCCTCTAAAAAATCAGGATCTTTGATTTATCCCAGTTTATTACTAGATAGTTTTGCCTAGAAAATGCAACAAAAGCCGTTAGAAGGGGTTAAGGCCCAGCCTTGAACGAGAAAGCAAAACTGCATCATCGGCATAAAGCAACAAATGTATTTCCTATGACCAAGAGAAGGAAAATGGCCCTCAACACAATTCAAAGATGATGACTCCAAATCATTAAAATAAATAGTGAATAATGTTGGGACCAATATACAGCCCTGTCGTACTCCCCTGTCCATAGAAATATCATTAGTGAGAAAACCTTCACTACCATATCTCATTTACAATTTGTTATCTTTGTACAAAGCTTTTATAAGGAAAGCTAAATGCTTATCAAGCAATAGCTCGTCAAGTTTTTTGCCAGGGATGGAGTCTAGGAACAGAGTCAAAAGCTGCCCGCAGGTCCATAAATGCAGCAAATAATTTTCCACCTGAAGGTCTGGGATACTTTTCTGCCATATGAGACAGGACCAAACAATGGTCCATAGTAGAACAGCCTTTCCTAAAAGCAGCTTGTACATCTGTAATTAATGATCCGGCTTCCAGAAATACTGCCCAAACTTTTGTCTCTGTTAGACAATAAACTAACAGGTCTATAATTTGCAAGGTTCATAGTGGATCCTTTTTTTAAATAAATGGGGCAAATTATAGCTCTATTCCAACCCGAAGGCATTTTCCCTGAGTTATTAACAGCCATAAATAGTGCAGCAAGTAAAGGAGCCCACCAATTCAGATTCTGTTTAATAAAATCCATAGAAATGTAATCATGCCCAGAGGTTTTTCCCAATTTAAATTGCTGGACAAGAGAACAAATATCAGCCTCAGTCACTGAATCCCAAAAGGGCATTTTTAGAATAAAAATATCATTGATATCATCAACATCCAGAGATGATTCAGAAAAGTTTAAAAGTTTAAAAAAACTTTCCCAAACATTTACCAGGATATTACAGTCTACAAATGATGCAGTTGAACCAAAATTACCAGATATATTCCAAAACATTTAAGAGTTATTGTTCAAAGAAGCATCAAGTAGTCTAGACCAAGTTTCCCTAGTTTTTTGACTTTTTAATATCTTACTAAGTTCTTATACTCTTTTAAAAGTTCAAAATATCTGGATGGAATATCGGGAAGATTCAATGAATGATATGTAAGATACGTTTCTCTTAACTGCCTCTTAAGATGAAGACATTCAGAGTCAAACCAATTGTTTACACTCTTTGTTTTCCTATTAAATGGATTATAGATTTTAGATTCCTCAACCGATAAGTCCTTAATCAAAGATGACAAATCCTCAAAACCAGTTATAACTTCAAGAGGATTTTCATTTTCAATGACAGTAAATTTGGCGTTTACCATTTTAGTATACATTTTAATTGGGCTTTTAGTATTGTGGTTATAAATAAACTCCATGCATTCTGGAGTGAAGTGACTCTCCTGATTTTCCCTTTCAGTTTTTTTTTTCCCACCATACTCCTCATTTTGGAGAAGTTTCCTCTTCTGAAGTTCAAAGTGTCTGTGTTAGACTTCCTTGGTGATTCTCTCCCCGCATATGTGCTGAATTTGATCGCACTATGGTCACTGTTCCCTAAAGGGTCAATGACACTGACATCACACAGCAGGTCCTGGGTGCCACTCAGGATTAAGTCCAAGATTGCCTTTTCTCTGGTTGGTTCCAAGACCAACTGTTCTAGGGCATAGTCATTCAACATATCTAGAAATGTGACCTCTTTGTCATTAACTGACTGTGAATTTACCCAGTCTATGTGTGGGTAATTGAAGTCACCCATTATTACTGCCCTGTCACTTGATGTCTCCCTGATTTCCTTCTGCAACGCCCAGTCACTGCCAGGGTTTTGATTCGGAGGGCGATAGCATGTCCCCAGTAGCACATTTCCTTTCAGGCCTTGTATTGTCACCCACAGGATTTCTGTGAAGGACTCCGGTTCTCCTAGGTTTTCTAGCTTGTTCGATTCTATCCTTCTTTAACACATAGTGCCACTCCACCTCCAAGGCACTCCTCCCTGTCCTTTCTATAGAGTTAATATCCAGGGATAATAGTGTCCCACTGGTTCTCATTGTTCCACCATGTTTCTGTTATACTCACTATATCTATTTCTTTGTTAGCGACCAAGCACTCCAACTCGCCCATCTGGGCTTGGAGGTTTCTGGCACTGGCATATAAGGACCTATATGCTGAATCTCTTACCTAGTGTGTGCTATCTTCCTTTTGGCTCTTTGATCTCTTTGACCATCTAGCACTGACATCTGTCTGCTCTTTGTGTGGTTCTACTCTGTCCCCTTCTGTTTTATCTAAATCTCTTACACCTGCACACCTTAAGGGATGGCATTTGCTGAACTGGATACTGCCCAGCTCCTGTCAGCTATTCCCCAGACATCATTTTAAAAGCTGCTCTATGGCCTTTTTTATTTTAAGCGCCAGCAGTCTGGTTCCAACTTGGTTCAAGTGCAGCCTGTCCCTTTTATACAGGCTTTGCTTGCCCCAAAATGTATCCTAGTGCCTAACAAATCTAAACCCCTCCTCTCAGCACCAACGTCTCATCCACACATTGAGACACCTCTGCTTAATGTAGTGTAAGTTCTTGATTTTCTGAACTACCATGAATTTTCAGTCTTCTTCAGACGTGATCTTAGGCATGATCTCACTGAAGTTATGTACCTTTAATCCCATGGATTTCATCGGTTTAACTCTCCCCTTGAAATATATAGGTATTAAAGTTGCTTCACTTTGGCTGGATTGTGAGAAATCCAAACTGGATTATGTTGTTATACTGGTGTACTGTCATATTGATTATGCTGTTGGCCATCACTGCATAAATTGTTATGGATGGCAGATTGCTCTTGCTAGTGCCTTATGCTCTAATCTTAAATGTTTTCCATAAAACCCAGCCTCATTGATGTCACAAGAAATTAGGGCCATTTTGCACACTGTGCAGAGACAAACCCAGATTTGCCACTGAGTATACCATTAAACACAGCTGCACCTGTTGAGGAATGCCCCAAATGTACAGTCCCAATGTATGCAACAGAGCCTGTGCTTGGGCAATTGATTAACTGGCTCTGTGGATTGATTGGTTGGTTGGTTGATTAATCAACCAACCAACCAATCAATCCACAGAGCCAGTTAATCGATTGCCCAAGCACAGGCTCTGTTGCATACATTGGGACTGTACATTTGGGGCATTCCTCAACAGTGACATTAACAGGGCAGTAGCTGTGCATGTAGAGCTCCATGTAGACACTGGAGCTCTGTGGAACTTTGAATCACAGCTAATCATTACAACGAGCTTAGCCTGCGCAGAGCATCTGTGTGCTAGTACTTGATTGCTCCCCTCACCCACTGCCACAGTGCGCCTCACCTCAGAGATATCTCCACCCTCACCTGAGCCGCACTCCTGCTCCTCCTCTTCCATCTGGTTGCTTCCATCCCCCTCACCACTCTTGGTCACTCCTCCATCCCTTTCCTCCACCCCCCTAACCCCTCTTGGTCACGACTGCAGTGTTGCAGGCGCCTATTGGCCATGCTGCAGCCCCTTATCCCCAGAGACCTCCTCACCTGAACCCCGCTCCTGCTCCTCCGCACAGGAGCAGCAGAAGCAGCGGTTAACTGGGTTAACTGGGAGTTCTGGAGAAGGCAGATCAGAATCCCAGGGGCCAGAGGCATTGTCAGTACTGGGCTGTTCCTGAGCAGATAATAGTCTGGATGAACTGAATCAAGGTGAGGCAGGGCAGGGCACCAGCAATCTACTCTCAATGACAAATTGCTTAGACTGAGAAGCAAGCAAGCTTTGAGTGGCCAGGGCTTTATAGAGAAGAAAAGATTAACCTGTAGGATCAGCTGACAGGTAGGTTAGAATTGCAGCCAAATGGAATACTTCAAAATTTAAACTGTCAGACTTGTGGAGGAGATGGAATATGATTGGTGCACCAGATCCTGACTTTAGTTCAAGACCCATCTGGTGCCTTAGAATGATATATGTGGACATCTGCATGTGGATTGACATTGCAATGTTTATTTGTTCTCTATTGAATGTAGTGATATGTCTGGTTTAAATGGGAATGTGTATCCCTCACTTGAGGGTACACACTGCTGCAGGCAGCACAAAACTAGAGCAGGGTAAGACCAGAGGCATATCTAGGGAAAACAGTGCCTAGGGCAAGCACTGAAATTGTGCCCCCTGTCCAAACATCTGATACCCATCTTTCAGATAACTTTACCATAATATCAGTTCAAAAATACAAGTCAAGCTCGTCAATCTTTTAATATCTCAAAAACTATTTAGCAGTGGATGTAACCAGACAAAAAAATGCTGGAAAACTACAAATTTAAGTATGTCGGGGCTCATGAAATACCCAAATACTGTGTGGCGGTGTACTTGGAAAACTAAACAGAAGTGCCTGTCTAATTCTCTACTATGCATTCTAGCATCACTATTACATAAGTTTTAAAAATAAATGGAGAATTTGACTTTTCCCAGATATTCTGAAAATAATTAAAGGATATGCAGAGTAAACTGTGTCACTGTTTGGAATATATTCTAGTATTTCAGAAAGACAGTTAAAATGAGAGAAAGAGAGCAAGAAATTCCCAGTGGGCCTTAATATTAAGGATTTCACATTAATTTAAAGACAAACTCACCATTCAGCTCAGTATTCACAAGCCCTGATTCTCTGTACATAGTGCCAAACTGAATATGTGTACAGTGACTTATATTATATTAAATTATTATTTTTTTAACCTGTAGCCCCTTCAGGGGGCTTCCTAAAGGCCATGAGGGTGTGTGTGTCTGCAAAGGTTCCCCCTCCCCCCCCCAGCCTCTTAATTCACTGCTGTAGCCCATCCTGGGCTGATTTTTGGGCCTGTTCCAGCCTGCAAAGATCGGCGTGATGGCCATTTTGGAGACCGCCATGCATGCTCAAATGGCCTCTGTGAGGCCTGGCAAGGCCTAGGGCCTCACAGAGGCCATTTTGTTTTTGGTGGCCATTTTTATTTATTTATTTGATTTTAGAAAGTGGAGCCCCCCCCTTCAAGTGGTACCTGGGGCACGTGCCCTGCCTGCCCTACTCTAGATACTCCCCTGGGTAAGGCAGAAGGTACGTTGGTAGTTCTTCAGGTAGTTTGTACTTGATCATCAACAGGGGTGGATCTTCTCTATGGGCCAAGTGGGCAGTGCTCACCTTAAATTTGTCAGTCAGCCATGTTGTGAACCATCTCCCGAGATGGTTCATCGCTGCAGCAAGCATCATTTAAAAACTTTTTTCTATTATTTATTTTTGCTATTATTTATGTATGCATTTTTTTAAATAGGCAGGCAGATCTGCCCTTGAAACTTCAGAATGCATTTGTTCTCCACATTTGTAGATGGTCTCTGCTTTACCTGTGGCTTATATAGATTTATTGACTTTTACATGTATAGCCTATTTTTATTTATTTATTTATTTGAAACACTTGATATACCGCCCACTCCGAAGACTCTGGGTGGTGTACAAAAACATGCAAAACAAAACAGCATTAAAATTACATTCTAAATAAAACTAAAGTAACTAACGGGGCGGGGGGGGGGGAATTAGGTAAACTACAAGGTAAAAGCCTGGTGAAAGAGAAAAGTCTTCAATAGAGACTTAAAAATCGACAAAGAAGGAGCTAAACGAATCTGCAGAGGAAGGGAATTCCAGAGAAGTGGGGCAGCAACCGAGAAGGCCCTTGCACGGGTCCTAGCACCCTGAACCTCTCGGAAATCAGGGACCTACAAAAGGGCCATCTGAGCAGATATGACTGGACGGGATGTAACTGGATGGGAGAGGTGGGTCTGTAGGTAAACAGTTGCCAAACCCCATGAGGCTTTGAAGGTCAAAACCAGGACTTTAAATTGAACTCGGTAGCAAATAGGCAACCAGTAAAATGACTGCAGGAGAGGTGTTACCGTGTCATATTTTCTGGCACCCATAAGTAAACGAGCCACTGCATTCTGGACCCGTTGTAGCTTTCCAATCATCGTCAAAGGTAACCCTAAATAGAGGGCGTTACAATAATCTAGGCGGGAGATAACAAGGGCATGGGTCACTGTCATTAATGCTTGCCAATCAAGGTAAGGGCATAATTGATAAATCAGATGAAGCTGGGCAAAAGCACTTCTGGCTGCAGCCTCCACCTGCTGTTCAAGCAGGAGGTGCGAGTCCAAAAGGACCCCCAAACCATGTACAAGCTCCTTTGGGTGCAGCGCCACCCCATCTAAAACAAGGTTCACATCCAGCTGTTAGCCAGTACGAGGGCTGAATAAGAGTAATTCAGTCTTGGTGAGATTCAGTCTGAGCTTATTTTGATTCATCCAGACCTTAACAGCTTCCAGGCATCGAGTAAGCGCAGAAACAGCCTATGCTTCCTCCAAGAAGCCCAGAGTGGCGCACGGGGTTATATTTCTCCTCCAAACAATGACAATGAATATTTATATACCACTTTTCAACCCAAAAGTTCCCAAAGCGGTTTACATAGAGAAATCAAAATAAATAAAAAGATCGATCCCTGTCCCCAAAGGGCTCACAATCTAATAACCCTATGAGGAAGGTTATGCTGATAGATTAGTGACTCCACTGCCTAGCCTAGATAAGTGACTGCCCCAGAGTCGCCCAGTGAGTTTCATGGCTGAATGGAGATTTGAACTTGGATTTTCCCCAGTCTAGTCCAGCACACTAACCATTGTATCACTCTGACTCAGAGTGCTTTCTTGTTATATATTAGTAGTCTGAAATAATCAGACAGGCAGAGCTGCCTTGGTGACTCCAGAATGCATTCATTCTCCACAGAAACAGCCTTTGTAGCAGCTGGTCTGTGCCATATTTGCAGCTTGTACAGTGCTTTTCGTATGTGTGTGTGTGTGTGCGCGCGCACGTGCATGCACACACTTGTGTTTTGATCCTGCTATGTTAGATACAAATATAAACAATACTGTAGTCCTGTTAAAGCACAATAAAGCAACTGATGTTTTCCATATTTCTCTGTATCTCTGCTGATGAGTAATTGAGATTTGTGTGCTTGTGTGTGTGTTTGTATTTTGAACCCACTTGTTAGCTACAAATCTACACTATGCCGGTTATTGTTAAGGCACCTGCCTAGTCCTGGCTCCACCTCTGTAGCTGTCCACAATTGGCTCCACCTCTCACTACCTGTGGCTCCACCCATCACCTGCCCTGCCTAGCGACACCCACCCCCGCTATTCCAGGAACCACCAGCTGCCACTGACTATCAAGAGTTCTAACACCCTAGTAGCAAGGAACATTGCAGGTTTAAAAAGCTCTCTGCTACCACTGGCCTTGTACTATTTACTTATCTCTCCGCTTCATTGCCCCCACTTGTAAAATAGGAATATTTATTGGCTGCCTTTGACCAGGTCTTTATGCTGCTTTGATGACCAGATTTGGTGTTTTGTGTTCAGATTCCTGATCTGTAAACTCAGATGTAAATTTGTACTTTTATGCAAGCCATCCCAGTGTATGATTCATGGAATGCAGGAGGCTCCACCCTTGAGCCACCATTTTGCATTTAGCTCCACCCCTAAGCCACTGTTTTGTACCTGGTGTCAGTTGGTGGACCTCAGGGTTCTAGTGAAAAACATAGTACCAGTGTGGTGTAGTGGTTAGAGTGCTGGACTAGGACCAGAGAGACCCGAGTTCAAATCCCCATTCAGCCACGATACTAGCTGGGTGACTCTGGGCCAGTCACTTCTCTCTCAGCCTAACCTACTTCATAGGGTTGTTGTGAGGAGAAACTCAAGTATGTAGTACACCGCTCTGGGCTCCTTGGAGGAAGAGCAGGATATAAATGTAAATAATAAAAATGAAAATAAATAAAATAGTAGATCTCACTAGTCTGAAGTCTGTCCATCCCTGGACTTGAGCAAGAAGCTGCAACTATCAAGCGGTTAAGATGCATAAGTCAATTATGCTTGGCTGTTGGTATGTTTCCGGGTGAAATATCAAGTGCTGGTTATCGCCTTTAAAGCGATCAATGACTTAGGCCAGGGTTACCTGAGAGAACAATTTTCTCTGCATGTTCCCCACCTCTCATTAAGATCATCAGAAGAATTCCGTCTTCGGGTGCCACCAGTTTATCTGGTGGCAATCTGGGATCAGGCCTTCTCAGTTATCACACCTAGGCTGTGGAACAAGACCCATCTTTTCAACCTAGCTTTTAATAATATATTTGATTGATTGATTGATTGATTGATCAAATTTATACACCACCCCAAAATTTCATCTCTGGGTGGTTAACTACAAATAAAACGTGTTAAAACATAGAAAAAAATCTTAAAACAATTAAGGCAATCTAAAAACTAAAAACAGGTCAAAACTTAAAAATTTAAAAAGCTGGAAAATCTTGGCTGAAGAGGTGGATTTTCAAGTGCTTTTAAAAAAATTTCAGCTATGGGGAGGATCATATTTCAGTAGGGAGTGCATTCCACAGTTTCAGGGCAGCAACTGAGAAGGCCCGTCCCCGTGTGGCCACCAGCCAAGCTGGCAGCAACTGGAGTGGGACTCTCCAGATGACCTCAATGGGTGGTGGGGGTCATAATGAAGGCGTCTAAGATTTCCGGACTACATACAAAGGCAGCCCCACATAGAACACATTGCAAAAGTCAAGTCTGGAAGTTACCAACATATGTACCACTGTTTTGAGGTTGTTCATCTCAAGAAACAGGCGCAGCTGGCATATCAGCCGAAGCTGATAGAAAGCCCCCTGGCCACCGCCTCAACCTGGCATACCAGGGAGAGGTGTGGATCCAGAAACACTCCTAGACTGAGTACTTGTTCCTTTTGGAGAAGTGTGACCCTGTCTAGAACAGGAAGATCAAAATTGTCTCTGGAGTTCTGATCCCACACAATAAGTACCTCCATCTTATCTGGATTCAATCTCAGTTTATTCTCCCTCATCCAGCCCATTACTGCTTTCAGGCAGGCATTTAGGGAGGTTATGTTATCTCTTGATGATGTTGACATAGAGGAGTAGATTGGGGTGTCATCAACATACTGATAACACCCTGCACCAAATCCCCTGATGCTATCTCCCAGTGGTTTAATGTAGATGTTAAAGAGCATTGGAGACAGTATGGAGCCCTGAGGGATGCCACACATGAGCTCAGATTTCGAAGAGCAATGATCTCCAATTGACACTATCTGGAATCTGTCTGAAAGCTAGGAGTGGAACCACTGTAAGACAGTGGCTCCCACCCCAACTTTCTCAGATGTTCCAGAAGGATACTATGGTTGATAGTATCGAAAGCCGCCGAGAGATCCAAAAGGGCCAACAGAGTCACACTTCCTTTGTCAATTCCCAATTGGAGATCATCCATCAGGCCGATCAAGGCAGTCTCCACCCCATAGCCCTCCGGAAAGCCAGTTTGAAATGGGTCTAGATAGTTTCCTCCAAGACCGTCTGGAGCTGAGATGCCAGCACCCTCTCAATTACCTTGCCCAGCCATGGGAGGTTGGAGACAGGCCTATCATTGCTCAACTCTGAGGGATCTAATGCAGGCTTCTTTAGAATAGGCCTAATAATTGCCTCCTTAAGACAAGGTGACATCCTGCCCTCCCTCAGAGAAGTATTTATGATTTCTACCAGGCCTCCTACAATAGCATCCCTGCTAGATAGAACAAACCATGTTGGACAAGGGTCAAGAGAACAAGTGGTAGGCTTCATTGCTCCAAGCAGCTTGTCCACATCCTCAGGAGTCACAAACTGAAACCGATTCAGTCGAATCAAATAAGAGGAGTTGCTGCACACCTCCAATTCAGACACTGCAATAATTGCGGAGTCTCCATCTACATCAACCCGAATACAAGAGATTTTGTCTGCAAAGAACTCATTAAAAACATTACCGTGGGTAACTGATGGCTCCAAATTCTGATTCAAAGAAGCAGGGGCACATACTAGGCCCCTCACAATCCTGAACAACTCCTCTGGATGTGATCTCGCAGATGCAATACGGGCAGAAAAGAATGGCTTCTTTGCCGCACATATTGCCTGAGCATAGATCTTTAAATGTGCTCTATGTCGTAATCTGTCGGATTCAAGTTGAGTCTTTCTCCACTTGCTCTCCAGTCGCCTACCTTGCCGCTTCTGCCCCTGTATATCTTCCATATACCCAGAGGCCAATTTCAAAGTGGGTCGGAGGGGATGCTTAGGGGCATTCGTGTTTACTGCCCTGGTGAGCTTGTTGTTCCAGTTCTTCACCATGGCATCAACAGGATCACCAGCAGAGCCAAATCCCTCCAAGGCTTTTTGGAATCTTATTGGATCCAATAACCTCTTCAGGCAGACCATTCTAATAGGCCCCTCACCCCTGCAGAGGTGGGAAGTGGTTGTAAGTCCCACCTTAACCAGATGGTGGTCCATCCATGACAATGGGGAAATCATAGGAGTCCCCACCCATGGAACACCACCCTGATAAGAGTAAAAGACCAAATCAAGGGTGTGACCTGCAACATGCATCAGTTCAGAGACACTTGGAATAGGCCCATAGTTGTCATGGCTGCTATGAACTCCTGAGCTGCTCCGGACAAGATGATCCCAAAGTGAACATTGAAGTCCCCCAGCACCAAAAGTCTGGGAGATGCCAATGCAAGTTCCGCAACCAAGTCCGTGAGCTCAGTAAGGGATTCTGTTGGGCAGTGGGGTGCTTGGTACACCAACAGAAGTCCCAATCTATCCCTGGTCCTCAAACTTAGGTACACACATTCAATATGATAAGATACCCCAACAGGGATCCTGGTGAGGGAGATGTTATCCTTATAAACCACAGCCACTCCACCTCCCTGCCCGCATCTCCTCATGTGCTCCTCTACAGAATGTCCTGGAGGGAGAAGCTGGGACCAGACTGAACCACTAGCCTCCCACAACCAAGTCTCCTTGATGCACACCAGGTCGGCCCCTTCATCCACAATCAAATCATGCATGAGTTCAGGTTTATTCTGGACCGACCAATTAAAACTTTTGTTTTTAAAAGTTTTAAAAATGAGTTTTATATTAATATTTTAACTGTTTTTATTTTATGTTTTGTGTAAAAATTTTAATTGTTTGAATTTTTAGTTGTGAATTGCCCTGAGACCTTCTGGGATGGGTGTTATATAAATGAAGTGAAATGAAATGAAATTGGAACAAACAAACAAACAAACAAACAAACAAACAAACAAATATCTATGTTAAGTTCTCAAGATAAACTTGTATCCATTACATATGTTTACAATATGCTTTGATACTGTTTGCTATTTTACTTGGCTAATTAACTGATTTATCATTTGGAGGAGGTGGGGGGCAGCCAAATAACCAATTATATGTATTTTAGTCACTTGATATATTTTTCTACTTCTCTATACACACTTCAAAAAAAATGCTGGAACCTTATGGGGTAGGATAAAGTGACCACCATGGTGTGCAGTTCTTGGCGTTGCTGATGTTTTAAATAGCTGATCGTGCAGATCTTGCTCTGAGTTGCCTTAGCAAAGGTAAATGATCATCACATAATCTGCATGATGTCATCATGTGCCAGGTATGTATGTATGTATGTATGTATTCATTTCCAACTGTGTAAACTGCTTTGGAATTTTAGTTGAAAAACGGTATATAAATATTCGTTGTATTTGTACGCATTATGTAGCCAGTCAGATTTGCCTATCTGGCAACATCAATGAGGGCTAGCAAAGCCTCCATATTTACCTCATTCTGAAGAGGGATGGGGGAGAAAAATATCACCATATCTAAAGCTGATGTGCCAAGTCTTAGAATGCTGCACTGGCAGTTTCATTGCTCTGCAGCACAGTGCAACAAGACATGGAGTATCTGCCCAGTATTTCTTGGCAATGGGGATGCCTTTCCTCTTCTCCCAACATCTCCCCATTACAAAATGGATGAACACTTTTAACCTGTTTTCCCAGCACTCTGTAAAAGATCCACAAAAGGAGGTTCTTTGGGGGCATGAAAAGTTTGGGGGCATGAAAAGAAACTGAAACGCCCTGTGACTGAAATAAAGTCTATGACTGAAATAAAGTTTTACTTACTAGTTTTGTTTTTTCTTATGTTTTTCTTATGTTTGTGTTTTAATCAAGAACTTGTTTTTAAAATTATGTTACTCAGCAAAATACTATCTACTCTGGTGGTACATTATTGTTCTTCTTGTTACTATAATTCACCATTCTTTTTTAAGCATTTCCAAGTATTGAAAACCATCTTCACAATTCCCACACAGATAGGATCCTATTTATTTATAATATCCCACCATGTCTTATTTGGTGCCAAAAAAACAGCTAAAAGTAGTTTTCCTTCCTCTGCTGCCTTCATCATTATCCCCGAACACATACGTAAAATAGTTGTTTTGTCTAAGAAATCTTCAGAGAAAGACATTCCCTTTGAGACAAAAAATGTGTTTGTAAGACTTTAGACTCTCCTGTTCTGGACAATAACAGGCTCTGTCGAAGGGCCATGGAATAATTCCCCAAAGGTACCACCCAAGTCTCAAGTATTATACTTCAGTACTGTAATTAGGGATCTGCTACTGATAAGGCTGCTGACCTAAGCCACTTTCTGCTTTGGCCAGACTCAGAGAAAAGGCCAGTGAACTAAGTGTGCATTACCTTCTGCTGCTAATAGGATCTCCCTGTTGGACTGAAATTGAAAGAGATGTAAACAAATGAAAGCGTGTCACAGTGAGAGTTTCAGATCTTTAATCTATGGCAACTGGAGATGATAGGAAGAGCAGATGGCCCAAGGATATGGTCCATATACTGATTCATGCTAGCAAACAGAATCACGACTGCTGATTTTGATTCTGTCAGGATTAAAATAGCAACATCAGGGATGTCTCCGGGTGGGGGTGGGGGGGGGCAGAAATATTTCCCATTCCCACAAAAAAATCTCCCACTTTCGCTTCCTCCTCCATATTGTCTGACACTTAACAGCAAAATATCAGACAATACAGTCATAGTATATGATGGTCCTATATCTTGAATTGTTTTAAAAGCCTTCCATTGTTTAAAGAAGTCTCATTCATCCACTCCTCTGCCCCAGAATAAGCAGCAGAAGGCAGTGCAGCCACGTGGGTAGGAGATACCTCCAGTCTCTCAAGAGCCAGGCCAACCCCTTAGCTGCCTTCCTGGCCAGGAACAGGGTGGGGTGAGACCATGTGTGTAGTAGGGTGCAGGGTTATCTCCTCTGCATATTTCAGCTGGCCTGCTACTGACTCCTTTCCCTACCCCAGTCTTTCCAATACTGACAATTTGCTGCCTTTTTTTTTTTAAGTACAAACTTGCCTTCTATGAACTATACAAATTATGTGTGATTGGTGAGAGTAGTCCGGCATCAAGTGCTGCATGTGAAAGAACATTTTCATGCTTTGACAAATGAAAAATTACCTGAGGAACTCACTGCATGGCAAATGAACGGCTGAGGGCCCTGGCTCTCATGGGTATTGAAAGAAAAGTTGTCAAAGTCTCTTGATTTAAAGAGACTTTGACAAATCTTTAAGCAGATTTGTTTCTTGTCACAATAACAGGCATATTCAGCTTCATTAATAAGGTAAGTAAACTACCACCATTCATTACCTTATCTCTATACATATTTAATGCACAGCAAAATCTGTTCTTGGCTACCCCTTTGCTCCCTCCAAGGAGTTGTTCTAGAGTCACCCCTGAGCGACATTTGCAAAGGCCAGCCCAGGGCCAGAGCATCCACTGGAAAACAAGAATGCTTCTCTTCTTTGCAAAGTTTGCCAGCCACCTCACACCTACTGTTATGAGTGTCTCTAAACCAATCCTATGCTCTGGAAGTAATTCCAATGGGATTTGTTCCCACAAAAGAGTGCATCGGAATGCAGCATGAACTGCTCTACTCAGTACTACTCTGCTCTAGTGCTGTGGTCACTGCTGCAGTGTATGTGGGTGTGCCCTGCTGCACTGCACGAGCATACATTATGCTCTGCACTGCATGAGCATGGATTACCCCACAATGTTTTGAAGTACAGGAGCTTCCGAGGAAGGAGGTCACAGGCTAATGGGGTGAAGAGTAGGGAGTGCAAAGAACAAGCACCACCAGATCTGCTGGCTTCTTGAATCTGTTCATTCAGGACTAGAGTGGGGTTTACTTGTGTGCTCAGATATATAAGTACCCTTCCCATGATAAGTATATACTTATAAGTATATAAGTACCCTTCCCATTACTTTCAAATCACATGTGCAGGGACAATGGAGCAGCGCTGTGAGGCCTGGGGCCCCCACCAAGGCAACTGCCTTGCCCCCCCCCCACTGCCTTGCCCCCCTTTGCCTCCACTCCATTACCCCTCCACTCCACCACACTTACCAGACCACCCTGCCACCAAGGCCACTAAACATGCTACTTCACACTGGCCACAACCTTCCCCCTTGTGTCAGCATGCCAATGCAGGGGGCATGGCCAGTTCTGGGAACGAATGAGCTGCTGCCCCTTGTCCTCTCCCACTGCTGAAGTGCTTTCTTCACCGGCTGGATGCTTCCTTTTTCTGCCTCCCGTGTAAAGTATCCAGTGAGTCTCTGCACCGTTGGCTCTATATAGATCCCCCGCAGGCAAGAGCTTCCACCATTGCATTCGCTCTGCTCAAGTCAGCAAATCCCCAGCTTGGAAATATGTCTTTTTAGGCTTGGCTCCATGGACCCAGCTTCGAATAGATGGGCTGTAGCAGTGGCAGCTCACTGGATTTCAGTGCAAAGAGATCCCAAGCATCTCCTCTGCTTAAAACCATAATGCTAATGGGCTGCAGAGGCGACTCTTAAACCCCCTGTGATAGGCTTGGGGGTTGAGTGTCTCTGTGAAGGAGCTTACTCCCTTCAGCTTCAGCCCTGAAGCCCTCAAGGAGGCTTGCCTTAAGTTCAGAGGATGAAGCCCACATTCAACCCCTGAGCTCAAGCCCCTATGATTGGGGATGAAAGGAAGACATGTATTCCACTTCCCCTTGAGGCCCTGGAAAAGGTGAAGGGAGGAGGGCCTGAAGCATATCCCCTGAGGGCTATTTCCCTGCTTATGGCCCTTTAAGCTAAAAAGGGCCATACTTCCTCACAGTAGTTTAAGGGCTTCTATGAGGGGGGTGGAGTAGACTTGGAGGGTGTGAGGTTGCACATCCTTTGAATCCTATTTCCATACTAAAGACAGCAAGTGCTTTCCTTCTGCCTCACCTTCAGCCCGGGCTGGCTGAGGGCTCATCCCTGTGTGCTGCTCTTCTCTGACATGGTTCTGGGGGGAGCATGAAGGCTGTGCACAATCTACAGCCATTGTCCCATGCTGGTTTTTCAGTATGAAGGGGTCAATTTAAAAAAGGCTTTCCTCCTGTATACTCTTGTAGTACTGGCCCCTTATCTGGGGGGACCATTGTTCCTGCCCTCCGCCTGTTTTGATGCCTATTTGCCCAGCACCCCTACATATTGTTGTTGTTGTTAAAACTTTTATACCGCCCTTCCAAAAGGCTCAGGGTGGTTTACATTAAAACACCATTAAAATCAGTTAATAATTAAAACAAAAATAATAAAGCATAAAAACAATAACTAACAATTAAAAACATTGTAAAACAACAATTAAATAATCAGAAGAATTTAAAAACAAGTTTTAAAAAGCTGAGAAAGCCTGGTTGAAGAGATGGGTTTTCAGGTGTTTTTTGAAAATTGCCAGAGATGCGGAGGATCATATCTCAGCAGGGAGCACATCCCACAATCTCGGGGCAGCAACCGAGAAGGCAGGCCAAACAAGTTGGCGGCAACTAGAGACGGACCTCCTCAGATGACCTCAATGGGCGGTGGGGCTCATAGCGGAGAAGACGCTCTCTTAAATACCCAGGGCCTAAGCCATTTGGGGCTTTATAAGTTATAACTAGCACTTTGTATTTTGCCCAGAAAACTATTGGCAGCCAGTGTAACTCCATCAACAAAGGAGTAATGTGGTCTCTCCGAGATGACCCAGAGACCAACCTGGCTGCCACATTCTGAACCAACTGAAGTTTCCGGACTACGTACAAAGGCAGTCCCACGTAGAGCGCAACTTGACTAAGAGAGGAAATAAGATGGGTTTTTTAAGTCAAACTCCCCTCTCTGACTATTAAAAAAAACCTCCAGCAATGCCAGAGATGCCTAGCTAGCATATGGAACATGGTTTCAATTGCTAAAGGTTGATTTATATGAGTCATGCATACACCACTTAAAACAGATAAGGGGAACCTACCAGATGACTCTTACAAATATTCAGAGTTATTTCACAATCCCATTCAAAGAAAGGGACAGAATTCTTGCTCTTTGCCTCTAACCTTTGGTTTCTGTATTTATCTGTGCTTAAAGCATTTAACTGTTATCTACTTCCACCTTTATGCTGTAGCAAAATAATCAATCATCCCACATCTCCTTTGGTGACTGCAAAGCCCGAGGTTAGCTAATAGCTATATGTAGAGAATGCAGACCAGGCTTGCAGCATGTTTTACCCACCCTGTAGTACAGTCTGTTGCTCATGGATCATGTGTGCAAGCTGTGTAACCCACACACCTGGGTTCCTGCAATGAATAACTCAGGGATGTCAAATGGGTGGGTGGGGGGACCCCAACTACCTTTCCCCAGGACACTGGTTGCATCCCCAGTTGTGCATTCCTGGACTGAACAGGGAGAATGGTGTTTGAATGTTGCCCTAAGAAGTCCTAATGTCTCCACCCATGAAGATCCCCAGAACAGTTGTGCATTGGCTCTATGCAGAACAAATCAACCAGCAGATTCCATAGCATATTGACTTCATGTGCTATGGTTTATTGTGTACCTGACCCATTGATCTAGAGTGCATAATGCCTACATAAGAGGAGGATTATGAAATCTGGAACATTGTTGGTCCTCCTGGTCATGTACATGCATGTATACACGTGCATTCACAGCATGAGAATTATGATGATGTACCATATTTTCCTTCCTGCCGCTTCTCAGTAGCAAGTGCAGATGCTGCCTGTTTAAGAGGTATATTAAGCTAACAGCCTTGGATCACTTACTCTGGGGGGTGAGGTGGTGTTAGACAAGAACTAGGGAGGCCAGTATTCAAATCCTTGATGAATCATGAAGTTCACTGGGTGCCGTAGCAAATAATTGCCTTCCAGCCTAAAGGGTCTTTCAACTTCACAGGATTATTGGGAAGTAAGCCCAATGTATGGAGTTGTCCTGAGCTCCTTGAAGGAAAGGTGGAATATAGAAGAAAACAACAATGGAATAAAACACTCTGAGATTAGCTCTTGGCTCAAAGTTAGCGGCATCACTCCAAAGTAAGTTCCTTTGAAATCTACCACTTCAAATGTATAAAGATGTAAAGACTTGTGTCTAATGGTCCATGTTTTAACTTAAATTCAGCCCACTAAGCAGTGGGCCTATGGGGAAACTGTGTGTCTGTTCATTGACTTTCCTTTGTTCCAGTTATCCTCCAATGGCCTTCACATGTATCTTTCAGTGGTAATTGTATGTTGTGATGTTGTGGCTGGTGCCTTTGGATCTTTGCTGCTATCAATTGTGGCATTGTGCTAAAAAAGATCGCTTACTCCCACAGGCAGTGGCCTTGATGCAGCTAAAGTACCACGTCCCATTGAAATCAAACCAATGGAACATGTTTATCATACTGACTTAAATCGGCCCTTGCTCCCGTTCTCTTTAACTCCTACATGAAGCCGCTGAGCCTGGTCATCCATCAGCTTGGGGTAAGTTTTCATCAATATGCTGATGATACTCAGCTTTATATCTCTACCCCTGGCCAAACAGGTGATGCCGTCCATATGCTGGCTCAGTGCCTAGAGATTGTCCGGACCTGGATGGGCCAAAACAAGCTCAGGCTTAATCCCTCCAAGACTGAGTTGCTTTTGTTCAGGTTGCGATCTGGCCAATTGCCATGTGTGAGTTTATTTCTTGACGGGGTTGTGCATCCCCTGAGAGAGACGGTTTGTGATCTGGGGGTCCTTCTGGACTCGCAGCTCCTGTCTGAACAGCCCATTGAGACCATGGCCAAGGGTGCCTTTACCCAGCATTGGCTGGTTCACCAGTTATGGACTTTTCTCGACTGGCAGACCCTGGGAACAGTAACTCATGCCTTTGTTACCTCTCGTTTGGATTACTGTAATCACCTTACCTATGGTTGCCTTTAAAATGATTCAGAAGCTTCAATTAGTCCAGAATGCAGCAGCCCACCTCCTTATGGGTGGCCATAGATTTGATAGTGTCACACCGCTTTTGCGGTCACTGCACTGGTCACCTGGTCGCTTCTGGGTCCAATTCAAAGTACTGGTTCTCACCTACAAAACCCTTATGGGCTCAGCACCTGTATATCTCCGGGATCGCCTCTCTCGGCCGGTTGTATCCCAGCCTGTGAGGTCTTCTCAGCTGGCCCTCCTTGGTGTCCCAGGGCCTGGTGTCATGCGTGGTGCCTGGGCCCATAGGAGGGCCTTCTCTGTGGCCTCCCCTCTTCTTTGGAACACTCCCCACCCGCTAGATTCATTCAGCCCCCTCCCTGGCTGCTTTTAAGGCCCTTCTTAAGACCTACCTGTTTCGCCAGGCATTTGCTAATCATCATCATCATCATCATCATCGACATAGCAATACCGGGGGATAGCAGAATAGAAGAAAAAGAAATAGAAAAAATCACCAAATACAAAGATCTACAAATTGAAATTGAAAGGCTGTGGCAGAAAAAGACCCAAATAATCCCAGTGGTAATTGGCGCCCTGGGTGCAGTTCCAAAAGACCTTGAAGAGCACCTCAACACCATAGGGGCCACAGAAATCACCATCAGCCAATTACAAAAAGCAGCTTTACTGGGAACAGCCTATATTTTGCGACGATATCTATAATAACGAACAGTATTGATGATAAAATTCTGGCATCCCAGGTCCTTGGGAAGGACTCGATGTCTGGATAAAACAAACCAGTCAATAACACCTGTCTGACTGTGTAAACAAGAAATAATATAATTAATTGTTATTGGTATCATTGCTGTTCACCGGCTAGAGTCTTTGGAGGAGGCAGCATATAAGAAAATTTCAATAAATAAATATCTAAATAAATAAATAAATCTCACTGCTTTCAATGGGGCATGCAATGTAACCCTATACATGTATTCAATCCCTCTGAGTTTAGTGAGGATTACTCCTAAGTAAATATTCAGAGGACTGCAACCTTAGTTGTGACTCACTTCAGCTGAATTGGGGCCTGTGTGCCTAATCATAGCACTGAACACTAAACTAGATTACCTTCCCTCCAAAGTACCTATAATTCTTGAGATAAATTAAACAATGGACATAACTAATGAAATTCACTCATTTGCAAATATCATTTTAGCAGCAGTCAAAAGGTCCAAAGTTAGAGTTCTTAGTTTATAGGGGATATTTACAAAACATCCCAACAGAGAACCACTTTAGGTGTTCTTTAAATTATCTTGGTTATTCTTTCTAAATTATCTAAGACATCCTTCCAAAATTTCTGTACCTCAGAGCAACTCCATAACATATGGAGAATGCCAGCATTTAAATCCTCACATTTCCAACACCTCGTAGAGCTCTTGTATACCTTATTAATTTTTTAGGTGTCATGTACCATGGATATAATACTTTTAAAAGAATTTTTTCATATTAATACAAATAGTATTCACTACTTGGCCACTGAAGATATTATATCACTCAGTCTCTCTGTAACTGAATGGTGGGAAAAGGTTTGGGAGGTGGTTCAGTTGGTGAAAATAACATAATTCATAAGATTGAAAGAAGAGAGGCAAATTAGATCATCATTTTGTAATCAGTGGGATCGACTTTTGGAATTTTGGAAGATAATTTTTAATAAGGATTTTAATGTTTATACTAAGCTGGTGTTATGAATGTGGTAATTTTTGTATGGATATGTGGATATGAGGATATGATTGTTTAGAAAACATGTATAAATTTATTTGTATTTTGTATTATTTTTGTATTGAAAATTAAAATTTTATTTGTTAAAAAAACCCTATTTTTCAATCTCACTATTTCCAATTGGAAAAAATGATCGTGTGTGTGTGTGTGTGTGTTTATTTATTTCCTTCCTTTTAGGAAAAAAGAAGTCCTTCTACTTGACACTGTTAATTCCTCACGGACCAGTTCTCAACGTCTCATGAACCAGCTCTGGTCTGTGGACCAGCGGTTGAGAAACACTGTTCTAGATGTTCTATAGACCAGTGTGGCTGTAAGTGATCTTTCAGATCAGAAATATCTGTTGGAGATCCAGCTCCAGATGGCATTGACGTTTTGCACCAGTAACCCTAATGGCCATTAGGGGAGTTGGGAGTAGAGATAGATAGCTAGGGTCTCTTTCTCTTTCCTGTTTATCTCTGCCTCTATGATCCCTCTATGGACCGAATGTACTCAGGAGTGACTTCCTTCTTCTTCCTAGAATGTTTCTAGCTCTCTCTGTGAGCATCATTCTTCTACAGGTCTCTCTCTGACCAACATGTAGCCAGCTGTTAGATATAGGTCTTTTCTGTCATCATGGTCTTCTGAATAAAGTAGATTAGTTTCACCTTACATGAATCTCCATGCTTATCATTTACAAACTGTTGCCCTTGAGACTCTGTTAACTTCTGCTGTAATGGGAGTGAGTTAGCTCTGAAATCTGCTATATAAGTAATTACCCCCAACAATATCAAGGCTGGCATTTTAATGGGTTTTATTGACAAGCAATATGTCTTCACCATAAACCATTAGCCATATAAAAAGATTCCGTATACTAATGCAATTAATTTCTAGTTTCTTTGATAGCCTATCAGACAATAAGGTGAGCTTAGAGTGGAGGGAATCCCCTCCAAAGGCCTTATCTGGCTTGTACACTTAATTGTTCTCTTAAGAGGCACTTCTTGATTACTCACCCTTTCCAGCTGTACTGTTTAAACCAGGATTTGAGAAAGCAATTCCTAGTGTGATCATTATCAAATTCTCCACACTCTGTCTCCCTCCCTCTCTTAATCACCAGCCTGGTGCCAGGGCCTACTTGGCTAGCCTGCCAAAGGATCTGGCAGGAGCCAACCACCCGGCTGTTTTGGTCAGCCTTCCCCATTCCACAGCCTTCCCCTGTCTCTTTCGCTTCAGAGCTCCACCACTGAGAAAAAACAGATATCCCCCCACCCCACCCCCCAGCCCTACACTGCAAAGTGAACTGCTGTCAAAGTGACACATGTTGACCTTCATGCTTCAGTCTTGGCTAGAAGAAAATGCGGTGTGCAGGGAAAGGAGAGCGTGTCGAGAAGCAAGCCATCACCGCATCACTGCTGCATCATTGGAACCCACATTTCCAGGCGGAGGGTACTGAAGGAAGACAGGCTTTATCCTGCACTGACAGGCAAACCACAAGGCTTTAGATCATAACAAGCAAAGCAAATCAAAAGGCCTGCAGCAGTCAGTTATTGAAGTCAAGCACAGAAAATTGACCCATGGATGGCAATGAAGTTGTGCCCACCAGTGAAGGGGAGCTGAATGCCGTGAGGAAGGGACTGGATGAAAGAGACTGGACACAATGGGAGGTAGCCCACCTGTGTGTTTTGTGGGAGGGGGCTTGAACTGGGTTGAGTGACATCATTGTATGAACTATTTTTAACTGTCTGTGAGAGAGTTAAGAGGCTGCTTGGGGAGGCACAGCAGTCTGGCTAGATCTTCAAGTCTAACCTGGTGATCTCACATTACTGTAAAGGCAGAGTTGGCTTCACTGGCTTCAATGGAACAATCCCGTTTTTTATAACTGGAGTGAGTGGCCATCAGAAACCATCTCAAAGCATTAAAATCTGGTCTGGTGAGGCTGAAAAGGCTGATCCTTCCTTAAGTGGAAAAGAGTCTAAACCAAAGAGATTGCAAAGGAATTAGGTGGGGTTTCCTATACGATGCAGCTTTAAAAGATGGAAATAATCCTTCATTTTTCATTTGATAAAAAATACTCTGTTCAGCAGATGGTAAAGTTTCCTTAAATGTTGTAGAACTTTCACTGCCCTACAGGTATTAGTAATTCTTGGGATTCTGAGCCCAAAGAAACTTGGAGGACCATGTGTGCCTGCTCACCAACAGAAATTGCTTAGTGCCTATTTAAACATTTCAGTCCCTACATGGTGGCCACCAAAAACCACTTGCTAGGGGCACCTTTTCAGGGCCAGCTGCAGATTAGAGGGGACTCTTGGCAGTGCTCCCTTTGGTGGGTCCTTCATACATGGGTGGCCCCCTCCCCTTACCCAGAGGTGCACCTACGTAATTTTGGACCTAAAGGTCTTGGGAGGGCCACCACCACCACTGGAGGTCCCCCAATGAAAGTTTAGCACAATTGTACTCGGCTGCCCAGAGTATTGCTGACTGCAGCGTGGCATCATAACCACATCACCCAGGACAGACTAAAGAGGATTTCGGGGCCCCAGAGAGTGTGGAGGCACTGGACTTTGGCCCCAAACTCCAGGGGTAAGAGCACCTTTGCCCTTACCATAACTGTAGACACAGCTTTCTTGCATTTTTGTGAAGCAGCAGTGTTGTAACTGGCAGCAGCTGCCTACTATGCTTTCCCCTCCACAGTGCCCCACATAACACTGCAACACCACATGGGACATCATGGAGGAAAAGCATGGTGGGCACAAGTTGCCATTTTGAATGCTGCTGTTGGCCTGCCAAGAATGAAAGGAAGCTGTATCAGCTCACCTTGGTAAGGGAACGGGGGCACCCTGCCAGTAGCTGCCAGTTGTGGGCAGTGTCTAATCTTCCTCAAGGAGTCAAATCAAATATTAGCAGTGATGCCCCCCCCCCCCCCCCCACCGCAGATCTCCATATGTTGGGCATAAGGCCTCTTATGTTGAATTAGATGATGGCTGAAAGGCATGCAATGTCTCCACAGCAATGCCAGTGTTCACCTGGGATATGCAGTGCTGGTTTGCACATGCTCACATGTTCACTGTGTGGAAAGGTGCCATGCTGAAAGAGCTTTGCAGCATCTTTCACATGGAAATGTTTAAATTGACCATTAACTGCCAAGTAAAGCAGCATTAATTAATAGCTGTTGGAGTGTCTTGGCTAAGAGTGTGATCTGAAAGCCAGATAATCACTGGCTCAGATCTCACTTGCTATGAACTCAATTGGTTATTAGCATCCCCTGCTAACTGAGCAAAGAGGCACTTTTTAAAGTGGTGATTCTCTAAGATTTAGTCGGGGGAGAGCAACTGGCCCTATCCAGCACAGCACCCCTCCTGTAGCTGTTGCTGGTGTCTGTCTTATGTTTCTTTTTAGATTGTGAGCCCTTTGGGGACAGGGAGCCATCTTATTTTTGTATTTTTTATTTTTTTCTATTTAATTCGCTTTGAGAATTTTGTTGAAGAGTGGTATATAAATATCAGTAGTAGTAGTAGTAGTAGTAGGTTAGGCAAGCTAGACTCAACTTCCCCATCTGCAGCATGGGAATAACAGACTGACCTACTTTACCGTCCTGTTGCAAGTATTACTAAGATAGTGGGCCCAGTCACACGGCCATCAAATAAAGGGGGGAAAAATTAAGAGTAGGAAGCAGTATCCATAGTTGTGTGAACCCTAAAACAAGGGTAACCCGGATTCTGTACCCTAGTTTAAACCAAGGCACCTACCTTGCTCATTTGGTCATGGATCCACTCACCTCTTCTATGCAGCTCTCAGGGCATACCAGCCACGGCAACAATAGAGAGCTGCCATTACATAGGCTCCAGCCATGGAAGTGCCACTGTGCAAAGCACACACTTGGCACTTGACCCGGGTAGGGCTGCTCATGTGGAGCACCAGGATTGGGACCAATCGTGGTGCTGCCCTGCCGGATAGCCAAAGGTCCCCCCCCACCCTGGGCTATTACTGAGGTAGAAGGGCACAAGCATGCCCTTCTACTTTGGTGCCTGGTGGTGTGTCTGCTCAGGCTGCAAGCAGCCCGAGCAGCAACAGAGCCAGGTGCGTAGAGCTCCCAGCCTGCAGGGAAATCCCCCAATGACCACACTCCTCACACGGTGCATGGAGGGATTTCTGGAGGCCGGGCTGCATTTCCCCAGCCTCCAGAACTCCTTGCTTCTCCCAGCAGCACTGCTTGTGTAGGCACACAAGCAGCCAGGGCTGGATTAAGGGCAACTGATGCCCTAAGCACAGCCCAACAATGGTCTCCCCCCCTCGGCCCCCTCCATTGCTTAACTGACAAGATATTAAGACTCAAGCAAATTATTTACTTATACATTAATATTTATTTAAACTTTTTAAAGGTTTTTTCTAGATTTTTTTTTTAAAAATAACTTTTTATTCAATTTTTCACAACATAAGATACACATACACACACACAAAGAAAAAAGGGGGGAAAGAAAGAAAGAAAAACACACACAAAAAGACAAGCAGACTTCCATCTTATCATTAGAACAAGTATCAGTTACAATACCCAAGTCTTGCCTGTAATTTAATCCTTCTCTCCCGCACCCCCCGTTAGATCGTATGAAAGTCAGCTCTAGGGCATTCTAAAAACATTTTTGTACCACTCAAAAAACTGATAGAAATCAATTTTATAATATGTTTTAAGGTAAACAAGAAGAGGGTCCCACTCCCTCTTAAATGCTTCAGATTTATTTCTTAATAATGCTGTTAGCTTTGCCATTTCTGCCAACTCTAACACTTTAAGTATCCAATCCTCTTTGCTCGGGCAATGGATGTCTTTCCATTTGTATGCAAATGTCAATTTTGCTGATGCTGTCAGATACATAAAGAGGATCCAGTATTTCCTGGGCAATGAACTGTTGTCAATGTCTAATAGTATTGTTTCTGGGCTCTTAGGGAAAGTCATTATAAACACTTTCTTAAGCTCATTGTATATTAAATCCCAATAGCAAATCCCAATTACAAGTCCACCATAAATGTATATAGGAACCCTCCTCTTTTTTACACTTCCAACATTTGTTTGACATGTTCTAGATTTTTAAGGTAAAACAAAACAGTTCCACTGCCTATAATTTCTTATAAATAGCTGCAACAGAAGGAATGATTGAGAAAAGTATTTCATCTTCAAGATCAGACATCATAACATAGGACCATCTTTTATGTGAAGTTTTATTAATATTGTGTGATGCTCTTTACAGTAATCTTTTGCAAATCAATGACTTTTTACTTCAGTTACATAGTTTAGTAGTTTCTCAAAACTTTAGTTGCTCACCGAGCCAAAGAAAACGTTTTTTTAACAATGCAGAGTAAAGTCGAACATGGCAGATAAAAACAATTACAAAAAATTGACTAGTTGAGTGTGCCAGCAAAATGCAAGGTGGCAAAAGAAATGCAAGGTCACAATAAGGGAGGCGAAAAGAGACTTTGAAGAACATTTAGCTAAACGTATCAAGGGGGATAATAAAAACGTCTTTAAATACATCAGAAGCAGGAAACCTGCCAGGGAGGCTGTTGGACCGTTAGACAATGAGGGAGTGAAAGGAATTATTAAGGAGAATATGGAGGTTGCAGAGAAGCTCAGTGAGTTCTTTGTGTCCATCTTCACGGCAGAGGATACTGAGCATATACCTGTTCCTGAACCAGACTTTTCAGGGATGGAGGCTAAAGAACTGAGTCAGAAGTGACAAGAGATGATGTTCTAAACTGTCTGGAAAAATTGAAAATTAACAAATCGTCTGGGCCAGATGACATCCATCCAAGAGTCCTCAAAGAACTCAAATGTGAAATTGCCGACCCCCTTGCTAAAATATATAATTTATCCCTGCAATCAGGCCCTGTACCGGAGGACTGGAAGGTAGCTAATGTAACAGCGATTTTCAAAAAGAGATTCGGGGCGATCCGGGAAATTACAGGCCAGTTAGCTTAACCTCCATACCAGGCAAATTAATGGAAAGCATCCTCAAGGAAAAAATTGTAAAGCACATAGAAGAACAGGCCCTGCTTGGGGAGAACCAGCATGGCTTCTGAAAAGGTAAATCTTGCCTCACAAACCTTTTGGATTTCTTTGAGAGTGTCAACAAGTGTGTGGATCAAGGTGATCCAGTTGACATAGTATACCTGGACTTCCAAAAAGCTTTCAACAAAGTTCCTCATCAAAGTCTCCTGAAGAAACTTAGCAGTCATGGGATAAGGGGACAAGTACATGTGTGGATTGCAAATTGGTTTAAAGACAGAAAACAGAGAGTAGATATAAATGGAGAGTTTTCACAATGGAGGGAAGAAGAAGTGGGGTCCTCTAGGGATCTGTACTGGGACCAGTGCTTATTAATTTATTCATAAATGATCTAGAAGTAGGGGTAAGCAGCGAGGTGGCCAAATTTGCAGATGATAACAAACTCTTTCAGGTAGTGAAATTCAAAACGGATTGTGAGGAGCTCCAAAAGGATCTCTCCAAATTGATGCACATTGGGATTAAAAAACCTAACTTCAGCTATATGCTGATGGGATCTGTGCTGTCGGTGACTGACTAGGAGAGGGATCTTGGGGTTGTGGTGGACAGCTCGTTGAAAGTGTCAACTCAATGTGCAGCAGCTGTGAAAAAGGCCTATTCCATGGTAGGGATCATAGGAAGGGGATTGAAAATAAAACTGCTAATATTATAATGCCCTTATACAAAACGATGGTGTGGCTACACCTGGAGTACTGCGTACAGTTTTGGTCACCACAGCTAAAAAAAGGACATTGTAGAAATGGAAAAGGTGCAGAAGAGGTTAAACAAGATTATCAGGGGCCTAGAGCACCTTTCTTATGAGGCAAGGCTAGGCTACAACACCTGGGGCTATTTAGTTTAGAAAAAAGATGACTGCAGGGAGACATGATAGAGGTCTATAAAATCATGCATGGAGAGGAGAAAGTGGATAGAGAGAAATTATTCTCCCTCTCACATAACTCTAGAACCAGGGGTCATCCCATTAAATTGACTGCCAGGAAATTTAGAACCAACAAACGGAGGTACTTTTTCACACAACGCATAATCCACTTTTGGAATTCTCTGCCACAAAATGTTGTGACAGCCAACAACCTGGATGGCTTTAAGAGGGGCTTGGATAACATCATGGAGGAGAGGTCTATCAATGGCTACTAGTTGGAGGGCTAAAGGCCACCTCCAGCCTCAAAGGCAGGATGCCTCTGAGTACCAGTTGCAGGGGAGTAACAGCAGGAGAGAGGGCATGCCCCTTTCAACTCCTGCCTGTGGCTTCCAGTGGCATCTGGTGGGCCACTGTGTGAAATGGGATGCTGGACTAGATGGGCCTCCTTGGGCCTAATCCAGCAGGGCTGTTCTTATGTTCAGTGAAAGAGATAAGGGCATGATAGTTAGGGGGGGGAAACTTTGTGGTGCCCCCCTTCTTTGATGCCCTAAACACGTGCTTATTTTGGGACAACTCACTGAGGCCAGGTCACCGCGGGATAACTCAACATGACCAGCTCACTGCAGGAACAACTCAATGCGCTGTGAGTTGGCCATGGTGAGTTGTTACGTTCCCAAAGCCAGATGGGCAGACAGGCAGGTGCTGTGAGAAGCAAGCTAGGTGCAGCCTGGAGCTTCCTGCCGGCAGCCGAGGGCAAGTGAAGCGGCGGCTGGCATCAAGGTGCTGGGTGTGGGGGTCTTGCTTTGGCTGACCCTCACCGTGCCTGTTAATCATTCAGCTGTGCCAGTCAATCAAAAGGCATATGATATGGGGCTTCTTTAAGGGGAAAAAATATTGCTGATGGAGGAAGAGGTGTAGGGAAAGAGGTTTTGGGGGGGTGGAGGCTAGGGAGTGCCCCCCTACGTCAGTGACCCTTTTGTCACCCCTCCTGCTGGAAAGATGTCAGTAGGGTTCCAAGCGAGGTTGCTCTTCGAGCTCCCCTCTGCATCTCCCCCACCCTCGGAGTGCAGGTTTTATTAAAGAGAGCAGGATAGACATGGCAGGGGGGGGTGGCAATTACAGGGAGGGGAGGGGAGAGGAGAGGAGGAGGATCCCGGTTGCAGAGCTGGATGGTAGGGCTTTGATCCTCCCCCCCCAAACCAGATTTAGCAGTGTCCGAAGCCCTCGGCCACGCACAGCGGCCAACCCCAGCAGCCCTGGACTGTTAGGTCCCTCCATACTGACAGGGGAGTGTGCGGGGGATGGGGTGAGCTGTGAGGAGCGTGTGCAGAGCGCGCGTCATTACCTGACTGTGAATTTACCCAGTCTATGTGTGGGTAATTGAAGTCACCCATTATTGCTGCCCTGCCTCTCCTTGACACCTCTCTGATTTCTTTCTGCAACTCCAAGTCATTGTCAGGGTTTTGATCCGGAGGGCAATAGCACGTCCCCAGTAGTATATTTCCTTTCACGCCTTGTATTCTCACCTACAGGGTTTCTGTGGAGGACTCTGGTCCTCCTAGGTTTTCTAGTTTGTTAGATTCTATCCCTTCTTTAACACACAGTGCTACTCCACCTCCAAGGTGCCCCTCCCTGTCCTTTCTATAGAGTTTATACCCAGGGATAACAGTGTCCCACTGGTTCTCACTGTTCCACCATGTTTCTATTATGCCCACTATATCTATTTCTTGGTTATCAACCAAGCACTCCAGCTCACCCATCTTGGCTTAGAGGCTTCTGGCATTGGCATATAAGCACCTGTACACTGAATCTCTCACCTGGTGTATGCTATCTTTCTTTGGACTCTTTGACCAGCTGGCACAACCTTCTGTCTGCTGTTTATGTGGTTCTGCTCTGTCCCCTTCTGTTTTATCTGAATCTTTTACACCCTCACACATTAAGGGATGACATTTGCCAAACTGAATACTGCCCAGTTCCTGTCAGCTATTCCCCAGGAGTTATTTTAAAAGCTGCCTCTTCAACCTTTTTTATTTTAAGCGCCAGCAGTCTGGTTCCATCTTGGTTCAAGTGCAGCCCATCCCCTTTGTACAGGCTTTGCTTGCCCCAAAATGTATCCCAGCACCTAACAAATCTAAACCACTCCTCCCGGCACCAACATCTCATCCACACATTGAAACCCCTCAGCTCTGCGGTTTCGCTGAACCTGTGCATGGAACAGGTAGTATTTCTGAGAATGCTACCTTGGGGGCCCTGGACTTCAATATGCTATCAGCCTAAATTTGGCTTCCAGGACCCCCTGACAACATTTCCCCACATCGGTCGTGCCAACGTGCACCACAACAGCTATCTACTACCCAGCACTGCCTAAGAGCCTATCTAGATGCTGCGTGATGTCCGCAACCTTTTACACCAGACAGGCAAGTTACTGTGCATTCAAAACGTGGGTCACAAACCCATCTCTCTATACCTCTAATGACTGAATCGTACACTACAAGGAGCCCCCACCCACCGCCCGGGAGGCATATCCCCTGTGCTCATAAGGATATGGGCTCATCATCCACAGAAGGGGTCCCTTCTAAAGGAACATTTCCCTCATCCTCAGACTGATGTCCTCCTTTTCTGAGACCTTCATTCTCCCTGACAGCAGAAATCTTTTTTCTTTTAAAGAGCACATTAAAGCACCAAACCGCAAGAACTGTGGCTACTATCCTATGCAGAGTTAAGCCCATGTGACATTGTATTTCACTTGGTGAAAGTGAAATGCAATGTCACATCGAGGTTTGCAGGAGGAACCGTAACTGTGGTTGGGTCTGGGAGCTGCAGTTCTGATCACTGGGACATCATGGGGGGTGAACCTGAGGTGAGTTTGCCTCAGGTTTCCTGTAATGTCTGAAGGCGGCCTTAGTCTGCAAAGCTGGGTGGGGCTTATTTACATGTTGTAAAGATATTTAAAATGTTGGAATGGTACAGTAACACTTGCAGCTATGCCTCAACTATCAGAAGAAGAAATAGTATAATATACTGGCGTCACCCATTACAACCCAAAATTCTGCTGAAATGTGAGGTTCTCAACAGCAGTGGTGGTGATCAAAATTTCTTTAGTGAGGTTTTTTGAATTAAAGTCAGACTTTTGCTGAAAGGTCTATAGATGTGGAAACTGCTAAAAAGATTATAACCTGATTTTCTTTTTGGACAGATGGAAAAGCTATTGCTGCTGTAAACTGTTTTTCCCCTACTGCCTGTTATGACCCAACCACTGAACCAAAAAGCAAACTCTAATATCATGTTTGCACATTGCTACCTGAGCCTCACTTCCAATCTTACATGGCTTCTCTGGTCCAGACATTGCCTTCTTCTTTCCTAAAGTGCTGGACTTGGGAGGAAACTTTGTGTGCAAGGCCTCAGTTCATCACTGAGGAGCAAGCTAGGTGTACCTAGCTAGCTACAATATGCTAAGAGTAAGAACTCCACTTGGAGGTCACTGCAGAAGCAAGGAAATATGACATTTGGCAAGTATGGTACCCTAGGAGAGCTCAGAATTGTGAGCAGAACTCACATATAGATCTTTAGCTACAGCCTGATAATACAATTTTTAGGACCAACCAAATTGATACAAAGGCCACATTTGCACGCAACACAAAACTGCATTTAAATGTGGCAGAGATTGGTGAGCGTCCAATTGCATGCAACCACAAGGAGGAGGCAAGGAGGAGGAAAGGTAGCCGAGGAAGAGGAGGAGGATGCTGAGCCTGCCTTACTTTGCCTCTGCCCTTCAGGTGGGTTGGTGGGGGTGGAGAGCATCACTTCACTGGGAGCCGAGGTGTAGGAGACAGGATGGGTGCAGAGGCGGCGACAGGAGCACAGCCAGGCTGACAGTGGGGTAACCACACATTGGATCTGCAGCAAAAGTCTCTTCCACCCCACACACACACTGCTTCAAATGCAGCAGGTGCTTCAGTCACACTGGGCCAGATTGCTAGGCACATCATAGTAAACAATTTTGAATGCCGGCCCGGGGTTAAACATCCTAGAGAAGTAATTGATCCTCGAGAAGCTACCTGAGCAGTTGAGGATGGTGAGGTCCACAGGAAAGCACTGAAATGTGCTGAAAACAGCACGACCTGCCATTTGGGTGGCAGGTGAGCCCAGGGAAGGAGCTCTTGCCACCGCCTCCCACTCCACCGCCTCAGTCTCTCCTCACAGCTGTGAGTGCCGCTGGAGCTCCACCACCCCACAACGGCTCCCTCCACGCAGCCACAGTTTTAAAAGGTTTAATGAAATATTTAACTTCTCTCCAACCACCAAAAATTTGCCACCTCTCAGAATTTGTCGCCGTAGGCAAGTGCATATATTGCCTCTGCCTATGGGCCCCCTGGCAACACCTCTCCCTGTCTTGGTGACTGCCACAAAGAAGCAGTCAAAGTTGGCCCTCTGCAAACCCATCCACCCATTTGAACATGTTCATCTTTATTTTCACCCAGAATGGCAACCCCATTCTCCTGGGGTCACAGACAACTGGGACTCCCCAATGATTCCCATCGGTGGCAGATCTGCATATGGTCCAAACCTGAGAAATTTGAATGAGAGTTAAGATCTGTCCCTGGTTCCTGTGTTTGCCCCAGGGGCGTATCTATGGTGGGGCAGGCAGGGCACGTGCCCCGGGCGCCACTTGAAATGGGGCGCCATTTTTTTTTAAATTTTAAATGGCTACCAAAAACAAAATGGCCACTGCACATGCTAAAATGGCCTCTATGAGGCCCTAGGCCAGGGGTGGGGAACCTTGGCACTCCAGCTGTTTTTGAACTACAACTCCCACCATCCCCAGCCACAATATGATGGGAGTTGTAGTTCAACAACAGCTGGAGTGCCAAGGTTCCCCACCCCTGCCCTAGGCCATGCCAGGCCTTGCAGAGGCCATTTGAGCATGTGTGGTGGCCATTTTGTTTTCAGCAGACATTTTTGTTTTAAAAAATTATTTTTAAAAATGGCCACCACACATGCTCAAATGGTCCTTGTGAGGTCCTAGAAGCCAGCGGGGGTGGGGGAACCTTTGCAGACCCCCCCCCCCCATGGCCTTTAGGAAGCCCCCAAAGGGGCTACAGGTAATTTATATATATATATATATATATATATATATATATATATATATATATATATGTCACTGTACACATATTCACATATGTAACTTGTATGTGACCTTCAGACTTGTATTTTTCAGCTGATATTATGGTAAAGTTATCTGAAATATGGGTGTCAGATGTTTGGACAGGGGGCGCAATTTCAGTGCTTGCCCTAGGCACTATTTTCCCTCTGGTTTTACGCCTCTGGTTTCCCCGGTCCGTCCACCCAGCTATGCCCAGACATGTGGAGTGTCAAAATATCCTTTGAGTGCTTCAAAGGCTTCCCTGGAGAAGAGGAGGTTGCTATGCAAAAGATATATCGTTAACCAGAGAAAATGGGGACCCCTTGCAAGCAGGGGCTCCTTTTTGGGGGATAGCTCAACTCATGAGCGTGCAGTCCAATGAAAGACCGAAGGCTGGTGAGCCTAAGGTCCTCCCCAGTAGACTGGCCCTCTCATGGCAGCGGGGGCAGGTGTTTGGTTTGGTCGCCATGGGCTGCTTTGCTGGGGTGAGCCATTGCAAGAGCATCCTTGGTCACAATGGGCCAGAACCGAGGATCCTTACTCTCCCTCATATACATATCCTTTCCTAGGAAGTCACCATGTTCTCTTCCCTTCCCTTCCCTAACAGAAAAATAGTGTCCCTCAGCATCCCCTCCCCCGCTAGAAATGGTGCTTGTACAAGACTGTTTTGTTGCTGGACTCTTATGAGGGTGGTGTTGTAATTGCTGCCAGATGACGGGCTTGCTTGGCATTTAAAGGGATTTAAATGCCCTTTCCCTGATGAGGGCAGGTGGACCATACTGGAAAGACATGAACACACTCAGCACACCCCTTTGAAGATGGTGGCCAATGGCTGCTGCCATCGATACATTCGGACACCTTGCCCACAGTCTGTCAATGTGAGAGCTACAGAGCTTGCTGGTATGTATCCTCAGCAGACCAGGAAGAGGGAGGGGCTCCCCTGCCCTGAAAATGGGGGTTGTAGGGCTACGGTTGGATGTACGTCTGTGATGCAATCCCCACAGTTAGAAAAATTAACTGCATGTTCGGCAGCCTCCGGTTTCACATTACGTGCTAATGTGGTCAAAGTCATGAGCAATAAGCTTTTGAGTTCTCCTGAATTATTTATCAGAGAGGATGTTAAGCAAAGGGGGAAAAGGGGGGGGGGGTTGAGGACACAGCCTAGGCACATTGTTGTAGCCCCAGAGCCTGAGACTGCCGTAGATCATCAGCTGCTTACCTAAGACTTTGGGGAAAACGTCTTAGGACTCATGGGCAATATGTGCATTTAGCATGTGCTTGCCTCAGTTATCCTTACTTTGCATTTGAATAAATTGATTTTGTTTTTGTTGCATCTCAGGTGAGTGGGAACATATCTGTGGGAACATACCTGTCCAAACATATAAATTGGGCTCCTAAGATTTTTTTGGTGGGGGCTTGAGCCATGAGGATTAACAAAAAGGGGGTATAACCCCTAGACCTTTCAAACTTAGCTTTGATACACACATCTCAGGGAGAAAAGAGAAAAACAATGAAAAAGTGCATGAAGGAAGAGGGAGGAGAGACAAGGAGAGATGGAGGATGACAATGGGTGAGAGGGCACAATACCTTCCCAGGGCATGGCCTGAGAGCAAGTCACCTTGCTGAAGTTAAGCAGATTTAGGTCTGGTCAGTGAATGGATGGGAGACTAACTAGGTACCCTATGGAAGCCCCTTGAATTCCATGATGGAAGGAGGGTGGGATATAAATGTAGTAAATCAGTACACAGACTTCATGGGAGATTCTGGGAATGGTACTGACCTATGTACACTGACCTGGAGGTAAACTCCACTGGATAGTGCTGGGCTCCCCCATTTTCGCTGTTGCGTTCACAAGCTGCAGAAATGAGGGACAGGTTAATCACTTCACATTTCTGCTACAACAAACTAACAGACTCACTCACAAAAATGACAAAAATCATTTCAAGGAGTAGGAGGTTTACCAGTAGACTTGTAAAAGAATATTCTCCTGCATTACTTAGAATAGGAGAGAATAGTTCAGAGAATTATTCTACCCATTCTATTAAATGCATTGGAGAATATTCCTTTTCAAGTCTACTTACCAGCAGCAGTGGGACAGCTATTATTGTTGCTGCTGCTGCTGCTGCCAAGAAAAGGGCACAGTCTCTGTAGGCAGCAGCACTTTAAGTCATTGCCTGCCATTTTTTTTAATCAAAATGCACCATAAGTCCCTGGGGTGCCCGGGGGGTGGGTGGGTGGGAATGGTGGGTTGCAGCAGCTGCTGTAAAGTTTGGCAGCACTTGAAATACTGCTGTAGCCACAGTCCATAGAGATGGTGCCACATACAGCTTCCCCCATGAAAGTATCAAAGTTTCTGATGCAGGAAAGTACCAAAGTTTCTGATGCAGAATCATTGGGAGAGGTGTTCAGAGTAAAACCTGGTCTAGTTTTGCTGGAGGAGTTACAATTATTGGTGCCTGAGGATGTGGACAACGTGTTTAGTTGAGTTTGGCTGACCTCATGCATGCTTGACCCTTGCCCTTCATGGCTTATTAAATCTAGTAAGGAGCCGATTTTTAACTGGGTCCAGCAGGTTCTAAACACCTGGTTCCACTTCTACCTCAAGGCCTGTTCCCAAAATGTGGTGCTGTGGGACGACTGCTCAACCCCTTGGCAGTTGTGCTATGGGGTCCTGCAAAGTTAAATTCGTTCCCCTATGCTGTTGAACATCTATGCTGTTGAACATCTACATCTACCATTGGGAGAGGTCATCAGGAGATTTGGGTTAAGGTGTCATCTGTATGTAGATGACACTCAGTTGTATCTCTCTTTTTCTCATCAGACGCAGGTAAAGTGGTGACTATCCTGAATTGGTGATTTGATGCAGTAAAGGACTGGATGAGGGTGAATAAGGTAAGACTCAATCTAGACAAGACAGAAGTACTGCTGGTCAGTGGTTCCTCCCGGGTGAATGATGTCCAGCCTGTTCTAGAAGGGGTTGCACTCCCCCTGAAGGATCAAGTTCACAGTTTGGGGGTGTTCATTGATCCAGCACTGTCACTAAAGGCTCAAGTGGCCTCTTGTGGCTCAGAGTGCCTTTTTTAATCAGCTTTGGCTGATATACCAACAGCGACCTTTCCTGGACAGAGATAGCTTGGCCACAGTTACACATGCTCTGGTAACTTCTCGCTTAGATTACTGCAATGCGTTGTATGTGGGGCTGCCTTTGAAGATGGTCCGGAAACTGCAGTGGGTACAAAATAGGGCTGCAAGATTATTAACTGGGACTGGACATTTTGATTATATTACACCAGTGCTTCGTCAGCTGCACTGGCTCCCAGTCCATTTCCAGGCCCAATTCAAAGTGCTGGTTTTACCTTTTAAAGCCCTAAATGGCTTGGGACCAGGTTACCTGAGAAAGCACCCTGCCCCATATGTCCCTGCCCGAACCTCAAGACCTTCAGAGGCTCTATCCTGGGTGCCCCTGCCAGACGAGGTGAGGCGGATTGTTGCCAAGGAGTCTCATCATTTTCAGGAGAAGTTTAAGCATATGGAATTTAAAAGTGCTTACATGTTTCTAATGGGATCTTATTGGGCAGCTTGATAAGACAAGTTAGTTAGACCTTGAAGGTCACAGGCTGCAGTTCTCTGAACACTGATCTGGGAGTCAGCCCCATTGAACACAGAACAACTTAGAACATGCATAAGATCCCATTGCATAAGCATGATATGACTTTCAACGGTTTTCAGCCACACTGATTTTAGGAACCAAATACCTGAAATCATAGGAATTTAAAATGCTTCACTTTGACTGGGTTGGGCCTGTACAATGTTGCAAAGATAGTTGTGGGTGGAAGGCATATTCCAACAATTTCTACTAAAATATTTGTTTCCAAGTAAATTTTTTAAAAAGGCCATGGATCGTTTCAGATTTCCAGGTTGTTTTTTGAACGGAAATATATCAAAATTTGGTAATTTTTAGTTCTTTGTGTATTGTCAGTATTTTTGTCTACTACAATCCTTGAACCAAATAAAGTTTGTTTGTACATCTGCAAAGCAATTTGCAGGATACAGACCCGAATGTCGTTTCACAAATGGCAGCTTTGAAGGCGTGTGACTGCTCAGTGCCCATGTGCATGCGTGCGCACGTGTTAGTTCTCTCACATACAATGGGAGTCACTCAGTTTTCCTTTTGGCTAATGTCCTTTCACTGCATATTATATAAATAATATAAATAACTCGTCCTCAGACTTCAAACATGCCATGTCAGATGTATGGCAGGAGATTACAAAGTTTGTTAACGCTCAGGTCTTCAATCATCCGAGCAGCTTAGAGGCTGTTAACTAAAGTAGAGATCAATGCTTCAATTTTATGGGAGGCCTGTCCCATGTGACCAGAGATCCAAATCTTTTAGTTTATGGCTTGCTTATACATTCCTGGTGAAAAAACGGTTTACATTTTGGGCCTTGGGAGCTCTCCTAAATCAGCTGCCAGGTTTTTGCAGCTGGTAGTAAAGCGAAATGCTGTCAGCAGGCTGCCCAGAGGTGAACAAATGAGCCGAGAGGTGGGGTTAGTGACGGCCCAAACAGGGGCACCAAACAGCTCCCCTTGGTGCAAAGAGCTGCTACTGAGCCCAGCCACAAGAGCTGTGGTTACATAAAGAGGATTGTTGTTGTCTAGCTTACGGTGTAATGCCAGGCCTTTCCACCTCAGACCATCACTCATGCTGCTAGGCCTGACAGAATAGCACTGGGCAACTCTGAGCTAAGCAGGTGGGCTCCTGGCTGTTTATAATCCCTACTGCATTACGCTGAATGAGGGCTGCCTATGAGAGGGCTTGGTTTAGGCTTTTTGTTGGGTTAACTGTGGTTTGAACCAGAACAAAGTGCAAAAAAGTTAGAAGGCTACAAACAAAGACAGCTGAAATCCAGCTGGGGCTGAACTGTCGCTCAGAGGTGGAGCATTCGCTTTGTCTGCAGAAAGTCTCAGGTTCAGCCTCTGGAATCTCCACATCAGGCTGAAACCCGGGAGAATGACTGCCAGTCTGGGCAGACAGTACGGAGCTAGCTGGACCAATGGTCTGACATGGAATAAGGCAGCTTCTTATGCTCCGAAGTCCTCTCTTTCTTTCTCACCAAAATGTCTTACTCATATCCACTGCTAATGTTTCCATTGGAGGGCCTTTGAAATATGCGATTGAAACCCCTCCCCCCGTGGTTTCTGAAAGCAAAATGGGTTGTTGTGATTTATCTGCCACATCCCAACACAAAAATTCTCAATGCAGTGTGCACAGAAGAAAAAGCAGAAGTAGGGGAAACTGTGGAAGCACTGCTTGAACAACCACTTGTTCTTAACAGCATCAGGGCTGCTTTATGGAACTACTGCTGCAGCCCCAGGACACTGGGGCTGTGTATCAGGTAACACTGTGTCTCATGTCAGCCACTGGCTGGCATCCAGACTAATGAATCACCAGTGCTTCTGAAGAGGTAAATTAACTCAACTCCACTGCTCATGCAACTGAAGGGGGTGGGGGAGACACCATCTCCTCTTCCCCTGAGAGTGCTCTGAGTGTCCCTGATGGCCTGAGGGCTGTGTAGCCCTCAGGGACATATTTCTGGGTGACACAGAATGCTTCTGGGGAAATGGGAGGTTGTTGAAATTTGCCCTCCCACCCAAGCACTGGGGCAGCATTAGTCTAGAACTCTCAAAAAATACTGATGCTACACTGGTGCTTCTCCCACAGCACTGGGGGTACATTGGCACCAGGGCTTCCTTAGTCTGGCTTCCATTCCAAACAATTCTCTGTCAAATGAGCCTTTGTCTGTATAAAATGATACATTGTTCTTATTCAATTGTTCTTGTTTGTTCTTCTACTGTTCTTATTTGCACAATAATCCCTGATGAGATAATTAAACCAAATAATACTTATTTTATTTACTTTAAAAATGAAACCCCAGGGTAACGTCGACATTATTGTATAACGTGACATTTTGCAAATTAATGTATTCAGCATTCTGATGTGGGGGTTATGGCTAAGAAATTGGGCATCATATTTCCTAATTATTTTAGCTGTAGAGTTTCCACACTCCAGCAAATGATCTGACATGTTGCATTCCGCAAGGGGTCCTCTTACAGTAACTAATGTCAGTTGTGCTTAAGTCCCAATAAAATCAGTGCAGTCTGAATTTATTGTGACAAACACATCCCATTAATTACCATCAACTCTCATATGTGCCACAATACCTGTGCCAAGAGGCTAAGTATATGAGGAAGATGGAGAATTATGTCTTAGGCTGTAGGCAAGACAATTGTGTTTTTGTTTCTTGCTGATTTAAAATGAATTAGATGAATTAATATCTTGTCCTACACCTTATTACATTTTAGGATATGCAGAACAGCATAACAAGAAGCCATTAAATGAGCAAGAATTGACAAGGATACTGTTTTTCTTATTTGCATTGTTAATGTATGTCACATCTTGACTTTTTCTCCTTTACAATTGTGTCTATATCCTGAGCTGCCGGTGTGGATCAAAAGGCTCTTGCTCCTGTTGCCTGAAAGGCAGAGGACATTGGTCAACCAATGAACTGCTAAGCTAACTGCCTGGAGGCTTTACAGGCAGGGCTGTTACCACGAATCTCCTGAAGGAGAAAAGAGGAGCTTAGACCTTTCTCCCTGTGAAGAAATATGGAAAATGAAATTATGCATCCTGGTTTTTCAAAGTAATAAGGATGCTGCAGGCCTCTCTTCTGCGTCCCAGTATATTAGTGCATCAGGGATGGGAAATACAGCACAGTCTAAGGGTGGACTCAAGACTTCCAACAATGAAAATATGTTCAAAATAATTTACAAGGTTAGGTTATCTAATAAGGACTGCATGAAAAAATCCTGCTGGAATACAAATGTTAATGTGCCTCCACCCTTTTGCATCTGAAATGCTTACTTGGTGGCTTTATAGACAGGGCGTCCCCAAATCTCCTTCAGAAGAGAGCGTGTGCGTTCACACACCAGCCAAACTTACCCCAAAGTCCCTTCGAGATCCTTGGACCCACTCCACACACAAATTGGGCTTTGTCTTGTGAATTCTAGCTTATCTCAGTGTATTTCCGGGTTTTTAAAATGCTGGCTTTAAGCTACTTTTTCTGAAAACTCTGGAGCAAATAGGGAGAGGCACTGATGTAGAATCATTAGCATGATAAGAGGGATATTTTCTTTAGAAATGCAGATATAGTTCTTTAGTAATCTCTTTCCCTGCCCCCCCCCCACTGGCTAGAAGGAAAACATGGAGGCATGCCATGTGAACTTGCACCAAAACAAACTCGAGAGCAGAGGGTAGGGGCTGCTTCCCTCAATGCCACGAGTGTGATTCGAAGTGGCTTCGCTCAACATTTACCCTGCAGCATGAAGCCATGTGCGAAGAACTCCCTGCTATTCCAAATGTGCAGGCAGCAGCTCGCCCTCCATTTACATGAGGCAAGAACCGCTGGCATTTGAGCACTCAGGCAGTTGCCTTTACGGCTGACCCAGCGCTACATCCTACCATGTACACACATTTCTTTTGTCCCACTGTCTCCTCTGATCAAAAAGATGTTGCAGGTTTTTGAAATGATATACAAAAACCCTGCAAAATCTTGTTTAGCAGACCAAAAAAATTTTTTTAAAAAAATTGAGTGCAAATGCCACAGGGAGAAATCCCTCTTTCAAGCAGTCTTTAACTCTCTATCACATGAATCCAGTTTTAGAGAATTTCATGTCAGTTCTGATATAAGCGTTTGCAGTTTCAAGTCCCTCTTGAAAGTGGTGGTGTGAAAAGAGCCACCTCATGCGCATGCATATTTCCAAATATGCATCTTTTCACCCAAGGTGGAAAAACTCCTGGGGAGATTATTTTAAGAGTTAAACAGACCCCTGCTGTTCTCTTAAATTTGCTGTTCACTTACATTTCCCACAGCTGCTTTTTGTTCTTAAAAACGCTGGATCATGTGTCTGTCCTATAACGTCCTACAATGTAGCTTCTCCCTCTGTTTAAAATGGTTGGACTGATTTGTCATATCCACAGTGCCAATTCTGAATTGTCAGATGGCTCCTAGAATATCCAGGATCAAAACATGTGCAACAGTAAAGAAACAGTGACTCAAGGACGTAGCCTGTTATCTAAGAAACCACACTATTCACTGAAACTTGGCAAACCAAATTCACAAGGAGCCATTTGGAAACTAAAATAATTGCTTTAGACCACCTCTGTGAACATATCCACACATTTATCCACAAATTCAAAGACTCACCTACAAAGGTCCACAGATGTACACTCAGTTGTGTAAATGTTCATGCCAAAACAAACACAATTGTGTACAATATTAAATATTATGAGCACAATGGGGGTTTGAAAAGCACCATACTTGTAGATAAAAGGAGTCCACAGTAATATATTTCACTTTCTTCCAAAAAAAAATTAGCAGCTGAACTTACTGTCTTGGGAACCCAGATAATCATACAGAATAGATGTGCAAGAATAGAGGGGAAATGCCCCCTCCCTGAAAAATGACTCTGCTTCCCAACAAGCACACAACCCAGAGCATATTTTCCCAACAACGTCATATGCAAGACAGAAGTTGTCCCTCAGAACAGGTGCTATCCTGCACCAAGCACACAAGCCCCATGCCAGGAGGAGGAGGAAGAGGAGGTCACATCGTGGCCAGTGCTCACAGGGGCGGAGGATGGCGGAGGCAAATGGCCACAGCTGCATCTCCCATTCTCTTCCCACTCTGCTGCAGCTCTTGTTCTCTCTCTCTCTCTCTGGGTTAATTTTGCAACTTCCCATTTCACGTTATGTTTGAATGCAACCTCTTTCTGTCTTTTCACCCTGCCATGGCTGTGTTACAAATATTTTGAGTGGAAGGGCACTCAGGGCGGGTGGGGGGGGGAGAGCAAGAGAAACTGAGAGCAAGAGCAAGAGGCTGGCTGCTTCTTAGCGGCAGTCATCATGACAGGGAGAGGTGTTGCAGGGGTTCCCTTCCTTATGACTTGCTTGTCTCAAGTATCTAGGCTGGGTGGCATCTGGCGTCCAGCCCGCATGTGTGTCTCCATGGCCTGACACTCTCGTGAGCGAGCGGTCCATCAGAGAAGTGATGCCATCTTACATTATTAGCAGTTCTGCCTGACAACCCTGTCCCCACAGACGGTTCTTCTCATAAGTTGTGAAGGGGTATCCCCATGGCCTTATATTCGCATGAGTGAGTGGTCCGGTCAGGAACAGCATCTATCATCATCACAGAGGAGGGCTCTCCCCTGTCACTTTCGGCAATGCTGATCCTGCTGCCCAGCCCTGCTCATGAGGAAACCTAGGAACTGCATGGGTTCACCCCAAGAGAAGGGGCTGAGCCCCACTTTCCCAGCATCATTGTGAAAACAATAGACCTGAGCCATTCAAGCTTTCCTGGTTGAGGCTGCCCTTTGAACCCGACCTCGGGTTTCTCTGCCCTATATTCCCAACCCAGCAATCTAATGGGGTTGCAACCGTGACTGCATGTGCTTGTGAACATACATCTTGATCGCTTCGTTTTCAGAGAGCTAAGCACATAGTGCCCATCTTGCCATTCCATCCCCTTTATCTCCTGACTGCCAGGAGTGGGGAGGGAACAAGGGGCAAAGTGAGAAGAGGGCATGCCCCCATGTGAATTTCCCATTTGACAGGCTTGGAGGCTTGGGCTGGGACATGGTGGCATCCCTGTTGCCAGGCAACCACTTTGTTACATCAGAGACAGGGGCGGGGCAAGTGCTCAGAGAGATGTTCAGCAAGAAGTGCCACAGGCAAGCCCTGATGTTGTTCAGAAGCAGAACTTCTGCATGTTTCCCCATTTGCAACAATGGCGAAACCTGCGGAAATGCTGCTTCCACTACTGCTGCTTCAGAACAGTGTCGGGGCTGCTTTAAACCCTAGGGCACAGGTTATGGAGCTTCAATGCTGCACATCATGTCAGCCATTGTTATTATTGTTCCTGGCTGACATGTCCGGCAGCATAACATGGGTGATGCAGACCCACTGTGCCATTGTGGCGGTTTTAATCACCAAGCATTGCTGCTGTGCATATGAGCAGTGCTGGTATCGCTGACTCTTGCTCAACTGCATGTTGTACTCTGCTTCCCTTATTCCCAAAGTAAGCAGTGTGTGACATGCAATCATGCAAGAATCAGCAGGCCAGGATCACTGGTACTGTCCTCTTGTGCAGCAGTATCACTGGGTGATTTAGAGCCCTGCAGTGGTGTGGGCAGGTCTGCATTGCCCGCGTTACACTGCAGGACATGTCAGCCATGATGATTAAGCATTTGCTCATTTAAGATAAATATTTTCCCCCATCTGAGTGGCTAATGCCTATGGGAGCTAATTGAAGCCAAAGAGTGCATCTTGGAGGGAAACAAATCCTTTTGCAGATTTTGTTTGCAGCCTGCAGAGCTTGCTTGCAGGTTATTGCAAACTCTTAAAAAGAAGGAATGGTCGTAAACTCTGGAAGCTCAACGAGGCAAATGGTGCTGTTATAATATTTAAAATGCAGCATTTGTGTGGAAAATATAGGAAACACATGTTTTCCCAGATGGCCCCCTTAGCATTTGATTTGTGAAAATAAAGACTGAAATGTTTATTGGTTCCTAGAGTGGCACGATTCTGTTTGGGCTGTTGTTATAAAAGTAGCTTTCAAACTGCTCAGATTGACAGCCTCTGTAGAATAATAGTATCTGATGGGCTGGGTAAAGATGGAGCATTCCATGTGCTACTCCAATTAGTTAGCTAAATTCATGAGAAACAGTGGTGGCTGGAAGAAGGGAGAGGGAAAGGATGCACACACCCACTTAATAAGCATGCACAAGCTCTCCCCAGCCTTTTAAAAAAAAAAATCGCCTAGTATTGGAGAGGATTGTCTCATTTCTGGAGCCCTGTCTGCTGCAAATTTATATTGTGTGGGTTTTTTAAAAATCAAGTTAACTGTCATGCTCTCCTCAGAGAAACCTGAGAATTGCAATTTGTCAAGGGGCTGAGAATTCTCTGTTAGAAATTCCTCACCCCACCACCCACCCTACCATTCCCAGGGTTCTGTGAGAATGACTGTTAAACCAGTAAGGCTGCATTGTGGATACTTCAGTAAGGCTGCATTGTGGATTTTGAGCAACCGAGAGGGAAGTTCCATACATTGGGGAAAGCTGATTGAGCAGATCATGACTCTAAAAGTCTGTTCTGTGATGATCCAAGATTTGTGCAAACCTCTTATGCTTTTGCTGCAAGACTGCATGAAACACTGGCATAACATGGTGTTCCTACAGCAAGCAAAATATGTGGAGCTGCCTGAGTACTGAGTGACAAGCTGCACCTTTTTGCATTCTTTGCATTTTATAAGCTCACTCTTTGTCTTGATCATCTGGTTCTCCTTGTACCTACCTTAGCAGTTGCTTTCACCTAGTTAGGGGGACTTATTATTGTTATTACTGTTTACACAGTCAGACAGGTGTTATTGACTGGTTTGTTTTATCCAGACATCGAGTCCTTCCCAAGGACCTGGGATGCCAGAATTTTATTGTCACTGTTGTAGCTATTATAGATATCATTGCATAATATAGGCTGTTCCCAGTAAAGTTGCTTTTTGTAATGGGCTGATGGTGATTTCTGTGGCCCCTATGGTGTTGAGGTGCTCTTCAAGGTCTTTTGGAACTGCACCCAGGGCGCCAATTACCACTGGGATTATTTTGGTCTTCTTCTGCCACAGCCTTTCAATTTCAATTTGTAGATCTTTGTATTTGGTGATTTTTTTCTATTTCTTTTTCTTCTATTCTGCTATCCCCTGGTATTGCTATGTCGATTATTTTAACTTGTTTTTCTTTCTTCTCGACTACAGTTATATCTGGTGTATTATGTGGCAGATGTTTGTCTGTTTGTAGTTGGAAGTCCCATCATATTTTTGCATCTTCATTTTCTACTTCATTTTTCTACAATTTTATGGTCTCACCAATCTTTGGCTACAGGTAGCTTGTATTTTTTGCAGATGTTCCAGTGTATCATCCCTGCTACCTTGTCATGCCTTTGTTTGTAGTCAGTCTGTGCGATCTTACAACAGCCCCTATGGTGTCACAGAAATCACTATCAGCCAGTTACAAAAGCTGCTTTCACCTATTTAGGGGGACTTAATAATAATAATTATTTTTATTTTTATTTATTTATTTATTTATTTATTTGATTTATTTGATTTCTATACCACCCTTCCAAAAATGGCTCAGGGCAGTTTACACAGAGAAATAACAAAGAAATAAGATGGATCCCTGTACCCAAAGGGCTCACAATCTAAAAAGAAGTTACTCTCCCCCTGCTAAATAAAGAGAACCACCACGTTAAAAGGTACCTCTTTGCCAAGTTAGCAGGACTTGCCTCTTTCATGGAGAACTTTTGCTTCTATGTGTTGATGCACCCAAGTTGCGCATAGACATCCTGTGATTTCAGAACTGGAACTAGCTCACCACTCAGATCCCTAGTTTTCCACAGCCCTTAAGTTGTTAACATCCTGAAATACTATGTCCTGAGGGGTTGCACTCCCCATGTTTACTTTCCAGAACTAGCTCTTAGGAATCCAAAATCAAGTTCCTAATGTAAACAATTAGCAATAGTCCAGACCCTTCTGTTTATAATAGTGACTGGGTATTTATACATTTTCCCTAAGTGCATAAAGCATTTCACATATATTATCCCAGTAGTCCTTACAACAATCCTGTAAGGTTTGCCTACACACACACATTATAGTATTATTATTATTATTATTTCTTGTTTACAGTGTCAGACAGGTGTAATTTGACTGGTTTGTTTTATCCAGACATTGAGTCCTTCCCAAGGACCTGGAATGGCTGAATTTATCAATGTTGTTGTTATTATTATAGATATTGTCACAGAATATAGGCTGTTCCCAGTAAAGTTGCTTTTTGTAATTGGCTGATGGTGATTTCTGTGGCCCCTATGGTGCTGCTCTTCAAGGGGTTTTGGAATTGCACTCAGGGCGCCAATTACTACTGAGATTATTTTGGTCTTCTTCTGCCACAGCCTTTCGTTTTCAATTCGTAGATCTTTGTATTTTGTTATTTTTTCTGTTTCTTTTTCTTCTATTCTGCTATCCCCTGGTATTGATATGTTGATTATTTTAACTTGTTTTTCTTACTTCTCGACTACAGTTATATCTGGTGTATTATTATTATTAGCATTAGCATTAGTATTACAACAACTATTTATATACCGCTTTTCAACAAAGAAGTTCTGAAAGCAGTTTATATAGAAAATGTGTGTGTGTGCACATATATGTGTGTATTCAGGATGTAAATGCACAGCCATATTTTAAAAACAACAACAAATATCTGTTATAACCTTAATTACATACATGCAAATGACTGGCTCTCCTCTGTACATAAACTGTAATCTCCTGAAGGCAATATTTTATTTGGCTTTTACATGTACAGGCAAATGTTAAAATCTACTGACATTTCCTTCTCAGTCTCTTAGAATTTTAAGAACTACCAGTAAAAGTCAACATTGCTCACATTTCTCATACCTACCATCTTACACACACACACAGAAGCGCACACACACACAGAGGCCTCATTCACACATGCCAAACCAGAGGCAAATGTGGACGAGGTTTCAATTTGTAACTCTAAATCATGCTGCAGACATTTACCAGATTCTAGTTCCAAGACAGGAGAGCTCCTCTCTGCTGCTTGGCCTCCGAGGCAGGTTCCAGCAAGACTGTGGACAAAGTGTCACCACGTCAGCGGGGTGGCCCTGATTGGCCATGATCTCAAAGGAGGTGTGCCGAGCGCAATCATGCATTTTCAGAGCACTCCGCCTGCGCTCGGCATGGAAAGGGCATTTAAACACATTTAAATGCCCGGCCCTGCCATGCCATGCCATGGCAGTGCTTCTTCTGCCAGCAACGGCACCACCACCCACCCCAAGTAGCCCCGCACCCTGATAGTTCCACACAAACACAAATTCTCAGGGGATTTGTGGTCCGGGGCCAGTTGTAATTCTGCTTTAATTAAGGGAGGGAAGGGGAACATAGAGACTTCCTAGAAGGGGGTATGTGGATGAGAAAGGGCAAAAGATGCTGGGGGATGCTGCAGGCTATGTCCCACCATAACCTTGGATGATGTTGCAAGGGGTGACCCCAGCAAAGCAGTCCATGCACACCCAACTGAAATCCACTGTCTGGCAGCTTGCTGCCGAGTGGGCTAGCCCTCTCATGAGTGGACCAGTCTATTGGGGAAGGATGTGTCAATCCAAGGGTGTGACCCCACCCAAGGACTGCAAGCTCACGAGTTGAGACAGACCACCAATGCACCTAAGGACCCCCCGCTTGTGTGCAGATCTGCGGGAGCGGGGAATTGCAGGAGAGGGGAGCCCCCATTCTCCAGCTACCCTGGGGCAATGGGGTGGCCGTTCTGGGGCACTGGCAAGGGTGCACATGCCAACATGGGTGGAGGGCTTGCAGGGGGCATATTTCAATGGCAGCTTGGACCCAGTCCCCAAGGTGAGGAAAACAGTCTTTGGGGTAAGTCTTTGGGGTACCCCTCCTCACGGCTTCCCTCCACACAGCAACCTGGCTCTATTTAGAGCCCCCATAGCCTGACACTCTCTTGAGCAGGTGCTGTCCACCCATCATCATCACAAAGGAAGAATCTCTTCTTTCACTGGAGTAATGCTGATCCAGCTGCCCGGCCCTGCTCATGAGTAAACACAGAGAGCAAACATCCCCCCAAGGAGGGGGCATCCCCTCCTTCCCCAACCTTCCTGTGAAGTAGAACTTGGCAACTCCAAAATCCATGCTTGTGGCAGCCTCTTAAGCCCGGACAGGCGTGCCTCCCTAAATATTTGCTCCCCACCTGGAGAGGGGATGCCCCCCATGCTGCCATGAGCGAGCCATTTGTCAGGACATACCTGCTAGTGTGGTCAGTGTAGACGCAGGGGTGGGGCATGGATCTTTAAATGCGTTCAAAGTTCCCGGGCTCGGTCCGGCGTTGTGCCATATACAGATCTGCGGGTGTGGGGATTCCCAGGAGAGGAGAGCCCTGGTTTCCAGCTGCCCTAGGACAGTGGGCTTGTCCTTCAGGGCCGCAGGCAAGGATGCACAACTCCACATGGGCTGGCAGGGTGCAGGGTTTTACAGCAGCTTGGCAGCAATCACCGAGACCGTGACGGGATTCGCCCAAGTACCTGTCCCCATGGCTTTGCTGGATGTAGGATCCTGGCTCAGTATCAAGTCCCCATAGACGGTCACTCTCGTGAGAGAGCAGTCCGTGGGATAATTTTACATCATGCACCGAGAATACCACCTAGTACAACTAGAGTACCACCTTGTGCATTTTAAATTAGTTCTCCCAGATGGCTCTTCTCATGCCTAAGGCTAGGGACTGGTAACCCCCAAGGGGAAGGGACTGGGCCCCTGTTCCTCAACCTATATGCGAAAAAAAATAGAACTTTGCTGCTGGTCTCCTGCTTGGGTCTGCCTTTTATACCCAACCCCAGGTCCCCCTCCACCCCCAGCCATTTGCTCCCCTCCCGGCACTGTGATGGAGTGCCCTGCTTATGTTGCCACTTGGAGTGTTTGTGCTTGTGAAACTACATCATTGTTGCTCCCTTCTCAGGGAGTAAAGCATAAGAACATAAGAAACATAAGAACAGTCTTGCTGGATCAGGCCCAAGGCCCATCTAGTCCAGCATCCTGTTTCGCACAGTGGCCCACCAGATGCCGCTGGAAGCCTACAGCAGGAGTTGAGGGCATGCCCTCCCTCCTGCCGTTACTCCCCTGCAACTGGTACTCAGAGGCATCCTGCCTTTGAGGCTGGAGGTGGCCTATAGCCCTCCGACTAGTAGCCATTGATAGACCTCTCCTCCATGAAGTGGAGGGCCCGTCCTGTCATCCCATGCCTTTTCCCTATCGCTTGCCAGGTGAGGGAGCAAAGGACAGGATGGGAAGAGGGGATGCCCCTGAGCAACTGTGCAGCTTGACAGTCATAGGAACACAGGAAGCTGCCTTATATTGAGTCAGATCATAGGTCCATCTTGCTCAGTATTGCCTACACAGACTGGCAGCGGCTTCTCCAAGGCTGCAGGCAGGAATCTCTCTCAACTGTATCTTGGCGAAGCCAGGGAGGGAACTTGGAACCTTCTGCTCCTCCCAGATGGCTCCATCTCTTAAGGGGAATTTCTTACAGTGTTCACACACTGTAGTCTCCTATTCATATGCAACCAGGGCACACCCTGCTTAGCTAAGGGGACAAGTCATGCTTGCTACCCTAAGACCAGCATAATGCTTAGGCAGCAAAACCTCCAGTCTCAGTGTCAAACAGTAGAGATAGCCGAAGGTTCACTGGAGGTTGCTTTCAACCTGTAACCATGGTTTCGCGCATTCAGGAATACTGGAGTTCCAGCCTTGGCCATATTTAACACGACAAAGCCACGTTGCTGCAATTAAGCAAGGATAGATAGATAGATAGATAGATAGATAGATAGATAGATAGATAGATAGATTAGATTTTATTAGTCTTTGACTAGTACAGAAGTCTAGGTTCTTCAACGCCTAGATAGGTGCATGTGTGCCACCTTGAAATCCATGATGAAAGAAAGGTGGCATACTGTATAAATCAAATAATAAATAAAGGTATATATGGATGTAGACACATTTTTCTGGCTCATTGATGTTTTTGTAAAATCTTTTAACATATTCATCTCTCAAGCTTTTTCTGTTTCCCACTTTTTGATACTGGGAAAAAATAGATTTACATTATGTTCAATGCACATACAATCTGTGTACAATGTATGCATGTACATTTACAGTTATTCACATTATGTTCATCACATGTATGATAGTATACTTCCTTTTGCCCTGTTCACATGTTATGTTCAATTCACGTACAATCTGTGTACAGCATTCACATGTACAATTCTGTACATATTACAGTTATCCACAGGTTATATTCAATGCATGTACAAGATTACATTTCCTATGTGTACCTTCCATTTGAAGAAGCTTGTACCCAGGTTCACTTTTAATATGAAAGCATGTACAATAATTCATACAAAGACATGTACATGTGTACAGACATCGATATGCATGATCACCTTAATTTCTGAATAGGGCTAGGCTTGAGGAACAATCTGGGATGGCCCCAGCCTGGACAGTGGAGTGACACAGTCCTTACCAGGAAGATGAATGGTTGGCCAGTTCTCCTAATCCAGCCACTTGGGGGAAATTGTTTGTTCTCATTCTGTTTGAAACAGCTTCAAAGTGGCTCCAGTCTAGACTGCGCCAAGATAAATTACAAACTTAAAGAGCTGATATAAACCACAGAGGAGAGCTGTTCATTTGCATGAACGTAATTATAGTTACAACAAATATTTGTAGTTCTACATAGCTACATATTTACACCCTGAATCCTCACTACAAAGGAAAGAGAGAGAGAGCTGACAAGACTCGTATGTGTCAAACATCAGGGTTTTAGACATCTCACATTGAAGTCAGTCTCCTGAGAGGACCAAAATATGCTGTCTTCTTAATGTGACCATGTGGATGTATGAGAAGTTCTCCCTCAACCAGAATATCAGCCAGTGAATCAAACCACAGCAGGTGGACAAAACCAAGTGACAGTAGGGAGAGCAAGAGATTCTCAGAGACAGTGTGCAGGAAAAAGTCATGAGGACTTCTGTAAATAGTGGTGGTGGGGGGAAACGAGCAAGTTAAGCTAATATTTATTTCTCCAATAAAACATATGTGCCCCCCCCACACCTTTAATATGTTTTTAAATGAATTATGAATTGTGGGCATAAATCAGGAAAGATTAGGTACGAATAAGGCCTAATTAAATTAATGGTATTTAAATTGGCCACAATAAACTAATACTGATTCCTCTGTGTTCAACAGGACTCCATGGTGACTAACTAACTTGGACTGCATGGTGCTTATAGTTTCCAGCCTCTGTTTCTATATAGACACTTAAAGATGCCTCAATTGAGCCATTTTTTGGAAGGGCGGCATATAAATCGAATAAATAAACACAATAAAAATAAATAAATAAATGTCAAGAAAATATCAGTATCACCAGAATAATACTTAAGACCTTTTTACGGCTTACACCATTTGGAAATTAAGATGACCGCATTAACCTGTAGTTTCCATGCTTTTTAGAGCACGTGAATATTGTAAGTACCTTAACCAAAGGTGTTTTCATGTTTTAAGTTCAAATTGCTACATAATAAATAAGTTTCCATTTGATCCTGGCCATTAAGTGCTACACAAATATACTCCATATAAAGCAAGGCCTATTTAAAAATATCTAGTGTCTTTGAAGTCCCCAGTCCTGGGATATCTGAAATGAGCTTGGTCCTCAGAGTGGCAAGGTTGCCATCTGTCTCCATTCCCTAGGAAATATCTTCTACAAAGCCCAGTGCCTTCCGTTTGTTTCCTACCTGCAGCCATCTCTCCCGGTGTCATCCTAATCAAACTATTGATACAGCCTAAGCCACATAAATGTAAGTCTGGAGGCTTTGAAGTTTCCAATGAGGACAGTTGTTTTTGTTTGTAGCGTGGCTTATCACTCCAGTGCTCCCTCCTTGTCTCCATGAGGGCTGCCTTCTCAACCTAACCTAATCGTTCTGTCCTAGCAGGCCTTGCTACCAGGGACCGTAGCACTGCCAGAGAACACCGATAAGGATGATGGATGAGGAGGAGGCTGGCTCCACTATGGCCCAATGGCTTCCTGGGAGCTCGAGACAGTCTCACTGTTCCAAAGCCCATTGGAATGCTTGTTTAGAAGCTGGTAAGCAGCAAGCGGGGGAGGGGAGGGGTAGGAAGCTGCATCTGTTCCCCTCTACAGACAAAATCCAGATGGATCCTCAGCCCAGCTTTGATTGCAGGTTTCAGCACCCTTCTACTTCACTGATTTGCTCATATGTTGACAAGGTTCCCTTTCAGCATGGTAGTCCATCCTCTGGTCATGCTAACCCTGGCCAACAGTATGTTTGCACTTTCTCTTTACATGCCATAGGATTGTTGTTGTTCTTTGTCTTTGTTGTTTTTAAATTACAATGTGGTGCACTTTAAATTTCTGTGTGGTGGCATTCAATACTGCTTTATATCTTGACATTTTTTCCATCTGAACGAAACCTCTGCAGACTGACTTGGAAAGAAAAATCAATCCATTTTTTTTTTAAATTGTCTGTACTTTGGATATATAGAAAGCAGAAATTACTACACCTGAT